>NC_064820.1:199550714-200166072 GCF_024166365.1 Elephas maximus indicus
CACAATGAAATTCCAATCCAAATACGAACAACATTCTTTAACAAGGTGGAAAAACTAATCGATAACTCTATATGGAAAAGAAAGGGGCCCAGATAAGTAGAGCATTACTGAAGAACAAAGGAGGAGGCCTCGAACTACTTCACCTCAGAACCCACTATACAGCCATGGGAGTCAGAACAGCCTGATACTAGAACAAGGACAGATACACTGACCAGTGGAACAGAATCAAGAAACCAAATGTTAATCCATCCACCTACAGTCACCTCATCTTCAACAAAGACCCAAAGTCCATTAAATGGGGAAAAGATAGTTTTTTTAACAGACAATGCAGGTAAAACTGGATGTCCATCTGTAAAAAAATGAAACAGGACCCATCCCTCCCACCATACACAAAAACTAATTCAAAATGGATCAAAGACCTAAATATAAATAAAGATCATGGAAGAAAAAAGGGACAAGTTTAGAGGCTCTGAACACAGCATAAATACGATATGAACCATAACTAACGATACACAAACACCAGGAGACAATCTAGAGAACTGAGATATCCTAAAAATTAAACACTTATGCTCATCACCAGGTGGTAGAACCAATATGGCGCTAGACACAGAAGCACCACTCCGTTCCTCTAGAGCAAAGACCCTAAAAACTAAGTAAAACAGATACAAACATCAGTCCTGGAACTCTAAACATCAAGTGAAGGGATAAAGAACTTAACCAAGCACTGAATGGAATAAGAAACTGACAGAATACAGGGAAAAAAGAGAGCTACAGAGTGGAGTTCCCTACCAGCTAAAGCAGCATGGACTTGCCATCTTGGATCCCTCAGCCACCAAAAACTGTGGACAGGGAGTACAGGAAGGCAACTTCACAGACCTCCCAGTAGGAGACAAAGTACCCAGTAACCAGGGTCCTAGAACAATAAGGCCCTAGTACAGAAAGCTTAACTAACAATACACGAACACCAGATGATAAGCTAGATAACCAGGATCTCCTAAAAATTAAACAATTATGCTCACCAAAAGACTTCACCAAAAGAGTAAAAAGAGAATGGACAGACTGGGAAAAAAAAATTGGCTGTGATAAATTCAACAAAGGTTTAATCTCTAAAACCTACACAAAAATCCAACACCTCTACAACAAAAAGACAAATAATCTAATTTCAAAAGGGCAAAGGATATGAACAGACACTTCAACGAAGAATACATTCAGGTGGCTAAGAGACACATCAGGAAATGCTTGCTATCACTAGCCATTAAAAATGTAAATCATAACCACAATGAGATACCATCTTACCCTGACTTTACTGCCACGAATAATAAAACAGAAAATAACAAATGTTACCTTATGCACTGTTGGTGGGAATGTAAAATGGTACAACCATTTTGGAAAATGATATGGTATTTCCTTAAAAAGCTGTTGTTGTTGCTAAGTGCCGTGGAGTCATTTCTGACTCGCAGAGACTCTGTGTGCAACACAAGGAAACATTGCCCAGTCCTGTGCCATCCTCACAACTGTTGTTATGCTTGAGCCCATTGTTACAGTCCTGTGTCAATCCACCTAGTTTAGGGTCTTCCTCTTTTTTGCTGACCCTCTACTTTACCAAGCATGATATCCTTCACCAGGGACTGATGACATGTCCAAAGTACGTGAGACAAAATCTCGCCATTCTTTCTTTTAAGGAGCATTCTGGTTGTACTCCTTCCAAGACAGATCTGTTTGTTCTTTTGGCAGTCCATGGTATATTCAACATTCTTCACCAAAACCATAATTCATAATTCTTCAGTCTTCCTTATTCATCGTCCAGCTTTCACATGCATATGAAGCAACTGAAAACACCATGGCTTGGGTCAGACACACCTTAGTCTCCAAGGTGACATTTTTGCTTTTAACATTTTCAAGAGGTCTTCCGCAGCAGATTTGTCCAATGCAATGTGTCATTTGATTTCTTGACTGCTGCTTCCATGGGCATTGACGATGAATCCAAGTAAAATGAAATTCACAACAACTTCAATCTTTTCTCCATTTATCCTAATGTTGCTTATTGGTCCAGTTGTGAAGATTTTTGTTTTCTTTATGTTGAGGTGTAATCCATGTTGAAGGCTGGAGTCTGTGGAAATACCATATGATCCAGCAATACCACTCCTAGGAATATATCCTAGGGAAATAAGAGCCATCACACCAATAGACATATGCACACTCATGTTCATTGCAGCATTATTCACAATAGCAAAAAGATGCAAAAAACCTAAGTGCCCATCAACAGATGAATGGATAAGCAAACTATGGTACATACACACAATGAAATACTATGCAACGGTAAAGAACAATGATGAATCTTCAAACGGTCGCAACATGGATGGCTCTGGAGGGCATTATAACCAAGAAAAACCCATTCTTGTCGAGTCGACTCCAACTCATAGCGACCCTATAGGACACCGCAGAGCTGCCCCATAGGGTTTCTAAGGAGCACCTGGTGGATTTGAACTGCTGACCTTTTGGTTAGCAGCCATAGCTCTTAACCACTACGCCACCAGGGTTTCTGGAGGAGGACATTATGCTGACTGAAATAAGTCAATCATGAAAGGACAAATATTGTATGAGACCACTATTATAAAAGTTCATGAAAAGGTTTACACACAAAAAAAGAATCTTTGATGATTATGAGGGAGGGGAGCAGTAAGGAGGGAAAAAACACTAAATAGACAATAGATAAGTGTTAACTTTGGTGAAGGCAGTTTTTTTTTAAAGACTTCACCAAAAGAATAAAAAGAGAACCTAAACAGTACACAACAGTGGTGAAGCCAGCTCAACTTGACTAAGGCAAGGTCACGGAAGCTCCACAGACACATTCAAACTCCCCGAGGGACCCAATTACTGGTCTGAGGGCTGGGGACCGTGGTCTCAGGGAACATCTAGCCCAACTGGCATAACATAGTGTATAAAGAAAATGTTCTACATCCTACTTTGGTGAGTAGCGTCTGAGGTCTTAAAAGCTTGTAAGTAGACATCTAAGATACTCTGCTGGTCCCACCCTTTCTGGAGCAACAGAGAATGAAGAAAACCAAAGACACAAGAGAAAGATTAGTCCAACGGACTAATGGAACACAACTACCACAGCCTCCACCAGACTGAGTTCAACACAACTAGATGGTGCCTGGCTACCAATTACTGACTGCTCTGACAGGAATCACAATAGAAAATCCCAGAGCTGGAGAAAACTGCAGAACAAAATTCTAATTCACAAAAAAAAAATTTTTTTAAACACCAGACTTATTGGTCTGACAGAGACCGGAGAAACCCCAAGAGTATGGCTCCCGGACACCCTTTTAACTCAGTCAGTAATCACTCCTGAGGTTCACTTTTCAGCCAAAGATTAGACAGGCCCATAAAACAAAACCAGACTAAATGGGTACACCAGCCCAGGGGTAAGGAAGAGAAGGCAGGAGGGGGCAGAAAAGCTGGTAATGGGGAACCCATGGTTAAGAAGGGGAGAATGTTGTCATGTCATGAGCAGCAACCAATGTCACAAAACAATACACATATTGTTTAATGAGAAAATAATTTGCTCTATCAGCCTTCATCTGAAGTACAATAAAAAATTTTTTTTCTACTTTTTGTTTTGTTTTGTTTTTATTTATTGTGCTTTAAGTGAAAGTTTACAAATCAAGTCAGTGTCTCATATAAAAACTTATATACACCTTTCTATACTCTTAGTTGCTCTCCCTCTAAAAAAAAAAATTTTTTAAGACTTCACCAAAAGAATAAAAAGAGAGCCTACAGGCTGGAGAAAAATTTTTGGCTAGAACATATCCCATAAAGGTCTAATCTCTAAAGTCTATAAGAAAATCCAACACCTCTATAACAAAAACATAAATAATCCAATTTAAAAAATGGGCAAAGGATATGAACATACACTTCACTAAAGAATGACAATCAAGCTGCTAACACACTTCAGGAAATGCTCACAATCACTAGCCATTAAAAAAGCCATTAGAGAAATGCAAATCAAAACTACAATGAGATTGCACTTCACCCTGACATTGGTACGAATTAAAAAAAAAAAAAAAACAGAAAATAACAAATATTCGACAGGCGGCAAGGAGACTAGAACTCATGCACTGCAGGGAGACTGGGAACGCAAAATGGTACAACCATTTTAGAAAAACGATATGACACTTCCTTAAAAAGCTAGAAATAGAAATACCATATGATCCAGCAATACCACTCCCAAGAACAAATCCTAGAGAAATAAGATCCATCACACCAATAGACATATGCATACCCAGGTTCATTGCAGCATTATTCACAGTAGTAAAGAGACGGTAACAACCTAAGTGCCCATCAACAGAAGAATGGATAAACAAAGTACGGTACATACACAAAACGGAATACTAAGGGAAGATAAAGAACAATGATGAATCTGAGAAACATCCCACAACATGGATGAATACGGAAGGCATTATGCTGACTGAAATAAGTTAACCACAATAGGATAAATATTGTATGAGTCCACTATTACACAAACTGATGGAAGGTTTCCACACATAAAGAAACACTCTTGGATGATTACCAGGGAGGGGAGGGGAGGGATAGAAGTATAAATACTAACTGGGTAGTAATAAGTGGTAACTTTGGTGAAGGGTAAGACAGGACACAACGCTGGGGAACCCCACACAATTTGACCAAGGTAAAGTCATAGATGCTTCATAGGCACATCCAAACTCCAACAGGAATTGAGTTACCATGCTGAGGGCTGGGGATCATGGTCTCTGCGGACATCTAGCTTAATTGGCATGATGATGTTGTTGTTAGGTGGCATCCAATCGATTACAACTCCTAGTGACCCTGTGTACAACAGAAGGAAACATTGCCCAGGCCTGCACCACCCTCATAATCATTATGCTTGAGCCCATTACTGCACTCACTGTTTAATCACCTAATTGAGGGTTTTCCTCATTTTCCCTGATCCATTACTTTACCAAGCATGATGACCCTCTCCGGGGACTGATCCCTCCTGACAACATGTCCAACGTATGTAACAGACAGTCTTGCCATCCTTGCTTCTAAGGAGCATTCTGGTTGTATACCTTTCAAGACAGATTTGTTTGTCCTTTTGGCAGTCAATGGTATATTCAATATTCTTTGCCAACACCATAATTCAAAGGCATCAATTCTTCAGTCTTCTTCATTCATGGTCCAGCTTTTGCATGCATATGAGGTGACTGAAAACACCATGGCTTGGGTCAGGGACACCTTAGTCTTCAAGGTAACAACTTTGCTTTTTAACACTTTCGAGAGGTCTTCTGCAGCAGATTTGCCCAACGCAATGTCGTTTGATTTCTTGACTGCTGCTTCCATAGGGGTTGATTGTGGATCCAAGTAAAATGAAACCCATGACAACTTCAATATTTTCTCCATTTATCATGATGTTTCTTACTGGTCCAGTTGTGAGGATTTTTTGTTTTCTTTATGTTGAATATAATCCATACTGAAGGCTGTGGTCTTTGATCTTCACCAGGTAAGTGCTTCAAGTCCTCTTCACTTTTGGCAAGCAAAGCTGTGTTATCTGCATGACACAGGTTTTTGATGAATCTTCCTCCAATCCTCATGCTGCATTCTTCTTCATAAAGTCCAGCTTCTCAGATTATTTGCTCAGCATACAGGCTAAATAATTATGGTGAAAGGATACAACCCTGACACAAACCTTTCCTGACTTTAAACCACGCAGTATCCCCTTGTCTGTTCAAACGACTGCCTCTTGGTCTAGGTACAGGTTCTTCATGAGTGCAATTAAATGTTCTAGAATTCCCATTCTTCGCAATATTATCCATCATTTGTTATGATCCACACAGTTGAATGCCTTTGCATAGTCAATAAAACACAGGTAAACATCTTTCTGGTATTCTCTGCTTTCAGCCATGATTCATTTGACAATACCAATGATATCTATTTTTCCACATCCTCTTCTGAATCTGACTTAAATTTCTGGCAATTTCCTGCTGATGTACTGCTGTGATCACTTTTGAATGATACTCGGCAAAATTTTACTTGTGCGTGATATTAATATTATTCGATAATTTCCACATTCTATTGGATTTCGCATTCAATTGGCGTAACATAGTTTATAAGGAAAATGTTCTACATCCTACTTTGGTGAGTAGAATTTGGGGTCTTAAAAGCTTGTGACTGACCATCTAAGATACGTCTACTGGTCCTACCCTGTCTGGAGCAGGGGAGAATGAAGAAAACCAAAGACACAAGGGAAAGATTAGTCCAAAGGACTAATGGAACACAACTAACTACAGCCTCCACCAGACTGAGTCCACTACAACCAGACGGTGCCTGGCTACCACCACCAACTGCTCTGACAGGGACCACAATAGAGGGTCCCAGACAAAGTTGGAGAAAAATGCAGAACAAAATTCAAACTCACACAAGAAGACTTACTGGTCTGATGGAGGCTGGAGAAACCCCAAGAGTATGGCCCCCAGACACGCTTTTAACTCAGTACTGAAGTCACTCCTGAGGTTCACCCTTCAGCCAAAGATTAGACAGGCCCATAAAACAAACAGAATACACGTAGCTCAATCATGTATGTGAGACTGAATGGGTATACCAGCCCAGAGGCAAGGAAAAGAAGGCAGGAGGAGACAGGAAAGCTGGACGAATGGAAACGGGGAACCCAAGGTCAACAAGGGGAGAGTGTTGACACATCACTGGGTTGGCAACCAATATCACAAAACAATATGTGTATTAACCGTTTAATTAGAAACTAATTTGCTCTGTAAACTTTCACCCAAAGCACAATTTAAAAAAAGAGGAGGCAGTCTTTTTTAACTGTGACAAATTAATACAAGGTTTTACTTCCTCGAATTTGGCTGCACATGGATTGGTAAAGAGGACTAAGTATAGTCCTTTCCAATGAGGTTCTGATAAATCTTTTATCTGGTGTGTCTTCCAATATATATATTCTTCTGGGGCTTTGTTAGGCAGAGTTCAAGAGTCTAGTTTCTGTTTGTCAAAAGTTTTTCTAACTTGTAAAAAGATATTCCTTAGAATATTGGATTAATATTCTACTTTCAGTAATTCAGGTTGAACAATATTAAAGTTGGTGTAGACAACCGAAGGAAGGACAATGGGTCTCCTACTAATTATTTCATAGACGGTAAGTTTGTGAGATCAAGAAAAGTACTGAAACTAAGAGAAGAGTTTAGCAGACTATCAAGATACAAGATAAACATACATATATCAGTTGGATTCCTCTATACACACAAAGATAGCATCAAAGAGGAAATCACCAAATCAATACCATTTACAATAGCCTCTAAGAAGATAAAATACAACCAAAGATATAAAGGACCTATACAAAGAAAACTGTAAGACACTACTGCAAGACACCAACACAGACCTACATAAGTGGAAAAACACACCTTGCTTGTGGATAGGAAGACTCAACATTGTAAAAATGTCTATTCTGCCCAAAGTGATCTATAGATACAATGCAATCCCGATCCAAATACCAGTGACATTTTTTAATGAGACAGAAAACAAATCACCAACTTCATACGGAAGGGAAAGAGGACCCAGATAAGTAAAGCATTACTGAAAAAGAAGGACAAAGTGGGAGGCCTCAGAGTACCTGATCTTAGAACATATTATACCACCGCAGTAGTCAAGACAGCCTGGTACTGGTATAACGACAGACACACAGACCAATGGAACAGAATTGAGAATCCAGACATAAATCCACCCACATATGAGCAGCTGATATTTGACAAAGGCCCAAAGTCTGTTAAATGGAGAAAAGTCTGTTAAATGGACAGTCTATTTAACAAACAGTGCTGTCATAACCGGATATACATCTGAAAAAAAAAAAATGAAACAAGAACCATACCTCACACCATGCACAAAAACCAACCCAAAATGGACCAATATAAATATAAAATGATAAAGATCATGGGAGAAAAAATAGTGACAACACTGGGAGCCCTAATACATGGCATAAACAATATACAAAACACCAGAAGAGAAATTAGATAACTGGGAACTCCTAAAAGTCAAACACCTATGCTCATCCAAAGATTTCACCAAAAGACTAAAAAGATTACCTACAGATTGGGAAAAGTTTTTAGCTATGACATTTTTGATCAGCGGCTGATCTCTAAAATCTGCATGTTACTGCAAAAGCTCAACAACAAAAAGACAAATAATCCAATTAAAAAATGGGCAAAGGTTATGAACAGGCACTTCACTAAAGAAGACATTCAGGTAGCTAACAGATATCTGAGGAAATGCTCACGATCATTAGCCATTAGAGATACGCAAATCAAAACTACAATGAGATACCATCTCACTCCAACAAAGCTGCCATTAATCCAAAAGACACAAAATAATAAATGTTGGAGAGGTTGTGGAGAGACTAGAACACTTATACGCTTGTGGTAGGAATGTAAAATGGTACAACTACTTTGGAAATCGATTTGGTGCTTCCTTAAAAAGCTAGAAATAGGAGTACCATATGATCCATCAATCCCACTCCTTGGAATATATCCTAGAGAAATAAGAGCCCTAACATAAATAGATATATGCGCACCCATGTTTACTGCAGCAGTGTTTACAATAGCAAAAGGATGGAAGCAACCAAGGTGCCCATCAATGGATGAACGGATAAATTATGGTATATTCACACAATGGAATACTACGCATCGATAAAGAACAATGATGCATCTGTGAAATATTTCATAACATGGAGGAATCTGGAAGCCATTATGCTCAGTGAAATTAGTCAGTTGCAAAAGGACAAATATTCTATGAGGCCGCTATTATAAGAACTCAAGAAATATTTTAAACTGAGAAGGAAATGTTCTTTGATGGTTACGAGATGGGGGAGGGAGGTAAGAAGGGAGAGGGGACTCACTAATTAGACAGCAGACAAGAGCCAATTTAGGTGAAGGGAAAGACAACACACAATACAGGAGAGGTCAGCACAGCTGGACTAAACCAAAAGCAGTTTCCTGAATAAACCGAACTTCGAAGGCCAGCATAGCAGAGGCGGGGGTTTGGAGACCATGGTTTCAGGGGATATCTAAGTCAATTGGCATAATAAAATCTGTTAAGAAAACACTCTGCATCCCATTCTGGAGAGTGGCGTCTGGGGTCTTAAACACTAGCAAGCCGCCATCTAAGATGCATCAATTGGTCTCAACCCACATGGAGCAAAGGAGAATGAAGAACACCAAAGACAAAAGGTAATCATGAGCCCAAGAGACAGAAAGAGCCATATAAATCAGAGACTACATCAGCCTGAGACCAGACGAACTACATGGTGCCCAGCTACAACCAATGACTGCCATGACAGGGAATACAACAGAGAATCCCTGAAGGAGCAGAACAGTGGGTTGCAGAACTCAGATTCTCATAAGAAGACCAGACGTAATAGTCTGATTGAGACTAGAAGGACCCTGGAGGTCCTGGCCCCCAGACCTTCTGTTAGCCCAAGACAGGAACTATTCCTGAAGCCAACTCTTCAGACAGGGATTAGACTGGACTATAAGATAGAAAATGATACTGGTGAGGAGTAAGCCTCTTGGATCAAGTAGACACACGAGACTATCTGGGCAGCTCCTGTCTGGGAGGGAGATGTGAAGGCCCGGGGGGACAGAAGCTGGCTGAATGGACACGGAAATACAGGGTGGAGAGAAGGAGTGTGCTGTCTCATTAGGGAGAAAGCAACTAGGAGTATATAGCAAAGTGCATGTAAGTTTTTGTATGAGAAACTGACTTGATTTGTAAACTTTCACTTTAAAAAAAAATTTTTTTTTTTTTTTTTTCACTTTAAAGCACAATAAAAATGAGGAAAAAAATGGGCTCAAACACTGCAACAACTGTGAGAATGCCATAGGACTGGGCAGTGTTTTGTTCTGTCGTGCATAGGGTCGCTATGAGTAAGAACTGAGTTGACAGCGCTGAACGACATAAACAACAAGCCTCCTAAACTGTGAGAAAATAAATTTCCATTTGCTAAAGCCACCTACATGTGGTATTTCTGTTATAGCAGCACTAGGTAATTAAGAGAGATCCCAAGGGTACAGGGGCTCCACCAGCATATTTTAAGAATAGCTGAGCGGGAGAAACTGAAGAGATAGATGTTTTGAGTCACCTTTGGCAATATTCTCTATCATTTGCTTCACATTTTTATCAATTTCTAACTTGGTTATTTTTGAGAAGCTACTTCCCCTTGCTTCTTCCATTCTCTAGAACCTTCCCTGGCTCCTGCTGTTATCACATCCATTACAGCCACTATGGGCTCTTTGATATTCCTACAGCAATGTGTTTCTTCTCACATAATATTCTGAATGCCCATTTTTCTTCTGTTGTTTCAATTTCCAAGGCTGATTCTCTCCCTATAGCAGTTTTCTCATCAAATTCTTGATTCTTGTTATTCTCCTACTTTTCCAGATATCATTCTACAGTTTCAAATCTATGCCCAAAACTGTGCTCATCACTTTAATTTGTCATATTTCCTAAGTTACTTAAAAGCTTATTTGCTTTATATTATTTCTATCTCACTTATTTAGCTTTCCATGTCTCTCCTCTTATACACATCTGTGGCGCGATGGATCGCTTTTGTGTGGCCTTCCTTGCCAGGGACTTGTAACTTTCATCCAAATGAATGAATGGGTGGGACTGTGCAAATAGGGTAATTGTGGCTCACCAAGGGGATTGGTCAGTTTTGCCATCCCGTTGGGCTGAAAATGAGCCATCCTAGAGGTGGGAAGGAGAGGATCCCATCGCCTTCACGGAAGAACAGCCAAGAGCGGAGCACATCCTTTGGACCCAGGATCCCTGTGCTGAGAAGATTCTAGAAACAGGAGAGTAAGACACTGAAGACAGTGAGGAGTGGTGGCAGAGAAATGGTAGCACCAACAGGAGATGGTATGGTGGGCTTCCCAGGCCACGGAGTGAGAAGTGGAGGGCCTTTGGGCAGGAGGCTTGCTGGCAGAGTGGGGTACTTCCAGGCACTTACTGGCAGAGCTAACAAGAGCTTTGTAACACTTGCCTGAGCAGGGCAGAGGCCAAGGGCCAGGGAGAGGTCTGCCTGTGATCACGGCTGTCCTGATGGAATAACTATATCCTGAGCATTTCTCCACCTAAATTATAACCTGTTACTTCTCGTGAGTATTGTCTGTGAGTTCTGTATAGCCACTCCAGTGAATTATCAAACCCAGCAGAGAAGTAAAGAGTGCCGTGGGAGGGACAGTTAGTGTCAAAATTGGTAAAGATGTAGAGAGAGGAGGCATGTCTCACCTCCACCTAGTAGTAACCAGCCTTGGGCTGTTGATCTTGATTCTCCTTCCTGCTTGTGAAGAGGGAGAAGGTTAGATGCTGCCCCCATGCTATTTTCAAACATCCCTTTTAAAATGTCCTTGGATTTACATCTCTTTGCCCTTGCCACATCCAGTTATCCATAGACCACTGATTCACAACTAAGGATAATTATGCCCCCAGGTGACATTTGGTAATGTCTGGAGATATTTTTGGTTGGCACAACTGGAAGAAGGGATACAACTGGCATGAAAACGGTATATTCCAGGAATCTTACCATGCACTTGATAGCCCTCACAGCACAGAATTATCCAACCCAAATGCCAATCAAGCTAAGGTTTAGAGACCCAGCCACAGAGCTGGCTTTTGTCCTTACTCTTTCCATTTCTCCCTCAATCTAGTCCCCTAGTCTTCTCCTATATAAAGCCTCTAGTGCAGGTTCTATCTCATCTCCTATTATCATTTTCCTTTTCATTATTTTTTTCTACTGAAAGAAAATTAAATAACCACAAAACCTTTAAGCACGAATATAATTTAATAGTGCATAAACAACTGAGACAAATGATATCACACAATACTGATAAATAGATTGATAAATACTACATTCTTGCTCAGTTCTTTGCCTTAAGACATTTATTTTCCAAATATTTGCAATACTCTGTCCTTTATAATAAAATAGCCTATAAACATATCCAGGCAGTTCAAAAGAACAATGAAATTCAAACAATTCAATATTGAAGATAAAACATCAAATAAGATTTAGAAAACCTTCAGGGAACTATTGCCTAACTATGTAACAGCAAAAATGAAATACATCACCTTAAAAATTGTGAAATCATTTATATAATATGAATAACAGGCACCACAAAACTTTTCAGTAAGAGCATAATCTCAAAAGTAAAAATTACTTTTAAATTAAATATAATAAAAATTGTATGACCAATATTTTCCAAACAAACCAGTGAAATATTTGATGACTTTAATGATATTTTTAATATGAATTTGTTAAAAGTAAGTATTTTCAGCTTCAATATAAAATCCCTCTTTGGTAATTTACTATCTACTTGCTCTAATCGAAGTATCATAATTCCTGGCCATTTCTTATGCCTGTAACCCAATTTCTACTGTTATGTGTTTACTTCCTTTTCCTTTTTGGGGGGGATTTAGTGCTCATTTGAATCAGCGATATCTCACTTTTGGATTAAAACATGTTTACAAATATAATTGAAAATATACAATATAAAATTGTTCTACTATCAAAAGTTACCTTTTTCTATATATCCTGATCAACTACAATACTTATTGTATTGCACACTGTACACAACTAGTTTTCTCCACTTCCTCTTCTATATGATTGCTTATTTCTTAATCTGGTATTTACTGTGTGATGTTCACAGGTTGCATATTGAAGGACAGATGCAGAACTTGGTTTCCTCAGGCCAATAATTGCAGGACTCTGTGGTCTTTAGGAGCTCTAGGGAATGAGGGTGCGATCTCGCCCCCACACCCAGTGCTCTGGATCATAAGCCTGAATCTGGAAAGAAAAATGTCTAATGACTAAGTGAAGACCCTCCAGAAGGACACAGCCTTTCCTCTCCTTGTGCAGCATCTCATATTTCCCAGTTCTCAAATCCAAACTTCAAATCTCCCATGTCCCTCCTCTCCTGTCCAGTCCAACCACTCCTCAAATTCTTATAACCCTACCTCTTCACATTCCTCCCGAGAAACCCAAATCTTCCAGCGCATGGAACGGATGAATTGAAATCGTAGCTTGTGGAACATGGGGCGCTGGAAGTGACTCTTCCCATACAGAAAGAAAAATATGGCTTGTTTAGGGGCCTGGTTGTCTTCCTCCATATCACTGGCCAGGTAGCTGAGGAAAGAAATCAGGTTTCTTATAAGAAGCCAAGCCAGAAGGACTCCACTTAAGATCATCTTCCTAGAAAGGACTATAGACTGACCATCTTCAATACATGACTTTAGATCAGCCCTATTCAACTGGAACAACAGACACAGTTCACTGGAAAACTTATTTCTGTAAAGGAACATTGAGAATGACCCTTTTCATACTTGGATAGTAAGTATCATACTGAGAACCCTGAGGATGTATTCTGCCACCATTAAGCAATGTAGTGTACATCACAATATTCTATCACCATCCTCTACCCCATTCACTCCTACTGTTGTTATGAGCAAATAACTATCTCTCCACTACATTGTAAGAACGTCAAGGAGAATAACTTACTTGCTTTATTTCTGTATCGTCTCCCTCCCACCAAAAACTGATATGGTATCTTGCTTACATCTGTACATTAACTCAATAAGCATTTCTTGATTCCATCCTTTTTATCTCTTCTTATCCCCTCATAAAAAAAAAAAAAAAAAAAAAACCCCATAGCCATCAAGTTGATTCCCACTCATAGCGACCCTTTAGGACAGAATAGAACTGCCCCATAGAGTTCTAAGGAGTGCCTGGTGGATTCGAACTAACCGACCTTTCAGTTAGCAGCCATAGCACTTAACCACTACACCGCCAGGGTTTTTTCAAAGTCCCTAGTAAACTGGAATCACTAAATAAACTTTTATTGACTGAATGAATTAATGCATAAAAGTGTACAGACTCGCTCTAATGTAGGAAAAAACTAAACCCAAATCAAACATGCCGGTATCAAATCAACTGAACTCATAGCGACCCCGTGTGTTACAGATGAGAACTGAGCTCCACAGGGTTTTCTTAGCCGTAATCATTATGGAAGCATTCTTCACTGTAATGGTTATGGAAGTAGAAAGCCAGTCCTTTTTTCTGTGGTGCTGCTGGGTAAGTATGAACTGCCAACCTTCCGGTTAACAGCCAAGAGCGAACTGCTAACGTAGGCAAATACTTGCAAAATAAAGTGCTGTGTTGAGTTCTTTTTAGGATGCGGTGATTTTATAACAAAACCCTGACTTTGACTTTAAGTAGTATCTAGAATAACAGGGGAGCCCTGGAGGCACAGTGGTTAAGAGTTATAGCTGCTAACCAAAAGGTCGGCAGTTCGAATCCACCAGCTGCTCCTTGAAAACCCCATGGGGCAGTTCAGCTCTGTCCTATAGGGTTGCTATGAGCTGGGATTGACTTGATGGCAACAGGTTTTTTTTTTTTTTTTTTTTTTTTAGAGTAAAACGGTTGGGTAATAAGAGGAATGGAGGAGATAATAACTAACACTCAAAATAGTATATGATAATAGGATTCAACTAAATGTTACTAAGATGCAGAAGGTCAACTCTCGTCTGATTGTGAAGTTTGGAGAAACCATCATGAAAAGGTGGAGTTTAACTGGCTTTGCAGACAAAAAATCTTAATTCAGTGAGATATTCCTAAAGACATCCAGACAGTGTATATAATATAAAACTAGAAGAAAGTAGTTGCAGGGTATTTGGAAAGGAGAGTTAGTAGTTTCTGTAAAACAAAGAAATAAAATATCTGGGTATCGAACAAGGTTCAGGGATTTAGTGTTGAATTCAAACTGGGAATTCTGAGCTTGATGAAAAACGAAATTTGGAGCAATAAATTTTTTATGGAGGGCTGTAACTTTCTCTGATTTAGACTGTTTTAGACTGGAGTGAGGATATCCTCAGTAAGGAAAACAAGCTGGAAGACTTCTACAATAGATTGGTGTGATGTAGGACCCGAAATGGGGCGCCTACTGTGAGATGGGGAAGAACAAGAGGATTAGATTTGGTATTGATATAAGAATCAGAGTTTTGGTTTCAAGACCGTTTGTTTGGGCATGGTGGAGTTAATTCTTTCTTCTCCACTTAGAAAAGTTTTGTTTTATTTAGCTTTGCTTTTTTTTAAAAAATACAACAACAACAACTTGACATTAGGTTTTGTTTACACTGAGCAGTACAAAATGAAAGTAAAACTAGACCACAATCCCCATAACCAAATATTCCCTATGGTTTTCTAACACAGAAAACACTGAGAACTGTTTTAAGAAGGTGAAAGATAAGATGCCCCCTTCCAACACTCCCACATACCCAGGGATCTGAAGGTTGTGATGAGATGAGGAAGCATACTCACAGAGCTAAGAAGAAATGAATTCGTCGGTACTGCCAGGAGAAGAGGCCAGCCCGGCTAAAATAAGCAATTACCATGGACAGGAGATACTAATAGGAAAATAGAAAACAACAGAGGAGTGGTCACTTCCTGGAAGAGGACAAACACTGTAATAATGCAACTCAAGGCTAGGGTCATAGCTCAGAGAGGAGACTCCTGTGTTGGGTGGGTGGGCTTACTGGGGGACACTGGGAGTGGCAGGGATGTTGAGGGAGGGTCAGTTCCAAATTACAAAAGACATGGGAGGGGAAGTCGAAATACTGTGAAGATAACAAGACATGGCTGTTTAGGGAGGGTGTTCAGGATGGCTGAGATTGTTAGGGGCTTTGTCTTGAGCAAAAAGTTGTCTCAAAGGTGTGGGAATGAAGGTGACAATCACAAGTGGGAGAAAATACAGGACCTAGTACTCAAAATCTCAAAGGGCCGTGCAAGGGCAAAGAGTTAGCTGGCCACACTGGAAGGAAACAACAAGACCCTGAATGGAGGCATTGCCAGGTACTGAAGAAACCGTAAGTT
Organism: Elephas maximus indicus; assembly: GCF_024166365.1. Taxonomy (NCBI): domain Eukaryota; kingdom Metazoa; phylum Chordata; class Mammalia; order Proboscidea; family Elephantidae; genus Elephas; species Elephas maximus. Next base: position 199,566,658 of record NC_064820.1, read on the forward strand.
TGCTGAAACACTTGGAAGGAGATTAGTAAAGATTGAGAAAAGGAGAGACAGATTTCAAAAGCACAATCCCACAGATGTGGGCAGTAGTAGAGTTTGGTGGAGACTGTTACCTTGTCGGACACCCTCAGTTTTTTGTCCCAAGCCAAGAATCTTTGAATGACAGGATCCTCTGTGAAAAAAAAGCATATGTTAGGTTAACAACTGGAACAGGGTTGCCCTGCAGTAATCGAGAGTAATGGGATATGTTCTAACTCTCACCAAACCTTCCCAGGAGAAGTTCTAGGGCTGTGGCCAAGGATTAGCATGAGGGGAAGAAAAGAGAGAATATTTACTAAGATAGTGAATCCTGTTCGGGGGCTAACACGAGGAGTGAACATATGTAGGGCTGCATTTCTATATTTGTGTTACGAAGACTTCTTGAATAAATGATTAAAAACAAACCACTGCTTATGGCCTCTTAATATGCATTAATATATCAACCCAGAGGTTAAAATGTAAATTCACATTCCTTTTCTCATCTGATATTCACATCATGGAAGCGGGTGTACTATACTGATAAAAAAAAAAAAAAACACCTGGACTCAGAAATGTGAAAAAAAGAAAATATGTGGAGAAGGCCACATGTAAACCCAAGTTTTCTCATCAGTCTACTCTTCTGTGTCATTTTCTGAGTGTCCCTGAGAAATAATCAATATAAAAGCTCTGCCTGCACATCCCAGTAACAGGCAGCTAATCACCCCAAACAGAATCCTATTCCTTATAGGTCAGAAGAGTTATTGGAAATGTCTTCATTTTAGAAAGAACAAAATTGTAGGCTGATGTCTGGGGCCTCTTCCTACCAAGCAGCCTGTTGAAGACCTCATGGTGCTCCGGCTCCACAGCTGACTCCCACTGTCTCTTCCCCTGCATTGGGAGGCCACTTACGTCCTCCACGGCCCAGCTGTTCTTAGACTCTGGGGTCACCTCCTTCACAAAAGCTACTGTCCAGTCCCTCTTCTGGCCCCAAATCACAGGCAGGGGGCTGGAATGTATCCAGGGAACTGAGTAAAGAAAGAAGACTATAATATAAAGGTTTTTTCTTTTGGCATTCAGGCACTTATCACCCACCTGTGCTTTCCCAACCCCTCCCCGTACAATCTCTGGCCTTCCAGACTCTGGGCCTCGCTTTTGTCATTTCATCTTTCCCCTTTTTTCATATCTATCTTCTCCCATTATCTTGATATTATTACATCTCTCTTTTTTTTATATATCCTTAAAACTCTTCCTCATTAATTTCTACCATGGTGTGTGTTGAGGAGGGGGGACCTTCTACATAATTCCCCTCTTCTCTTTTCCCCTTCTTGGATCTCAACTCCTAATCCGCCTTCCTTGTTATTCAGACTTGCCTTCAATTTGGTTCCTCCTCTCCACCTCTTGAACCTCTTCTTCCTAAAGACCTGATTCCTAAATCTCTCCTCTCTTTCACACATTGACACAGGTACTCTTTCCTAAGAGTAAGTGCCCTCTTTTTACTAGGCAACCCACCTAAATATCTTCATGGTCCAGTCTCCTCACCTGAGGGTCCTGGACTTTCTTCCTTCACCATCACTTCCTCGGAGCACTCTGTGGAGGAAGGCTGGAGTTTCTGATTCACAGACGGGACTAACGGAAGACAATCAGCCATGGCTTCTTCCAGATTGCTTGTTCCTTCCACAGAGCTTAGTCCTGTTCACACTTATGTCTGGTATCTGTCCAAACTAATTCTGGATTATGGCTGTGCACAAACCCGCTAAGTCTGTTCCAGTTTGGGGAAGATGAGGAATAAGAAAGAGCTCTGAGAAGAAACTGTTGTCCACATCCGCTGCCTAGCACCCACTGGGTTTGAATCTTCCAATCAGGAGCACTGGAACCTGCTGATGTCATGATTCATTCCAACCTGACAATCAGATCAGTTTGAAGGAAAACACGTGCAACTGCCAGAGTGACAGGCTTTCTTCTCTTGGAGATTAGTACATATTAAACAGTACCTCAGGACAACCTCTTCCCAACTTTTATCACTATCCTCAATAACTGAGAGTCAATTTTTACCCTTTGCCCCACAGAAGCCACATTTTCTCCATTCAAAACCTGAACTTATCCTCTCCTTTCCACTCTCATTTCAGAACCCTAACTGGTGAAGGGGGAAGGTACCAATAAGTGAATTTAGGGTAAGAAATGATAAGAACTTAAAAAGTGAAATCAACATATAACCAAACAAAAAACCAAACCCATTGCTGCCGAGTCGATTCCAACTCATTTTGACCGTACAGGACAGAGTAGAACTGCCCCACAGGGTTTTCAAGAAGCAATTGGTGGATTCTAACTGCTAACAATATAAACCAGCCTAAGCCTATTGCCATCAAGTCGATTCTGACTCATAGCGACCCTACATGACAGAGTAGAACCGCCCATAGGGTTTCCAAGGAGCAGCTGGTGGATTCAAACTGCCAACCTTTTGGTTAGCAGCTGAGTTCTTAACCACCATGCCCCCAGGGTGCCGTACAACACCCTAGGCACATTAATTTATCACATGAAAAACACAGGATAAACACTGTACTTCGCAATGTTTTGCAAAGCTATTCTGATCATCATTTACTGATATGTGCTACACGTACAGGGACCTCTCGTGGTGACAAGAACTATATACAACCACCAACCTCAGACATCTTAGCCTCGGGCATATTTGAGGATTAAGCAAAAGCCTCTTTTAGAATGAAATATAAAAACATACACATCTACAAATGTACTCGCACACATTTCAAATGGTGTATAAATCATCAGCCACTGCCCATCTGAAAGTGTCATACTGGGGTGGCTTGCATGTTGCTGTGATACTGGAAGCTATGCTATCAGTATTTCAAACACCAGAAGGGTCACCCATGGTGGAAAGGTTTCAGCAGAACTTCCAGCCTAAGACAGACTATAAAGAAAGGCCTAATGATCTACTTCCAGAGATCACCCACTGAAAATCTTATAATTACAAAAGAATATTGTTCCGCTTGCTTGCTTTGGACACACCATCAGGAGAGATCGATCACTGGAGGAAGACATCACGTTTGGTGAACTAGAGAGCCAGTGAGGGTGACCCTCCGTGAAATGGATTGGCACAATAGCTGCAACAACAGATCCAAACAAGCATCAATCATGAGGCTGCCAGAACCGGGAATGTTACATAAGCTCACCGTGAGTTGACACCTATCTACCTACCAACCCACCAACCCACCTACTTAAAAAACCCACTGCCATCAAGTTGATTCCGACTCATAGCGACCCTACAGGATAGAGTAGAACTGCCCCCACAGAATTTCCAAGGAGCGCCTGGTGGATTCAAACCACTGACCTTTAGGTTAGCAGCTGTAGCTCTTAACCACTACGCCACCAGTTTTCCAACCTACAAAATACCAAGGAATCTCTGGATTATCTAATGCCTGTCCCTCAATTCTGAGTAACTTCAGTATATATATCAAATTTTCTGAATATGTATAGCTTTTTGCCCAGAAATTTCACTATCATTTACATATAATTCAGCTATATTGTCAAACATAAAAAAATCCTGTAAGAAAAAAAATCTTGTTATCTGAAGGCAAAATATGATGTACTCTGTGAAGATTGGGGAAAGTGACATGTGAATACGAGCAAGAAAAAGAATAAATCGACCTCAGATTATATTTCAGTATCCAGTAAGGCTTCTACCAAACCTCCCAACTCATAGCTCTTTAACAATACTAAAACAATTATGTTTATTAAAATGGCATCTAAGTCCACATTTTTGATTCCTTGTTTGTACTTTGCCAAGAAGTATATCTGTCATTTCTGGGAACACCAACATTTTATTTTGTACTCAAGTTGTTGCTGAGCAAATAATCCAAGAAGCTGGACTATATGAAAAACGCAGCACCAGGACTGAAGGAAGAGTCATTAACAGCCTGCATTATACAGATAACACAACTTTGCTTCCTGAAAATGGAAAAGATTTGAAGCACTTACTAATGAAGATCAAAGACTACAGCCTTCAGTAAGGATTACACCTCAACATAAAGAAAACAAAAATTCCCACAACTGGACCAAAAAGCGAGTTCATGATAAACAGAGAAAAGACTAAAGTTGTCAAGGATTTCATTTTACTTGGATTGATAATCAACACCCAGGGAAGCGGCAGTCAAGGAATCAGAAGACGCACTGCACTGGGCAAATCCGCTGCAGAAGACCTCTTTAAAGTGTCAAAAAGCAAAGATGTCACCTTGAAGACTAAGGTGTGCCTAATCTAAGCCATGGTGTTTTCAATCTCCTATTATACATGCAAAAGCTGGACAATGAATAAGGAACACTGAAGAAGAACTGACACCTTTTAATTGTGGTGTTGGCGAAGAATACTGACTATACTATGGACTGCCAAAAGAATGAACAAATCTGTCCTGGAAGAAGTACAACCAGAATGCTCCTTAGAAGCAAGGATGGCGAGACCGAGTCTCACATACCTTGGACATGTTATCAGGAGGCATCAGTCCCTAGAGAAAGACATCATGCTTGGTAAAGTAGAGGGTCAATGAAAAAGAGGAAGACCCTTAACAAGATGGACTGACACAGTGGCTGCAACAATGGGCTCAAGCATAACAATTGTGAAGATGGCACAGGACTGGACAGTGTTTCATTCTGTTGTACACAGTGTCACTATGCATTGGAATTGACTCGATGGCACCTAACGAGATATATATATATGTACACACATGTATGTATGTATATATATGTAGATATACACACACACACACACAAACATCTGTCAGTTTGTCCTACTGTGGTGGCTTGCATGTTGCTGTGATGCTGGAAGCTATGCCACTGGTATTCAAATACCAGCAGGGTCACTCATGGTAGACAGGTTTCAGCTGAGCTTCCAGACTAAGACAGACGAGGAAGAAGGGCCTGGTAGTCTACTTATGAAAAAAATTAGCCAGTGAAAACCTAATGAATAATAGCTGAACATTGATATTGTGGCGGAAGATAAGTCCCTCAGGTTGGAAGGCATCCAAAAGATGACTGGGGAAAAGCTGCCTCCTCAAAGCAGAGTCGACCTTAATGACATGGATGGAGTAAAGTTTTCAGGACCTTCATTTGTTGATGTGGCATGACTCAAAATTAAAAGAAACAGCTGCAAAAATCCATTAATAATTGGAACATGGAATGTATGAAGTATGAATCTAGAAAAATTGGAAATGGTCAAAAATGAAATGGATATACATAAACATCAATGTCCTAGGCATTAGTGAGCTGAAATGGACAAGTACTGGCCATTTTGAATCAGACAATCATATGGTCTACTATGCCAGGAACTACAAATTGAAGAGGAATTTCGATGTATTCATCATCACAGAGAACATTTCAAGATCTATCCTGAAGTACAATGCTGTCAATGAGAGGATAACATCCATATACCTGTAAGGAAGACAAGTTAACATGACTATTGTTCAAATTTACACACCAACCAGTAAGGCTAAAGATAAAAACACTGAAGAGTTTTACCAACTTCTGCAATTGGAAATTTATCAAACATGCAATCAAGACGCATTGATAATTACCGGTGATTGAAATGCAAAAGTTGGAAACAAAGAAGAAGGATCAGTAGTTGGAAAATACAGCCTTGATGACAGAAATGATGCTGGAGATCACATGGTAGAATTTTACCAGACAAATGACTTCACCATTGCAAAAACCTTCTTTCAGTGACGTGAACGTTGACTATACCCATGGACCTCACCAGATGGAATAACGGGCATCAAATCAATCAAATCAATAACAGGTATCATCTGTGGGAACAGATGATAGAAAAGCTCAGTATCATCAGTCAGAGCAAGGCCAGGGTATTACTGAGGAACAGACCATCAATTGTTCATATGCAAGTTCAAACTGAAGCTGAAGAAAAGCAGAACAAGTTCACAAGAAGCAAAGTATGACCTTGAGTATATGCCATCTGAATTTAGAGACCATCTCAAGAATAAATTTAATGCACCAAATACTAGTGACTGAAGAACAGATGAACTGTAGAATGACATCAAGGACCTCATACGTGAAGAAAGCAAAAGTCATTAAATAGAAAAGACCAAAACAGATGTCAGAAAAGACTCTGAAACTTGTTCTTGAATGTTGAGTAGTTAAAGGAATGTTGAAGTACAAGAGCTGTACAGAAGATTTCAAAAGGCAGCTCAAGAAGACAAAATAAACTATTATAACGACATGTGCAAAGACCTGGAGTTGAAATACTAAAAGGGAAGAACATGCTCAGCATTTCTCAAGCTGAAAGAACTGAAGAAAAAATTCAAGCCTCGAGTTGCAATATTGAAGGACTCTATAAACAAAATATTAAACAATGCAAGAATCAAAAGAAGATGGAAGGAATACACAGAGCCACTGTACCAAAAAGAATTGGCTGACGTTCAGTCATTTCAGGAGGTAGCATATGATCAAGAACCAGTAATATTGAAGGAAGAAGTCCAAGCTGCACCAAAGGCATTGACAAAAACCAAAGGTCCAGGAATTGATGGAATATCAATTGATATGTTTCGACAAATAAATGCAGTGCTGGAGTGCTCAGTCACCTATGCCAAGAAATATGGAAGACAGCTACCTGGCCAACTAACTAGACGAGATCCATATTTATGCCTATTCCCAAGAAAGATGATCCAACAAAATGTGGAAATTATTGAACAATATCATTAATACCACAGGCAAGTAAAATTTTGCTGAAGATAATTCAAAAGTGGTTGCAGCAGGACATCGACAGACAACTGCCAGAAATTCAAGTCAGATTCAGAAGAGGACATGGAACGAGGGATATCATTGCTGATATCAGATGGATCCTAGCTGAAAGCAGAGAATACCAGAAAAATGTTTACCTGTGTTTTATTGACTATGCAAAGGCATTTGATTGTGTGGATTATAATAAATTAGGGATAATAATGAGAAGAACAGAAATTTCAGAACCCTTAATTGTACTCATGAGGAACCCGTACATAGATCAAGAGGCACTGCTTCAAACAGAAAAAGGGGATAGTGTTGTTGTTAGTGCCATCGAGTAGATTCCGACTCATAACAAGCTTATAGGACAGGGTAGAACTGTCCCACTGGGTTTCCAAGGAGCAGCTGGTAGATTTGAACTGCTGACTTTCCGGTCAGCAGCCAAGCTCTTAACCACTATACCACCAGGGCTCCCAAGGGGGATAATTCATGGTTTAAAGTCAGGAAAGGCATCCATCAGGGTTGTATCCTCTCACCATACTTACTCAAACTGTATGATGAGCAAATAATCCAAGAAACTGGATTATATGAAGAAGGTGGCGGCATCAGGATTGGAGGAAGACTCATTAACACCCTACGTTATGCAGATGACACAACCATGCTTGTTGAAAAGTGAAGAGGACTTGAAGCACTTACTAATGAAGATCAAAGAACAAAGCCTTCAGTATGGATTACACTTCAACATAAAGAAAACAAAAATCCTCACAACTGGACCAATAAGCGACTTCATGATAAGCAGAGAAAATACTGAAGTTGTCAAGGATTTCATTTTACCTGGATTAAAAATCACTGTCCATTAAAGTAAAAGTAGCAGTCAAGAAATTAAAAGACACATTGCATTGGGCAAATCTACTGCAAAAGACCTCTTGAAAGTGTTAAAAAGCAAAGATGCCACCTTGAGGACTAAGGTGCACCGGACCCAAGCCATGGTTTCTTTAATCGCCTTGTATGCGTGCAAAAGCTGGACAATGAATAAGAAGAGTGAAGCACTGACACCTCTGAATTATGATGTTGGCAAAGAATACTGAATATACCGTGGACTGCCAAAAGAATGAACAAATCTGTCTTGGAAGATGTACAGCCAGAATGTTCCTTAGAATCGAGGATGGTGAGACTTCGTCTCACATACTTTCAACATGTTATCAGAAGGGACCAGTCCCTGGAGAAGGGAATCATGCTTGGTAAACTAGGGGATCAGAGAAAAAAAAAGAAGGTGGCTCTCAATAAGATGTATTGACACAGTGGCTGCAACAATGGGCTCAAGCTTAACAACCATTGTAGTAACTGTTCAGGATGAGGAAGCATTTTGTTCTTTTGTACATAGGGACACTGTAATTGGGAACCAACTCGATGGCATCTAACAACAACAACAAATATATGTATATATACATACAGACATACATACTATGTACGTATATATGTATATCTTTCTGTCTTAGCACCTGATGGTAAGGATGTGATCAGAAAAAAAAAAAAGGACATTTGTGAGGACATGCAAAAGCAACACAGGAGCCAACTGAAAGAGCTCCAACTCCCCAAAGGCGCAACAATTTCAATTACAAAATAAATGTTAGATTATATACTCTAAGGTATAAAGTAAGTACCCGTGGGTTCATACTGATATATTCGTTAATTAAATATTAATTAATGTGGGAAAATAAAAATCGCCTCTGCAAAAGAGTTCCAAATACTCTATGCAGATACTTAGCCCTCAGGCAGGCGGAGTGTAACTCCCAGTCTGGATTATACATAGTGACTTCTTTCCAAAGATCACATAGAGTATTGACAGGGGAAAAACAGTAACTTTATAGTGGAGAAACCTGACGAGCACTGCCTCAGCCACGTGATCAAAATTAATAGCAAGGTTGATAAGGATGACACTTAAAGTTTTCCAAACAAACACACAACCACCATCTACTCATGAAAATAAGTTAAAAAGTGCTAATCGAAGGACATTTTACAACATATCTTAATCTTACCAGTACTCTTCAAAACAGTCAAAGTCATCAAAAGCTAGAAAAGTCAGAGAAACTGCGGCAGCCATGAGGACCTTACGGAGAGAAATACTCCATGTGATATGATATCCTGGATGGAATCCTGGAAGAGAAAAAGGTAGGAATGAAGGAAATCTGAATAAGGTATGGATTTCAGTTAACAAGAAGGTATCAACATTGGTTCATAAATTGTGACAAACGTACCATATTGATGTATGATTTACTAATAGGAAAGACTAAGTCTGGATATTATTGCAATTTTTCTGTAAATCTGAAACTATTCTAAAATTATAAGTTTATTTAAAATACTGGTATATTTTTTCACATATGTTATCTATTTAATTATAATATACAGTAGTCCTACTCCTGGTGGCATAGTAAAGAGCTACCGCTGCTAACCAAAAGGGTGACGGTTCGAATTCACCAGCTAATCCTTGAAAACCCTATGAGGCAGTTCTACTCTGTCCTATAGGGTCGCTTTGAGTCAGAATTGACTCAACCGCAATGGGTTTTGGGGTTTTTTTGTGTGTGTGTGCTTATAAGTACTTTTTTTTGCCACTGTTCACTATTGTTGCTGTTTTATTTTTATAACTGCATTTATGTCACAGGAAAGTAAATATAGAAAAAAAAATTTTCAAATTAGATCCCATTTTACATATTTTATGCTAAAGTAATAACATGTATATAATCATTTTATATCTTTTTTATGTGTTTTGTTTTTGTTTTTTGGTCTGCTATGGTTCTTGAAAAAGTTGGTCACCCTAGATCGGACACAGATTTTAGACTAAATACAGTTTTTAAAGGATCAATTTCACATCATGGCTGAACTTTAAAAACAGGTTGGATAAAAAAAGTTCTAACGGCAAGATGATTCATTACTGACTCAGTTATTTAAAAAAATCCTTCTCTTTTTGTTTCCATACTTTTTAGCAGTTATATAATGCAATCAAATATTTGCAAGTCAAAAATATGAAAATAAAATAATTTATACAGAATTTATAACCATGAAATTTCATGTTTCAATGTTTTCTAAAACAGAAGGTTTAAGTGTGATAATCGAATCAGTAGTTTACTAGATAATTCTTTGCAGAAAGTGATAAAATCAGAGAAACAAAAATGGCAGAGAATTTAGTGAATGATTTTAGTTATGTTTTATGTAAAAATAATTTACCTCTTAGAGGATCACAAAAAATCACTGGAAATCCAATCTCTAGAGTGTTTCCAAATTTAACTTAGAGGCTGAACTTATGTAATGTAAGATATAACTAATCATGGATTTAATGATAAAAAGGGAATTGTACCTTATTTGTATGATAATATCCAAAATAAATGTATAAAAGCTACTAGTAAGTAATGGTAGGCCAAACATACTATATTAAATATAATAAGCAAAGTACATTCCCTTAGTTTTCTATTTTTTAAATTTTGTTAGTGTTGTTGAGAATATACACAGGAAAGCATATACCTAATCAACCATTTCTACATGTACGATTCAGTGACACTGGTTACATTCATCGGGTTGGGCAACCATTCTCACCCTTCATTTCTGAGTTTTTCCTCCCCCATTAACATAAACTCACTGCCCTTAAGGTTTCTATCTAATCTTTTGAGTTGCTGTTGTCACTCTGACTCCAAACAGATAGTTACTAAAAGAACTTATGCTCAAGGTAGACATTTTTTACTAGTTAAGCTAAGCTACTGTTTGGCGTTGAGAAGACTGCAGGGAATATTTTTGGTTTAAGGTTTAGATTTTCTCAGGGCAATAGTTTCCGGGGTTTATGCAGCCTCCATAACTCTAGAAAGTCTGGAGTCCATGAAAATTTGAAATTCTGTTCTGCATTTTCCCCCTTTTGATTAGGATTCCTCTACAGAATCTTTGATCAAAATGTTCAGTACTGGCAGCTGGGGAACATCTAGTTCTTCAGGTCACATGGTTAAGGAGGCAGTTGTTCATGGAGGCAATTAGCCACACATTCCATATCCTTCTCCTATTCCTGACTCTCCTTCTTCCTCTGTCGCTCCAGGTGAACACAGACCAACTGTCATGCCTTGGATAGCAGCTTGCAAGTTTTTAAGAACTCAGGCGCTATTCAACGAACAAGGAGGTAAAACAGAAGCACTGAACATGTTGTTAGGCCAATTAACTGGGATGCCCCATGAAACCATGACCCCAAACCTCCAAACCTGGGATTCCATGAGGTATTTGGTTTTATATAAGCAGCCTTGGCAACTATTCTTTGGTTTTTGTTGTTATTGTAAATATATCTGTCACATAATTTTTGCCAATTCAACTTTTCACAGGTGTGTAACTTATTGACAGCAATTACAATAATCAGTTGTGCAACCCTATCCTTAATCAACTTGATTTTTTCCATCGCCATTAACCCTCTCTTTCCCCCTCCCTCCCGTAGCTCATTAGGAACAAATGTCTCAGGTTATAAAGCATGTTCACAATAAGCACACTGTCATAATAACTGATGAAAAGCTCACTGACTTTAAATGGAAGAAGGAACTGTAAGTAGTCTAGTTTAGGAAATTATCAATACATTGGAAAAACCAATACTGATATAAAAATGTTTGTTACCTGGGAGATATGATAATGAGGCAACTTTGGGCAGGTGTATAAAAGGGCTGATGTTGTTAGGTGCAGTCAAGTTGGTTCTAACTCATAGCGACCCTACAGGACAGTGTAGAACTGCCCCATAAAGTTTCCAAGGAGTGGCTGGTGGATTTGAACTATGGACATTTTGGTTAGCAACTGGGCTCTTAACCACTATGCCACCAGGGCTCCATATAAAAGGGTAGAAGCCCTTATTTATGCACACACACAAAAAAATTATGCCAAATTTTTTCTTGTTCAGCTCATAACCTTAATTCAGTATACAGAAATTCTACTTCTATGAATTCAAATACAATATTTTTTAAATATTTACAAATAGTACATACATATTCTGTGTGAATTTAATAAGCATGTGCGATATTCTCATGTTCGTTCTAAAAACTTCTTTGTAAATATATGAAGGCACCAAACAGACATAAGATCAAATTCAAGCAGGGCACTTCTCACACAAATTGCCAACATTTATCAAATACGTAAATATAATATCAAACAAAAAAATACATTATGCTGAAAGCAAAAGCATCTTGGGGCAAACAGAATACAAATTTGTATGTAACTTATCAAATTAATGTGGGATGATATTTTTAACTAAGTGGGAAAAGTTAATAAAGCTCACCCCCCCCCAAAAAAATAGGCTCTGACGAACAACAAAAAAGAACGTATCTTTGAAAGCATGCTTGACAAATGTAAAACTTTAGCAAAAGGTATGAATATACTTTCTCAATTTGAAAACAAACAAAAAGAAATTGGAAATGTATGAATCACCAGGCGAAAGTATCAACTATTATGGGAAATTGGCATATTAAAAATTACGAAGATTACATACATTCTAATTTCACATTTGGAATGGAAAATTAAACTAACTTCCTCCTGATCATGAATTGTTAACAGGAAAAATTTATTTTCCAATGAATACATCAGATTTACAAAAATATCCACTGACTTGGTTCTTAAATATACTGCTGATTTATATTCCATAAATTTAATCCTAAATATTTTAAAGCAGCATGTAGTATCAAAAATATGTCTTAAAAAATTAAGAACGTGTTTGGACCTTATAAAACTGATTTATGAATTTTATTTAAATTTGCAAATAGCTGGAAAACAAATTAAGAATACCAGTCACAGGGGGATCCTGCAAAAGACGATTTAATAATCTACGATTAAATTAAACATCATCACTGGGTCACAGAATTTTTCAAGCACTTCAATTCATCTAATCGACACGGAGATAAATAAAGGAGTACATAATTTTTTTTTTTATATTTAAAATATCGACGAGTTTCCTTGCTTCCAATAAAGCAAGGAAAGTAAAATTATATTTTGGTTTGGAAAAAAAAAAATTTTCAACTGAAAATAACGTAGTGAGTCCTAATATATCTACTTTTCCATTTTTTCCCCACATTTTCAGCTACTTTAACGCGGCAAAAACTAATCGCTGGAATTTAAGAAAACATGTAAACGGCGCACACATTTTCCCGTTCTCCTAATTTGACTAGACGGTCCGAATATTCTGTGTATTCCTTCTCCAGGTTGTGTAAGGGTTTTCCCTTTTGTGAATTTGTTCGGAGATTTGCTCCAGAAACAATCCTGCACCTACAAAATACACCATAGCGTGCTATGATTGCAAGCCCTCCTCCCCCTCATTAAATGGAGACGTCTGCCCCAAAAGAAGGCCTGGTGGTGCAGTGGTTAAGCGCTGGGCTCCTAACCAAAAGGTCCGGTTCGAACCCACCAGCCACTCCGGGGGGAGAGAGACGTGACGGTTGGCTTCCGATTACAGCCTTGGAAACCCCACGGGGCAGTTCTACTCTGTCCTGTAGGGTCACTAGGAGTCGGAATCGATGGCAGTGGGTTTGGCTGTTTTTTGTTTCTTGCTTTCTGTCCAAAAGTTTTGAAGAAGTAAAGAATAAAAACATCGAGGAAATTTCCAGCAAACGAAAACTCGCTGTTTTAGAAAGGCATGTCCGGAGAAGCCGAGAAAAAACTCCTTCTCCGCAATCTACCCGAAATAACCAAAAAAAAAAAACCCAAACCCACTGCCGTCTAGTGGATTCCGACTCATAGCGACGCTACAGGACAGAGTAGAACTGCCCGATAGAGTTTCCAGGGAGCTCCTGGCGGACTCGAACTGCCAACCTCTTGGTTAGCAGCCCTAGCACTTAACCACTACGCCACCAGGGTTTCCCCTGCCTGAAATACTCTAAAAAAAGCCACCGTCATCGAGTGGATTTGGGCTCACAGCGACCCTAGAGGACACAGTAAAACTGCCCCATAGAGTTTCCAAGGAGCGCCTGGCGGATTCGAACAGCCGACCTTTTAGTTAGTAGCCACAGCACGTAACCACTGCGCTACCAGGGCTTCCACACTCACTCTAGACGTACTTTAACTGGGCCAAGAAGCCGAGGCCCAGGACAATCGCTTCTCCCGCAAACGAAGCTCTTCTTCCTACTGTGGAAGATGCGCCGACGTCGGAGCGTGGATAGGAGGAGTCGCACGCTCTGTATGAGGGGCCGGCGAGTTCGAAAAGGTGAGTTACCGACCCTCCCAGACGGCTAGGCAGCGAAGTCGAGCTTCGCGTTCGCTAAGGAGCGGTGCCCGCGCGCCCTCTGCCGGAAGTCCGGCTGAATCACGGCCCGATGTCTTTATTGCTCATGGCACTGGGGGGCTCTGCTCCAGCACCTCCTGTCGTCTTGAGCCATGGTTTGGAAAGAAGGAAATAAATCATACTTTTGAGATACTTGAAAAACAGCTCCTCTCAGCCATGCTGGTATGTCAGGACTTAGAAAAGAGGGAATATCATCAAAATTCAGCATACACAAGTAAATCGTTCCTACTTTAAAAAAAAAAAACTTTTTTTTTTTTAGATTCACCATCAGATTTTCAGTCTCAGACACGGAAGAGAGAGTGCTGCTTGAGATAAGATCTCCCTGGATAAATTACTCTTTAGCCTTCATCTCCACCAGGAACAACTGGAGCAGAAGATGAATGTAGAAAGTCTCCTGGCTTCCTCCTATTTGGGAATTGTCCATAGGTACCTCCATGAAATCAGTAGTTATCTGTGCATAGGAGATTGTTAGGGGGGGAATTGAAGTGTATATACTTTTTTCTCATTTAACAAGTACCAAAGAAAAACGAAGAAGTAAAAGACGAAAGTTATATCCATGACGCTCTCTGATTAATTATATCATTGATTGTTAGGCATAAGAAAGCAATCAGCTGGAAAATACATGAAACTCAAATCAGGGAATTGTGTTGATAAAATGTATTATAAATCTTGAGTTTTAAAAAAATGCTGACAGAAGAACGTGATCTATTATTGTTAAATAAGTAACTTATACATTTTCACTTACCTTTTCAAATTTTGAGAAAGTGTTTGCTCTTTATGGAATTTGAAATACAATTTTGCATGGAAAATTCTGTTATATCACTTTATTACAGCCTTTGGTCTTTTAAGATAGTTAGCTGCAACGTGAAAATATCAGTTGTTGGAATTAATATAAGTTTATGTTTCCTTCATGTAACAACAGCTCAATGAAGGCTTTCTGATCAAGTGACTTATACCGTCTATCTCACCACAGATAATGTAATAGGCTCCTGGGGAGTGCTTCAAAGGTCTCTTCAGGTCATCAAAGGCTATGTTCCTGGTGGGTAGAAGATAGACGGTAACTAGGCTGTAGTGTATAAAAGGGAGAGACCACCTTAGAAAGCAAGAACTCAGACTTCAACCTCTAATTTTTTACCTTAATTATTGTTCATATTTTAATAAGTAATTTTGAGATATAAAAACAATTCAAACACAAATGTACCGCCTATCTTGAAGGGATGGATGGAGGTACCGGCAAGCCAAGTGTTACCAATCACTCTTTGTGAAGACCGCTAAGGCCCTCAGGATAAGGGTGGATAATAGACGGCTCACTGCCTTTTCAAGATCCACCTACAAAAAATTGAAGCCCACAGACCCAGCTGGCTCTCCTCTTACCTTCTCTTCTATTAGATTATTTCCCTTCTCTGAAAATGTACTTTCCCCCCATTTCTCCACTTTTGTTCCTGTCCAGACCCTAACATACATTTGGATCTAGTTCACTTCCTAATTCAATTTTGTTCATATGTTTAATGTAATTGTGTTTATCCCATTTTACACATTCATGTATGTCACCTTATGTTGTTCTAATTATTCCCCATTTTTATGTATGTTGGACACACAAGAATTTGCCCTTTCCGTTTAATACGCAGCAGCAACTAGCTCAGTGCTTTATATCTCTCTGAAATGTTTCTGATTAATTCACTCTCAGGGGGTGGGGCCACAATTCTACATGTCTTGTGCCACACCCAGTCTCCTAATTCCTAAAGTTATGGTGAGAATTAACTAAGCAATTATATAAACCATCTAGGACACACTAATCTGTTATTTTTATCATAATTATCATTATTAACTTTCATGATAAACTTGTAGATATGATACAAATAACTAAAAATTGATCATCTCGTTTATATAATTACATATAAATGAATCAAAATGCTTCTAGTCTTTTGGCCAACACTTAAAATTTTGGAAGTGAAAGAAAAACTAGCAAAAAGATCAGAGAAATTATAGTCAATGAGATATGAGACAATATGGGAACTTTCAATGAGTTAAAATTAATTGTAGAACTTTCTAGAAAGTAAATGATGGTCAGATATGTCCAGTTTTGACAGACATCTAAGCAGTCATATAATGCTGGGGAAAAGAGTTTGGAATTTTATAGAAACATTATTTTACCAAATAAATTATTCAGCAATTTGGTATTTTTACCTACCTTAGGGTCGCTACCACAGAGAATCAACTCAATGGCAACAGGTTTGTTTTTTTAATATATCATGGAAATCCTTCCATGTCTGTTCATATAGATGGGCCTCATTTTACATTACAAGTGTTGTTTTGTTAATGTCTGTGGTGTCTGTTCTGACTCTATGCACAAGTGTTGTCCAGCCACACGCCATCTTCGTGACTACTGCTGTGCTTGAGTCCATCATTGCAGCTATTGTGCAGTGACTTCCAGCATAGGGGGCTCATCTTCCAGCACTGCATTGGACAATATTCTGTTGTGATCCACAAGGTTTTCATTGGCTCATTTTCAGAGTACGTAGCCAGGCCTTTCTTCCTAGTCTGTCTTAGTTTGGAAGCTCCTCTGAAGCCTGTTCACCATGGGTGACCCTGCTGGTATTTGAAATACTGGTGGCATAGCTTCCAGCATTATAACAACACACAAGCCACCTCAACTGACAGGCAGGTAGTGATTACAGGTATAACCCAAACCCAGTGCCGTCAAGTCGATTCCGACTCATAGCAACCCTATAGGACGGAGTAGAACTGCCCCATAGAGTTTCCAAGGAGCGCCTGGCAGATTTGAACTGCCGACCCTTTGGTTAGCAGCCATAGCACTTAACCACTATGCCACCAGGGTTTCCATTACAGTATGTACCATAGCTTAATTCACCATTTGATGATTCCACTGTGTGTTTATTTAAGTCCAAAAGATTTACACAATGGTGTTGAAAAAACTTCAGTTTGTATTTATTGTTGTCTAAAAAAAAAGAAAGAAAGTGATTAAAACTTAGTAATATTTAGACATGGGTTAAGGAGCACTGGTGGCGCAATGGTTAAGCATTGGGCTGCTTATGAAAGGTCTGTGACTTGAACCCAACAGGAGAAAAGATCCAAGACCTGCTCTGTTTTAGTTATCTAGTGCTGCTATAACAGAAATACCACAAGTGGATGGCTTTAACAAAGAGGAATTTATTCTTTCACAGTCCAGTAGGCTAGAAGTCCGAATTCAGGGCCCCAGCTCCAGGGGAAGGCTTTCTTTCTCTGTCCGCCCTGGAGGAAGATCCTTGTGATACATCAGTCTTCCCTTGGTCTGGGAGCAGGAGTCTCAGGTTCAAAGGATTCACTCTGCTCCTGGCACTGCCTTCTTTGTGGTGGGAAGTCCCCAACTCTCTACTTGCTTCTCGTTCCTTTTATCTCTTGAGAGATAAAAGGTGCTGCAGGCCACACACAAGGGAAACTCCCTTTACACTGGATCAGGGATGTGACCTGGTAAGGGTGTTACAATCCCACCCTAATCCTCTTTAACATAAAATTACAATCACAAAATGGAGGACAACAACAGAATACTGGGAATCGTGGCCTAACCAAGCTGATACACACATTTTTGGCGGGCCATAATTCAATCCATGACATGCTCCCATAAAGATTACAGCCTAAGAAACCCTATAGGGCAGTTGTGCTCTGTTCTACAGGGTCACTATGAGTCGGAATTGACTCGACAACACGCAACAAGATACACATTGACACTGGTGTCAACACTCAGTCTAAATTCACACTGAATCCAGAGACTCAGTCACTAGCTCAGATAGCCATGGGTACATAACGGTATGTATTGCTATTCACTCAGCAGGTAGGAGAACTCATTCTTTCATGGGTTTTCAGTACATTGCACCATGCTTCAGTTTACGTGTGATCGGTTACGTGGGCATACAGATTATATACCCTGTAGTTTTGTTACCGAGGGCCCCTCCCTCAGTTGAACCCAACCAGATTTGTGCAGCTCAATAAGACTACGGAGGCAGCCTGGAGTCCAACAACCAAATTTATTTTGCCAGTAGCTAGCAAAAAGAGACAGTAAGGGCTAGAACCTTCAGAGAGACTGTCTCACTGATTTGCCTATGAGCCAAGTATTTAAGGGTTTCAACAAGGAGGGGCGAATGGGTTTTGATGTTTATTTGTGAGGTTTGGGGCGGGGGAGAAGGGGAAGGGTAAAGATTTTTGAGAAAGGATTGGGTTATGCAAATGTAGGTGCACACGCAAGATTTCTTCAGGGTGGAAGTCCTTAGGTTCCCCTTGACATAACTCATTACGTGATGTGACACAGGCCCACTGGTTCCCTTTTTCACATCACCCCCTTCAGTGGGCACAGGAAGGACAAACAGTGGTCACTTTTACTTCTTTTGCACACACTCTGCACCTGTGGAGTCCTACAAGAACTATATTAACAGTTTATCTGCAACATCTTGGAACATTTCAGTTCGTACCACCCCTCAGCCAGAACAGCTTGCCCCACAGGTCCTGTGTGTTCTGTTCTACTCTCCAGGAGGTGGGTTATGGTTGTACCAGGTTGTTTATCCACTCTGTCCTTCTTGCCTTTTTCCTGGTAAAAAATTAAAAAAATAAAAAATAATTTTTTATTTTTTTTTATGTGCTGGGGGACAAGGGAGGAGGACCCAACCGGCCCTGCTCCAGCCTAGCCCTGTCTCGCTGTCTCAGTTTCAACTCAAAAAATCCTTATAAAATGGGCAAGTGACTGAAAAAAGATACCTGCAAAGGAACAATGGCCTTTGTTAATTCTAATTTTGCAATGAGCACGTGAGCAAGAAAATGACCTAAATGATGTTTGTACTGTTGATAGGAACTCTTCTTACAGCCATGCCTTGGCTGTTGAAACAGCTATATAATCCAGTCTGATTAGAAGTTGGTCAAAAATTTAAAATAACGAGATTATTTGATATTTGAATGTTTGAGTTTACTTCCAATTAGTTTTTTTTTTTTTTTTACTGAAAACTTCTTAAAGTTTGCCCAACTTAAAGAGGATTCGGAAACCCTGGTGGTGTAGTGGTTAAGTGCTACGGCTGCTAACCAAAGGGTCAGCAGTTTGAATCTACCAGGCGCTCCTTGGAAACTCTGTGGGGCAGTTCTACTCTGTCCTATAGGGTCGCTATGAGTCGGAATCGACTCGACAGTACTGGGTTTGGTTTGGTGTTTAGTGTAAAGGCGATTCGATTATTTTTCATGTACAAATGTTTGAATTTTTACTGAACTTTTCTGTAATGACAAAGCGCTACCAAGCAGTTATAAAAGAAAACAAAACTAATAATTAAAAAAACACAAATGCTCCTTCAAAGTGAAGTTGGTGTTTTTATTGTTGTAAAATATATATATATAACACAATATTTGCCAATTCAGTATTTTTTAGGTATACAATTTAGTGATAATATTTGCATTAATCGTGTTGTGTAACCACCACCCATAATCGTTGAATTTCCCATCCTGGCAGTATTTCTTCTAAGACAGATTTCTTCATTCTTCTGAAAGTTCATGGTTTAGTCAATGTTCTTTGTCAACACCATAATTTGAATGCATCGGTTCTTCTTCTGTCTTCCTTATTCATTATCCGATTTTTGCATGCACGTGAGGCCATTGAAAATACCATGGCTTGGATTAGATACACCTTAGTTCTCAGACTAACGTCTTTTTTTTTTTTTTTTTTAACACTTTAAAGAGGTCTTTTGCAGCAGATTTGCCCAATGCAATGCATCATTTGATTTCTTGACTGCTGCTTCCGTGGACATAGATTGTGGATCCACATAAAATGAAATCCTTGAAACTTCAATCTTTTCTCCATTTATCATGATGTTGCTTATTGGTCCAGTTGTGAAAATTTTTGTTATCTTTATGCTGGGGTGTAATCTGTGCTGACGGCTGTAGTCTTTGATCTTCATTTAGTAAGTGCTTCAAGTCCTCTTCATTTTCAGCAGGCAAGGTTGTGTCATCTGCATATTGCAGGTTGTTAGTCTTTTTCCAATCCTGATGCTGTGTTCTTCTTCCTATAGTCCAGCATCTTGAATTATTTGCTCAGCATATAGATTAAATAAGTATGGTGAAAGGATACAACCCTGACATACACCTTTTCTGATTTTAAACTTGTGCTTTATTGACTACGCAAAGACATTTGACTTTGTGGATCATAACAAATTACGGATAACATTGCGAAGAATGGGAATTCCAGAACACTTAATTGTGCCATGCAAAACCTGTACATAGACCAAGAGGCAGTCTTTTGAAAAGAACAAGGGAATACTGCATGGTTTAAAATCAGAAAAGGTGTGTGTCAGGTTTTTATCCTTTCACTATACTTATTCAATCTTCAATAAATGGTGTTGGAAAAATTGGATTTCCACATTCAGAAAAACGACACCATATATGTTTTAGTTATCTAACGCTGCTGTTACAGAAATACTGAAAGTGGATGGCTTTGACAAACAGAAATTTATTCTCTCACATTTTAGGAGGCTGTTGTTGTTAGGTCCTATCGAGTTGGTTCCAACTCAGCAACCCCATGCACAACAGAACAGAACACTGCCCGGTCCTCTGCCATCCTCACAATCGTTGTTATGTATGAGCCCATTGTTGCAGCCACTGTGTCAATTCATCTCATTAATGGTCTTCCTCTTTTCCGCTGACCCTGTACTTTACCAAGCGTGATGTCCTTCTACAGGGACTGATCCCTACTGACAACATGTCCAAAGTATGTAAGATGCAGTTTGCCATCCTTACTTCTAAGGAGCATTCTGGTTGTAGTTCTTCCAAGACAGATTTGTTTGTTCTTTTGGCAGTCCATGATATATTCAATATCCTTCACCAACAGAACAATTCAAAGGTGTCAATTCTTCTTCAGTCTTCCTTATTCATTGTTCAACTTTCACATTCATGTCATGCAATTGAAAATACCATGGCTTGGGTCAGATGCACCTTAGTCTTCAAGGTGACATCTTTTCTTGCTTTTCAACATTTTAAAGAGGTCCTTTGCAGCAGATTTGCCCAGTGCAATGCGTCTTTTGATTCCTTGACTGCGGCTTCCATGGATGTTGATTGTGGATCCAAGTAAAATGAAATCCTTGACAACTTCAGTCTTTTCTACATTTATCATGATGTTGCTCATTGGCCCAGTTGTTAGGATTTTTGTTTTCTTTATGTTGAGGTGTAATCCATACTGAAGACTGTGGTCTTTGATCTTCATTTAGTAAGTGCTTCAAGTCCTCTTCACTTTCAGCAAGGAAGGTTGTGTCACCTGCATAATGCAGGTTGTTAATGAGTCTTCCTCTGATCCTGATACCCCGTTCTTCTTCCTATAGCCCAGTTTCTCAGATTATTTGCTCAGCGTACAGATTGAATAGGCATGGTGAAAGGATACGACCCTGATGCACACCTTTCCTGATTTTAAACCACTCAGTTTCCCCTTGTTCTGTCTGAACAACTGCCTCTTGATCTAGGTACAGGTTCTTCGTGAGCACAATTAAGTGTTCTGGAATTCCCGTTCTTTGTAACGTTATCCATAATTTGTTATGATCCACACAGTCAAATGCCTTTGCATAGTCAATAAAACACAGGTAAACATCCTTCTGATATTCTCTGCTTTCAGCCAGGACCCATCTGACATCAGCAATGATATCCCTGGTTCCACGTCCTCTTCTGAATCCCACCTGAATTTCTCGCAGTTCTCTGTCAATATGCTGCTGCAGCTGCTTTTGAATGATCTTCAGCAAAATTTTGCTTGTGTGTGATATTAATGATATTATTCGATAATTTCCATATTCAGTTGGATCACCTTTCTTGGGAATTGGCATAAATATGGGTCTCTTCCAGTCAGTTGGCCAGGAAGCTGTCTTCCATATTTCTTGGCATACACAAGTGAGCACTTCCAGTGCTGCATCCATCTGTTGAAACATCTCAATTGTTATTCTATCAATTCCTGGAACCTTGTTTTTCACCAACGCCTTCAAAGCAGCTTGGACTTCTTCCTTCACTACCATCAGTTCCTGATCATATGCTACCTCTTGAAATGGTTGAATGTTGGCTAATTCTTTTTGGTGTAATGACTCTGTGTATTCCTTCCATCTTATTTTGATGGTTACTGCATCGTTTAATATGTTCCCCATGGAATCCTTCACTATTGCAACTCGAGGCTTGAATTTTTTCCTCCGTTCCTTCAGCTTGAGAAACGCCGAGCGTGTTCTTCCCGTTTGGTTTTCCATCTCCAGCTCTTTGCACATGTCATTAGAATACTTTACTTTGTCTTCTTGAGGCGCCCTTGGAAATCTTCTGTTCAGTTCTTTTACTTCATCATTTCTTCCTTTTGCTTTAGCTGCTCGACATTCGAGAACAAGTTTCAGAGTCTCCTCTGACATCCATCTTGGTCTTTTCTTTCTTTCCTGTCTTTTCAATGACCTCTTGCTTTCTTTATGTATGATGTTCTTGATGTCATTCCACAACTCGTCTGGTCTTCGGTCATTAGTGTTCAACACATCAAATCTATTTTTGAGATGGTCTCTAAGTTCAGGTGGGATATACTCAAGGTTGTATTTGGGTTCTTGTGGACTTGCTCTAATTTCCTTCAGCTTCAGGAGGCTAGCAGTCCAAATTCAGGGCACCAGCTATAGAGGAAGGCTTTCTCTCTCTGTTGGCTCTGGGGAAAAGTCCTTGTCTCCTTTCAACATCTGTGGGCCTGGTGTTCCTTGGAGATCTCCATGTGTCTTGACATCATTCTTCCCCTGGATCTAGGAGGTTCTTAGCATAGGGAACCCAGGTCCAAATGACGCAGTCAGCTCCCAGCTCTTCTTTCTTGATGGTAATGAGATCCCTCCCTTTTTTGCTCCCTTTTGTCTCCTTTTATCTCTTGTAAGATAAAAAATGACTAAAGCAAGAGTGTGACTTAAGTAAGGGTGTGACTTAAGAAAGGGTGTGCCTGAGTAAGGGTGTGACTTGAGTCACATTCTCTTGTAAGGCCGTGACACAAGATACACCCCACATTGACCCTGTCCCATTAACATATTGCTGTTATTGTTAGGTGCCATCGAGTCAGCTCCAATTCAGCGACCCTATGTACAAAAGAATGAAACACTACCTGGTCCTACACCATCCTCACAATCATTGTTATCCTTGAGCCAATTGTTGCAGCCACTGTGTCAATCCACCTTGTTGAAGGTCTTCCTCTTTTTCACTGACCTTCTCCAGGAACTGATCCCTCCCAATAACATATCCAAAGTATGTGAGACAGTCTCACCTTCCTTGCTTCTAAGGAGCATTCTGGCTGTACTTCTTCCATTAACATATAGAGGCTAGGATTTACAACACTTCACAAAATGGATGGTAATTACATCAGATCATAAAATGGAAGACAGCCACACAGTACTGGGAATTATGGCCTAGCCATGTTGACATATATTTTTTTGGGAACACAATTTGATCCATGACATTCCACCATTTGGCCACCGAAAATTCATGTTCTTGCCACACATAAAACACATTCACCTCATCATATCATCCCAAAAGTCTTAAATCGACTCCAAGCCTAAAATCTCGTCTTCTGAACCATCTAAATCTAATATGGTGAGACTTTAGGTGTATTTCATCTTGGGGCAAAATTTCTCTCTATCTGTGAACCTGTGAAATCAAGACCTCAAGTTATCTGTTTCCAAAGTACACTGGTGGAACAGTCACAATGTAGACATTTCTATTACAAGTGGGAGAAATTAGGGGAAAGAAGGGATAACAGGCACCAAGCAAGTCCAAAACCCAGCAGAACAAATTACATTAGCTCTCAAGGCTTGAAAATAATCCTTTGTTCTCTGAGACCATCTAGGCAATGGCCCTGGCCTCCAGACTCTGGGTGTTGGCCATCTTCTCTGGATTCTGGGTGAAGACCCCTTGGCCCTAGGCTTCAGCTCTGCCTTCCAGGCCCACTGGTGCAGCAACTCTGCTCTTTCAGCTTTGGGTAGCCCCATTCTCAACTCTACCTGAGTGGTGATCCCACCCCCTTAGCCCCAGCAGGCCCTGTTCTTCTACCCATGGAATCCCCACCCCCTTTGCTTTGGGCAGCAGTCCCATACCCCTGGCAGGACTTAACAGCAGCTGCACACTCTGGAACCAAGTTGGCGACTCTTTGAAACCTAGGAGGGCATGACCCCATCCTTTGAAACCGAGAAGGCCCTGCTTCCCATGCTCCTGCCAACAGTTCTGCTGATCTCCAAGCTGCTCCAGGGATGGTCCTTTTCTTTTCTTGGAGGGCAATAGATATAGCTCCTTTGGCCTGTTTCCTGCCTGTAGAATTCCAAGAGGCAGACAGCGTTCTTTCCTTTCGTTCTTTATCTCCTTAAGTCTAAGCTGATAGGTTTTCTGCTGTGGTAGTTGGTTAGATCCATCAGTCACAGGCTTAATCTCTTTAACAAAAGTTTGTGTAGGTGAACATCCTTGGTGAACATTCTCAGATATGTGACCTTAGTTTATACGACAGAATTTCCAGATCTTTAAATTGTTTTCATTTTGCACAGTTCATTTTTAAGTCCATCTCTTTTCTCTCGCATTTTACTATAAGTGGCAAGGAGCAACCATACAGCCCCTTTAAGATCCTGCTTAGAAATCTCATCAGCCAGATATCCAAGTTCATCACTTTCAAGTTCTACCTTCCACAAAACATTTGACCATAATTCAAACAAGCTCTTTGCCACTGCATAAAAAGCATTGCCCTCCCTCCATTATCCAATCACACGTTCGTCATTTTCTTTTAAAGCCTCACCCAAAGCACACTTAATGTCCACATTTCTAGCAATATTCTGTTGCTGGAACCACAGGTATTCTCTAAGACGATAGACAATTTTTCTGTAGCTCTCCTCACATTCTTCGGAGCCCTCACCAGAATTGCCTTTGATGTCCAAAATTCTACCAACAATCTCTTCAAGGAAATCTCGGATTTTACTATTAGGCACCTTAAAACTCTTCCAGCCTTTTCCTATTACTCAATTCTAAAACTACTTCCACATTTTAGGTACCTGTTAGAGCAGCAACCCACTCTTCCAGCACCAAATTCTGTCTTAATTATCTAGTGCTACTATAACAGAAATACCACAAGTGGATGGCTTTGACAAACAGAAATTTATTCTCTCACAGTTTAGGAGGCTAGAAGTCCAAATTCAGGATGCCAGCTCTAGGGGATGGCTTTCTCTCTCTATCATTTCTTGGGAAATGTCCTTGTCTCCTTTCAACATCTGTGGACCTGGCATTCCTTGGCGATCTCCATGTATCTTGGCATCAATCTTCCACTGGATCTAGGAGGTCATCAGTGTAGGGACCCCAGGTCGAAAGCATGCTGCTCTGCTCAGCTCCTGGCTCTTCTTTCTTGGTGATAGTGAGGTCCCTTTCCTCTGTGCACCCTTCTCTCTCCTTTTACCTCTTGTAAGATAAAAGGTATGACTCAAGCAAGGGTGTGATTTGAGTAAGGGTGTGTCTGAGTCAGGATGTGACTTGAGTAAGGGTGTGACCTGCATCAAACCCTCTTGTAAGGCTGTGGCTCAAGATACACACCACTGATCCTCCCCCATTAACATATAGAGGTTATGACTTACGATACATCACAAAATGGAGGATAATTACATCAGATCACAAAATGGAGGACAACCACACAACACTAGGAGTCATGACTTAGCCAAGTTGACGCATATTTTGGAGGGACACAATTCAGTCCTTGACAATACACAAATACAAATTCAAAATGGATTAAAGATCTAAAGGTAAAAACTAAAACTATGAAATTCTCAGAAGAAAATACAGTGGCAAGGTTGTCAGGCCTAACTTTCAACAGTGGATTATCTGATATATAACAACAGCACAAATGAAACAAAGGCAAAATAAATGAATGGGACCTCATAAAAATTAAATACTTTGGTTCATCAAAAGACTTTACCAAAAAAGCAAAAGACAAGCTACTGATTAGGAGAATATCTTCAGAAGCCATAAACTTAGTAAGAATCTAATATCTAAAGTGTATATAAAACTTTGACAACTAAACAAAACAGATAAATAACCCACTCCAAAAATGGGCAAAGGACTTGAATAGACATTCCACCAAAGAAGATGTTCAAACGACCAACAAAGACATGAAAAGATGATCAATGCCTTTAGCCACCAGAGAGATGCAAATCAAAACCACAATGAGATACCATTTCACTCTCACTAGAATGGCTAAGATAAAAACAAATAGCAACAACAACCAAAAAAAAATCCAGAAAATAACAAATGGGTGGCAAGGATGCAAGGAAATTGGAACCCTTATCCATCATTGCTGGGGGGAATGAAAAATGGTACAACCATTGTGGAAAACAGTGTGGCGGTTCCTCAAAAAACTAAAAATAAAACTATACATGACCCAGCAATTTCATCACTACGAATATACCCAAGAGACTTGAAAGGAGCAAGACTAAAAGACATATGTATACCAATGTTCACTGCAGCACTATTCACGATAGCCAAAAGGTAGAAACCACCCAAATGCCCATCAATGGACAAACAAAATGTGGTACATAATACAATGGAATACTACTCAGCCAGAAAGAGAAATGAAGTTCAGATGCATGCTACAACAAGGATGGAGCTTGAAAACATTATGCTGAGTAAAATAAGTTAATCAAAAAAGGACAAATATCATATGACCCTACTTATATAAAAAGACAAGAACAGGCAAATGTGTAGAGACCAAAGTTTATTATTGTTTTTCAGAGTGGGAGAGAGGGAAAACAGGGATTTATTCGTTGTGGAGCACTGAGTTTCTAATTATGTTGATGGAAATTTCTCATTGATTAAGGTTAATAGTTGCACGGCAGATTAATGTAATGGATGTCAATAAGTTTCATACCTATAAAAAGCTGAGTTGGCATATGTTGCCATTGAGTCAATTTCAACTAATAGTGACCCTTTAGGGCAGGGTAGAACTGCTCCATAGGGTTTCCAAGGAGTGGCTGGTGGATTTGAACTGTCGAACTTCTGGTTGGCAGCCATAGCTCTTAACCAGTGTACCACCAGAGCCCCATAAAGTGATATGCTTTACATGTGTCAGGAGAACTTGTTGCCATTGAGTCGATTCCAACTCATAATGATCCTGTAGGACAGAGTAGAACTGCCCTATAGCGTTTCCAAAGAGCAGCTGGTGGATCCAAACTACCAACCTTTTGTTTGGCAGCTGTAGCTCTTAACCAATATGCCACCAGGGCTCCTAAATGTGTGCGTATACATATATATAGAGGAGCTAATGAGGCTGCTTATGTATAACCAAATACCTCATGGGATTTAGTTTCTTGGTTTGAAGGTGTAAGGTCATGGTTTCATGGGACATTCCAGTTAACTAGTCTAATATAATTATTAGAGCTTCTGTTCTACCTCCTAGTTCTTTGCATAGTGTCTGGGGTAAAAGTTTGCAAGTGGCCATCCAAAGTACGACAATTGATGTCTATTCACCTGGAGCAACAGACAGAGAAGAAGAGTTAGGAATACGAGGAGGAAATGAAATGTGTAGCTAATTGGCTCCATGAACAGCTGCCTCCTTTGCCGTGAGATCAGAGGACATGGACGGTGCCCAGCTACCATTACTGAGCATTTTGATCAATGATTGTATAGATGTATCCTGATCAAAAGGGGATAAATGCAGAAAAGAAATTCAAATTCTATTAGAATCTAGACTTTCTGGAACCACTGAGGCTGGATAGACCCCAAAAACTATTGCCCTGAGATAATCTTTGAACCTTAAGCCTTAAACCAAAAATATTCCCTGTAGTTTCCTTTAAACAATCTTGTCCACATAACCAAGAAGAGGTCTGTCCCAGTCCCTGTTCTCACAAGTGGGCCACTTATCAAGCCATCTGGCATGAGATTCTCTGCCCTACAAAGTCTTTTATCAAAAGACCTGTATTGAGTTTCTTCCTCTCACCTCATGGCCCAGGCAAAAGATCTGAGGTGTCCTTTGTGGAATCCCTGTATACTGCTCTCAAGAACTCTCCCCTCGTTACTAGGACTACCAGCAAGGGGCCTGATGCTTGCTTCCATGATGTACCCTAATCTGTCACCAAGACACACACTCCTAGTCTGTCTTAGTCATCTAGTACTGCTATAACAGAATACCTCAGGTGGATGGCTTTAACAAAGAGAAATTTATTCTCTCACAGTCTAGGAGACTAGAAGTCTAAATTCAGGGTGTCATCTCCAGGGTAAGGCTTTCTTTCCCTGTCAGCTCTGGGGGAAGGTCCCTGGCAACTGATTTGGCTTGGCTTGGCATATACATATTGGAGTGTGATAGGCAGAAAGGATAGGCTGTCTCTCAATTTGGCTGCACATCGGAATCACCTGGTAAGCTTTAAACACTATCGATGCCTGGGTCCCACCCCCAGAAATATTAATTTACTTGGTCTTGTGTGAGGCCTGACTATGAGGATTATTAAACACTCTCTAGTTAATTCTATTGTCTGGTAAACACTGAGTACCACTGGAGGGAGAGGACAGAGAAAATGTTCTTGCTTTTCCAATTTGGGAGGAAACTCTGAGCTGAATCAAGAAAAAGTGGTGGCTCTCTAGGGAGTGGGGTTTCACTGGAGGAACAAATGAACTGGCCCTGCTCCCTATGAGATCCTATCTCAGGGAGCTTCTGTGTCTCCCCAGGACCTTGACCCTTAAAGGCGACATGATGGGGTCTGCTCGTCACCTCCTGTTTGAGAGCCCATGAAAGATAAAAGGAAATAAAGGAAACTCAGAGCAAACTACTAAGGTTTATTTTAATGTTATCCAGTGATTTTAAAAATATAGGTTACGCCAGTGCCAGTTCTTCAACTTGGGGCTACACAAGTTGCTTTAGCAGAGGATTGATTTGATACCAATTTAACACTCTAAGAACTCCCATCCAAGAGGGCAAAATAACATCAGGACATAAGCCCTGAGCTGCAGGGTCTCAGTGAGTCCTCCCAGCTCCCCAGTCATAGCCCCAAACAGCACACTGGAGACTCCTTAAAGCAGTTAGGGTCATGGGCCTGGAAATCACCATGAGGCTTTGATGAATGCAGATTTCAAGTTCCACCAAGAAAGCCTCTGTAAGTAGGTTTGGTTGGATCTGGGGATCTGTGATTTTACTTAGCATCAGTGCTTTTGAGGCAGATGGTTGGGAGATAAGTTCTGAGAAAAAATCATACAGGAATCTTGACCTATCTGGTATGAATTTGTGCTCATCTGTAGCATGCTGTTTCCACCTTCTGAGGTTCTTTCCCTCAGTTATCCAGCTGGGTAAATGTCACATACCTGGAAGCAAATACATTTCAGTCTTACCATTTTTCTGTATTTTTTAAAATCTCATTTCTCATGTGAATAACTTTATTAAGAACACATACATTGGATTTTTCCAGAGTTTAACTAAATGCTGTATTTCTATTTTTAAGGACATTAGAGCATTTTTTAATAACATGGTGACACATTGCTTAATGGAGACATTAATTGTGTCTCTACTCAAAACATCTGTGGTCTGTTGATTATTGTGGGGATATTTTCCCTCTTGAAGTTAGGGAAGCTACTTTTAAGGAAAAGGTAATTTTACTATTATGGATTTCAGATAGCAGCTGTCATGCTAAAATATATCTGGTGGCATTTTCTGTAGTTTAAAAGTATTCTAATATCAATTCAAAAACCTTTTAATTCATTAAAGTCACAAGCTTTCAGTCCTTACAGGTTCCATTTTGCGTATTTATTATAGTTTAGTGTCATTCACAAATCCTCCCTCATTGTTAATAGATTTACTTAACTCAAGTATAAATAAAAAGATAAGTTGATGATCTGAAATGAGTAATAATTTAGTTTCTGTCATACACTCTTTTATCTCACAATGTTGCTTCATGTCTTATAGTTTAGGGTATAGTATAATATTGTTCAATAATTTCCATGATAAGTGCATTATACTTTTGTTGCTGGCATAGAAATTGTTATGGATTGAATTGTGTACCCCAAAAGTGTGTGTCAACTTGGCTAGGCCATCATTCCCAGTACTGTGTGATTGTCCTCCGTTTTGTGATCTGATGTAATTTTCCTGTGTGTTGTAAATCTTAACCTCTATGGTGTTAACGAGGCAGAATTAGAGGCAGTTATGTTAATGAGGCAGGACACAATCTACAGGATTAGATTGTACTTAGAGTCAATCTCTTTTGAGATATAAAAGAGAGAAGGAAGCTGAGAGGAGAGGGGACTTCATACCACCAAGAAAGAAGAGTCAGGCGCAGATCATGTCCTTTGGACCTGGGGTCTCAGTGCTGAGAAGCTCCTAGACCCAGTGGAAGACTGATGACTAGGACCATCCCCTAGAGCTGACACAGACAGAAAGATTCCTCTGGAGCTGGTGCCCTGATTTCAGACTTCTAGCTTCCTAAACTGTGAGAATAAATTTCTTTTTGTTAAAGCCATCCACTTGTGGTATTTCTGTTTTAGCAGCACTGGATAACTAACAAAGAAGTAAACTGAACTTTCAGTTACCAACCTAACACTGAGCTATTCTTGCGTTCATCAAATCTGACTCACTGTGTTCCTATACTGCCATCACTAAATCTACATTTATTAAGATATTTAAAGATTTATTCATAATTTATGTTGACCTCTAGAATAGTCTTTATCAATGAATGTAAATGTGTTACAACCAAACTTATAAAGTAAAATATCACCAATTTAAAATATGACTAGATATAAAAACAAAACTAAATATAGATATAGATCATTTGAAGAACATGGCTCTCTTAGTCCTCTAGTGCACCTATAACAGAAATATCACAAGTGGATGGCTTTAACAAAGAGAAATTTATTTCCTCACAGTAAAGTAGGCTAATCCAACCCCGTGCTGTCGAGTCAATTCCGACTCATAGTGACCCTATAGGACAGAGTAGAACTGCCCCATAGAGTTTCCAAGGAGCACCTGGCAGATTTGAACTGCCGACATCCAAATTCAGGGTGTCTGCTCCAGGGGAAAGTCATTCGCTCTCTGTCAGCCTTCTCATCAATATTCCCCCAGACTAGAAGCTTCTCTTCACAGGAACCCTGAGTCCAAAGGATGCGCTCTGCTTGTGGTGCTCCTTTCCTGGCGGTATGAGATCCCTCTGTCTCTCTGCTTACTTCCCTCTTTTATATCTCAGAGATTGCCTCAAGGCACAATCCAGTCTTGTAGATTGAGTCCTGCCTCATTAACACAGCTGCTGCCCATTCTCCTTCATTAACATCATAGAGGCAGAATTCAAAGCATAGAGGAAAATCACACAATACCGAGAATCATGGCCCAGCCAAACTGATACACACATTTTGGGGGGACATAATTCAATCCAGGACAATGGCTAACTAGCTTTTTAGTGAAGCATAGTGATTAAATGCAGTACCTTGAATACCAGCCCAGCCAGTTTCATATCCCCACTCTTTAATAACCAGAATATGAATTAAAAAAAAAAAAAAACATTTAATCTCCTGTGCATAAGTTCCCCTCATCTTTATAATGAAATTAATAGTAGTGCCTGCCTCTAGATTTGTGAAGAATAAAGAAGTTACCATATGTACGGCTTTCATAGCAGTGATTCAAACACCATAAGTTCTCTTCCACACCTGGTAAAGGAGAAGCGCCTCACCTACCACGCCAGTGACTCTTCCCCTCCAGAAATCTGGGATCCTTATCTGTGCAGCTTTCTCCCAGGTGTGTTGAATTCGAGAGCTGTCAGCAACAGGTGGATTCTGAGTATGCTGATATTAGACAAATACGCATAGGTAAATCAGAGCCCACTGCAGGAGAAAATACACAGTCATCCAGAGGGGGTCAGCTGGTGGGACCGCCTGCACGGATATTAAGTGGGGGTGGGAGGGTTCTTTGGATACAATGCTGCACTTTAACATTTAACAACTGAAACAAAAAATGACAGTTTATTACCTACAAGTGCTGGAAGGCGGAAACAACCTGAATGTCAGCCAGAAAGGGAAACGAAGCACTAATACTTGATACAACTTGGATGAACTTTGAAAACATTATGTTGAGTGAAATAAGTCAATAAAAAAAGGACAAATACTGTATTATCTCATTTATATGAAATAACAAGAATAAGCAAATGTATACAGACCAAAGTTTATTAGTGGTTACCAGGTACAGGAGGGAAGGAGGAAGGGGAAAATGTTGTTGTGGGGGAAGCATCAAGTTTTTGTATATGTTGATGGTAAAGTTGGCAATGGTTATGCAAGATAGTCACACAACATGATTAATGTAATTGGTATCGTTAATTGTTTGTTGTTGTTGTTAGATGCCATCAAGTTTTTTCCTACTCATAGTGAACCTATGTACAACAGAACAAAACACTGCCCAGTCCTGTCCCATCCTCACAATCATTGCTACACTTGAGGCAGTTGTTACAGCCACTGTGTCAATCTATCTCTTTGAGGGTCTTCCTTTTTTCAATGACCCTCTGCTTTACCAAGCATAATGACTTTCTCCAGGGACTGATCTCTCCTGATAACATGTCCAAAGTAAGTGAGTCAAAGTCTCAATATTCTCACCTCTAAGGAGCATTTTGGCTGTACTTCCTCCAAGACAGATTTGTTCATCCTTCTGGCAGTCCATGGTATATTCAGTATTCTTCGCCAGCACCGTGATTCAAATGCATCAATTTTTCTTCAGTCTTCCTTATTCATTGCCCACTCTCCCATGCATATGAGGTAATGGAGGTCAATACCATGGCTTGGGTCAGGGGCACCTTAGTCCTCAAAGTGACGTCTTTGCTTTTTAACACTTCTAAAAAAGTTCTTTTAGAGCACATTTGCTTCATGCAATATGTCATTTGATTCCTTAACTACTGCTTCCATGGCATTGATTGTGGATTCAAGTAAAATGAAATCCTTGACAACTCCAAGCTTTTCTCTGTTTATCATGACAATGCTTATTGACCCAGTTATGAGGATTTTTGTTTCCTTTATGTTGAGGTGTAATCCATACTGAATAGAGGCATATCTAAGGTATGGTTGGTATGGCATGTGCCCTGAATGTCACTTGAAGGGAGGCACCACTGAGCAGTTCCTATTAACCTGGTACAGCCCAACGTCCTTAAGCACAATAGACACAGAGGCGTAACAAGGGAGGGGCAAAGGGGGCACTTGCTCCCAGGGACAAGTTCAAGGGGATGCCAGATAAGCCACAGAATGACATTTCGAGGTGCCATGAATAAGAAAGGCACATGACTGAGGCAGCTAAACAAGAAAGGGGAAGGCATTTCTGTTGACGAGTAACAGCTATCAATGTCTATTCGTCTTGAAATGGTTGGGGCGAGGGCACGACTTAGAGATTGCCCCTGGGTTTCCAT
The DNA here is from genome assembly GCF_024166365.1 of Elephas maximus indicus. Taxonomy (NCBI): domain Eukaryota; kingdom Metazoa; phylum Chordata; class Mammalia; order Proboscidea; family Elephantidae; genus Elephas; species Elephas maximus. The sequence continues at coordinate 199,600,066 of NC_064820.1, forward strand.
TACCCTTGCCACAGCCCGGCAGGGGTGCAATTTCAGTGCTTGCCGTAGGAGCTATTTTCCCTAGATATGCCCCTGAGGCTGTAGTCTTTGGTCTTCATCAGTAAGTGCTTCAACTGCTCTTCATTTTTAGCAAGCAAAGGCTGTGTCATCTGCGTATTGCAGGTTGCTGATGGGTCTTCCTCCAAACTTGGTGCCCTGTTCTTCTGCACATAGTCCAGCTTCTTGGATTATTTGCTCAGCATACGGACTGAATAAGTATGGTGAAAGGATACGACACTGACACATGCCTTTCCTGGTGTTAAACCACACGGCATTCCCATGTTCTGTTAGAAAGAATGCCTCTTGGTTTACATACAGATTCAGCATGAGCACAATTAAGTGTTCTGGAATTCCCATTCTTCACAATATTATCCGTAATTTGTTATGATCCACACAGTCAAATGCCTTTGCATTGTCAATAAAACACAGGTAAACATCTTTCTGGTGGTCTCTGCTTTCAGCCAAGAACCATCTGACTTCCACGTTTTTTGCTGAACCTGGATAAAATTTCTGGCAGTTCCCTGTCCATGTACTGCTGCAACAGTTTTTGAATTATCTTCAGAAAAATTTTACTTGCCTGTGATATTAATGATATTGTTCAATAATTTCTGCATTCTGTTGGATCACCTTTCTTTGGAATGGGCACAAATATGGATCTATTCTAGTTGATTGGCCATGTAGCTCTCTTCCAAATTTCTTGGCATAGACAAGTGAGCACTTCCAGTATTGGATCCATTTATTGAAACATCTCAATTGGTATTCTGGCAATTCCTGGAGCTTTGTTTTTTCACTAATGCCTTTAGTGCAGCTTGGACTTCTTCTTTCAATAGCATTGGTTCTTGATCATAGGCTATCTCCTGAAATGGTTGAACTACAACCAATTCTTTCTGGTACAGTGACTCTCCATATTCCTTTCATCTTCTTTTGATGTTTCCTGCACTGTTCAACATTTTGCCCACCACCCATTTGTCATACCATAGTGGCTTGCATGTTGCTGCAATGCAAGCTATGTCACCTGTATTTCAAATGCCAGCAGGTCACTCATGGTGGACAGGTTTCAGCAGAACTTCCAGACTAAAACAGACTAGGAAAAAGGACCTGGTGACCTATTTCTGAAAAACTGGCCAGTGAAAACCTTATGGCCACTTAATTGCACACCTGAAAAATGTAGAATCAGAAAATGTTGTGTTATATACATTTTACAACAATAAAAAAAGAACTACCACATTAAACTGGCACATTATATTCATTTTAGAACTTGGTTTAGTTTTGCTGGATATAGGGCATAGTGGCTAAGTGCTTCAGCTACTAACCAAAGGGTCGGCAGTTCGAATCCACCAGGCACTCCTTGGAAACTTTACAGGGCAGTTCTACTCTGTCCTATAGGGTCGCTATGAGTCGGAATCAACTTGACGGCACCTGGTTTGGTTTTTTGGGTTTGGTGGCACTATGATTAAGCATTTGGCTGCTAGCCAAAAGGCTGGCAGTTCATACCCATCCAGCTGCCCCGTGGGAGAAAGACCTGGCAATCTGCCTCTGTAAAAATTACAGCCAAGAAAAGCCTGTGGGACAGTTCTATTCTGTCATTTGGGGTTGCTACGAATTGAGTCAACTCAACAGCACCAAACAGCTATAAATATATAGCAGTGGAACATTGTCTGATGTAGTGCCAGAAGATGAGCCCCTCTGGTTAGAAGGCACTCAAAACATGACTGGAGAAGAGCTGACTCCACAAAGAAGAGTCAACCTTAATGACATGGATGAAGTAACAGGAACTTCATTTGCTGATGTTGTAACCAGCAGGATTAAACTGTTCCCCCTTCTGAAATGTAACCAACAGGGTTAAACTATTCCTCCCTCCTCCTCCCTTCCCATCCGGGCTTTCTGAGTTCCTCATAAGACATTTCTGTATTGTCTGGGTAACAACACAAGATCGTCCTACTGCTTCTCTGCTCAAGGCCGCTTCACTGCTAGTCAACCCTGCCCCTCTATTTGGACATGAGCAATAAGCCGCAAAGCTGGCCTTAGAGAAACTTCATGTGTCATACCACCCCTAGCTATCATATTGCACCCTCACTGCACCCCCATACATGTTCATTGGTTCCTGAAATTGCACCTCCATCAGCCCAAGAACCCTATTCAACAAGCCCCTGATTTAGCAATACCTTTTTGCTTCTGAGCTTAGCTGGGACCTTAATGATCCTCTGGGAAATGGCAGGCTCAACCATTTTTGGACTTGTCTTATTGCAGGGTTGAAAGGAGGCACTCCAAAACAATTTAAATAAGTTCTATGAGGTCCGTCAAGGACTGACTGAGGATCCATCTACCTTCCTTGAAAGAATTTTTGCTGCATTCTGGCAATATACAGATATAGACCCAGAAAACCCAGAGAACACAAAAATTATAAACATGGTATTTGTTGGGCAGAGCGCTGCACCAGACATTAGAAAAAAGTTACAAAAAGCCAAAGGGAGTCTAGATATGAGCCTAGCACAGTTAGTAAAACAGCCTTAAAGTGTATGCCAACAGAGATCAGGTTGAGGAAAATAAAGAAAGCCAGAAATTCAAACAGCAAACAGCTTTCCTTGTGGCTGCTTTGGCTTGGGGGCCTTTCAAACCAGGCCAACATAACAGTCTGAAGGGACAACTTCCCTGGACTTTGTCAAGAAGGCTCCCCTATGAGGTCAAGATCAGTATGCTTACTGTAAACAGAAGGGGCACTGGGAGAAGGAATGTCTGAACCAGAAACCCAACCAAAGCCCAGCTTCCCCTGAGATGTTTCAATCTGCCCAGCCAGGGGCATCCACCCACCTCCAAGCTTCATCCACTGAGCACCTGGTTACATTAAATAAAGGTATGAAATAACCTCATAGATTTTCTTGTTGATACAGGAGCAACCTATTCTGTTTTGAAACACCTGAAAGGATCACTTTTTCCTTGAACTATGCCGAGTAATTGGGTAACAGGAAAGCCTCCTATGAGACCTTTTCTACAGCCTATGGAATGCCAGGTAGGAGAAACCTCCCTGACTCATAGCTTCCTATACATGCTGAATTGTCCTATCCCATTGCTTGGAGGGGATCTGCTATCAAAACTAAATGCTCAGAAAAGCTTTTCAGAAGGAAAACAGCCTGCAGATCCCACCTGAAAACAAATGGAAGCTCCAGGCCTCCCCGTTAGCTTTATCCCCTAGCCCTGTGGATCCTCCCCTGAAATACCAAAAGAAATTATAATGCTGTTAACCCACTAAACCAAAAAAACAAACCAAACCCATTGCCATCGAGTCAATTCTGACTCATCACAATCACTAGTCTGGGCTAAAGGGGAGCCAGGCCGAGCTCACAATGCAGATCTAGTCCAAGTAAAGCTTAAAAGTGGAACCATAACCCTCATCTTAAACAATACCCTTTAAAGTTAGAAGCTAGGTTTGGTCTACAACAACAACCTCAAACCTGCTCCACCCCCAGAAGATACTCTGCAACAAAAACAACCTCAACAAAACAACTGGACCTTTGAGCCTGTGCAAGACTTAAAATATCTGTTTTTAAAAAACAACAAACTCATGCTTAACCAGTGCCCCCCCAACATAGGGACCCTCCATATAGTTGTCCTTCTAATGTTTGCATTGCCTTTACTGTCTTGGCAATAACTGCATTCTTCCTTCTCTTTTTACAGCAGCTCCAGGTCGTTCCTCACTTTCCTGTATTTTGACCCCATGCTGAGCACCTCATGGGCAGAAAATTTTTAACTGACACTAATCCAATCACTGCCCACTGCAGGCAATTTCACCGACTGTTGGGTATGTGAGGCTCTGCCTACCACCATGGAAAGCCTCCGTGTCCCTTGGGTAGTTCTAATATCTTATGCTGTACACCTAAAGAAGGTGCCACCTCCCACTTATAATGACTCTTTAGATAGCCCTGGGTTACAGGTAATAGCCAGAAAAGCAAATACTACCACTTATTGGATTATAGATTCGGACAATATAAGCAATTTTACTTGGACTAATTACTCCACATTCATAGAAGGAATGGAACACCTATGAAATCTAACTGGACTTGTTAACCTAGGAATTTACCCAGGTTGTGTCATTAATAACTATAGCATGACACAAAGCTGGGATAATTGGTCCAATGACACTGCACACCCCTGGTTTTATTCAGAGAGAAAGAGCTCAAAAATTGTGAGCTGTCCCCATATTTGCATGCCACCTGGATATTCATTTCTTTGTAGTAATTATACTAAACCCAGGAGTCAAACATTCCACTTTACTGCTTACAAATGCTTCTTGCCCCAAGCTGTGCTCAGTACTTGCACCCTTGGAATAGCGTCCTTCCCTGTGGTAATCACTTCCCATTATAACCTCACTCTGCAATGAAACCACCTGCTAACTCCCAGAGAAATCAAAAAGAGAAATCTAAACCTCAGACAACTCTAACAAAACTGGTTGGGACTTGACTGGAACAAGGTGTAATTCCATAACTGAAACTGCTGATGGTTGATTTATCATTCAAATGCTACAATTTTCCCTCAGCACACAGCTCTTCAAGATGTTGTGTTAAACCTATTGGAAACTATTCATATGCTTTCCAAAAACACCAGCCAAGCCATAAAAGCCCAGCAAACTTCCTTAAATTCCCTGATTAGGGTCGTAATGGACGGCCACATTGTCCTTGACTATATTTTAGCCAAAGAACGGGCATCTGCACCTGGATAAATGCCAGCCATGAAGTAGAAGTCAATTTCCACAAATTAGAACAAATCACCAACTGAACGCATCCCCCTCACCCATCTTTTGCTGGAGAAACACTGATTGGTGGTCATGGATAACATCCCTTGTTCCCAGCTTCCAATGGCTCTGCCCTCTTGTTACTCCATTGATTGTTCTTTTACAGATCTGTCTGTTTTTGCCCTGCCCCTTAAACTGTCTTATCAGGTTCATTCAAAATTGCCTAGTAACTGTGAACATTATGATGCTTCAGACGTTTCACCACATTCCTTTTAACTCAAAAACCTCAGATCCTAAAATGCACATACTTACACCAGTCAGCAAGCTCAAAAGTTCCAGAGGCCTGGGCCACTACCTACATAAAGACCTATCTTCAAGATTGAAGACCTTGAAAACCAGAGGAGGGAATTCAACTGACAGGGTTAAACTGTTCCCCCTTCTGAAATGTAACCAATGGGGTTAAACTATTCCCTCCTCTTCCTCCCAACCCACCCAGTTTCTCTGAGTTCTTAATAAGACATTTCTGTGTTATCTGGGTAACAACACAAGGTTGTCCTACTGCTTCTCTGCTCAAGGTTGCTTCACTACTAGTCAGCCCCACTGGACCATGAGCAATAAGCTGCAAAGCTGGCCTTAGAGAAACTTTATCCGTCATACCCCCCTCAGCCATCATATTGCACTCCCACTACACCCCCATACATGTTAATTAGTTCCTGAAATTGCCCTCCTATCCTAGAAGCTTCATGAATTATGCATAAGCTCCCTATCCCAAGCCCTATAATTGCCCTAAAGTCCTCAACTTTGGGGAGCTTTATTTGGGACTTAGTCTCTGAGCTCCTTGCTTGACCATCTTGCAATAAAGTCTGCTTTCTCTTTCTCAAAGGTCTGGTGTCTCTCAATTGACTCAATGGGTTGTACCAGGGAGGATCCATTCCCATCAGGTTACAATGTGGCATGATTCATTAAAATAAGAAGAAACAGCTACAAACATCCATTAATAATTAGAACATGGAATGTATGATGTATGAATCTAGGAAAATTGGAAAGCATCAAAAATGAAATGGAATGCATGAAGATTCATTTCCTAGGCATTAGTGAGCTGAAATGAACTGATATTGGCCATTTTAAATCAGAAAATCATATGGTTTACTACACCAGGAAAAACAAATTGAAGAGAAATGGCATCACATTCATCGTCAAAAAGAACATTTCAAGATCTGTCCTGAAGTACAATGCTGTCAATGAGAGGATAATATCCATATGCCTACAAGGAAGACCAGATAATATGACTATTATTCAAATTTACACACCAACCACTAAGGCCAAAGTTGAAGTTGAAGATTTTTACCAACTTCTGCAATATGAAATTAATCAAATGTGCAATCACGATGCATTGATAGTTACTGATGATTGGAATGCAAAAGTTGGAAAATAAAAAGGATTGATATTTGGAAAATATGGCCTTAGTGATAGAAATGATGCCAGAGATCCCATGATAGAATTTTGCAAGACCAATGACTTACTCATTGCAAATACCTTTTTTCAACAACATAAATGGTGACTATACACATGGCCATGACTTCGTGGAACACACAGTAATCAAATTGACTACATCTGTGGATAGAGTCAATGCAAAAACTCAATATCATCAGTCAGAACAAGGCCAGGGGTTGACTGTAGAACAGGCCATCAATTGCTCATATGCAAATTCAAGTTGAAGCCGAAGAATATTAAAACAAGTTCACAAGAGCCAAAATATGACCTTGAGTATATCCCACCTGAATTTAGAGACCATCTCAGGAGTAGATATGAGTCATTGAACACCAATCACTGAAGAACAGGTGAGTTGTTGAATGACATCAAGGATATCATACATGAAGAAAGCAAAAGGTCATTAAAAAGACAGGAAAGGAGGCGGAGCCAAGATGGTGGAATAGACAGATGCTTTCTGCGAGCCCTCTTTACAACAAAGACCTGAAAAAACAAGTGAAGCAAGTATATTTGTGACAAGCTGGGAGCCCTGAGCTTCAAAGACAAGCTTAGAAAATGAACTGAGGGGCAGAGGGAGAAAGAGACCATTCAGAAGTGGAGAGGAGTTACCGGACCTGAATTGCGGGGACCCCTCAGGCACCATTCCCAGAACGGCAGCGGTGGTGGGCTGATACTAGTGTTTGGCTGCAGTTTCCTCAGGGAGAAGCAGCCAGCCACACAGCCTACTCACACCTCCGGAACCTGAGAAGAACGGAGCTCTCGGCAAAAGCTAAGTACTTGCGTATATTTTACCGTACCCCAAACCCCCAAGCCAGCTTCAGTGGCTGAATTCTCTGGGCCTGACATAGGCACTGTTGAGCACCTAGAGCTATCCTCCCAGCCTTGGGGGAGGAAAAAATTTGCAACTTGGGGAAAAGATAATTTGCTAGCTTCACTAACTGGGGGAGCTCAGGACAGAAGCAGCTCCTGTCCAGACATAAACTGTGCATGGACTTTGAGCACCTTTCCCTTCTGCATGGACCTCTGCGGGCCTCTTTCGAGAGAATAGGCCCTTGTTGACAAACTCCAACCATGTCAGCTGTGCGGTGGAGAGGTCGGTGTTTGATGTTTGACATTGCTTTGGCTATTAAACAAGGTCCTCACCTACCCACATCAGGGACCTAAGGACTGGTAGTTCCACTCAGGCCACCCAACCACCTGCGACAGGGGTCCAAAGATAACTGGTACCTCCCAGTACTTACAACCAAAAATTTTGGGTGCCCACGGTCCATCTGCAGAACCCACCCACCTGTACACGCTGTAGGGAACAGGGACCTGCTTTCCTCAGAGACACTCGGGGGTCGGTTCTCAGCCCCCTGCCTTGTTCAGAGCATGAACCCCTGCTGTAGTCAGATACCGGTATATACGCAAATCACCCCTGCCCCTCTAAGACTGTAGGTCAGGGCCTGTACCACACACTTGATGAGCAGCTACCTGGAAACCTGAGCTGAATTCATACAAGAAAACTGAATGGACTCCTGGACTGATATACCTGATAACAACTCTAGCCATCTGGGGACAGGATGTCAGAGCTCCAAAGGTAAAAACAATCAAGCTAGCCCACTCAAGAAACCCACGGGGTATACCAAAACAAAACAAAGCAAGAAGCTACGACACAGTAAGCAAGCATATCAAGTCACATAAAGAAACAGACCATGATCACCTCAACAGGCTCTCAAAACAAAGAATCCAAGGATCTTCTAGATGAAAGTGCATTCCTGGAATTACCAGAGCCAGAATACAAAAGTTTAATATACAGAACCCTTCAAGACATCAGGAAGGAAATGAGGCAATATGCAGAACAAGCCAAAGGAACACACAGACAAAGCAACTGAAGAAATTAGAAAGATCATTCAGGAACATAACGAAAAGTTTAATAAGTTGGAAAAATCCATAGACAGACAGCAATCAGAAATTCAGAAGATTAACAATAAAATTACAGAAGTAGACAACTCAATAGAAAGTCAATGGAGCAGAATTGCACAAGTAGAAGCCAGAATTTCTGAACTCAAAGATAAATCACTTGGCATCAATACATATGAAGAAAAATCAGATAAAAGAATTTAAAAAAATGAAGAACCCTTAAGAATCATGTGGGACTCTACCAAGAGAAATAACTGACGAGTGACTGGAGTGCCAGAACAGGGAGGCTTAACAGAAAAGACAGAGAGAATTGTTGAAGATTTGTTGGCAGAAAACTTCCCTGATATCGTGAAAGATGAGAAGGTATCTATCCAAGATGCTCATTAAACTCCACATAAAATAGATCTTAAAGTCACCAAGACATATTATAATCAAACTTGCCAAAACCAAAGATAAAAAGAGAATTATAAGAGCAGCTAGGAATAAACGAAAAGTCACCTACAAAGGGGAGCCAATAAGAATAAGCTCAGACTACTCAGCAGAAACCATGCAGGCAAGAAGGCAATGGGATGACATATATTAAAAATTGAAGGAAAAACATTGCCAGCCAAGAATCACATACCCAGCAAAACTGTCTCTTAAATATGCAGGTGAAATTAAGACATTTCCAGATAAACAGAAGTTTAGGGAATTCGTAAAAACCAAACCAAAGCTACAAGAAATACTAAAGGGAGTGCTTTGGTTAGAAAATCAATAATATCAGGTATCGACCCAAGACTAGAACACTGGGCAGAGCAAACAGAAGTCAACCCAGACAGGGAAATCCAAAAAAACAAAGCAAGATTATTAAAAAAAAACAAAGTTCAAAACAGGGTAACACTGATGTTATTACATAAAAGAAGGCAACATTAAAACGATAAAGAGGGACTAAGAAATGTATTCATACACCTTCCATATGGACAGGAAGATACAGCGATAAAAAGAAATAAAAGTTAAGTTTAAATTTAGAAAAATAGGGGTAAATAATAAGGTAACCACAAAGGAGACAAACTATCCTACTCATCAAAATAAAATACAAGAAAAAAATAAAGAACAACAACAAATGTGAGGGAAGGACAATATATAAAGATAATCTACTCAGCATATAAAAATAAGTGGGAAAAAGAAACTGTCAAAAACACACACAAAAAGACATCAAAATCATAATTTTAAATTTATACCTATCCATAATTACCCTGAATGTAAGTGGACTAAATGCACTAACAAAGAGACAGAGAGTGGCAGAATGGGTTAAAAAACACGATCCATCTATATGGTGCCTAGAAGAGATACACCTTAGACTTAGAGACACAAACAAACTACAACTCAAAGGATGGGAAAAAAATATATCAAGAAAACAACAATCAAAAAAGACCAGGGGTGGCAATATTAATTTCTGACAAAATAGGCTTTAAAGTTAAATCCATCAGAAAGGATAGGAAGGACACTATATAATGATTGAAGGGGTAATACATGAAGAAGATATAACCACATTAAATATTTATACACCCAATGACAGGGCTGCAAGATACGTAAAACAAACTCCATCAGCACTGAAAAGTAAGATAGACAGCTCCACGATAATAGTAGGAGAATTCAACACACCACTTTTGGTGAAGGACAGGACATCCAGAAAGAAGGTCAATAAAGACACGAAAGATCTAAATGCCACAATCAACCAACTTGACCTCATAGATATACACAGAATACTCCACCCAAGAGCAAGCCAGTATACTTTCTTTTCTAGTGCACATGGAACATTCTCTAAAATAGACCACATATTAGGTCATAAAGCAAGCCTTAGCAGAATCCAAACCATTGAAATATTACAAGAAATCTTCTCTGACCATAAGGCCATAAAAGTGGAAATCAATAAAGGGAAAAGAAATCAAACACTTGGAAACTGAACAATACCCTGTGCAAAAAAAAAAAAAAAATGGATTATAGAAGACATTAAGGATGGAATAAAGAAATTGATAGAATCCAATGAGAATGAAAACACTTCCTATCAGAGCCTTCGGGACACAGCAAAAGATTTCAGAGGCCAATTTAAAGCAATAAATGCACACATCCAAAAAGAAGCAAGGGCCAAAATCAAAGAATTATCCCTACAACTTGAACAAATAGAAAGAGAGCAACAAAAGAAACCCACAGGCACCAGAAGAATACAAATAATAAAAATTAGAGTTGAACTATGAAAGAGAAATAGAAAACAGAAAAACAATTGAAAGAATTAACAAGACAAAAAGCTGGTTTTTAGAAAAAATCAACAAAATTGATAAACCACTGGCCAAACTGACAAAAGAAAAACAGGAGAGGAAGCAAATGACCCGAATAAGAAATGCGATGAGCGATATTACAACAGACCCAACTGAAATTAAAAGAATCACATCGGATTACTATGAGAAATTGTACCCTAACAAATTTGAAAACCCAGAAAAACTGGATGAATTCCTAGAAACGCACTGCCTACCTAAACTAACACAAACAGAGGTAGAACAACTAAATAGACCCATAACAAAAGAAGAGATTGAAAAGGTAATCGAAAAACTCCCAACAAAAAAAAAGCCCTGGTCCAGATGGCTTTACTGCAGAGTTCTACCAAACTTTCAGAGAAGAGTTACCACCACCACTACTAAAGGTATTTCAGAGCATAGAAAAGGACAGAATACTACCAAACTCATTCTATGAAGCCATCATATCCCTGAAACCAAAACCAGGTAAAGACACCACAAGAAAAGAAAACTATAGACCTATATCCCTCATGAATGTAGATGCAAAAATCCTCAACAAAATTCTAGCCAATAGAATTCAACAACATATTAAAAAGATAATTCACCATGACCAAGTGGGATTCATACCAGGTATGCAGGGATGGTTCAACATTACAAAAACAATTAATGTAATCCACCACATAAATAAAAGACAAGAATCACATGATTTTATCAATTGATGCAGAAAAGGCGTTTAACAAAGTTCTATACCCATTCATGATAAAAACTCTCAGCAAAATAGGAATAGAAGGAAAATTCCTCAACATAATAAAGGGCATCTATACAAAGCCAACAGCCAGCATCACCCTAAATGGAGAGAGCCTGAAAGCATTCCTATTGAGATCGGGAGCCAGACAAGGATGCCCTTTATCACCACTCCCATTCAACATTGTGCTGGAGGTCCTAGCCAGAGCAATTAGGCTAGATAAAGAAATAAAGGGCATCCAGATTGGCAAGGAAGAAGTAAAAGTATCTCTATTTGCAGATGACATGATCTTATATACAGAAAGCCCTAAGGAATCCTCAAGAAAACTACTGAAACTAATAGAAGAGCTCAGCAGAGTATCAGGATACAAGATACACATACGAAAATCAGTTAGATTCCTGTACATCAGCGAAAAGAACATTGAAGAGGAAATCACCAAATCAATGCCATTTACAGTAGCCCCCAAGAAGATAAAATACTTAGGAATAAATCTTACCAGAGATGTAAAAGATTTATACAAAGAAAACTACACTATAATTCTGCAAGAAACCAAAAGAGACTTACATAAGTGGAAAAACATACCTTGCTCATGGATAGGAGGACTTAACATTATAAAAATGTCTATTTTACCAAAAGCGATCTATACATTTAATGCAATTCCGATCCAAATCCCAACTACATTCTTTAATGAGATGGAGAAACAAATCACCAACTTCATATGGAAGGGAGGCCCGGATAAATAAGGTGTTCCTGAAAAAGAAGAACAAAGTGGGAGGCCTTACTTTACCTGATTTTAGAACCTATTATACCGCCACAGTAGTCAAAACAGCCTGGTACTGGTACAACAACAGATACATAGACCAATGGGACAGAATTGAGAATCTAGACATAAATCCATCCACATATGAGCAGCTGATATTTGACAAAGGCCCCAAAACAGTTAAATGGGGAGAAGACAGTCTTTTTAACAAACGGTGCTGGCATAACTGGATATCCATCTGCAAAAAAATGAAACAAGACCCATACCTCACTCCATGCACAAAAACTAACTCAAAATGGGTCAAAGACCTAAATATAAAATCTAAAACAATAAAGATCATGGAAGAAAAAATAGGGGCAACGTTAGGAGCCCTAATACATGGCATAAACAGTATACAAAACATTATTAAGAATGCAGAACAAAAACTAGATAACTGGGAGCTCCTAAAAATCAAGCACTTATGCTCATCCAAAGACTTCACCAAAAGAGTAAAAAGATTAAATACAGATTGGGAAAAAGTTTTTAGCTATGACATTTCCAATCAGCGTCTGATCTCTAAAATCTACACTATACTGCAAAAACTCAACTAGAAAAAGACAAATAACCCAATTAAAAAATGGGCTAAAGATATGAGTAGACGCTTCACTGAAGAAGACATTCAGGCAGCTAACAGATACATGAGGAAATGTTCACGATCATTAGCCATTAGAGAAATGCAGATCAAAAGTACAATGAGATTTCATCTTACTCCAACAAGGCTGGCATTAATCCAAAAAACACAAAATAATAAATGTTGGAGAGGCTGTGGAAAGATTGGAACATTTATACACTGCTGGTGGGAATGTAAAATGGTACAACCACTTTGGAAATCGATTTGGCACTTCCTTAAAAAGCTAGAAATAGAACTACCCTATAATCTAGCAGTCCCACTCCTTGGAATATATCCTAGAGAAATAACTGCCTTTACATGAACAGATCTACTCACACCCATGTTCACTGCAGCACTGTTTACAATAGCAAAAAGATGGAAGCAACCACGGTGCCCACCAAAGGATGAATGGATAAATAAATTACGGTGTATTCACACAATGGAATACTACTTATTGATACATAACAGTGAGGAATCTGTGAAACATTTTATAACATGGAGGAACCTGGAAGGCATTATGCTCAGTGAAATTAGTCAGTTGCAAAAGGACAAATATTGTATAAGACCACAATTATAAGAACTTGGGAAATAGTATAAACTGAGAAGAAAACATCCTTTTGTGGATATGAGAAGGGGGAGGGAGGGAGGGTGAGAGAGAGGTATTCACTAATTAGATAGTAGATAAGAACTACTTTAGGTGAAAGGAAAGACAACACACAATACAGGGGAGTTGAGCACAACTGGAATAAAACCAAAAGCAAAGAAGTTTCCTGAATAAACTGAATGCTTCAAAGGCCACCGTAGCAGGGGCAGTGGTTTGGGGACCGTGGTTTCAGGGGACATCTAAGTCAACTGGCATAATAAAATCTATTAAGAAAACATTCTGCATTCCACTTTGAAGAGTGGCGTCTGGGGTCTTAAACACTAGCAAGCAGCCATCTAAAATGCATCAATTGGTCTCAACACACCTGGATCAAAGGAGAATGAAGAACACCAAGGACACAAGGTAATTACAAGCCCAAGAGACAGAAAGGGCCACATGAACCAGAGACTACATCATCCTGAGACCAGAAGAACTAGATGGTGCCCGGCTACAACCGATGACTGCCCTGACAGGGAACACAACAGACAATCCCTGAGGGAGCAGGAGAGCAGTGGGATGCAGACCCCAAATCCTCTTAAAAAGACCAGACTTAATGGTCTGACTGAGACTAGAAGGACCCCGGTGGTCATGGCCCCCAGACCTTCTGTTGGCCCAGGACAGGAACCATTCCCGAAGCCAACTCTTCAGACATGGATTGGACAGGAAAATGGGTTGAAAAGCCATGCTGGTGAGGAGTGAGCTTCTTGGATTAGGTGGACACTTGAGACTATGTTGGCATCTCCTGCCTAGAGGGGAGATGAGAGGGTAGAGGGGGTCAGAAGCTGGCGAAATGGACATGAAAAGAGAGAATGGAGGGAGAGAGAAGGCGTTCTCATTAGGGGAAGAGTAATGGGGAATATGTAGCAAGGCGTATATAAGTTTTTGTGTGAGAGACTGACTTGATTTGTAAACTTTCACTTAAAGCACAATAAAAATTATAAAAAAAAAAAGAAAGACAGGAAGGAAAGAAATGACCAGAAAGGATGTCAGAAGAGACTCTGAAACTTGCTCTTTAACATAGAATAGCTAAAGCAAATGGAAGAAATGATGAAGTCAAATTGCTGAACAGAGGGTTTCAAAGGGTGGATTGAAAAGAAAAAGTAAAGTGACATGTGCAAAGACCTGGAGTTAGAAAACCAGAAGGGAAGAACACTCTCAGCATTTCTCAGGCTGAAAGAACTGACGAAAAAATTGAAGACTCGAGTTGAAATTTTGAAGTATTCTACGAACAAAATATGGAAAGATGCAGGAAGCATCAAAAGAAGATGGAAGATGTCTTAATTATCTATTGCTGCTTTAACAGAAATACCACAAGTGGATGGCTTTAACAAAGAGAAATGTATTCGCTCACAGTCTAGGAGGCTAGAAATCCAAATTCAGGGTGCCAGCTCCAGGGGAAGGCTTTCTCTCTCTGTGTATTCTGGGGGCAGTTCCCTGTCATCAATCTACCCTTGGTCTAGGAGCTTCTCAGGGCAGGCACCCAAGTACGAAGAATGCACCATTCTCCTGGCTCATGTTTCTTGGTAATATGAGGTTACCATGTCTCTCTGCTCACTTCTCTCTTTTTTATGTCAGAAGAGATTGGCTTAAAACACAACCTAATCTTGTAGACTGAGTCCTGCCTCATTAACATAACGGCCTCTAATCCCACCCCATTAAAATCACAGAGCTAGGATTACAACACATAGGAAAATCACATCGGATGACAAAATGGTGGACAATCACACAATACTGGGAATCATGGCCTAGCCAATTTGACAGATATTTTGGGGGGACACAGTTGAATCTATGACATTCTACCTTTTGGTCCCCAAAATTCATGTCCTTTTCATATGTAAAACACATTCACTGCATCATATCATAAGTCTTAAGTCAACTCCAAGTCCAAAATCCCAAAATTTCTCTTCATCTGTTAAATGTAAAATACAAGTTGCCTGCTTCCAAATTACAGTGGTGGAACGAGACACAAGCTATACATTTCCATTACAAATGTGAGAAACTGATGGGAAAGAAGAAGTAACAGGCACCAAGCAAGTCAGCAGAACACATTACATTAGCTCTCAATGCTTGAAAATAATCTTCTGTTCTCTGAGACCATTTAGGCAATGGCCCTGCCCTCCAGACTCTGGGTATTGGCTACTCTCTCTGAATTCTGGGTGGAGGTCCCCCCGGCCCCGGGCTTCAGCTTTGCCTTCCAGGCCCACTGGAATGGCAACTCTTCACCTTCAGCTTTGGGCAGCCCCATTCTCCTAGTGCATTTGAGCAGCAACTCCACCCTTTTAGAACCCAGAAGTCATGGTCATACCCTTTGAGACTGAGGCAGCTCTGCTACCTGTGTTTCTCGTCTCTTCAGCTTCTGCTTCCAGGTTCCCTGGCCTCTCAGCCCCTCGGGCCTCACCATGTCTGCCCTTCTGGGGCAAGTGTTCCTAAGCTCTTCAGCTCCAACAATAAGTGCCTGGAGGCACCCCACTCTAGCAGGAAGCCTCCTGCACAAAGGCACTCAGCTGACTTGCTCTGTGGATCAGCTCCAGAGCTGTCTCACACTGGTCTCCTCATTTCTGCTGCTGCTGTTTCTCTTCTCATGCCCTTCTCAGTCCTCACCAGAATTTTCTGAAGTCCATAATTCTACCAACAGTCTCTTCAGGGCAATCTAGGCTTTTACCATTAAGTACTTTATAACTCTTCCAGCCTCTATTCATCCACAGTTTTGAAACAGCTTCCACATTCTAGGTTTCTGTCAGTGCAGCACCTCACTCTGTCGGTACTAAATTCTGTCTTAGTTATCTAGTGCTGCTATAACAGAAATATCACAAGTGGATGGCTTTAACAAAGGGAAATTTATTCTCTCACAGCCTAGGAGGAAAGAAGTCCGAATTCAGGGTGCTAGCTCCAGGGGAAAGCTTTCTGTCTCTGTTGGTTCTGGGGGAAGTTCTTTGTCATCAATCTACCCCTGGTCTAGGAGGTTTTCAGTGCAGGGATCTTGGGTCCAAAGAACATACTATTCTTCTGGCTCTTGTTTCTTGGTGGTATGAGGTTCCCATGTCCCTCTGCTTGCTTCTCTCTTTCATATCTCAAAAGAGATTGGATTAAGACACAACCTGTCTTAGTTATCTAGAGCTGCTGTAACAAATACCACAAGTGGATGGCTTTAACAATGAGAAATTTATTTTCTCACAGTCTAGGAGGCCAGAAGTCCAAATTCAGGGTGCCAGCTCCAGAAGAGGCTTTCTCTGTCTGTCAGCTCTGGGTGAAAGTCCTTGTCATCAATCTTCCCCAGTCTAGGAGATTCTCAGTGCAGGGACCCTGGGTCCAAAGGAGATGCTATTCTCCTAGCTCTTGTTTCTTGGTAGTGTGAGGTCCCCATCCCAAGTATCAGGATTCCATTTCTTCCCAATCAATGCCCTCACTTTAACTTCAGACACGTCTCAAGGTTGGCAATTGAGTTGCTTGTAATCCAACCACTCTTATGATAAGACTCTGGGTTTGGTTTTCAGCCATATCAATTCTGTTACTACAAGAAATAAGGCTTTCTTTCAAAGTACAAGTGGAAACTTTGAGGTCGTTTATGCAGTACGTAAGCTTTGATTCTGAAGCCCTGAGCACATCTCTTTCTTTCACCAGTTTGTCTAGGACCAGCCAACCAGCTTCCTTATACTTCTCATTATGACAAAGTTGTAGAAAGGTATCACGCATGCAATCACCTATAGCCTCACCTTTCACCAATACCTATCTATTGGTGGTGATATTTTGTGTATTTGTATTGCTATCTCATGCTATGCATTAGCAGTGCCTTCCTTACTACTGGAAGCAGAGTCATCAACATCTTTGAGACTAAGCAGACTCGAGAACCAGTTTAGAAAACTCATCCTTACAATTTTGTTTCTCTAGGACCACCCCCACTCCTGGTACCAAATGTCTTAGGCTGGGTTCTCTAGAGAAGAAAAACCAGTAAAGCATATAAATATATATATAGAGAGAGATTTATATCAAGGAAATGGTTCATGCGGTTGTAGAGGCTGGAATGTTCCAAGCCAGTGGGTCAGCACAGAGGCTTCTCCTGATTCACGTAGCTGAAGGGGTTGGCGAACCCAAGATCAGCACATCAGAGAGTAGGACTTTTTGCTCACTCTGGATCCTGCAGCTGGCTCCACCTGTTCTTCTGACCTCTGGTTCTTGGAACTTGAGCTAGCAGCTTACCTGGCGTCTTAACTGCTGATCTTGTGATTCATTGATCTTCGAAACCTGTGAGCAAAAGCCCTTGCTGTTTGTTGTGCAAAGGCAACTGACTGTGTGGATCACAACTAATTACGGATAACGTGTCCAAGAATAGGAAGTCCAGAACACTTAATCCTGGAACCTGTACATAGACCGAAAGGCAGACTTTCAGACAGAACAAGAGGATACTGTGTGGTGTATAATCAAGAAAGGTGTGTGTCAGTGTTGTGTCCCTTCACCATACTTATTCAATCTGTATGCTGAGCAAATAATCCAAGAAGATGGACAATATGAAGAACTCAGCATCAGGGTTGGGGGAAGTTTCATTAACAACCTGTGATATGCAGATAACACAACCTTGCTTGCTGAAAGTGAAAGGACTTGAAGCACTTACTGATGAAGTTCAAAGGCTAGAGGCTTCAGTATGGATTACACCACAACATAAACAAAAATCCTCACAACTGGACCAATAAGCAACATCTTGATAAATGATGAAATTTTGATGAATATTGAAGTTGTCAAGGATTTCATTTTACTTGGATCCACAACCAACACCCATGGAAGAACAGTCAAGAAAGCCAATGATACAAAAAAAAAAAAAAAAAATTTTTTTTTAATGATGTATAGCATTGGGCAAATCTGCTGTAAAAAACCTCTTTAAAGTGTTAAAAAACAAAGATGTCACCTTGAGGGCTCACGTGTTCATGACCCAAGCCTTGACATTTTCAACCACTTCATGCATGTGAAAGCTGAACAATGAATAAAGAAGATGAAAAAAGAGTTGATGCATTTCAATTACAGTGTTGGTGAAGAATATTGAATATAGCATGGACTGCCAGAAGGATGAACGAATCTGTCTTGGAAGAAGTACAGCCAGAATGCTCCTTAGAAGTGAGGATGGCAGGACTTCATCTCACATACTTTGGACATGTTATCAGGAGGGACCAGGCACTGGAGGAGGACATCATCCTTGGTAAATTAGACCCATTGCCATCGAGTTGATTCCAACTCATAGCAACCCTATAGCATAGAGTAGAACTGCCCGCTAGGATTTCCAAGTAGCAGTTGGTTGTTTTGAACTGCTGAACTTTCATTTAACAGCCAAACACTTTACCCCTGGCCACCAGATGGGTCATCAAAAAAGAGGAAGACCCTCATTGAGATGGATTGACACAGTGGCTGCACCAATGGGATCAAACATAGCAATAATTGTGAGGATGGTGCGGGACTGGGCAGTGTTTCATTCTGTTGTACATAGGGTCACTATGAGTTGGAACCAACTGAATGGCACCTAGCAGCAAGAACATAGTTGACATAGTCTCATTCTTTTCTATTTTATTCTATTCTCTCATTTGAAAAAAAAAAAAAAAAAAGCTTGAACCAACTAGTTGCTTTCACAAGCCCCAATGGTCCATGCTCTATAATGTGAAAAACGATGCATCATCCAGGGTTGTGTGTCTTTCATGCCACTCATACCTTTGGCAAACCCAGATGACCGGGGTTTCTGAATACAGAAGAACTAAGGAATAATTGGGGCATGGCTGTGGAGCAATGGTGGAGTCTGTGGCACCAGATACCTTCATAATTCCAGGAAACAACCCGGTCCAAAGCCCATTGCATCTTTTATGGATCATCATTAAATGGGGGGTGATAATCTACCCATGGTGCTGATTAATTCTTCTCCTATCAGGAAAGCAAGATCTTATTATCAGCATAAGCATTGATGATGGTGCTAGTCACTGTGGTTAAAAATGGAAGAGAGTGTACGGGACAGAAGTGTACACACAAAGGAAAGAGCATGATGACCTTTCCCATGTTGTTGTCTTCTAAAAATGGAAATAAAAACTGTGGGTAGATGGGGACAACTGAGGTAGAAGGAGACAGCTTTCTTTAATGAACATGGACTATTGAATGCAGAGGAATGAAAACCCAGTTAGACACCTCATTTCTGAAATCCTATCATTCCCAAGTTTCCATTCCTAGAAGACCTAGCCTTTGCCATGGATGTTCTCTCATTGTCCCGGGCTATTACAGGCATTTTCAAAGATGTGGTCTGTTCTCAGCAGGTCAAAGAGAGGCATTCCATGTCTCCACCTTAAAATCAGTAAAATTAGTCTCATTCGGAAAGATTATGAGTAGCAAACCCTGTCTCCTGGCTACTCAAATTCAGGCTGCCTCAGGGAAACACTGATGCCAGAAGCATTCCAATAAGGGTGACATTGTCACCGATACATTACAAGTTTGTTTTTGTTTTGACTGGGTTTTATTTTGAGTGCTGTAGAAAATCAGAGGGAAGTTCTTCTCTTCACTAATTATAACCTTTTAATGATCCCAAACCTACCACCAGATTTCTAGAAACTCCTAGAATTAAAGATTTATGAAAAACTCTAGAACTAGATTATTTTCCCAAAGTAATCACTTTCTCCCTCTCTACATTCCAAGACAGAGAAAGTTCCCTTGTGAGTATCCTAAATTTGAAATCAGGGCATGTTCTTTCTTCTTCTATTTTGTTTTGTTTTGGTAAAAATATACATAAAAAACATGCCATCTCAACAACTTGTACGTGTACAACTCAGAGACATTGATCACATTCTTCAAATTATGTAGCCATTATCACTATACTTTTCCAAATCATTCCACCACCATTAACATAACCTCAATGTCCCCTAAGCAAAAAATTCCCCTCTCCCCATCCCTCCCACCCCTGGTAATCACTAATAATCTTTGGTTTCTATATACTTGCTTATTTCATGTAAGTGAGAACATACAATATTTGTCCTTTTGCAATGGACTGATTTCACTCAGCATGATGTTTTCCAGGTTCATTCACATTGCAGCGTGTATCAGGATTCATTTTTCTGCACTAACGGATTGCTCAGAATGATAACACTGCATCAGTGATAGTACGGTATTGCTAGAAACAAATATTTTAGCTATATCCTAGGCTGCACTAAAGTGCAACATTTTCATTATATAATAGCTCTTTATGGAAAAAAGTTATAGCTTTTAAAGAAGAAGGCACAACTCTTAAAAAGCTAAATAATTTGAACAGTTCAAGCTTAACCACGGCTATTATGCAGTTCTTCTGGCTTAACTCTATGTGTGTCTTCTCTCCCTACTGTGCAGCATCCCCCAACCTGAGGAAAAGGTTGTCACACACTTGGCAACTGAAGCTCAACAGCTTTGGGACTAGCCTCACGTGGGGCTGCATACTTTGTTAGAGGGAACATCTAACTCCAAGGAAAAGTCAGTAATGACAAAATTCCTGCTCTGATCTCACCACGGGCATGTGCTGTCATTGGGGTAATGAGCCTGCAAAGTCATATAGCTACAGGTTGCATCTTTGTAACAAAATAGAGGAAATGGTTGTTCCTTGGCCAGGAACACATTATTTATAGTCCTAATTAATAAGAATTCATCCAGTAGCAATCCAGACACATAAAAAATAAGTTGTCAAATTGGACAATTATGAGAGGTGGCACCGATTTACTTGTCTGGTAGCCTTTCAGGGAATTCTTGGGTAAAACAGTACACCCAATATGATAGTAATAAAGGAAAAAATAGATCATGTGCAACAAAAAAATGTTTATAAAATGGTGCAGTGCATAGCTAGCTTTCTAATCTGAAGGCTGAGTACTTAGTGCACACTACAACTTCAAGAAGAGACTGGAGAGAAAATCTAAACATCAAGAGAGAAGGAATAATATGCAGACATATCTCCAAGTCAGTTGTTGTTTACATAGCAACAAAGAGGGAACTTAGAGATGCACGATGCTTCGTATTGTGTGATTCGTTTGTTAATATCCCATATCCTCCTTTTTATTTTTATATTGTAAATTCTGAACTTTTCAATTCTACCATTTGGGAACTTCAGAACTTACTCTTGACACCGAAGGCCCTTTTGTGTGCTGGCGAAATATATGCTGGGAATAAAAAACAGGCAGACATTTTTTTCCTTTCTTAACACTATGGGAAAACAGATCATATAGGCATCATAAAAGTGTCCCTGAACATTTTAATTACCGAACACTGCGATAGGAACTCCCAGACTTCACAAGTTTTGATTTTGATAATACCTCTTTTCTAAAGTAACTGGAAATTGGTCCTTTCAAACTGATTTCAGTGAGGGGATCCTTCTCAGATGTCTCAGAAGCAAGATTTCCTCGTTTTCTAGGCCGCTGCTCCAAGGCAGGTACAGCCACTAGAGCAGGGGGTTCTGCCGGAAAGCCCCCAGTGCCCCCAGCAAAGACACCAGTGACAATCTCAGTGATTCAGCAGATGGGCGGCAGGGGGCGCCCGAAAACCGCCTTTTCTGACCATTGGCCCCTCACGGAGCGCAGAAAATCCTTTGCAACAGGACAGATTGCCCCAGGGAGACGCCACTAGCTCCTGGGACCAGCCTGTGCAGTGTCCAGAGTGAATAAAAAGCTTTTTCCAGCCCTGACTGTGGACAGGGGCTTTGCAGCAGCTTCTCCTGAGCCGTTTTTCTTAAATAGTGGGCAAAGAACCTTTCATTTTCTCTAATTTTCCTAACGTGTTTTATCGTTAATTTCTCATGTGATATTGTAACGAACATTGTTGACAAAAGTACCCATTTATTGGGGTGCGGGATAAAAATAAGCATACGCAGTACATTTCATAGGTTCAGGAGTATTTATCATGAGAAAATTTTCCGAGAATGGGAAATACACAACTGGGACAAGAATACACAGAACATACAAGTTCACCTTCAGTATGGATTACACCTGAACATAAAGAAAACAAAAAATTCTCACAACTAGACCAGTAAGCAACATCATAATAAACAGAGAAAATATTGAAGTTGCCAGGGATTTCATTTTACTTGGATTCACAATCAACACCCACAGAAGCAGCAGTCAAGAAATCAAAAAACAGGTTGCATTGGGCAAATCTGCTGCAAAAGATCTCTTTCAAGTGTTAAAAAGCAAAGAGGTCACTTTAAGGACTAAGGTGCCTCTGATCCAAGCCATGATGTTTTCAATCGCCTCATATACATGGAAAACTGATAAAGAATAAGGAAGACCAACAAAAAATTGATGCCTTTGAGTTATGGTGTTGGCAAAGAATATTGAATATATTACGGACTGCCAGAAGAACGAACAAATCTGTCTCGGAAGAAGTACAGCCAGAATACTCCTTAGAAGCAAGGATGGCCAGACTTCGTCTCACATACTTTGGAAATGTTGTCAGGAGGAGGGATCCGTCCCTGGAGGAGACCCACAAGGAGATGGATTGACACAGTGGCTTCAACAGTGGGCTCAAGCGTAACAATGACTGTGAGGATGGTGCAGGACCAGGCAGTGTTTCATCCTGTTGTACGTAATGTCGCTGTGAATCAAACCGACTCCACAGCTCCAGACAACAATCTTTACAGATGCAGATCACCGGGTCTTTCTCCCAAAAGTACTTAATCCTTTGTGCTACCAAGACTCCTTTTTAAAAATATACTTCTTAGCTTATCTCATTTTAATCTGAAGCAGATGACATGTTTCACAAATTCTAATGACCCGGGAACGATTTTTTTTTTTTTTTTTTATAATAACTTTTATTAAGCTTCAAGTGAACGTTTACAAATCCAATCAGTCTGTCACATATAAGTTTACATACATCTCACTCCCTACTCCCACTTACTCTCCCCGTCTTGAGTCAGCCCTTTCAGTCTCTCCTTTCTTGACAATTTTGCCGGCTTCCCTCTCTCTCTATCCTCCCATCCCCCCTCCAGACAAGAGTTGCCAACACAATCTCAAGTGTACACCTGATATAATTAGCTCACTCTTCATCAGCGTCTCTCTCCCACCCGCTGACCAGTCCCTTTCATGTCTGATGAGTTGTCTTCAGGGATGGTTCCTGTCCTGTGTCAACAGAAGGTCTGGAGAGCATGACCGCCGGGATTCCTCCAGTCTCAGTCAGACCATTAAGTTTGGTCTTCTTATGAGAATTTGGGGTCTGCATCCCACTGCTCTCCTGCTCCCTCAGGGGTCCTCTGCTGAGCTCCCTGTCAGGGCAGTCATCAATTGTGGCCGGGCACCAACTAGTTCTTCTGGTCTCAGGATGATGTAGGTCTCTGGTTCATGTGGCCCTTTCTGTCTCTTGGGCTCTTAGTTGTCATGTGGGCTTGGTGTTCTTCATTTTCCTTTGCTCCAGGTGGGTTGAGACCAATTGCTGCATCTTAGATGGCTGCTTGTTAGCATTTAAGACCCCAGACGCCACATTTCAAAGTGGGATGCAGAATGATTTCATAATAGAATTATTTTGCCAATTGACTTAGAAGTCCCCGCAAACCATGTTCCCCAGACCCCCGCGCTTGCTCCGCTGAGCTTTGAAGCATTCATTTTATCCCGGAAACTTCTTTGCTTTTGGTCCAGTCCAATTGAGCTGACCTTCCATGTATTGAGTGTTGTCTTTCCCTTCACCTAAAGCAGTTCTTATCTACTGATTAATCAATAAAAAAACCCTCTCCCACCCTCCCTCCCTCCCCCCCTCGTAACCACAAAAGTATGTGTTCTTCTCAGGTTTACTATTTCTCAAGATCTTATAATAGTGGTCTTATACAATATTTGTCCTTTTGCCTCTGACTCATTTCGCTCAGCATAATGCCTTCCAGGTTCCTCCATGTTATGAAATGTTTCAGAGATTCGTCACTGTTCTTTATCGATGCGTAGTATTCCATTGTGTGAATATACCACAATTTATTTACCCATTCATCCGTTGATGGACACCTTGGTTGCTTCCAACTTTTTGCTATTGTAAACAGAGCTGCAATAAACATGGGTGTGCATATATCTGTTTGTATGAAGGCTCTTGTATCTCTAGGGTATATTCCGAGGAGTGGGATTTCTGGGTTGTATGGTAGTTCTATTTCTAACTGTTTAAGATAACGCCAGATAGATTTCCAAAGTGGTTGTACCATTTTACATTCCCACCAGCAGTGTATGAGAGTTCCAATCTCTCCGCAGCCTCTCCAACATTTATTATTTTGTGTTTTTTGGATTAATGCCAGCCTTGCTGGTGTGAGATGGAATCTCATCGTAGTTTTAATTTGCATTTCTCTAATGGCTAATGATCGAGAGCATTTTCTCATGTATCTGTTGGCTGCCTGAATATCTTCTTTAGAGAAATGTGTGTTCCTATCCTTTGCCCACTTCTTGATTGGGTTGTTTGTCTTTTTGTGGTTGAGTTTTGACAGAATCATGTAGATTTTAGAGATCAGGCGCTGGTCGGAGATGTCATAGCTGAAAATTCTTTCCCAATCTGTAGGTGGTCTTTTTACTCTTTTGGTGAAGTCTTTAGATGAGCATAGGTGTTTGATTTTTAGGAGCTCCCAGTTATCGGGTTTCTCTTCATCATTTTTGGTAATGTTTTGTATTCTGTTTATACCTTGTATTAGGGCTCCTAGGGTTGTCCCAATTTTTTCTTCCATGATCTTTATCGTTTTAGTCTTTATGTTTAGGTCTTTGATCCACTTGGAGTTAGTTTTTGTGCATGGTGTGAGGTATGGGTCCTGTTTCATTTTTTTGCAAATGGATATCCAGTTATGCCAGCACCATTTGTTAAAAAGGCTGTCTTTTCCCCAGTTAATTGACACTGGTCCTTTGTCAAATATCAGCTGCTCATACGTGGATGGATCTATGTCTGGGTTCTCGATTCTGTTCCATTGGTCTATGTGTCTGTTGTTGTACCAATACCAGGCTGTTTTGACTACTGTGGCTGTATAATAGGTTCTGAAGTCAGGTAAGGTGAGGCCTCCCACTTTCTTCTTCTTTTTCAGTAGTGCTTTGCTTATCCGGGGCTTCTTTCCCTTCCATATGAAATTGGTGATTTGTTTCTCTATCCCCTTAAAATATGACATTGGAATTTGGATCGGAAGTGCGTTAAATGTATAGATGGCTTTTGGTAGAATAGAGATTTTTACTATGTTAAGTCTTCCTATCCATGAGCAAGGTATGTTTTTCCACTTAAGTATGTCCTTTTGAATTTCTTGTAGTAGAGCTTTGTAGTTTTCTTTGTATAGGTCTTTTACATCCTTGGTAAGATTTATTCCTAAGTATCTTATCTTCTTGGGGGCTACTGTGAATGGTATTGATTTGGTTATTTCCTCTTCGGTGTTCTTTTTGTTGATGTAGAGGAATCCAAGTGATTTTTGTATGTTTATTTTATAACCTGAGACTCTGCCAAACTCTTCTATTAGTTTCAGTAGTTTTCTGGAGGATTCCTTAGGGTTTTCTGTGTATATAATCATGTCATCTGCAAATAGTGATAACTTTACTTCTTCCTTGCCAATCCGGATACCTTTTATTTCTTTGTCTAGCCTGATTGCCCTGGCTAAGACTTCCAACACGATGTTGAATAAGAGCGGTGATAAAGGGCATCCTTGTCTGGTTCCCGTTCTCAAGGGAAATGCTTTCAGGTTCTCTCCATTTAGAGTGATATTGGCTGTTGGCTTTGCATAGATGCCCTTTATTATGTTGAGGAATTTTCCTTCAATTCCTATTTTGGTAAGAGTTTTTATCATGAATGGGTGTTGGACTTTGTCAAATGCCTTTTCTGCATCAATTGATAAGATCATGTGGTTTTTGTCTTTTGTTTTATTTATGTGATGGATTACATTAATGGTTTTTCTGATATTAAACCAGCCTTGCATACCTGGTATAAATCCCACTTGATCAGGGTGAATTATTTTTTTGATGTGTTGTTGGATTCTATTGGCTAGAATTTTGTTGAGGATTTTTGCATCAATGTTCATGAGGGATATAGGTCTATAATTTTCTTTTTTTGTAATGTCTTTACCTGGTTTTGGTATCAGGGAGATGGTGGCTTCATAGAATGAGTTGGGTAGTATTCCGTCATTTTCTATGCTTTGGAATACCTTTAGTAGTAGTGGTGTTAACTCTTCTCTGAAAATTTGGTAGAACTCTGCAGTGAAGCCGTCCGGGCCAGGACTTTTTTTTGTTGGGAGTTTTTTGATTACCGTTTCAATCTCTTTTTTTGTTATGGGTCTATTTAGTTGTTCTGCTTCTGAATGTGTTAGTTTAGGTAGGTAGTGTTTTTCAAGGAATTCATCCATTTCTTCTAGGTTTTCAAATTTGTTAGAGTACAATTTTTCATAATAATCTGAAATGATTCTTTTAATTTCATTTGGTTCTGTTGTGATGTGGTCCTTCTCATTTCTTATTCGGGTTATTTGTTTCCTTTCCTGTATTTCTTTAGTCAGTCTAGCCAATGGTTTATCAATTTTGTTAATTTTTTCAAAGAACCAGCTTTTGGCTTTGTTAATTCTTTCAATTGTTTTTCTGTTCTCTAATTCATTTAGTTCAGCTCTAATTTTTATTATTTGTTTTCTTCTGGTGCCTGATGGATTCTTTTGTTGCTCACTTTCTATTTGTTCAAGTTGTAGGGACAGTTCTCTGATTTTGGCTCTTTCTTCTTTTTGTATGTGTGCATTTATTGATATAAATTGGCCTCTGAGCACTGCTTTTGCTGTGTCCCAGAGGTTTTGATAGGAAGTATTTTCATTCTCGTTGCTTTCTATGAATTTCCTTATTCCCTCCTTGATGTCTTCTATAACCCAGTCTTTTTTCAGGAGGGTATTGTTCATTTTCCAAGTATTTGATTTCTTTTCCCTCGTTCTTCTGTTATTGATCTCTAGTTTTATTGCCTTGTGGTCTGAGAAGATGCTTTGTAATATTTCGATGTTTTGGACTCTGCAAAGGTTTGTTTTATGACCTAATATGTGGTCTATTCTAGAGAATGTTCCATGTGCGCTAGAAAAAAAAGTATATTTTGCAGCAGTTGGGTGGAGAGTTCTGTATAAGTCAATGAGGTCAAGTTGGTTGATTGTTGTAATTAGATCTTCCGTGTCTCTGTTGAGCTTCTTACTGGATGTCCTGTCCTTCTCCGAAAGGGGTGTGTTGAAGTCTCCTACTATAATTGTGGAGGTATCTATCTCGCTTTTCAGTTCTGTTAAAATTTGATTTATATATCTTGCAGCCCTGTCATTGGGTGCGTAAATATTTAATATGGTTATGTCTTCCTGATCAATTGTACCTTTTATCATTATATAGTGTCCTTCTTTATCCTTTGTGGTGGATTTAAGTCTAAAGTCTATTTTGTCAGAAATTAATATTGCTACTCCTCTTCTTTTTTGCTTATTGTTTGCTTGATATACTTTTTTCCATCCTTTGAGTTTTAGTTTGTTTGTGTCTCTAAGTCTAAGGTGTGTCTCTTGTAGGCAGCATATAGATGGATCGTGTTTCTTTATCCAGTCTGTGACTCTCTGTCTCTTTATTGGTGCATTTAGTCCATTTACATTCAGGGTAATTATAGATAAATAAGTTTTTAGTGCTGTCATTTTGATGCCTTTTTATGTGTGTTGTTGACAATTTCATTTTTCCACATACTTTTTTGTGCTGAGGCGTTTTTCTTAGTAAATTGTGAGATCCTCACTTTCATAGTGTTTGACTTTATGTTAGTTGAGTCGTTACGTTTTTCTTGGTTTTTGTCTTGAGTTATAGAGTTGTTATACCTTTTTGTGGTTACCTCATTATATACCCCTATTTTTCTAAGTAAAAACCTAACTTGTATTGTTCTATATCGCCTTGTATCACTCTCCATATGGCAGTTCAATGCCTCCTGTATTTAGTCCCTCTTTTTGATTATTGTGATTTTTTACCTATTGACTTCCATGATTCCCTGTTATGTGTATTTTTTTTTTAATTAATCTTAATTTGTTTGTTTTTGTGATTTCCCTATTTGAGTTGATATCAGGACGTTCTGTTTTGTGACCTTGTGTTGTGCTGATATCTGATATTATTGGTTCTCTGACCAAACAATAACCTTTAGTATTTCTTGTAGCTTTGGTTTGGTTTTTGCAAATTCTCTAAACTTGTGTTTGTCTGTAAATATCTTAATTTCGCCTTCATATTTCAGAGAGAGTTTTGCTGGATATATGATCCTTGGTTGGCAGTTTTTCTCCTTCAGTGTTCTGTATATGTCGTCCCATTCCCTTCTTGCCTGCATGGTTTCTGCTGAGTAGTCAGAACATATTCTTATTGATTCTCCCTTGAAAGAAACCTTTCTTTTCTCCCTGGCTGCTTTTAAAATTTTCTGTTTATCTTTGGTTTTGGTGAGTTTGATGATAATATGTCTTGGTGTTTTTCTTTTTGGATCAATCTTAAATGGGGTTCGATGAGCATCTTGGATAGATATCCTTTCGTCTTTCATGATGTCAGGGAAGTTTTCTGTCAGAAGTTCTTCAACTATTTTCTCTGTGTTTTCTGTCCCCCCTCCCTGTTCTGGGACTCCAATCACCCGCAGGTTATCCTTCTTGATAGAGTCCCACATAATTCTTAGGGTTTCTTCATTTTTTTTAATTCTTTTATCTGATTTTTTTTCAGCTATGTTGGTGTTGATTCCCTGGTCCTCCAGATGTCCCAGTCTGCATTCTAATTGCTCGAGTCTGCTCCTCTGACTTCCTAGTGTGTTGTCTAATTCTGTTATTTTATTGTTAATCTTTTGGATTTCTACATGTTGTCTCTCTATGGATTCTTGCAACTTATTAATTTTTCCAGTATGTTCTTGAATAATCTTTTTGAGTTCTTCAACAGTTTTATCAGTGTGTTCCTTGGCTTTTTCTGCAGATATCCTAATTTCATTTGTGATATCATTAAGCATTCTGTAAATTAGTTTTTTATATTCTGTATCTGATAATTCCAAAATTGTATCTTCATTTGGGAAAGATTTTGATTCTTTTGTTTGGGGAGTTGGAGAAGCTGTCACGGTCTGCTTCTTTAAGTGGTTTGATATGGATTGTTGTCTCCGAGCCATCACTGGGAAACTAGTTTTTCCAGAAAATCCGCTAAAAAAAAACTGCAGTCAGATCCCTATCAGAGTTCTCCCTCTGGCTCAGGCTATTCAGATGTTAATGAAGCCGCCTGGGGAGGGTGGGGGAGGGAACAGAGAGATAGGAGAGTAGCACCTCAGAATATAGCCAGAGTTGCTTGTCTTGCTTGGAATGACTATTATATCTGAGATTCCCGCGGGCGCGTCGCCTATGTGTGCTGGCTGTGTGGAGATTGCCCCCGGGGGGTCTGGCCCGCTGGAGTCACGGTCAGATCCTCCGCTTCCAGCCCCACGCCCAGCGTCAAGGCTCCCCTACTGGGACGGTGCACTCTCGACTCCAAAATCAGTCGCTGCCTCCCGGGGACTTCTCGTCCCTCCAGCCGCGTGGCCGTGCCGCCCCCGTGAACCAGGTGGGCCCCCTCCCGGGGTTAGTTCAGATGGGTGGAGTAGCTCCCCGTGCTTGTGCCGCGACCGAGTGTCCCGGCTGGAACGCTGTTCTCCCCGCTCCAATACCAGTCGCTGCCTCCCGGGGACTTCTCCTACCGGCTGCGTCCCACGCCGCCCGCGCGACCCGGCTGGCCACCTTCCCGGGGTTAGTTCAGGGGGTGGAGCAACTCTCCGTGCTTATGGCGTACCTGCGTGCAGTCCAAATCCCTGTGGGACGGTTCCCCGGCTCGGATGCTGCTCTTTCTGCTCCAAGATCAGTCACTGCCTCCCCGGGACTTCTCCTAACGGCTGCGTCCCACGCCGCCCGTGGAACCGGCTAGTCCCCCTCCCGGGGTTAGTTCAGGGGGGTGGAGCAGGTCTCTGTGCTTGTGCCGTACCTGACTGGTACGCTGGCTCCAGGCTCTGGAAACAATCGCTGCTTCCCCGTATTAGTTCGTTCTCCGTCTCTAAATCTGTGTTTGTTGTTCAGGGTTCGTAGATTGTTATGTATGTGATCGATTCACTTGTTTTTCCGTGTCTTTGTTGTAAGAGGGATCCGAGGTAGCGTCTGCCTAGTCCGCCATCTTGGCTCCGCCCCGGGAACGATTTTAAATAATTTTTAATTAATTTAAGCTTACTGAAGTGTCTTTCACAGGAACTTAATGTGACCAATATTTTTTTTTCAAGAATACTTCTAAATTTGGATAAGATTATACCTTGTAAAATTTGTGAATCAATTATAAGCTCAAAACACAATGCTGATTTCTAATACCAATTATTTATATTATATTACATACTGCTTATAACCATTTAGGTTAAAATTTCTACAGGATATAAATCAATAGAATATTTAAAAGCCAAGTCAGTGGCTGATTTTGGAAATCAAATGTATTCATTGAAAGAAAATTTCCCTATTAAAAATTCAAAATCTAAAAGCACTTAGTTTAATTTTCTTATCTGAGTTTAATTTTCTTATTTCTCTGTTTCAAATGGGAAATTAGGGTGTATAGAATTATTTTGATTTTGTAAAGGTACCTATTTCCTATAATAATTGATAAATTCATCTAGTGATTCATAGATTTTCAAATTTTCATACTTTTTCATGTATTTGAAAATCCAGAAAAGTACATTCATATCTTTTGCATTCATCAAACCTGCTTTCAAAGTTACTTTCTCTCATTTGTTGTTAGCAATGCTGAACTACTTGCAGTTGGGAGAACATAACATATCCTCTCATACTGCCCTGTTTACCTGGGAAATTCTGCCCCACTTTTTGGTTTCTGCCCTAAAATTGCTTTCCTTGAAGCCTCCTCAGACAACCTTCATCACCCCCACCTTAGCCCCTCGAGCGCCTCCCCCCCGACCCCTGACTTGGCCCATCTTCTTATGCACCCATTATATTTGGATTTGTAATTCCTTTCAAGTAATTATTTTATTATTATGTTATTTGTTTACTTTCATTTTTACCTCTGTACCTTATTTTCTCCTCTGCGTTCTCAAGGCTCTATACATAGCAAAAACAAGCTGTCATCCAATTCACTGCAACTCACGGTGACCTCATTTGCATCAGAGTAGAAATGTCAGACCTTTTTTCCAAGGTGCTTTAGGGTTTTTTTTTTTTTTAGGGTGGATTCGAACCTCCAACCTTTCAGATAGCAGTCAAGCATGTTAAACACTTATGCCACCCATGTACTCCATACATAGCAAGGGTCTAGTAAATACTTCTTTCTTTTTAATCAAAAATAATGTAAAAAACTATGATGAACAAAATTTTAAATAAAGGCAGAATCTGACCCTGCACTTGCCCAACTAGGTCTTGCTCACCTCACCTTAATCGCATCCCTCTCAGATCCCATTTTTATTTACATTTACATTTTTGATATTTTGTTCTTCATGATTTGTTTTATTGTGCTCTAAGTGAAAGTTTACAATTCAAGTCAGTTTCTCATGCAAAAGCTTATACACAATGTGCTGTCACATTGTAGGGAGAGCAATTAGGGTCACATAACAATGTCCATTCGTATTCGCATAACATGTCCATTCAACCAACTCCTGTCCCCCCATCTTCTTATTTTGCCTCCAGACAGCAGCAGTCCACGTAGCCTCATATGTCTACTTGAGCTAGGAAGCACACTCCTCACCAGTATCATTTTATGTCTTATAGTCCAGTCTAATCTTTGTCTGAAGACTTGGCTTTGGGAATGGTTAGTTTTGGGCTAACAGGGGCTCTGGGGAAAATGGCTTCTTGGGTCCCTTCAGTCTCAGTCAGATGATTAAGTCTGGTCTTTTTACTAGAATTCAAGCTCTGCACCCCATTTTTCTCCTGCTCCATCAGGGATTCTCTGTTGTGTTCACTGCCAGGATGGTCATTGGTGGTAGCCAGACATCATCTAGTTCTTCCCATCTCAGGCTGATGGAGTATCAGGTTTATGTGGCCCTTCTGTCTCTTGGGCTAATATTTTTCTTGTGTCTTTGATGTTTTTCATTCACCTTTGCTCCAGGTGGGTTGAGACCAATTGATGCATCTTAGATGGCCACTTGCTAGCTTGTAAGACCCCAGATGCCACTCACCAAAGTGGAATGCAGAACGTTTTCTTAATACACTTTGTTATGTCAATTGACCTAGATGTCCCCTGAAACCATGGTCCCCAGACACCGGCCCCTGCTACTCTGTCCCTCTCGAAGTGTTTAGTTGTATTCAGGAAACTTCTCAGCTTTTGGCTTAGTCCAGTTGTGCTGACTTCCCCTGTATTGTGTGTTGTCCTTCCCTTCATCTAAGATAATTCTTGTCTA
Organism: Elephas maximus indicus; assembly: GCF_024166365.1. Lineage (NCBI taxonomy): Eukaryota > Metazoa > Chordata > Mammalia > Proboscidea > Elephantidae > Elephas > Elephas maximus. The sequence continues at coordinate 199,632,590 of NC_064820.1, forward strand.
CTCCCTAATTAGTGAATACCCCTCTCCCTCCCTCCCTAACCTCGTAACCATCAAAGAATGTTTTCTTCTGTGTTTAAACCTTTTCTTGAGTTCCTGTAATAGTGGTCTCATACAATATTTGTCCTTCGCAACTGACTAATTAAAATCAGCATAATGCCTTCCAGATTCCTCCATGTTATGAGATGTTTCATGGATTCATCATTGTTCTTTATCGTTGTGTGAATATACCATAATATGTTTATACATTCATCCATTGATGGGCACCTTGGTTGTTTCCATCTTTTTGTAAACAGTGCTGCAATGAACATGGGTGTGTGCATACCTATTTGTGTGAGGGCTCTTATTTCTCTAGTATATATTCCAAGGAGTGGGATTGCTGGATTGTATGGCAGTTCTATTTCAGGTTTTTTAAGGAAGCTCCAAATCGACTTCTGAAGTGGATGTGCCATTTTACATTCCCACCAGCAGTGTATCAGTGTTCCAGTCTCTCTACAACCTCTCCAACATTGATTATTTTGTGTTTTTTTGATTAATGCCAGTCTTGTTGGGGTGAGATGGTATCTCATTGTAGTTTTGATTTGCATTTCTCTAATGGCTAATGATCCTGAGCATTTCCTCCTACATCTGTTAGCTGCCTGAATGTCTTCTTTAGTAAAGTGCCTGTTCATATCCTTTGCCCATTTTTTAATTGGGTTATTTGTCTTTTTGTGGTTGCGTTTTTGCAGTATCATGTAGATTTTAGAGATCAGACACTGGTCTAAAAAGTCATAGCTAAAAACCTTTTCCCAGCCTGTAGGTAATCTTTTTACGGTTTTGGTGAAGTCTTTGGATGAGCATAGGTGTTTGATTTTTAGGAGATCCCAGTTATCTGGTTTCTCTTCTGCATTGTTAGTAATGTTTTGTATAGTGTTTATGCCATGTATTGGGGCTCTTAGTGTTGTCCCTATTTTTTCTTCCATAATCTTTATCGTTTTAGATTTTATATTTAGGTCTTTGATCCATTTTGAGTTAATTTTTGTGCATGGTGTGAGGTATGGGTCCTGTTTCATTTTTTTGCAAATGGATATCCAGTTATGCCAGCACCATTTGTTAAACAGACTGTCTTTTCCCCATTTAACTGACTTTGGGCCTTTGTCAAATATCAGCTGCTCATAGGTGCACGAATTTATGTCTGGATTCTCAGTTCTGTTCCGTTGATCTATGTGTCTGTTGTTGTACCAGTACCGGGCTGTTTTGATTACTGGGGCAGTATAATAGGTTCTAAAATCAGGTAGTGTGAGGCCTCCCACTTTGTTCTTCTTTTTCAGTAATGTTTCACTTATCCAGGGCCTCTTCCCTTTCCATATGAAGTTGGCAATTTGTTTCTTTGTCTCATTAAAAAATATTGGAATTTGGATTGGAATTGCACTGTATCTATAGATCACTTTCAGCAGAGCAGACATTTTTACAATGTTGAGTCTTCCTATCCATGAGCGAGGTAAGTTTTTCCACTTATGTAGGCATCTTTTGATTTCTTGCAGTAGTGTCTTGTAGTTTTCTTTGTATAGGTCTTTTATGTCTCTGGTTAGATTTATTCCTAAGTATTTTATCTTCTTGGTGGCCATTGTTTAAGTGGTATTGTTTTGGTGATTTCCTCTTTGTAGTTCTCTTTGTTGGTGTAGAGGAATCCCACTGATTTTTTTATGTTTATCTTGTATCCTTATCCTCTGCTGAACTCTTCTTTTAGTTCCAGTAGTTTTCTTGGATTCTTTCGGGTTTTCTGTTTACAGGATCATATCATATGCAAATACAGATACTTTTACTTCTTCCTCACCAACCTGGATGCCCTTTATTTTTTACCTAGCCTAATTTCTCTGGCTATGACCTCCAGTACAATGTTGAATAAGAGTGGTGATAAAGGGCATCCTTGTCTAGTTCCAATTCTCAAGGCAAATGCTTTCAGGCTGTCTCCATTTAGGGTGATGTTAGCTGTTGGCATTGTATAAACGTCCTTTATTATGTTGAGGAATTTTCCTTCTGCTCCTATGTTACTGAGAGTTTTTTATCATAAATGGGTGTTGGACTTTGTCAAATTCCTTATCTGCATCGATTGATAAGATCTTGTGGTTCTTGCTTTTTGTTTTATTTATGTGCTAAATTACACTGATTGTTTTTCCAATGTTGAGCTATCCCTGCATACCTGGTATGAATGCCACTTGGTCATGGTGAGTTATTTTTTTGATATGTTGTTGAATTCTATTGGCTAGAATTTTGTTGAGGATTTTTGCATCTGTGTTCATGAGGGATCTTGGTCTGTAATTTTCTTTTTTTGTGGTGACTTTACCTGATTTAGCTATCAAGGTTATGCTGGCTTCATAGAATGAGTTCTGGAGTATTCCATCCTTTTCTATGCTCTGAAATACCTTTTGTAGTAATGGTGTTAACTCCTCTCTGAAAGTTTGGTAGAATTCTCCAGTGAAACCATCAGGGCCAGGGCTTTTTTTTGTTGGGAGTTTTTTAAATTACTTTTTCAATCTCTTCTTTTGTTATAGGTTTATTTAGTTGTTCTATCTCTGTTGGTGTTAGTTTAGGTAGGTAGTGTGTTTCCAGAAAATTGTCCATTACCTCTAGATTTTCAAATTTGTTAGAGTACAATTTTTCATAGTATTCTGTTATGATTCTTTTAATTTCAGTTGGGTCTGTTCTAATATCGCCTGTCTCATTTCTTATTCAGGTTTTTTGCTTGCTTTCCTGTTTTTCTTTTGTCAGTTTTGCCAATGGTTTATCAATTTTGTTGATCTTTTCAAAGAACCAGCTTTTGCTCTTGTTAACTCTTTCAGTTGTTTTTCTGTTCTCTGTTTCATTTAATCCTGCTCTAATTTTTATTATTTGTTTTCTTCTGGTACCTGAAGGCTTCTTTTGCTATTCTCTATTTGTTCAAATTGTAGGGATAATTCTTTGATTTTGGCCCTTTCTTCTTTTTGGATGTGTGCATTTATTGATATAAATTGATCTTTGAGCACTGCTTTCTCTGTGTCCCAAAGGTTCTGATAGGAAGTGTTTTCATCCTCATTGGATTCTATCAATTTCTTTATTCCATCCTCAAAGTCTTCTATAATCCAGTCTTTTTTGAGCAGGGTATTGTTCAGTTTCCAAGTGTTTGATTTCTTTTCCCTGCTTTTCCTGTTATTGATTTCCACTTTTATGGCCTTATGGTCAGAGAAGATGCTTTGTCATGTTCCAGTGTTTTGGATTCTGCTAAGGCTTGCTTTATGACCTAATATGTGGTCTATTCTAGAGAACGTTCTATGTGCACTAGAAAAGAAAGTATACTTGATTGCTGTTGGGTGGAGTGTTCTGTATATGTCCACGAGGTCAAGTTGGTTGATTGTGGCATTTAGATCTTCCATGTCTTTATCAACCTTCTTTTTGGATGTCCCGTCCTTTACCAAAAGTGGTGTGTTGCAGTCTCCTACTATTACTGTGGAGCTGTCTATTCCACTTTTCAGTGCTGACAGAGTTTGTTTTATGTATCTTGCAGCCCTGTCATTGGGTGCATAAATATTTAATATGGTTATATCTTCTTGGTATATTGTCCCTTTGATCATTGTATAGGGTCCTTCCTTACCCTTTCTGATGAATTTAACTTTAAAGCCCATTTTGTCAGAAATTAATATTGCTACCCCTGCTCTTTTTTGATTGTTGTTTGCTTGATATATTTTTTTCCATCTTGTGAGATTTAGTTTGTTTGTGTCTCTAAGTCTAAGGCATATCTCTTCTAGGCAGCATATAGACAGATCGTGTTTTTTAATCCATTCTGCCACCCTCTGTCTCTTTATTGGTGCATTTAGTCCATTTAGATTCAGGGTAATTATGGATAGGTATGAATTTAGTGCTATCATTTTGATGTCTTTTTTTGTGTGTTGTTGACAGCTTCTTTTTCCCACTTAATTTTATGTGCTGAGTAGATTATCTTTTTATATTGTCCTTTCCTCATATTTGTTGTTGTTGATTTTCTTTCTGCTGAGTCTCTATTTTTTTTCTTGTATTTTATTTTGATGAGTAGGATAGTTTGTCTCCTTTGTGGTTACCTTATTATTTACCCCTATTTTTCTAAATTTAAACCTAACTTTTATTTCTTTTTATCGCCGTATCTTCCTCTGCATATGGAAGATCTATGATTACATTTCTTAGTCCCTCTTTATCATTTTAATGTTGCCTTCTTTTATGTAATAACATTGGTGTTACCCTGTTTTGAACTTTTTTTTTTCTAATAATCTTGCTTTGTTTTTTTGGATTTCCCTGTCTGGGTTGACTTCTGTTTGCTCTGCCCACTGTTCTAGTCTTGGGTCAATACCTGATATTATTGATTTTCTAACCAAAAAACTCCCTTTAGTATTTCTTGTAGCTTTGGTTTGGTTTTTACGAATTCCCTAACCTTCTGTTGATCTGGAAATGTCTTAATTTCACCTTCATGTTTAAGAGACAGTTTTGCTGGGTATGTGATTCTTGGCTGGCAATGTTTTTCCTTCAATTTTTAATATATGTCATCCCTTTGTCTTCTTGCCTGCATGGTTTCTGCTGAGTAGTCTGAGCTTATTCTTATTGGCTCCCCTTTGTAGGTGACTTTTCATTTATTCCTAGCTGTTCTTATAATTCTCTCTTTATCTTTGGTTTTGGCAAGTTTGATTATAATATGTCTTGGTGACTTTCTTTTAAGATCTACCTTATGTGGAGTTTGATGAGCATCTTGGATAGATATCTTCTCATCTTTCACGATATCAGGGAAGTTTTCTGCCAACAAATCTTCAACAATTCTCTCTGTCTTTTCTATTATCCCACCCTGTTCTGGTACTCCAATCACTCGTAGGTTATTTCTCTTGATAGAGTCCCACATGATTCTTAAGGGTTCTTCATTTTTTTTAATTCTTTTATCTGATTTTTCTTCGTATGTATTAGCGCCAAGTGATTTATCTTTGAGTTCAGAAATTCCGGCTTCTACTTGTGCAATTCTGCTCCTTTGACTTTCTATTGAGTTGTCTATTTCTGTAATTTTATTGTTAATCTTCTGAATTTCTGATTGCTGTCTGTCTATGGATTTTTCCAACTTATTAAACTTTTCATTATGTTCCTGAATAATCTTTCTAAATTCTTCAATTGCTTTATCTGTGTGTTCCTTTGGCTTGTTCTGCATATTGCCTCATTTCCTTCCTGATGTGTTGAAGGGCTCTGTCTATTAATCTTTTGTATTCTGGCTCTGGTAATTCCAGGAATGTACTTTCATCTAGAAGATTCCTGGATTCTTTGTTTTGAGAGCTTGTTGAGGTGATCATGGTCTGTTTCTTTATGTGACTTGCTATTGACTGTTGTCTCCAAGCCATCTATGAGTTATTGTATTAGTTAATGCTTTCTTACTGTGTCATAGCTTCTTGCTTTGTTTTGTTTTAATATGCCCAAATGGGTTGCTTGAGTGAGCTAGCTTGATTATTTTCACCTTTGGAGCTCTGACATCCTTTCCCCAGCTGGCTAGAGCTGTTATCAGGTATATCAGTCTAGGAGTCCATTCACTTTTCTTGTATGAATTCAGTGCAGGTGTACAGGTAGCTGATCATCAAGTACGTGGTACAGGCTCTGTCCTACAGTCTTAGAGGGGCAGGAGTGATTGGTGTATGTACCAGTATCTGATTGCAGCAGGGGGCTGAGAACTGACCCCCAAGTGTTTCTGAGAAAAGCACATCCCTATTCCCTAGAGCATGCAGGTGGGTGGGTTCTGCAGACAGACCATGGGCACCCACTGTTTTTGGTTGTAAGCGCTGGGAGGTACCCTTTATCCTTGGACCCCTGTCCTGGGTCGCTGCGTGACCTGAGTGGAGCTACCAGCCCTTAGGCCCCTTATGTGGGTAGGTGATGACACTGTTTAATAGGCAAAGCAATGTCAAACATCAAACACACACCTCTCCACCACAGAGCTAAAATGGTTGGAGTCTGACAGCAAGGGCCTATTCTCCTGAAATAGGCCCACAGAGGTCCATGCAGAGGGAAGAGTGTTCAAAGTCCACAGATTGTTTATGCCTTGACAGGGGCCGCCTCTGTCTTGAGCTCCCCTGGCTAGTGGAGCTGGCAAGTTATCTTTTTCTCCCAGTTGCAAATGTTTTCCTTCTGCAAGGCTGGGAGGATAGTTCTAGGCACTCAACAGTGCTTATCTGAGGCTCAGAGAATTCAGCCACTGAAGCTGACTTGGGGGTGGGGGGATGCAGTAAAATATACACAAGTACTTAGCTTTTGCCAAAAGTGCCGTTCTTCTCTGGTTCCGGAGCTGTGAGTAGGCTGTATGGCTGGCTGCTTCTTCCTGAGGAAACTGTGGCCAAACACTAGTAGCAGCCCACCGCTGCTGCTCCAGGAGTGGTGCCTGAGGGGTCCCCGCAATTCAGGTCCAGTAACTCCTCTCCACTTCTGAACTGTCTCTTTCTCCCCCTGCCCCTCTGTTCATTTTCTAAGCTTGCCTTTGATGCTCAGGGCTTCTAGCTTGTTATAAATATACTCATTTCACTTGCTTTTTCGGGTCTTTATTGCAAATAGGGCTCACTGGAAACATCTGTCTATTCCATCATCTTTGCTCCACCTCCCTACTACCTGGTTTTTAAGATCTCAGGTACCATACAGCAAATCAGGAGGTAGAATAGAAATATTAACAAAAATATTAGACCAATTGTCTGATATAACCAATGACACCATGACCTAAGATCTTTGAACCAAGGAAACAAATCTCATGAGGTGTTTGTTTATGCATAAGCAGCATCAGTAACTGTTTTTCATATGCCTCAGCAATAATTACATTCTGCAACACCTAAGATTATGTATTAATATAAACACAACCACATTTATCTATTAAGGCACAAACTATTCTTTGAGAGAACTAATAAGAAAGCTAATGGTATTCTAATTTGTAAAATTATACCTCAAATTTTATACACTTCTCTGGTTATGATATTTACAACTTTGCTAAGTTTACCAACAGAAACTTCTAATTTAAGAGTTAAAATAACTAAACCCATTAGTTAGATAATTTAGGAGAAAAGAGGAAAATGGTTTCTTATCTCCTGAATACAGGACTTTAAAGCATTTCTTTTTTCCAGAAAGAAAAACTTTAAAACATTAGCAATATTTTTACATTAAACCCATAGTATCATTTTGTTTACTCAGTCTTTTGTAGTTAACTTCTGTTGAAGTGGTTCTGGATCGATCGCAGTCTGCAAAACCATCAGCTTCTGCATAAGAGTTCTGGAAATCTTGATAAGTCTAGTCACAGTCCCATTCATAAGTACAATGTAGTCCATCATTTTTTTGTTCAGATATTCTGGTTACATGTTTTCAGAAAATCAGCAAAGTAAAAACATCTGCAGATGATAAAACTTAATATATGATTAATTTATAAATATAACTCTTAATAGTGAAAGACCTGATAGAAATTAATTATAAGCATAATGTAAAAGCCAAATAAAATCAGTTAAAAAAAAACTTTAGATAAAAAAGCTCTAAATATAACTATTACCATATTTTTAAAGAGCTTCAGGTATAATACATAATAATCTTGAGATGTAATACCATATAGTCGGGATATATATTAAGAATATACCAAATATATATATACCAATTATTCAAATAATTTGAATTCCCCAAACTATTGGCTTTGATGATGCTGGATTAAAAAATAATAATAATAAAGTCTCAACCAAGTTAGCAATACAGAAATAATAATAAAATTATGCCATAATATTATGCCTTTGCTGTCTAATATTAGGCAAAAACACAAGAGGAAATACATAAGTTTTAACTCATAGTGACTCAGGTATTTTTCTTGATTTTAACAACATGTTCTATGTAATTTATAACATGTTAAATAAACCTTTTAGCACTTTTTCTCTATAAAAAAATTTTCAAGGCTTTCAAACTTGTCAGGAGTTTATCATAAGTCACCAAGAAATATTACTTTTAATTATTTAACCAAAGATCTTAAAATAAAAATAAAAATCTTAGTTTTTTCTTAAAGCCATGTGGCTTGGTTTCTGACTCAGGAATCTTATTCTAATGAGAGAGGCAGATTACACAAAGAGGAGATTAACTCTTCAATTCAGTAATCAAAGAAACTTTAGTTATTTTAACAGCAAGAAACCTAATTCTTTTTTTATATGCTATTTAACATTAAAGCTCTTAAAAATCTCATAAATTAAACTTTAGTCAGACAGATAAAACTTTTGGCCATTATCAAATAAATTTCTTTTTTCAATAAACCTCCTAAACATTTTTTGTTGTATATCTCTTATAGTACATCCCTTTACACGGCAAAAATGAACTTATTCATTACCAGACTCAAATACACACACACGCGCATATATATATATATATATATATATATATATATATGCTTCTTAAAGTTCTTTTACAATAGAGAGAGCTTATTTATAGTTCTTTTATGATTAGAACTTGCCCAATTTCTGACACTGTAGTAAAGCAGCAATTTTCCTTTTCTTTTTTTTTTTCTCTTAAAAAGGCCTCCACATAGTTGGAAAGGGTCTTTTAAAAGCTTCCTTGGAGCTATACCTTGAAGACTAGGGCTGGGGGCTGAGAAAGCCTGATCCTGCCCCACCCTTATCTACCTTTTAACTCATGGTAGAAGACAAGATTAGGTCATTCTAATTCATTTACATACTTTTAAATCGACCTAGATTTTTTTGAAAGGCAAAAAATAACTAATTTCTTTCCCTCTTACTGTTCTGGAACTGTTACTTTTACATTAACACAAAATTATTTTTTTCTTCAGCCCAATCAATAAATTTTCAGGAGTCTATTTAAGTATGTTCTAATTCAACCTGAATTTCTTTTCACCAATTAATTTTTACGCATCACACACAAATTACACATGAAACACACACAGAGACAACTGAGATAATCTTGCAGTCTCAACCTCCCAGACAGCCACAGTCACACATAAGAGTTACACATTAGACAGCAAGCGCTTGGACCAGACAAGCCAGAAAGGGAAAGGGGAGACAAGGATGATCTTAGTGAGGTCTAACACATTACTAGGAATATCTGAATTTTTACCTCAATCCTCCAGATACCTCCTATCCCCAATACCAGATGGAGGGGCTTCAATCTCCCAATCTAAATATAGATGTCTACTTCAACTCCCTCAGAACAAGGGTGCACCAACCAGAGACAGACAACATCCAGACACACAAAAACGACAGCTGCCACACACTCATATGCCTGCCCAAACTCTAGAGTCACCAAGACGAAGAGTCCCTCCTGAGAGAATAGTTTAAAAATGAAAGGAAAGATGAAAAAATGTCAAGGAAGTAGACTATTGGAGCACTCTCCACGACCTCCAGTTGGGGGTATGCAACCCACTCTGGAGTGCTCTCTGCAGCCTCCTCCTATTGGGGGCACAAGACCTGCTCAATTTACCCAGTATGCTTCACGACCTTCTGGTGGGGTTCATGACCCACTCTGTGGATGCTCTTTGCAGCTTTGTCCAAGGTCCGTGACCCACCCTTGGGATATGGGGTGATCAGCCCCTAACAAGGACTCACTCCTTGCCCCCAAATGCTCTTTCATGAAAGTCAAATGATGGGAATGCTCTCTGCAAACACCATGCTTTGAGGCTCGTGACCTGTTTGGTGGAAAGAGGAAATAAGAAGAGAGGAAAAAATTGGAGCACCAGAGACCAATAGAAGGGTCTCCTGAGAGAATAGTATAAAAACAAAAGGAAAGGGAAAAAAGTCAAGGAAGTAGACTATAGGAGCACTCTCTCTGACCTCCCACTGGGGTTACACGACCCGCTCCAGAGCTCTCTCCATGGCATTCTCCTATCAGAGGCTTGCAACCCACTAAATTTACCAAGGCCTCTCCGTGGCCCTCTGGTGGGGCTGGTTTGTGACCCACTCGGTGGGTGCTCTCCCCAGCTGTATCCAAGATCTGTGACCCACCCTTGGGATATGGGGTTATCAGCCCCTCACAAAGACTCACTCCTTGTTCCCAACTCTCCTTTTGTGAAAGGCAAATGACTGGAGCGCTCTTCATGAACCACCCTTCATTGGGGCTCACAACCCATTTGGTGGAAAGAAGAAAGGAGGAAAAATGGAGACAAGGTGCACAGAAAGAAAAAGAAATAAAGAGGATAATAAAAGTTGGGGGAAGGAGGACCGAGGGGGAGAGTCGACTGAACTTATGGCTTTAAAGAGACACCAGAAAAAAGGTCCAGGCAGCCACTTGTCTCTGAGTAGAGGTCTGTTCTGGAGGCTCAGTCCCTCTGATCTGAGACCCCTAACTAGGAGCTATTTTGAGCCCCTAGTCTCCTGGCTGGCTCGCCAAATTTTGTTACAAATTGCCAATCTGACACAAAGGGTGCTTGTCTTTTCCTGAGTAAAAATACACACAAAAGACAAACTTTATCTTCAGCAAGCTTTATTTTGCTTGAGTCAAGCAAAAGGAGTTAGCGGGGGACTAAGCCTCTAAAAGGCTGACTCAGAAAAAGAAGCAAGGCTAGGGCTTATATGGGTTCGGTGGAGACAATAGAGTAATGACTATTTAGTAGGCTTCTTTCAAGGGGTGGGTACTTCTCAGAATGGCAGTACATGTTAATTAGGTTGCGCACACATCTGAAATCCAAGATGGAACCTGCTGATATTCAAGATGGAGTCCTTGGCAGCCCTTGGCATCACTTATTATGGGACATAGTGCAAGTGCACTGATTTTTGACATTACATCACCATCTTCAAAGGGCTAAGGGAGGTTAAACAGCAGTTACACGTTGTTCTTCTGTGCATGTGGAAGCCTGTAAAGGAGGAAAGGACTAGAAAAACACTAAGAAGGAGATAGCAATTCACTGGTTGTTTCATCCTTATTTCGTGGTGGCGGGGTCTTGTTAATGTTTACCCAACTTCTAGATGGTAATCTTTTAACAGCTCTTTTGTTCTGCCAGCACAGTTAATGCTATCTGTCTCAAAACGATTATATATATGACAAGCTAGGAGCCCTGAACATCAAAGGCAAAGTTAGAAAATGGACTGAGGGGCAGGGGTGGGAGATGGTTCGGAAGCAGTAAGGAGTTGCTGGACCTGAACCACCAGGAACGCTTAGGCACCATTACCTGGAGCAACCATGGCGGAGCTGGCAGTATCATTCTGGACGTGGTTTCCTCAAGGAGAAACAGTGAGCCACGCAGCCTACTCACACCTCCAGAACCAGAGAACATTGATGCTTTCAGCAAAAGCTAAGTACTTGTGTTTATTTTACCATGCCCTCGAACCCCAAGTTGCCTTCCGTGGCTGTCGATTTCCCTGGGCCTGAAATAGGTTATGCTGCGTGTCCTGAGCCATTCTCACAGCCTTGGAGAAGAGATAAATCAACAACTGGGGGAAAACATATTCTGCCATCTCCACTAAGCTGGGAGCTCAGGAAAGAAGCAGCTCCTGTCCAGGCACAAACGGTCCACAGACTTTGAATACCTTTCAACCCTGCAGGGACCTGCGTGGGCCCATTTCAGGAGAATAGGCCCTTGTTGTCAGACTGCATCTGTTTCAGCTGTGCAGTGGAGAGGTGGGTGTTTGACATTTGACACTGCTTGGCCTATTAAAACAGGGTCTTCACCTACCCACATCAGGGGCCTAAGGACTGGTAGCTCACCTATGTCACCTAGCCACCCACAACAGGGGTCCAAGGATAAGTAGTACCTCCCAGTCTTTAAAGCATTGGGTGCCCATGGTAGAGGTGCAGAACCCACTCACCTGTGCACTCTAGGTAACAGGAATGCACTTTCCTCACAGACACTCAGGGGACAGTTGTCAGTCCCCTGCCTTGTTCAGAGCGTGATGCCCTGCTGCAACCAGATACCTGTACCTACATCAATCACCCCATCCCTCTAAGATGGTAGGACAGAGCATGTACCGCACACTTAATGACCAACTACCTGGACACCGGAGCTGACTTCATACAGAAAAGTGAGTAGACTCCTAAGCTTATATACCTGGTAACAGCTCTAGCCCTCTGGTGACAGGACATTAGAGCTTTCAAGGAGAAAGTAATCAAGCTAGCTCATTCAAGTAGCCTATTTGGGCATGTCAAAACAAAACAAAGCAAGAAGCTAGGATACAGTAAGCAAACATAAAATAAACTAATAACTTATAAATGCCTCAGAGACAATACTCAATATCAAATCACATAAAGAAGCAGGCCATAATTGCTTCAACAAGCTCTCAAACCAAAGAATCAAGGAATCTTTGGGATGAAGGTGTCTTCCTGGAGTTACCAGATACAGAATGCAAAAGATTAGTATACAGAACTCTTCAAGACATCAGGAATGAGATCAGGCAAAACCCAGAACAAGCCAAGGAACACACAGATAAAGCAGTTGAAGAAATTGAAAAGGTTATTCAAGAACATAATGAAAATTTTAATAAGCTGCGAGAATCCATAGAGAGACAGCAATCAGAATATCAGAAGATTAATAATAAAATTACTTAATTAGACAACTCAATAGAAAGTCAGAGGAGCAGAATTGAGGAATTGGGAGGCAGAATTAGTGAGACTGATGATAAAACACATGGTGCCAATGTATTCAAAGAAAAATCAGACAAAACAATTTAAAAAATGAAGAAACCCTAAGAATCATGTGGGACTCTATAAAGAGAAATTATCTATGAGTGATTGGAGTACCAGAACAGGAAGGAATAATAGAATATATAGTGAAAATTGTTGAAGATTTATTGGCAGAAACTTTCCTGATATTGTGAAAGATGAGAAGATACCTCTCCCAAATACTCATTGAACTCCACATAAGACTTTTCAAAAGAACGACATGATCTTACCAATTGATGCAGAAAAAGCATTTGAAAAAGTTCAACACGCATTCGTGATAAAAATTATTGGCAAAATAGGAATAGAAGGAAAATTCCTCAACATAATAAACAGCATTTTTACAAAGCCAACAGCCAAAATTATCCTAAATGGAGAGAGTCTGAAAGCGTTCCCCTTGAGAACACGACCCAGACAAGGATGCCCTTTATAACTACCCTTATTCAACATTGAGCTGGAGGTCCAAGCCAGAGCAATCAGGCTAGGTAAAGAAATAAAGGGCATCCAGACTGGCAAGGAAAAAGTAAAAGTATCTCTATTTGCAGATGACATGACCTTATACACAGAAAACCCTAAAGAATCCTCAAAAAAAACTACCGAAAAAAAACTAATAGAAGAGTTCAGCAGAGTATCAGGGCACAAGATAAACATACGAAAATCAGCTGGATTCCTCTACACCAAAAAAAGAACATAGAAGAGGAAATCACCAAATCAATACCATTTACAACAGCCCCCCCAAAAGATAAAATACTTAGGAATAAACCTTACCAGAGAGGTAAAGGCCTATACAAAGAAAACTACAAGACACTACTGCAAGAAACCAAAAGAAACCTACATAAGTGGAAAAACATACCCTACTCATGGCTAGGATGATTTAACATTGTAAAAATATCTATTCTACCAAAAGTGATCTATGCATAGAACGCAATTCCGATCCAAAGTCCAACGACATTTTTTAATGAGATGGAGAAACAAATCACCAACTTCATATGGAAGGGAAAGAGGCACTGGATAAGTAAAGCATTACTGAAAAAGAAGAAAGTGAGAGGCCTCACACTACCTGATTTTAGAACCTATTATACTGCCACAATAGTCAAAACAGCGTGGTACTGGTACAACAACGGATACATAGACCAATGGAACAGAATTAAGAATCCAGAAATAAATCCATCCACATATGAGCAGCTGATATTTGACGAAGGCCAAAAGTCAGTTAAATGGGGAAGAGACAGTCTCTTTAACAAACGGTGCTGGCATAACTGGATATCGATCTGCAAAAAAATGAAACAAGCTCCATACCTCACACCATGCACAAAAACTAACTCACAATGGATCAAAGACCCAAATATAAAATCTAAAACGATAAAGATCATGGAAGAAAAAATAGAGACAATGCTAGGAGCCCTAATACATGGCATAAACAGTATACTAAACATTAATAACGATGCACAAACACCAGAAGAGAAACTAGCTGACTAAAAAACAAAAAAAAAAAAAATTTTTTTTTTTTTAAATTAAACACCTATGCTCATCCAAAGACTTCACCAAAAGAGTAAAAAGAATACCTGCAGACTAGGAAACAGTTTTTAGCTATGACATTTCTGATCAGCACCTGATCTCTAAAATCTACATGATTCTGCAAAAATTCCACCACAAAAGGACAAATATCCCAATTAAAAAATCGGCAAAGAATATGAACAGGCACTTCACTAAAGAGGACATTCCGGTAGCTAACACATACATGAGGAAAATATTCACTATCATTAGCCAGTACAGAAATGCAAATCAAAGCTACAATGAGCTACCACGTCACTCCAACAAGGCTGCCATGAATCCAAAAACCACAAAATAATAAACGTTGGAGAGGTTGTGGAGAGGCTGGAATACTTGTACACTGCCGCTGGGAATGTAAAATGGCACAACCACTTTGAAAATCGATTTAGTGCTTCCTTAAAAAGCTAGAAATGGAACTACCATACAATCCAGCAATCCCACACCTTGGAATATATCCTAGAGAAACAAGAGCCTTTACATGAACAGATCTATGCACACCCATGTTCATTGCAGCACTATTTACAATAGCAAAAAGATGGAAGTTAACAAGGTGCCCATCAACAGATGAATGGATAAATAAATTATGGTATATTCACATAACAGAATACTACATATCGATAAAGAACAATGATGAATCCATAAAACATCTCATAACATGGAAGAATCTGGAAGACATTATGCTGAGTGAAATTAGTCAGTTGCAAAAGGACAAATATTGTATGAGACCACTATTATAAGAAATGGAGAAATAGTTTAAACAGAGAAGAAAATATTCTTTAATGGGGGAGGGAGGGAGGAAAGGAGAGGGGCATTCACTAATTAGGTAGTAGACAAGAACTATTTTAGGTGAAGGAAAAGACAACACACAATACAGGAGACGTCAGCACAATTGGACTAAACTAAAAGCAAAGAAGTTTCCTGAATAAACAGAACACTTTGAAGGCCAGCGTAGCAGGGGCGGGGGTTTGGGAATCATGGTTTCAGGAGACTTCTAGGTCAACTGGCATAATAAAATCCATTAAGAAAACACTCTGCATCCCACTTTGGAGAGTGGTGTCTGGGGTCTTAAACACTAGCAAGCGGCCATCTAAGATGCATCAACTGGTCTCAACCCACATGGAGCAAAGGAGAATGATGAACTCCAAGGACACAAGGTAATTATGAGCCCAAAAGAGCCACATACATCAGAAACTGTATCAGCATGAGACCAGAAGAAGTAGATGGTGCCCAGCTACAACCAATGACTGCCCTGAGAGGGAACAAAACAGAGAATCCCTGAAGGAGCAGGGAGCAGTGGGATACAGACCTCAAATTCTCATAAAAATATCAGACTTAATGGTCTGAGACTAGAAGGACCCCAGAGGTCATAGTCCCCAGACCTTCTGTTAGCCCAAGACACTAACCATTCCCAAAGCCAACTCTTCAGACAGAGATTGGACTGAACTATAAGATAGAAAATGATACTGGTGAGGACTGAGCTTCTTGGATCAAGTAGACACATGAGACTACGTGGGCAGCTCCTGTCTGTAGTGGAGCTGAGAAGGCAGAGGCGGACAGAAGCTGGTTGAATGTACATGGAAATACAGGGTGGAGAGAAGGAGTGTGCTGTTTCATTAAGGGGAGAGCAACTAAGAGTATACAGCAAGGTGTACATAAATTTTTGTATGAGAGACTGACTTGATTTGTAAACTTTCACTTAAAATGCAACAAAAAATTAAAAAAAACTTTCACTTAAAATGCAACAAAAATTAAAAAAAAGAAATAGAACACATGAAAAACATCTTGGTGAATATTTCAAAATCTTCACTTATTATTCTTCAGAGAAATTCAATATAATATGGGAAGTGTTCTGCTAGAGTGCTATGTGGGTTCAGAGTAAAAGCAAGTAGCCCAATGTGGAGTATCAATATTTTATGGACGCCCTTTGCTCTTTGGTCTTGGCTATGCCCTCCACAACACTCCCACAATTTTAAGGCTGCAAGGCCTTCTCCATCTTAGTTTTACTGTTCATTCTCAACTCATTCTTCTTCACTGCTACTTATGGTCCTATTGATGATGGATGGTTCAGCTAGTCCAACCTGGATTGTAGGGCTTGGGAGATCCCTCTTTATATCACTAAGTAACCCAGAAGGAGACACACGGCACACTCACATTGGACAATTTAAGGAGTATTTAGTAAACTGACTCTTTACAAAGATGTGGGCAGGGTGTATGGAAACCACAAGGTCTAGTGTTTTGGACTGAAAGGGAAAGAAAGAAGCAGTCACTGAACCTGGTAGGAGACAGTCATGAAGGGAGAGCTGCCTATCTGGAGTTATGACCTTTGATGAAG
The DNA here is from genome assembly GCF_024166365.1 of Elephas maximus indicus. NCBI lineage: Eukaryota > Metazoa > Chordata > Mammalia > Proboscidea > Elephantidae > Elephas > Elephas maximus. Next base: position 199,649,091 of record NC_064820.1, read on the forward strand.
GGATTCTGCCATCTTAACGTTCAAGAAGAGAACTGGGAAAACAAATACCTTAGCCTCACTTCAGACACCTGTGTCTGCACGTCCCCCTCTCTCTCCCCACCCAGAAGTGACATGAATCCATAAGGCAAGTGAGGCCAGTGGAGCAGAGAGCAGAGTGACATACAAAAGGTGAATCAGGAGGACAAGTGGAAGATGCCTAACACCCCCATCACCTAATTTTGCGTAAGTCAATTTTTTTCTTTTGTCATCTTGGCTCATCTGACTGAGATGTTTGCTGAGAGTTCATTGAGATTCTTGAGACTTGCAGAGGCTTCTTGACAAACTCTTAAGAATGACCCACTTAAACTGACATCTTCAGTGCCTGGAATCTATGGAAAATAGGCTTTAAAAAACATTTTTTCTCACCACTGCCATTTAAGCCTACTTTACCAGATCTCTTTCTCCTCTTTTGTGTGATGTATTAACAGGTCTGTTATGGATTGAGGTGCATCCTCCAAAAATTGCGTATCAATTTGGCTAGGCCATGATCCCCAGTACTGTGTGATTGTCCACCATTTTGTCATCTGATGTGATTTTCCTATGTGTTGTAAATCCTACCACTATGATGTTACTGAGGTGGGGTTAGCAACAGTTATGTTAATAAGGCAGGACTCAATCTACAAGATTAGGCTGTGTCTTAAGTCAACCTATTTAGAGATATAAAAGAAAGAAGTGAACCGGGAGATGTGGGGACCTCATACCACCAAGAAACAAGATCCAGGAGAATTGCGTGTCCTTTGGACCCTGGGTCCCTGTTCTGAGAAGCTCCTTGACTGGGGAAGATTGATTATGAAGACCTTCCCTCAGAACCAACACAGAGAGAAAGATTTCTCTAGTTCTGGCACCCTGAATTTGGACTTCTGGCCTTCTAAACTGTGAGAGAATGTCACTATGTGAAAGCCATCCACTTGTGGTATTTCTGTTATAGCAGCACTAGATAACTAAGGCAAGGTCCCGTAGCTTTCCTGGTTACTTTGGAATATTTTTATTGTCTCACTAGTCTAGTTTAATCTATACTAAAAATTCAATAATATCTCCATTTTATGATTTTTATTAAAGAAGGAAAAAAAAAAAAAAAGAAACCTGTCCATCAAAGTCCTCAATGAGAACAGTAGATTGTGATTGCTCATCAATGGCTCCACAATTCCTCCCATAATGAAATCAGTATATAGGGTAAGAAAACTTTCCACAGTGGAATGAGCAGTAGGTTGTGTTGTCTGGGGACTCATATGGTGACAGGTAGGAAGATCTCCCCCCACTAACCACTCCAGGTATCAGTGGAATGGAGCCCTGGACTATCATGAATACTGAAGGCTCACACCTTAAAATGAAGGGCAGCAGTGAGTGATACAATATCTGGTACTGCTTGGCAATGCTTGAAAGCTTGTTGAAACAGCCGGTTTAAAAGCTTCCTGTTTTTTGCCACAGAAATTCCTGAACACTTTTTTGGAGTAGATGAAAATACTACACAAAACATCTTATGAGGGACGGAGTTGTTACCCATAGAGGAATCTCATTCAGTCTGTGTGCTCAGGTAGATACCTAAATGCGAGAATGTGGAGACTAAAGAAAGAAACTGCAATGGCAAGAAACGCAGTTTTTGAACTACCAATCGATTCTTACGTAACAGACTTAGTGATGGACATAACAAATGTGAAAAGAAGCATGAGGAACTGTTGTGAAGAAGCCAGAACTTTCTCTCATCACTCCCAGAAGCTCTCTCACTCTCATGTGTCCTCTACATGCCATTGCTTAAACACCAAGTATCTTAAATAATTAAGAATCTTGTCTTTGCAAAGGGAAGTTAAAAGATGTGTAGATTTCGGATGTTGGAGAGGTTGTGGAGAGACTGGAACCCTTATACACTGCTGGTGGGAATGTAAAATGGTACAACCACTTTGGAAATTGATTTGGAGTTTCCTTAAAAAACTAGAAATTGAATTACCATACGATCCAGCAATCCCACTCTTTGGAATATATCCTAGAGAATTAAGAGCCTTTACAGGAACAGATACACGCACACCCATGTTCATTGTAGCACTGTTTACAATAGCAAAAAATGGAAGCAACCAAGGTGCCTATCAATGGATGAATGGATAAATAAATTATGGTGTATTCACACAATGGAATACTATACATCGATAAAGAACAATGATGAATCCGTGAAACATTTCATAACATGGAGGAATCTGGAAGGCATTTCATGAGTGAAATTAGTCAGTTGCAAAAGAAAAAATATTGTATAGGACCACTATTACAAGAACTGGAGAAATAGTTTAAACAGAGAAGAAAATATTCTTTGATGGTTACAAAAGAGAGGAAGGAAGAAGGGAGGGAGGGAGAGGGGTTTCCACTGGTTAGATATTGGATAGGAATTATATTGAGTGAAGGGAAGGACAACACACAATACAAGAGCGGTCAGTACAACTGGACTAAGCTAAAAGCAAAGAAGTTTCCTGAATAAACTGAACACTTCGAAGGCCAGTGTAGCAGGGGCAGGGGTTTGGGGACCGTGGTTTCAGGGGACATCTAAGTCAATTGGCGTAATAAAATCTATTAAGAAAGCATTCTGCATCCCACCTTGGAGAGTGGTATCTGGGGTCCTAAACGCTAGCAAGTGGCCATCTAAGATGCATCCGTAGGTCTCAAACCACCTGGAGAAAAGGGGAATGAAGAACACCAAAGAAACAAGGTAATTACGAGCCCAAGAGACAGAAAGGACCACATAAACCAGAAACTGCATTGTCCCGAGACCAGAAGAGCTAGAAGGTGTCCAGCTACAACCAATGACTGCTCTGACAGGGAACGCAACAGACAGCCCCTGAGGGAGACGTAGAACAGCGGGATGCAGACCCCAAATTCTTGTAAACAGACCAGACTTAATGGTCTGACTGAGACTAGAAGGACCCCAGGGGTTATGGTTCCCAGACCTTCTGTTAGCCCAGGATACCTGTTCAGACAGGGATTAGACTGGACTATGGTATAGAAAATGACACTGGTGAAGAATGAGCTTCTTGGATCAAGCAGACACATGAGACTATGTGGGCACCTCCTGTCTGAAGGGGAGATGAGAGAGCAGAGGGAGTCAGAAGCTGGCCAAATGCACACTAAAATAGAGAGTCGATGGAAGGAGTGTGCTGTCTCATTAGCGAGAGAGCAATTAGGCATATAGAGCAAGGTGTGTATAAACTTTTATATGAGAGACTGACTTGATTTGTAAACTTCCACTTGAAGCACAATAAAAATTTTTTTAAAAATCTGACTTTGCAGCAAATTAATCATGAGCTATGAGTTGATAATTAGTCTTATAAGTTTCAAATTTTCAGAATCAACGGGATCTCAAAAACCTAGCAATAATCACTAGAAGACTAGAACACTATATATATTTCTGATTGCAGAAAAAAGAAATTCATTCTATTCAGTGAAAGTTAAAGGAGAAAGTTTCTGTAAGCATGCATCACAAATATAAAAAAACAAGGTGGCAAAGTGAATAATAAATGAAATGAGTTAGATCACCTATCATGAGAGTGAATCAAATATTGGGAATGGAATAAAGTTTTTGTTAAGCACTGTCAAGTCAGTTCCAACTCATAACAGCCCTAAGTACAACAGAACAGAACACTGCCCAGCTCTGTGCATCCTTGCTATTGTTGCTATGTTTGAGCCCATTGTTGCAGCCACTGTGTCAATCCATCTCATCAAAAGTCTTCCTCTTTTTTGCTGAGACTCTACCTTACCAAGCCTGATGTCTTTCTCCTGGTACTGGTCCCTCCTGATAACATGTCCAAAGTACATAAGACGAAGTCTCAGCATCCTCACTTCTAAAGAGCATTCTGGCTCTACTTCTCCGAAGACAGACTTGTTCGTTCGACTAGGAAGAAGAACCTGGCGACCTACTTCTGAAAAAAAAATTGACCTGTGAAAACTTTTGAACAGCAATGGAACATTGTCTGATATAGTACCAGAAGATGAGCTCCTCAGGTTGGAATCCACTCAAAATACAACTAGGGAAGAGCTGCCTCCTCAAAGCAGAGCCGACCTTAATGGAGTGGATGGAGTAAAGCTTTTGGGACTTTCATTTGCTGATGTGGCATGACTCAAAATTAGAAGAAACAGCTGTAAACATCCATTAATAATTGGAATGTGGAATGTATGAAGTATGAATCTAGAAAAATTGGAAGGAGTCAAAAATGAAACGGAATGCATAAAGATTCATATCCTAGGTATTAGTGAGCTGAAATGGACTGGTATTGGCTCTTTTGAATCAGACAATCATATGGTCTACTATGCCGGGAATGACAAACTGAAGAAGAATGGTGCCCTGTTCACCATCAAAAAGAAAGTTTCAAGATCTATCCTGAAGTTTAAGGTTGTGAGTTATAGGATAATACCTATACACCTAGAAGGAAGATCCCTTAATAACGAAATAATGTAATATGGTGTTTATAGGAGATAAAATACTCCAAAAGAGAAAAACAAAAAGCTTAAAAATAATAAAAGGATGGAAAAACGTGTTGAGGAGAAATATACTGTGTTTCTGGGTGGTGTGAGTGCAGGGCTACTAGCTGAAAGGTTGTGGTTTGAACCCATCTAGAGGTAACCCAGAAGACATGCCTGGCAATCTGCTTCTGAAAGGTCACAGCCTTGAAAAGCTTATGGAGCAGTTCTACGCTGCACACATGGGGTTGCAATGAGTCAGAATAACAAGGGAAATGTGCACCCAAAAACATGGGGGACGTTATGCCAGATAAAGTAGAATCTAAGTTGAAATATTACCTAAGCCACAGGAGACGCAAATCAAAAAGACGTAGCAATCACCTAGAAATATAAAAGGCAACACTTGACAAAATAATGCGCATGATAGATGAGTTTTCAACAGTAGTTTTACCTTTTAGAAACTGATAGATCAAGCAAACAAAAAATAAGAATATTTAAATAATGCAGATTTGGATAACTCAATAATCTTGCTTAATATTGAACTAAAAGTCAAAATTGTTAGATGCAGCTAAAGCAGAAAAAAAATGTATAACAGCAAGTTCATTTTTAAGGAAAAAATATATATACCTTAAATGATCAAACAATAAGATGCCACCTTTAGACCCATCAAAATAGTAAATTTTGGAAATTTATAGAATGCCAAATATTTGTGGAGATATTGGGGAGCATCAATACTTGTGCCATGCTCTTGGTGGGTAGACTGGTGCTGGCATTCAAAAGAGCAATTGGCGGGATCCAGTCCAGTTGTTAATGCTTTTACCTTTTGACACGGCAACCACAATTCTGGGTATATATCCCAGAGAAATTTTTACAAAAGGGGACAAGTACATGAACATCAACGATAGTATGGTTTATGTAATAGGGAGTTGGAGCCATTCCAGGTAATGACCTGGTGAGGTTGAGAAGGACAATATGGTGAATGTACTCTGAGAATATCATACACAAATCAGAAGCAACAAAGTGATGGTGTGTACTGCCACATGGATAGGTCTTAAACAGCTCCATAGCATAAAAAGTGAAAAACAAAATGCAGTCTGCAGCTCAATACAATTCAGGTATATTCATATGCAAAAGCACCTGGAATAACACAAGGTATTTTACAAAGATAAGAGCAAATGCAAAGAAATATACTAACAAACTTGAGTAGCTGCCTATAGGAATAGAAGGGAATGGTTATAATAAGAATAAATAAATAAGCAAGAAACTCAACCAAATCAGAGGTTGTAAGCAAAGGATATGGTCTGTTAGGATTTTTTAACATCCGATACTACATCGACCTAACTGACCACATTCATAGGCTTAAGGAGAGAAACCTGAATCATCTTGATAAATGCTCAGAGAGCATTGGCTATGGCTCAACACTCATTTACAATAGAAGCACAGAGAACACTAAGATGAGAAGAGAGCTCCCCTGCCTGGTGAAATTGTCTACCACACTCAAGAGAAAAACTTGAGAGCAATTTCCTTTAAATATGGGCACAAAATGAGGATGCTGGCACAATGACCACTGCTGTAGTTCCTGACAGTGAAAAAAGATAAAGAAATGAGAAATAGAATGATCATAATGGAAGAAAAAAATGGCTATATTTGCAAAAAAAAAAAAAAAGAATCAACAGTAATTATGAGATAAATAATAATGTAGAATACATCAACATACAAAATTAACACTGTCTCCCAACAACTATAAAAATTAGAAAAGTTAATACTAAATAAGATGTCCTTTACAATTGCAATAAAAAACTATTAAGTCTTTTGGAATTACCTGAGAAAGAGCTCGCAAGCTCTTTAGAGAAAAAAAAAATATGAAAGGGTCTAAAATAATAAATTAATGGACATATCATATTTATAGTTAGAAAAACCTACCAGTTAAAATGTGAATAATCAAAATATAATCTATAAATTTAATGTTATTTTGTATCTCAACATTATATTGGACATAGATTCTAACAATGCCCTGGCAGAATAACATTCTACAGATAGCTAAGAGAATGTTTAAAAAGAAGAAAGGGGTGAGATGTTCTACCACAATTAAGATATTTTACAAAGACTTAATAAATGTTCAATTTGGTATTGTCACAGAAAAGACAAGTAGACAAACGGAAAGAAGAGTATCATAAATACCATGAACGTACACAAACTTGCAATAAGAAGAGGTAGTGCTATAAATCAGTAGGAAAACACTGATTATTTTATAAATGCTGTTAGGAAAATAAGCCAAAAAAAAAAAAAAAAACCCATTGCCGTCGAGTCGATTCCGACTCATAGCGACCCTATAGGATAGAGTGGAACTGTTCCATAGGGTTTTCAAGGAGTGGCTGGTGGATTCGAACTGCAGACCTTTGGTTAACAGCCGCGCTCTTAACCACTGCACCACCACAGGCTCATTGTAGGTAGATAAACAAAATTAAACACCTTTCTCAAACAATATTTAAAGTTAAACTCCAGATGGATTAAAAAGTATGTTAAAAATACATGAAAATATGTTTATTTTGACAGGAATTTTTAAAGTAACACCCAAATCACAATCAAAGGTGAGAAAATAAATCTCTGGGTTATAAGAAAGGACAAAATTAAGAAGGATCAAAAAACAACTGATTGACCATAAAAAAGGTATTTTCCTCATTTACAGTTACAAAAATAAGTGTCTTACTATACAAGGGGAAACCCTGGTGGCGTAGTGGTTAAGTGCTACGGCTGTTAACCAAGAGTTTGGCAGTTCGAATCCACCAGGCACTCCTTGGAAACTCTACAGGGCAGTTCTACTCTGTCCTGTAGGGTCACTATAAGTCGGAATCGACTCTACAGCAGGGGGTTGGTTGGTTGGTTGCTATACAAGGAGTTGCTGACTAGAAATAGAAATATCCAACAAAAACATGTTTAAAAGCTATTACTAGATAGCTGAGAGAAGGAGAAACCTGAATGCCTAAAATGAATATAAAGAAATGCTCAGTTTTGTTAGCTATAAATGAAATTGAATTCAAAATCAAGAACTGTGTACTATTTTATCTTTATAATGATGTTGTTTTTGTTAGCTGCTGTCAAGTCAGCCCCCGATTCATGGTGACCCATGCACAATAGAATGAAATACTGCCTGGTATTGCGCCACCCTCATGATAGGTTGGGGATCAGACAATGTTCCATTGTGGTCCATAGGGTTTTCATTGGCTGATTTCTGGTGGTTTTCAGAAGTAGATCAATAAACCTTTCTTCCTAGTCTGTCTTTGACCAGAAGCTCCACTGAAACCAGTCCAGCATCACAGCAACACACAAGCCACCACAGACAGACAGGTGGTGGCTGCGCATGTGGTACACTGGCCAGGAATTGAACTGGGGTTTTCTGCATGAAAGGTGAGAATTCTACCACTGAGCTAGCAAACCCTCATTTTATGATAGCAAGATCCAAAAAGATAACAAGCATGGGCAGGGATGTGGAGAAAAGGACATTTTTGCACTGCTGTGGGATTATAAACTGATTCAGCCATTCTGGAGAGCAATCCGGAGTATTTTGTAAAATAACTCCACATAAACACAGATGCAGCAATTTGTGGGGGAAAAAACGTCAAAGACAGTTTTACAAAGAGACACAAGGAGTCGTATATGTGAACTTTTTGGTAGTGCAGTTTGATGAAGCAAAGAGATACAGGCAGAAAAAGAGCATATCAATAGGGGAAAGGAGAATGTGGTAGATGCAGCCAGAGAAGTGCTAAGCAGTTGTTGAAGTAAAATAATAAGATCTCAAATATCAACATGTGAAGATCTCAAAAAAGCATACTACTGTTTTGAAAATTACTAAGAGAAAGTGATAATAGTGTGCTTTGTGTGTCTGTGGAAAATGGAAATAGAAAGGAAGGAAGGGAAGTAGACAGAAAGAAAGAGACTTCTCCTTCCAGTGCAATGGAGTACCTAGTGGCAGATCAACCCTCCTACCAAAAATAGCTAGATAAGCCATCTGACTAAAGATAGAGAAGTACTACCGGAGTAGCTAAGAGCAGAAAAATTTTCAGCTAGGCAGGCTGACTTTGGCAGCTTCTTTTACCCTGGGAGTATTTTCCTGAATTGGCCACAAAAAGAGGTGAAGCCTCCAGATTTTGTATCTGTGAGGGCTGTATCTAGGGAAACATCTGTTGGAGATTTAGGAGACCTCAAGCACAAGGCTGGCTTTCCCCTCAGGATATTTGCCAGACTTTAGGGTTCATAAGCGTGAGACTAAAAATCAAAGTGAAAGGCAGACCAAAGTGTTCAGTAGCTTCAAAAGACAAAGATAGAGTTTGGTACCTGCACAGAAAGAACACAGAAGTTTCTCAGGCTGGAGTGCTGGGGGTGAAATGGAAGAAAGTGAATATTGCTGGGCTGCAACCCAGACTCAGTTCGCAACGTCACTGAATAGATTAAGGTGATCAATCAAAATCAAACCAGTAAAAACATGTTTCAGCAATGAAGATGCAATTTCCGTTACCACTATCAATGGACTGATACCTGAACCCATTTAAAAGATATGAAGAAAGAAATCTAGAGAGGGAAGGGCTAAATCCATCAAGTGTTGTCGTTAGTTGCCATTGAGTCTATTCTGAAATACACTCAGAAATAAATGCTGGCTGGGCAAGGGTAGGACTGGGAGGGCAATTACTGGACAAGCACAGAAAGAGAAAAAGTTGAGTTGACTGAATGGCAACTTTTTTTTTTCATTTGCTTGTTTGTTTGTTTTTCTTCCAAAACAGTATTGAAATCCTTTGTTCTATTTTTAACCCTGGAGAATTTCAAACAAAAAACTTTATGTAAATGAATGAGACCCCCAAATTTGCTGTTCTTCCCACCAGGCACCAAGCTGAGCATCCCAGAATCTAGCCACCAACTCCTAGAGAATTTAAATGTTTAGTGTCAAAAATCACTTCAGAATGTTCTTGCTGAAACAGCAGAAAAAGGTGCCTCTGTTTGAAGTGATTTCTGGAATCCACCTCAAAGGAACAGTCTTCTTCCACTCTCTTGTCCTGGCACAGAAATCCAGATTGTGAAAACTACGTGTAGGCGGTTTCTGACCTCCTTTAACTTCACAAGTAGGAAGGAGAATCAAGATCAACAGCCCAAGGGTGAATCCTATGAGGCAGAGGTCAGACATGCCTTCTCTCTCTACCATCTTTACCAATTCAGACACCAACCGTCCCTTCCACTGCTCTCTCTACTTCTCCTCTGCTTTTGATAATTCATTGCAGTGGCCACACAGCACTCACAGACCATACTCACAATTATGGTGTTTATTAGGGAAGTAACAATTTACAATTCAGGCTCAGGAACACTCAAGGTACAGTTCTTCCATCAGGAGGGCCTCTTTTCAGTTGTGCTCACAGGCACACCTCTCTCTGGCCCTAGGCCTCTACCTTGTTCAGGCAAGTGTTACAAAGCTCTTTAAGCCCCTGCCAGTAAGTCTCCAGAGGCACCCCAGGCACCTAGCTTTCTGCCTTCTTGGGCCAGGAAGCCCACCAAGGGGTCTTCCAGTCTCTCCTGCCACTGCTTCTCACTGTCTTCAGGTATACAGCTCTCTATGTTTCAGTCTCCTTATTCCAGGAAGCTTTTCAGCACAGGGGTCCAAAAGCCGAGCTGAGTCTTCTTCCTTGGTGGTGTTGGAATCCTCAACTTCCTGCCTCTGTAATGGCTTATTTCGAGCCCAGCAAGATGGCAAAACTGACCAATCCCTTTGGTGGGCCACAATTACCATATCTGCACAGTCCCACCCAATCACTTGGGTGGAAGTTGCAAGACCATGGCTAGAAAGGCCACACAAAAGCTATCTATGGCACCACAGGCCACCTCCTGGTTTTGCCATGCTGCCGGGCTTAAAATGAGCCATCCCAGAGACAGGAGAGAGATTCCCACCACCACCAAGGAAGAACAGCCACAAGTCAGCACATCCCAGGATCTCCTGGAAAGAGGAGACTGAGAGAGAGTGACCCTGAAGACAGTGAGAAACAGTGGCAGAAGCCACCTAGCAGCAGGATATGGCGAGGTGGGCTTCCCAGCCCACAAAGAGAGAAAGCAGAATGCCTTTGGGCAGAGGCCTAAGGCCACAGAGAGGCGTGTCTGTGAGCATGGCTAGGAAGATGCTGTCCTGATGGAAGAACTGTGTCCTTGAATGTTCCTGAGCCTGAACAGTAATCTGTTACTTCTCTAATAAATCCCATAATTATGAATATGGTCTGTGAGTTCCGTGTGACCATTGCAATGAATTACCAACCCTAGCAGAGAAGTAGAGAGTGCTGCGGGAGGGACGGTTGATGTCATAATTGGTAAAGATGGTGGAGAAAGAAGGCATGTCTGACCTCTGCCTCATAGGAATCAGCCTTCGGCTGTTGATCTTGATTTCCTTTCCCCCTTGTGAAGTCAGAGGAGGCCAAACACACCTCCCCCACACTGTTTTTTATAGTTGGTGTCAGAAGCAAGGTTTTTTGCAATAGCCACACAGAATTCACAGACAATACTCACCATCATGAGCACTCATGTGATTATCAGAGAAATACAGAGTCTGGCAGAGACCCTCTGCTGTCCAGTTAATGGGGGCAAAGAGTGTGCAGCTGATGGAGAGACTTGAAGAGTCTGCTCTAGCTCAGTCCTCAGTGTTATAAAGCTGAGGAACTAGAATAGAGAGGAGACCTGCAATTCCTACAAGCCCGTGCAGTTACAAAAAGGGGAAAATGAAGTTAGCTCATGTTTGCTCCACTTCCTAACATGTAGTCATTTCCAGGAAGGAGAGAGCAAAAGGCACCTGACCCCCAGACAGGCCACCTGGTCGCAGAGGTAATGACAGAAAGGGGGGGAAGAAGCCACTTGGGCCAAGACTGAGGTCAACATCAACTATGTAATTTGTGGGGTCTAGTTAAAAATGAAAATACAGAGCCCATTGATCAAAAATTATTCAAAATGTTGAGATGATGACAGCAGAGCAATAAGCCAAGCTTGGGATCCTTCTAAGTGTGGGTCCCAGTGTGACTGTACAGGTTGCTTCATGAGTGTGCACACACCTCCCCCACACTGTTTTTTATAGTTGGTGTCAATGATCCCAGGAAGTTACCTTGCCTGGACCCCTAACTTGCCAAGAGAGCAGATTCTGAACCAACACCACAGAACAGAATTCCTAGGAGCAATGTAAATGCAAATTACAGCCTCATCTTATACCCCCATCAGATCCAGCCCTCAGATTTTTCCCTCCACAACAGATGTCTTAGTCAGGGTTCTCTAGAGAAACAGAGAAACAGTAACACAGATTATATATGCATATATATAATCTAGAGAGGGAGAGAGAGACATTTACTTCAAGGGATTGGCTTACGCAGTTGTGGGAGCTGGCAGGTCCCAAATCTGTAGGTCAGGCAGCAGGCAGGAGACTTATACAGACTCACATCCCAAAATCCATAGGTCAGGTGACAGGAAGAGTATAGAGGAAAGAGAGAGAGAGTTCCTCCAAAATATCTATTCATACTCTGGGGGCAGATCACACCCTAGAGAAGCTCCCCTTTCAACTGATTGATCACATTAGATTATATTATAGAAGGTGATCGTTATGTCACGTTACGTCACGTCATGTCACGTCACGTCTTGTCATGTCACGTCACTTTACGTTACAGAATAGTAGTTCATGTAGCGTTTAGCCAAATCACTGAGAATCATAGCCTAGCCAGGATGACACATAAAATTAACCATTACACTAAGTATGGTGGGCTAAAGCCAAGCAGCCCCTGCCATGATCTTCAGATTTTTCAGGAAGAACTGGTCAATGCCTGTGAGATGTGTAGAGGTGGGGAGAATGAGAAAGGGAGGAATTTTGGGGCATTTGGGTTGATTAAATCAAGGGGCTTGATAGGACTACACAGGTTACAAATCACTTTCACATTGTCAGCTCACTCCCTGTTCCCAGTAACACGGGGGAGATTACTTTTATCACTACTTTACAAAACATTTGAGATTAATAGAAAATTTTCTGTGTTTTTACGTAGAAAAATTAGTGGAAATGCTGGAGCTCAAAACACGTTTTCTCAAGAAAAAGAAATAAAGGGCATCCAAATTGGAAACGAAGAAGTAAAAATATTCCTATTTGCAGGTGATATGATCCTATACATAGAGAACCCCAAAGATTCTATGAGAAAATACTGGAACTAATAGAAAGATTCAGCAAAGTAGTAGGATACAAGATAAACATACAAAAATCAGTTGGATTCCTATACAGAAATAAATAGAACTTTTAAAAGGAAATGAGGAAAACAATACCATTTATAACATCCCCCCCAAAAATAAAATACTTAGGAATAAGTTTAACCAGGGGCATAAAAGACCTATACAAAGAAAACTACAAAACAGGATTGTAAGAAACCAAAATAGACCTACATAAATTGAAAAACATACTATGCTCATGGATAGGTAGACTCGGTGTTGTGAAAATGTCAATTCTACCCAAGGCAATCTACAGTCATAATGCAATCCTGAACCAAATGTCAATAGCAATCTTCAACTAGATGGAAAAACTAATCGCCAACTTTACACACAAAAGAAAGAGGCCCGGGATAAGCAAAGCATTACTGAAGAAAAAAACAAAATAGGAGGCCTTACACTACCTCATGTCAGAACCTACCATAGAGCCATGATAGTCAAAAAACAGTCTGATACTTGTTTGACAACAAATGTATAGATCAAAGAAACAGAATTGAGAACCCAAATGTAAATCCGTCCATCTATGATCAGCTGATCTTTGACAAAGGACTAAATGGGGAAAAGACAGTATTTCAACAAATGGTACTGGCAAAAGTGGATGTCCATTTGTTAAAAAAAAAAAAAAAAGGAACAGGGTCATACCTCACACCATACACAAAAACTAACTCAAAATGAATCAAAGACATAAATATAAAAAACCTAAAAGAATAAAGATCATGGAAGAAAAAATAGGGTCATTCCTGCCAGCTCCATACCCCTCCCACCACCTGCTGCAGCCCTGAGGGGACCTAGCCCAGACCCCAGGCCTTTCCCCACTGGCTTGGAACCCCCCACCTCCACCCCACAGACCACAGTCACTCCACTCCAGCCACCGGCCTGGTTCATACTGCAGAAAAACAACCCATCACTGTCCCACCCCTTCTAGCTGGACCTGCATCATAGCTGAACAACTAGCCCTGGACACCAGGACAAGGTGGTGAGAGCTATCGTGCAACAAAACAAGCCCAGCCCACCCACCCAGACATAACCAAAAAAAAAAAAAAAAAAGGCAGGACAAAACAAACCTACAATCAATAAATTAAGAAAATAATTCCTGATTGTCTCAGAGACAGCAGAAAATAACAAAACATATTTAAAAAAGGACAAGATGGCTCCAGTAAGTGACCAGAATAAAACACCAATTGACCCTCCAGCAGAAAAAAGGCAATTAAATTACCTTATTAAAAAAAAAAAAAACCCTGTTGCTGTCAAGTCAACTCCAACTTGTAGCGACCTAAAGGACAGAGAAAAACTGCCCCATAGGGTTTCCAAGGAGTGCCTGGTGGACTCAAACTGCCAACATTTTGGCTAGCAGCTGTAACTCTTGACCACTGCGCCACCAAGGTTTCCAAGGTTTTTGTTTTTGTTTTTTAATGGAAACTACCTTATAGGGAATTCAAAACTCTAATATTCAGTGTTCTCCAAGAGATGAGGAAAGAGATCAAGGAAAATGCAGATGAAATCATGGAAAACACGGACAAAACCAACCAAAACACAGCCATAATCAATGAAAACACAGAAAAAGCAATAGAAGAATTCAGGAAAATAACACAAGAACAAAATGTCAAAGTAAATAAACAATTAGAAATCAAATAAAAACAGCAATTAGAAATTCAAAAGATAAACAACAAAATTTCAGATATGTACATTGCAATAGAAGGCTTTAGGAGCAAATTTGAAACGATGGATGACAAAATCAGTGAAATTGAAGACAAAGCCATGGATGCCACTTTGTTTGAGGAAAACGCAAAGAAAAGAATGAAGAGGAGTGAAGAAAACCTAAGACATATGTGGGATATAATCAGGTGCAAAAATCTGTGAGTGATTGGAGTTCCAGAACAGGGGAAGAAAATGGAAAACACAGAGAGGATCACTGAAGATTTGCTGATAGAAAATTCCATAATATCGTGAAAGATGAAAAGCTGACCATTCAAAAAGCTCAACTGCATGGGAATACAGGGTGGAGAGAAGGAGTGTGCTGTCCCATTAGAGGGAGAACAACTAGGAGTATACAGCAAAGTGTATATAAATTTTTGTATGAGAGACTGACTTGATTTGTAAACTTTCACTTAAAGCACAATAAAAATTAAAAAAATAAAAAAGCTCAACTAACCCCGTATAGGATAGATCCCAAAAGAAAGTCACAAAGACATATCATAATCACACTCACCAAAACCAAAGACAAAGAATCATGAAAGTAGCTTGAGAAAAACAAAAAGTCACATACAAAGAGGAAACAATAAGACTAAGCTCTGATTACTTGGCAGAAACCATGCAGGCAAGAAGGCAATGGGAGGATATATATAAAACCTCAAAAAAAAAAAAAAAAATTGCCAATGAAGAATAACATATCCTGCAAAATGTTCTCTCAATTGTGATGGTGAAATTATGACATTTCCAGAAAAATAGAAATTTAGTGAATTTGTAAAAACCAAACTTACAAAAATAATTAAAGGGAGTCTTCAGGTTAGAGAATAAACAACACTAGAAAACAACCTGAATCTAGGACATAGGTCAGCATCAGCGAAATACCAAGCTAAGTAATGACTCTCAAGTATAAAACAAAACTAAAAGACTCAAAACAGAAAGCTACGGAACAATAAAAGGGGGGAAACATGATGTAGACAAAGAACTTTCAAATGGAGAGGAAGAAAAGGTGATACCAAATAATTAAAGACTAGTTCAAACTTAGGAAGAAAAGGGTAAATTTCAAAGTAACCACAATGAAAACTAACAAACCTACTCATCAAAATAAAGGGAAAAAACATAAAGTCTCAGTAAACACAAAATCTGCAATAACGAAAAAAATGGAACGAAGTTTCACAAACCAAAGGAACTCAGCCAGGAGAGTAAGAGGAACAAAGAAAACCTCAGTACCACACACACAAAAAAAACTACGAAATGACTGCAATGACCTCATACCTATTTGATAATCACACGGAATGTAAATGGCCTAAGTGCACCCATAAAGAGGCAGAGAGAGACAGAATAGATAAAAAACAGGATCCATCTATATGCTGTCTACAAGAGACACACCTTAGAAACAAAGATATAATAAATATATTAAAAATCAAAGAATGGAAAAAATAAATCAAGCAAACACCAATCAAATAACAGTAGCAGTGGTGAAACTAATCTTAGATAAAATAGACTTTAAAATAAAATCCACCATAAAAGATAAAGAAGGACATTATAAAATGATTACAGGGACAATCCAACACGAGGACATAACCATAATAAATATCTATGTGTCCAATGACAGGGCTCCAAAATACATAAAACAAATTCTAACACCAACAAAAAGAGAAATTGACAGTTCCACAATAATAGTAGGAGACTTCAACACAACACTCTCAGTAAAGGACAAAACATCTAGAAAGAAACTCAACAAAGATACAGAAGAGCTAAAGGCCACAATCAGCCAACTTGACGTCATAGACACATAGAGAACACTCAACCCAACAGCTGCCCCACACACATTCTTTCCAATGCACATGGAACATTCTCCAGAATAAAACACATCTTAGGCCACAAAGCAACCCTCAACAAAATCCAAAACATTGAGATAATGCAAAATATCTTGGGTCATGATGCCATCATAGTAGAAATTATAACAGGAAGAGCAAGGGGAAAAAATCAAATACGTGGAAACTGGAGAACACCCTGCTTAAAAACCACTGGGTAATAGAATAATTCCTAGAATCAAACAAGAATGAAAACACATCATACTAAAACCTCTGAGGCACAGCAAAGGCAGTGCTCAGAGGTCAGTTTATAGCAATAGATGTACACATCGAAAAAAGAAGGGACAAAATCAAAACATCAGCTATGCAACTCTAACAAATAGAACAAGATCAGCAAAAGAAGCCCACAGCCACCAGAAGAAAGGAAATAATAAAGATCAGAGAAGAAATAAACAAAACAGAGGATAGAAAAACAATAGAAAGAACTGACAAAACCAAAAGTTGGTTCTTTGAAAGGGTCAACAAAATCAACAAACCATTGGCCCGAATTGACAAAAGGAAACCAGGAGAGGGCACAATAACCCAAATAAATGAAATTGGTGACATTACAACATACCCAGCTAAAATAAAAAGAATCATAGCAGAGCACTATGAAAAAACTATACTCCAATAAATTTGAAAACCTAGAGGAAATGGACAAATATCTAGAAATACACTACCTACCCAAACTAACACAAACTGATGTTGAAACTACAAACAGATCCATAACAATAGATGAGATTGAAAAGGTAATAAAAAAGAGCCCTGGAACAGATGGCTTCTCTGGAGAATTCTACTATTCAGAGAAGAGCTTACACCAGTACTACTCAAACTATTTTGGAACATAGAAAAGGAAGGAATGCTTCCAAATTCATTCTATGAAGCCAGCTTGACCCTGATACCAAAAACAAGCAAAGACAGTACAAAAAAGAAAGAAAAAAAACAGACTGATAGCTCTCATGAATATAGTTGCAAAAATTCTCAACAAAATTCTAGCCAGTAGAATTCAGCACCATGTTAAAAAAAAAAAATAATACACCATGACCAAGTGGATTCATACTAGGTATGCAGGAATGGTTCAACATGAGAAAATCAATCAGCGTAATCCATTACATAAATAAAAGAAAGAAAAGAATCACGTGATCGTCTCAATCAACACAGAAAAGGCATTCGATCGAGCCCAATACCCATTCCTGATTAAAAAAAAACTTTCAATATAATAGGTATAGAAGAGAAATTCCTCAACAAAACCAATTTTTTTTTTTTATACAAAACCAACAGCCAGCATCAATCTTAATGGAGAGAGGCTGAAAACATTGCCCTTGAAAGCAGGAACAAGACAATGATGCCCTTTATCACCTCTCCTATTTAACATTGTGCTGGAAGTCCTAGCTAGAGCAATAAGGCAAGAAAAAGAAATAAAGGGCATCCAAATATGTAACAAAGAAATAAAACTCTCCCTATTTGCAGATGATATAATACTGTAGATATAAAACCCAAAAGACTCCATGAGAAAACTACTGGAATTAATAGAAAGGTATTATAGCAGAGTAGCAGGATACAAGCAGGATTCCTATACACCAATAAAGAAAACTTTGAAAAGGACATCAGGAAAACAATGCCATTTATAATAGCCCCTAAAAAAATAAAATAATTAGGAATAAATCTAACCAGGGACACAAAAGACCTATACAAAAGAAAACTACGGAACACTACTCCAAGAAACCAAAACAGATCTACATAAATGGAAAAACATACCATGCTCATGGATAGGTAGACTCAATATTGTCAAAATGTCATTTCTACCTAAAACAATCTACAAATACAATGCAATCCTGATCCAAATACCAACAGCATTCTTTAAACACATGGAAAAACTAATCATTAACTTTATATGGAAAGAGAAGAGGCCCTGAATAAGTAAAGCACTATTGAAGAAGAAAAAAGTAGGACTCGCACTACCTTTCCTCAGAACCTGTTATACAGCTGAGGTAGTCAAAACAGCCTGGTACTGGTACAACAATAGACACACTGACCAATGGAACAGAATTGTAAATCCATCCACCTTTGTCCACCTGATCTTCAACAAGGGCCCAAAGTGCATCAAATGCGGAAAAGACAGTCTTTTTTTTTTTTTTTTAACTTTTATTGAGCTTCAAGTAAACGTTTACAAATCAAGTCAGACTGTCACATATAAGTTTATATACATCTTACTCCGTACTCCCACTTGCTCTCCCCCTAATGAGTCAGCCCTTCCAGTCTCTCCTTTCGTGACATTTTTGCCAGCTTCCAACTCTCTCTATCCTCCCATCCCCCCTCCAGACAGGAGATGCCAACACAGTCTCAAGTGTCTGCCTGATATAATTAGCTCGCTCTTCATCAGCATCTCTCTCCTACCTACTGTCCAGTCCCTTTCATGTCTGATGAGTTGTCTTCGGGGATGGTTCCTGTCCTGTGCCAACAGAAGGTTTGGGGACCATGACCGCTGGGATTCCTCTAGTCTCAGTCAGACCATCAAGTCTGGTCTTTTTATGAGAATTTGGGGTCTGCATCCCACTGATATCCTGCTCCCTCAGGGGTTCTCTGTTGTGCTCCCTGTCAGGGCAGTCATCAATTGTGGCCGGGCACCAACTAGTTTTTCTGGTCTCAGGATGATGTAGGTCTCTGGTTCCTGTGGCCCTTTCTGTCTCTTGGGCTCTTAGTTGTCGTGTGACCTTGGTGTTCTTCATTCTCCTTTGATCCAGGTGGGTTGAGACCCATTGATGCATCTTAGATGGCCACTTGTTAGCGTTTAAGACCCCAGATGCCACATTTCAAAGTGGGATGCAGAATGTTTTCATAATAGAATTATTTTGCCAACTGACTTAGAAGTCCCCTTAAACCATGGTCCCCAAACCCCCGCCCTTGCTCCACTGACCTTTGAAGCATTCAGTTTATCCCGGAAACTTCTTTCCTTTTGGTCCAGTCCAATTGAGCTGACCTTCCATGTATTGAGTGTTGTCCTTCCCTTCACCTAAAGCAGTTCTTATCTACTAATTCATCAGTAAAAAACCCTCTCCCTCCCTCCCTCCCTCCTCCGTTCGTAACCACAAAAGTATGTGTTCTTCTCAGGTTATACTATTTCTGAAGATCTTATAATACTGGTCTTATACAATATTTGTCCTTTTGCATCTGATTATTTTCACTCAGCATAATGCCTTCCAGGTTCCTCCATGTTATGAAATGTTTCCCAGATTCGTCACTGTTCTTTATCGATGTGTAGTATTCCATTGTGTGAATATACCACAATTTATTTACCCATTCATCCGTTGATGGACACCTTGGTTGCTTCCAGCTTTTTGCTATTGTAAACAGAGCTGCAATAAACATGGGTGTGCATATATCTGTTTGTGTGAAGGCTCTTGTTTCTCTAGGGTATGTTACGAGGAGTGGGATTTCTGGGTTGTATGGTAGTTCTATTTCTAACTGTTTAAGATAACGCCAGATAGATTTCCAAAGTGGTTGTACCATTTTACATTCCCACCAGCAGTGTATAAGAGTTCCAATCTCTCCACAGCCTCTCCAACATTTATTATTTTGTGTTTTTTGGATTAATGCCAGCCTTGTTGGAGTGAGATGGAATCTCATCGTAGTTTTAATTTGCATTTCTCTAATGGCTAATGATCGAGAACATTTTCTCATGTATCTGTTGGCTGCCTGAATATCTTCTTTAGTAAAGTGTGTGTTCATATCCTTTGCCCACTTCTTGATTGGGTTGTTTGTCTTTTTGTGGTTGAGTTTTGACAGAATCATACAGATTTTAGAGATCAGGTGCTGGTCGGACATGTCATAGCTGAAAATTCTTTCCCAGTCTGTAGGTGGTCTTTTTACTCTTTTGGTGAAGTCTTTAGATGAGCATAAGTGTTTGATTTTTAGGAGCTCCCAGTTATCTGTTTTCTCTTCATCATTTTTGGTAATGTTTTGTATTCTGTTTATGCCTTGTATCAGGGCTCCTAGAGTTGTCCCTAATTTTTCTTCGATGATCTTTATCGTTTTAGTCTTTATGTTTAGGTCTTTGATCCACCTGGAGTTAGTTTTTGTGCATGGTGTGAGGTATGGGTCCTGTTTCATTTTTTTGCAAATGGATATCCAGTTATGCCAGCACCATTTGTAAAAAGACTATCTTTTCCCCAATTAACTGACACTGGGCCTTTGTCAAATATCAGCTGCTCATATGTGGATGGATTTATATCTGGGTTCTCAGTTCTGTTCCATTGGTCTGTGTGCCTGTTGTAGTACAAGTACCAGGCTGTTTTGACTACTGTGGCTGTATAATAGGTTCTGAAATCAGGTAGAGTGAGGCCTCCCACTTTCTTCTTCTTTTTCAGTAATGCTTTGCTTATCCGGGGGTTCTTTCCCTTCCATATGAAGTTGGTGATTTGTTTCTCTATCACCTTAAAAAATGACATTGGAATTTGGATCGGAAGTGCATTGTATGTACAGATGGCTTTTGGTAGAATAGACATTTTTACTATGTTAAGTCTTCCTATCCATGAGCAAGGTATGTTTTTCCACTTAAGTATGTCCTTTTGAATTTCTTGCAGTAGAGCTTTGTAGTTTTCTTTGTATAGGTCTTTTACATCCTTGGTAAGATTTATTCCTAAGTATTTTATCTTCTTGGGGGCTACTGTGAATGGTATTGATTTGGTGATTTCCTCTTCGATGTTCTTTTTGTTGATGTAGAGGAATCCAAGTGATTTTTGTATGTTTATCTTATAACCTGAAACTCTGCCAAACTCTTCTATTAGTTTCAGTAGTTTTCTGGAGGATTCGTTGGGGTTTTCTGTGTATAAGATCATGTCATCTGCAAATAGAGGTAATTTTACTCCCTCTTTGCCAATCCAGATGCCCTTTATTTCTTTGTCTAGCCTAACTGCTCTGGCTAGGACTTCTAGCACAATGTTGAATAAGAGCAGTGATAAAGGGCATCCTTGTCTGGTTCCCGTTCTCAAGGGAAATGCTTTCAGGTTCTCTCCATTTAGAGTGATGTTGGCTGTTGGCTTTGCATAGATGCCCTTTATTATGTTGAGGAATTTTCCTTCAATTTCTATTTTGGTAAGAGTTTTTATCATAAATGGGTGTTGGACTTTGTCAAATGCCTTTTCTGCATCAATTGATAAGATCATGTGGTTTTTGTCTTTTGTTTTATTTATGTGGTGGATTACATTAATGGTTTTTCTAATATTAAACCAGCCTTGCATACCTGGTATAAATCCCACTTGGTCATGGTGGATTATTTTTTTGATATGTTGTTGAATTCTATTGGCTAGAATTTTGTTGAGGATTTTTGCATCTATGTTCATGAGGGATATAGGTCTATAATTTTCTTTTTTTGTAATGTCTTTACCTGGTTTTGGTATCAGGGAGATGGTGGCTTCATAGATTGAGTTGGGTAGTATTCCATCATTTTCTATGCTTTGAAATACCTTTAGTAATAGTGGCGTTAACTCTTCTCTGAAAGTTTGGTGGAACTCTGCAGTGAAGCCGTCCGGGCCAGGGCTTTTTGTTTTGGGCAGTTTTTTGATTACCGTTTCAATCTCTTTTTTTGTTATGGGTCTATTTAGTTGTTCTACTTCTGAATGTGTTAGTTTAGGTAGGTAGTGTTTTTCCAGGAATTCATCCATTTCTTCTAGGTTTGCAAATTTGTTGGAGTACAATTTTTCGTAATAATCTGATGTGATTCTTTTAATTTCAGTTGGGTCTGTTGTGATGTGGCCCTTCTCGTTTCTTATTTGGGTTATTTGTTTCCTTTCCTGTATTTCTTCAGTCAGTCTAGCCAATGGTTTATCAATTTTGTTAATTTTTTCAAAGAACCAGCTTTTGCCTTTGTTAATTCTTTCAATTGTTTTTCTGCTCTCTAATTCATTTAGTTCAGCTCTAATTTTTATTATTTGTTTTCTTCTGGTGCCTGATGGATTCTTTTGTTGCTCACTTTGTATTTGTTCAAGTTGTCGGGACAGTTCTCTGATTTTGGCTCTTTCTTCTTTTTGTATGTGTGCATTTATCGATATAAATTGACCTCTGAGCACTGCTTTTGCTGTGTCCCAGAGGTTTTGATAGGAAGTATTTTCATTCTCGTTGCATTCTATGAATTTCCTTATTCCCTCCTTGATGACTTCTATAACCCAGTCTTTTTTCAGGGGGGTATTGTTCAGTTTCCAAGTATTTGATTTCTTTTCCCTAGTTTTTCTGTTATTGATTTCTAGTTTTATTGCCTTGTGGTCTGAGAAGATGCTTTGTAATATTTCGATGTTTTGGATTCTGCAAAGGTTTGTTTTATGACCTAATACGTGGTCTATTCTAGAGAATGTTCCATGTGCGCTAGAAAAAAAAGTATACTTTGCAGCAGTTGGGTGGAGAGTTCTGTATAAGTCAATGAGGTCAAGTTGGTTGATTGTTGTAATTAGGTCTTCCGTGTCTCTATTGAGCTTCTTACTGGATGTCCTGTCCTTCTCCAAAAGTGGTGCGTTGAAGTCTCCTACTATAATTGTGGAGGTGTCTATCTCACTTTTCAGTTCTGTTTAAAATTTGATTTATGTATCTTGCAGCCCTGTCATTGGGTGCATAAATATTTAATATGGTTATGTCTTCCTGATCAATTGTCCCTTTTATCATTATGTAGTGTCCTTCTTTATCCTTTGTGGTGGATTTAAGTCTAAAGTCTATTTTGTCAGAAATTAATATTGCTACTCCTCTTCTTTTTTGCTTATTTTTTGCTTGATATATTTTTTTCCAATCTTTGAGTTTTAGTTTGTGTCTCTAAGTCTAATATGTGTCTCTTGTAGGCAGCATATAGACGGATCGTGTTTCTTTATCCAGTTGGAGACTCTCTGTCTCTTTATTGGTACATTTAGTCCATTTACATTCAGCGTAATTATAGATAAATAAGTGTTTAGTGTTGTCATTTTGATGCCTTTTTATGTGTGTTGTTGACAATTTCATTTTTCCACTTACTTTTCTGTGCTGAGACTTTTTTCTTAGTAAATTGTGAGATCCTCATTTTTGTAGTGTTTGACTTTATGTTTGTTGAGTCATTACGTTTTTCTTGGCTTTTATCTTGAGTTATGGAGTTGTTCTACCTCTTCGTGGTTACCTTAATATTTACCCCTATTTTTCTAAGTGAAAACCTAACTTGTATTGTTCTATATTGCCTTGTATCACTCTCCATATGGCAGTTCTGTGCCACCTGTATTTAGTCCCTCTTTTTGATTATTGTGATCTTTTACATATTGACTTCAATGATTCCCTGTTTTGAGCTTTTTTTTTTTAATTAATCTTAATTTGTTTTTGTGATTTCCCTATTTGAGTTGATATCAGGATGTTCTGTGTTTTGTGACCTTGTGTTGTGCTGGTATCTGATATTATTGGTTTTCTGACCAAACAATATCCTTTAGTATTTCTTGTAGCTTTGGTTTGGTTTTTGAAAATTCTCTAAGCTTGTGTTTATCTGTAAATATCTTAATTTCGCCTTCATATTTCAGAGAGACTTTTGCTGGATATATGATCCTTGGCTGGCAGTTTTTCTCCGTCAGTGCTCTGTATATGTCATCCCACTGCCTTCTTGCCTGCATGGTTTCCACTGAGTAGTCTGAACTTATTCTTATTGATTCTCCCTTGAAGGAAACCTTTCTTTTCTCCCTGGCTGCTTTTAAAATTTTCTCTTTATCTTTGGTTTTGGCAAGTTTGATTATAATATGTCTTGGTGTTTTTCTTTTTGGATCAATCTTAAATGGGGTTCGATGAGCATCTTGGATAGATATCCTTTCGTCTTTCGTGATGTCAGGGAAGTTTTCTGTCAGCAGATCTTCGACTATTTTCTCTGTGTTTTCTGTCCTCCCTCCCTGTTCTGGGACTCCAATCACACGCAAGTTATCCTTCTTGATAGAGTCCCACATGATTCTTAAGGTTTCTTCATTTTTTTTAATTCTTTTATCTGATTTTTTTTCAGCTATGTTGGTGTTAATTCCCTGGTCCTCCAGATGTCCCAGTCTGCATTCTAATTGCTCGAGTCTGCTCCTCTGACTTCCTATTGTGTTGTCTAATTCTGTAATTTTATTGTTAATCTTTTGGATTTCTACATGCTGTCTCTCTATGGATTCTTGCAACTTATTAATTTTTCCATTATGTTCTTGAATAATCTTTTTGAGTTCTTCAACTGTTTTATCAGTGTGTTCCTTGGCTTTTTCTGCAGTTTGCCTTATTTCGTTTGTGATGTCTTGAAGCATTCTGTAAATTAGTTTTTTGTATTCTGTATCTGATAATTCCAGGATTGTATCTTCACTTGGGAAAGATTTTGATTCTTTTGTTTGGGGGGTTGTAGAAGCTGTCATGGTCTGCTTCTTTATGTGGTTTGATATCGACTGCTGTCTCCGAGCCATCACTAAGATATAAAATATATAGTAGTGTTTTATTCTGTAATTGCTCACTGAGTCTTATCTTGTGTTGTTTTCTTTCAGTATACGTGGATGGGCTACTAGATTGTGCTGTCTTGTTTGTTGTAGCCCTTGACTTACTTATGACCTATTACCAACTGGTTTGGGCTGTTGCCAGATATATATGCCTGATTCTATTCACTGTTCTTGAGTAGAATCTGATTTTGGGTCATCGAGTGTGTGCTGCACCCTAACACCTATCCACCTCGAGAAGTAGTGGTGATAGTTGTGTGCACCAGATTCTATTAGCAGCTGGGGTTCACCCTCCAGGGGGGGCAGGATGCTGACAGGGTTCCCCCAAGTGTCAGTGAGGTAGGTGGGTCTCTATTCCTATGGCACCTTGGTGGGAGGGCACTGCAGCTGTACCTTAGGCCCCCAATGCAAGTGCCTCTACTGATTGGTAGATGTCACCCTCCTTAGACCCCTAAGGCAAGAGGCTAGGTGGTCTGGGGGGAGCTTCAGCCCTCAGTTCCCTGTTGTGGGTCAGTTAGGGCTCTGTTGAATAAGCAGAGATATCAGACCTGGGAAACTTGTTTTTCCAGAAAATCCACTAAAAAAAAAAATGCAGTCAGATCCCTATCAGAACTGCCTTTGGATTATAACCACCACCTTGTTCCCTGTAAGGATGAAAGTCCGAGAATTGGATCATATATGCTTGGCTGTAGCTGGTTCTGTGTTTTTAGTCCAATTAGGGATGGATTTTTGGTCCCTGGGTTTTTTGTGGTTCCTTCTCTCAGGCCGGAAGAATGGGTTAGGAAAAGACAAAAAAAAAGGGGGGGCGGGGCAAAGCCGCCGCAGAGCCAGAGCCGTTCTCCCTCTGGCTCAGGAAATTCCAATGTTAATGAAGCCGTCTGGGAAGGGTGGGGGAGGGTTCAGAGACATAGGAGAGTAGCACCTCGGAATATAGCCAAAGTTGCTTTTCTTGCTTGGAATGACTATTTTATCTGAGATTCCCGAGGGGTGTGTCACCTATGTGTGCTGGCTGTGTGGAGATTGCCCCCAAGGGTCTGGCCCGCTGAAGCCATGGTCAGATCCTCCGTTGCCAGTCCACAGCCCAGCGTCAAGGTTCCCCTGCTGGGACGCTGCACTCCCGGCTCCAAAATCAGTTGCTGCCTCCTGGGGACTTCTCGTCCCGCCAGCCGCATCGCCGCACCGCCTCCGCGGACCGGCTGGGCCCCCTCCCGGGGTTAGTTCAGGGGAGTAGGGCTGCGCCCCATGCTTGCGCAGTGACAGCACCCAGTCAAAAGCCCGGGGCCAAGGTTCCCCGGCTGGGACGCTGCACTCCCAGCTCCAAAACCAGTCACTGCCTCCCGGGGACTTCTCCCACTGGCCGTGTCGCCACGCCACCCGCCCGGACCAGCTGGGCCCCCTCCCGGGGTGAGTTCAGGGCGGTAGGGCTGCTCCCCTTGTTTGCACCGCCAGCTCCCCAGGGCCCAGACCTAAGCCGGGCGCCAAGGTTACCTGACTGGGACGCTGGCTCCAGGCTCCAAAAACAGTCACTGCCTCTCCGTATTTGTTTGTTCTCCGTCTGTAAATCTGTGTTTGTTGTTCAGGGTTTGTAGATTGTTATGTATGTGATCGATTCACTTGTTTTTCCGAGTCTTTGTTGCAAGAGGGATCCAAGGTAGCATCTACCTAGTCCACCATCTTGGCCCCCAAGACAGTCTTTTTAACAAATGGTATGGCAAAACTGAATGTGCATCTGCAAAAAAATTAAATAAGACCTATATCTCATGCCTTACACAAAAACCAATTTAAAATGGATCAAATACCTAAATATAAAATCAAAAACTACAAAGATCATAGAAGAAAAAATAAGATCAAAGCTAGAGGCCATATACGTGGCATTAAAAGGATACAAGCCATAACTAACAATGCACAAACTCTAGAAGATAACCTAGGTAACTGGAATCTTCTAAAAATTAAACACTTATGCTCACCAAAAGACTTCACCAAAAGAATAAAAAGAGAACCTACAGACTGAGAAAAAAATTGGGGCTATGACAAATCCAACCAAGTTCTAATCTCTAAAATCTACAGGAAAATCCAACACCTTTACAACAAAAGTAATAATAATAATCCAATCAAAAATGGGCAAAGGAAATGAACAGACACTTCACCCAAAAAGACATTCAAGCGGTTAACAGACACATGAGGAAATGCTCACGATCACTAGCCATCAGAGAAATGCAAATCAAAAACCACAATGAGATACCATTGCACACCAGCATTACTGGCATGAATCAAAAAATCAGAAAATAACAAATGTTGGAAACGCTGCAGGGAGATTGGAACTCTTATGTACTGCTAGCGGGAATGCAAAATGGTGTGATCATTTTGGAAAATGATATGGCCTTTTCCTTAGAAAGCTAGAAATAGAAATACTATATGATCCAGCAATCCGTCTCCTAGAAATATATCCTAGAGAAATAAATGCCATCACACAAATAGACATATGCACACCTATGTTCATTGCAGCACTGTTCACAATAGTAAAAAGATATAAACCATCTAGATGGCCATCAACAGATGAATGGATAAACAAATTATGGTACATACACACAATGGCGTGCTATGCATCGATAAGAACAATGATGAATCTGCAAAGCATCTCACAACATGGATGAATCTGGAGGGCATTATGCTGAGTGAAATAAGTCAATCACAAAAGGACAAATATTGTATGAGGCCACTATTATAGAAACACATGAAAATATTTCCACACAGAAAGAAACAATCTTTGGTGGTTACGAGGGAGGGGAGAGGTGGGGATGGAAAAACACTAAATGAACAATAGACAAGTGGTAAGTTTGGTGAAGGGTAAGACAATATGCAACATGGGGGAAGCCAGCACTACTTGTCCAAGGAAAAGTCATGGAAGCTCCAGAGACAATCCCAGACTCCCTGAGGGACCGAATTACTGGGCTGAGGGCTGTGTGGACCATGGTCTCAGGGAACTTCTGGCTCAATTGGCATAAGAAAAAGTTTGTTTTGGTTTTTACATGTTTCCTTAATTTCTGTTTGTCAAAGACACAGCTAAGGCTGTGCCCAGAGGTCAATTTATAGCAAGAGGTACACAGATCAAAATGGGGGAAAGACAGCCTTTTTTAAAAATGGTGCTGGAAAAATTGGATGTCAATCTGTAAAAAAATGAAACAAGACCCATACCTCACACCATACACAAAAACTGATTCAAAATGGATCAAAGCCCTAAATATAAAACCAAAAACTATAAAGATCATGAAAGAAAAAATAGGGTCAACACAAGAGGCCCTAAAATATGGGATAAACAGCATACAAACCATAATTAACAATACACAAACACCAGAAGATAAGCTAGATAAATGGGATCTTCTGAAAATTAACATTTTGCTCACCAAAGAGAACCTACAGACTAGGGAAAAAAATTTAGGCTATGACATATCCAACAAAGGTCTAATCTTTAAAATCTATAGGAATATCCAATGCCTCTACAATAAAAAGACAAATAATCCAGTTAAAAATGGGCAAAGGATATGAACAGACACTTCAGCAAAGAAGACATTCAGATGGCTAACAGACCATGAGGAAGTGCTCAAGATCACTAGCCATTAGAGAAATGCAAATCAAAACTACAGTGAACTACCATCCCACCTTGACATTAGTGACACTAACCAAATAAACAGAAAATAACAACATTTCCCAACAAATGTTGGAAATGCTAGAGGGGAGATTAGAACTCTTATGCACTGCTGGTGGGGATGTAAAATGGTACAATCATTTTGGAAAACGATATGGCGCTTCCTTACAAAGCTAGATATAGAAATACCATAAGATCCAGCAATCCCACTCCTAGGAATATATCCTAGAGAAATAAGAGCCATCACACAAATAGACATATGCACACTCATGTTCATTGCAGCGTTATTTACAATAGAAAAAGATGGAAACAATCTAAGTGCCCATCAACAGATGACTGGCTAAACAAATTATGGAACATACACACAATGGATTACTACACAACGATAAAGAACAATGATGAATCTGCGAAGCATCTCACAACATGGATGAATCTGGAGGACATTATGCTGAGTGAAATAAGTCAATCACAAAAGGACAAATATTGTATGAGATCACTGTTATAAAAATCCAAGAAAATGTTTCCTCACAGAAAGAAAAAATCTTTGATGGTTACGAGGGAGGAGGGGTGGGGAGGGGAAATCACTAACTAGAGGGTAGACAATTGTTAATTTTGGTGAAGGGAAAGACAACACACAATTCTGGGGAAGTCAGCACAACTTGACCAAGGTAAAGGCATAGAAGCTTCCTAGACACATCCAAACACCTTGAGGGACTGAGTTACTGGGGCTGATGGCTGGTGACCACAGTCTCGGGGGACATCTATCTAGGTCAATTGGTATAACATAGTTCATAAAGAAAATTTTCTACATCCTGCTTTGGTGAGTAGCATCTGGGGACTTAAAAGCTTGCGAGCGGCCATCTAAGATACATCTACCAGTCCTATCTCTTCAGGAACAAAGGAGAATGAAGAAAACCAAAGACACAAGGGAAAGATTGGTTCAAAGGACTAACGGACCACATGAACCACAGCCTCCACCAGCCTGAGCCCAGAAGAACTAGATGGCACATGGCTACCACCGAAAACCTCTTTGGCAGAGATCACTACAGAGAGTTCCAGACAGAGCAGGAGAAAAATGTAGAACAAAATTCAAATTCACAAAAAAGAAAAAGTAGATTTACTGGTCTAACAGAGACTGAAAGAACCCTCGAGATTCTGGCCCCCTGACACCTTTTAACTCAAAACTGAAGCCGCTCCCAAAGTCCACCTTTCAGTCGAAGATTAGACAGGCCTATAAAACAACAAACAACAACAAACAACACACATAAGAAACATGCTTCTTAGTTCAGTAAAGTTTATAAGACCAAATGGGCAACACTTGCCCAAAAGCAAAGACAAGAAGGCAGGAAGGGACAGGAACCCTGGGCAAATGGACAAGGAGAACCCAGGGTGGAAAGGGAAAGGGGGAGTGTGCTGACACATTTCAGGAATTGCAACCAATGTCACAAAACAGTTTGTGTATAAATTTTTTAATGAGACACTAATTTGCTCTGTGAACTTTCACCTAAAACACAATAAAATTTAAAAAACAGAAAAAAGCGAATCTTCTTATTTGTTTTCCCTAGGTTAATTTATAATGTATTGCTATCCTAATAAAAACAAGCTTAGTTCGTTTGTTTTTTGGAGCTAGTCAAGTTGATTATAAAAATTTTTAAAACAAACAAAAAGAATCAGGAAAACACTGAAAAGGAGAAAGAAAGATGGGGTGATAGAATATAAAACCCTGTAGTCTTGAACTTAAATTGAGGGTACAAATTTGGGCTTGTTTCCCATTTTATCCTTAAAGGAAGCATATGTCCTTATATTCTACACTAAAATGTCCTCCTTTGTAGCAGACTGGGTGGTGACTGCAGCGTTCAAGCTTAGGGTTTTGGCTTATGCAGGGGGAAATGACCTCGGGCTCCAGTATTGGTCTTCCTCTCAGGAATGGGTGACAGTCATGGCACAAGGGTGGAACTCATCTCTGCATCGTGTTGCTTTAAGCCACTACGTCTTTGGTCATTTGTTACAGCAGCAATAAAAACTCATACCCCATCAGCATATCACAGGGGAGTCCAAGGCATATCACAGGGAGGTCTCTCCTGATATCCAGGCATCTCATACAGCAGTATTAAAATAGAAAGCTATCTCCAAGTATTGGCTCTCATTGTAGGGTGTTCCACCATTGAGCATCTAGTAGTTGCCTCTCCTGGGTTCTGGGTAACTTGATTCCCCTGGACAAACAATATAAAAATGAGGAGGGCCCCTATTGCTAGATACTTGGCTTCACAGAGCCACATGTGGCTCCTTGTTTTCTTTCTGTTTTTGTCAGGAAGTTGCTATCACTTCCTCTGCCTCTTGCAGGATAAATCGGATGTATTTCTCTTTCTATCTGAGGACTCCCACCTAGAGGGTTTTCACTGGGTCAAAACAACTGAGGACCAGACTCATGAGTAAAGAAGCCATCTTGGAGATCTAGCCCTCTCAAGATTTCAGAAGACTCCAGTCCCATCACCATCTGACTGCAAAGATATAAAATACTTAGAGTGCAAACCACAGAGCAGGGCCCAATCAACCTGCAGTTCTCTGAAAAACTACTAAAACATTGTCTACCCGAAAGTTGTCTTCTTGCACACAGTGTTACTATGGAGAAGACTGATAGTACTTTTAAGTAATTTTGTGATCTGCCTCTTCTCTGTTAAAGCACTTAGAATTTTCTGTTGTGTTTAATATTCTTAGTTTTCTCCATAATGTCTGTATTGTGGGTTTTACCTTTCTCTTCAGACATCACTGCCACCTTCCGAGACTAGCTCATTTCAATCTTCCAAATAACAAATCCTCAGCTATGTTCCACCTGCTGTTTTCTTTCCTTAGAATTCAATTAGGCTCTTTTTTCACTGGAATCCTGTATTTTTATTTGTACCCTGGAACCCTATGGACATGGATTTGAGTGGGTAAAGGCCAGATGATGTTTGCCAGGCCAGCACCTGCTTTCACCAAATCTTCACCTCCCAGGTGTTTGTGTAGCTTTGTTTTACTCCATCAGCACCTGTGACCTGGCTTGTCACCTGGCTGTCACTGCCAGTTTCTAGGGAGAAGGAGCAGGGAATCACTGCCCAGGACAATGCAGGGGAGGGGTGAGAGCAGGACTTAAAGGCTTTATTTTTTACCTGAGGGAACTCAGTGTACTCTAAGGCTGCACCCACTCCACAGTTGTCTCAATTTCTCTCTCTCTATTTTTTTTTATATATATATGTATGTATATGTATGTATGTATATACACACAAACAAACCAAAAAAAAAAAACAATCCCATTGCCTTCGAGTTGATTCCAACTCATAGCAACCTTATAGGACAGGGTAGAACTGCCCAGATAGGGTTTCCAAGGAGCACCTGGTGGATTCCAACTGCCAACCTTTTGGTTAGCAGCGGTAATTCCTAACCACTATGCCACCAAGGTTTCCATACATATATGGAAGTTATTTACATATGCTTTCAGTCTTCCCTGGCATTTTTCACAGCATCTTTTTTGAGTATATGGCTGGACTGATGGTAAGTGATCAGTAATTACGTACTACTTCGGGTTAGGATGTTAAAGCTCACAGCCCACGTATTTCCCCACTGTGTACAGTCACAGGGGTCATAAAACACCACAAGGACCTGCTTGAAAGTTCAGTATTTTCTGTTTAATTTTAAAAAATAAGGGGAAAAGAAAACTGCTGGAAAATGTATGTCATGAGTGTTTCCCATTTCACCTTCTCTGGTATCTCAGATCCTGTGAGCACTGTCTCTTGGCCTTTGCATCATGTGTGCAATAACCGTTTCATGATAGTTTTGACAAATGAATTGATGAATAATTTATGACAGCATCTCACTGTTCCAGAAGACCATAGCATTTGTGTTCATCCAGTTCAGGTGCTAAGAGGAAAGGGTTTTGTGCCGTCTCAGTGGTCTCGATAATCTGTCACAAACACACATATGGCGTTTACCATCTGTTGGCCCAGAATGACCAATCTGTCCACTATTTTCTTTTTAACTAGGGAAGAGGCCCAGCCTCCCCACCTCTGAAACAGTGGACATGTCCTAACAAGGGCTCTGGAACAGGAAAATACGGTTTATGCCTACCCCTGCTCCATCATGTGACGCTGACTCCCTCGCATCTCACTTGTTCCTCCGTACCACCAAGGTTCTGACAGAGGCAGCCAGTCCCTGTCTTCTTTCATTCCCAGGGTAAGGCACCCGTTGATGTCTGTACCCTACAAAGCAGCTGCAGAAGCCAATGAACTGCTACACATCACCCCAGAATAGTGAATCAGTGACTCTAGTTGTCTTGAGTAGGGCTCCCACCTTTACCCCAATTCTTCAACATATACAAATTTATAGTTTTGGCTCAGACAAAAACTGAGCAAGATGTTCATCGTCAGGGACAAGATGACTGTACACCTTACAGCAGTCTGCTGCCTTCCTGGCTGTGTCCCCAAGGTCAGATGATGGACCCAGAAAGGCTGCAGTAAAGACAGGCAAGGGCACCCCAAGTCCTGACCTTACCTCAGAAGAGCTGCTTCTTCTTGGGACTAGTGAATATTATGGTTCAGTTAGAAAAAAAAAGCATTCTTTAAGTTTAAAATAATGCATCTTCATTTATTTAAGCCGATAGTTGATTTATTATGTTTGCTTTTGGCAAACCCCCGTAGGCGTAGATACTAATCTCTTAACAGGCAAGTGTGAGTTAAGAAGGCATGGGAGGTCTTTGCCTTTGTTTCAAATGGGCAGCATCCTCTCTGCTGTCAGGCCCATGAGGCAGAGGCAGCTAGAACAGACCCCCTCCTTGCATCGGGAACCAAAACCCATTACTGCCGAGTCAATTCCAACTCATAGTGACCCTATAGGACAGAGTAGGACTGCCCCATAGGGTTTCCAATCTTATAATCTTTAAGAAGCAGGCTGCCACATCTTTCTCCCACAGGCCAGTTGGTGGGTTCTAACTACTAACCTTTCAGTTAGCAGTCTAACACTTAACCACTGTGTAACCAGGTCTCCTTTTACTGATTTCTAAATGTTTTTAAAGAATAGATTCTTTGTATTGATTCTTAGTTGGCTATATTAATGCAAGTATCTCCAGGTTTCGGCTTGTCTTTTTACTATCTTTAAGCATTTATTTCCATGAATAGAAAGAAGCTTTTACTTTTTATGTAGTCAAAGTTGTCACATTTATCAGTCTTTCCTCATACAGTTAATGATATAGATATCTTGTTCAAGAAATTTTTTTCTGCCCCAAGGTCAGCTGTGTTTTCTTCTAAAGTTTTCCGTTGGATATTAAGGTCTTCAACCCATCAGGAGTTGATTATCAGAAATGATATGAGTAGTGATTCAATAACCGTTTGAAATATGGATAACCAGTGTGTGTATCTCCATTTATTAAATAGTGCCTTCTCTACCCGCTGACTTGCCATTCCACTTATCTCATCTGACAACATTCCACATATGCCTGAGTCCAATACAGGGCTCTGTGCTCTGCTCTGTTGGCCACTTGGGACTGTGCCAGCACCAACCATCTTAATTATTATAGCGTTTAGATGAATCTTGTTATCTGGTATAGCAAGTCCTCCCTTTTACTTCTTCCAAAGAAACTTAGCTGTTTTCCCTTTGATCTTCCAAATGAATTTTAAAATAACCTTGTCAAATCCCACTGTACATCCATCTACTATACACGTCCTTGTTTGAAACAGAATTAAATCTAAAATCAATTTGTTAAAAATTGACCTTTTTCCAGTAGTAATTCTTCCTGCTCATGAACCTAGGATATCTCTCATTTCAGCTGTTGCTAGGTGCCATCAAATTGGTTCTGACTCGTAGCAACTTTATGCATAACCAGAATGAAACATTGCCCTGTCCTGCACCATCGTCACAGTCGTTGCAGTGTTTGAGCCCATTGTTGCAGCCACTGTAGTCAATCCATCTTAATGAGGGTCTTCTTCTTTTTCTCTGACCCTCTGCTTTACCAAGCATGATGTCCTTCTCCAGGGACTGGTCCCTCCTGATAACATGTTCAAAGTAAGCGAGATGAAGTGTCGC
The DNA here is from genome assembly GCF_024166365.1 of Elephas maximus indicus. NCBI lineage: Eukaryota > Metazoa > Chordata > Mammalia > Proboscidea > Elephantidae > Elephas > Elephas maximus. The sequence continues at coordinate 199,683,509 of NC_064820.1, forward strand.
TGTCTTCACTTCTAAGAGCATTCTGGCTGTACTTCTCCCAAGAGAGATTTGTTCATTCTTCTGGCAATCCATGGTATATTCAATATTCTTCGCCAACATCATAATTCAAATGTCTCAATTCTTCTTCCGTCTTCTTTGTTCATTGTCCAGCTTTCACATTCTTATGATGCAACTGAAAATAAATATCATGGCTCGAGTCTTCAAAGTGACATCTTTGCTTTTTAAGGTTTTAAAGAGGTCTTTGGCAGCAGATCTGAACAGAAGATTCAAAGGGTAGCTTGAGAAGACCACGTAAAGTATTATAATGAAATGTGCAAAGACCTGGGATTAGAAAAGCAAAAAGGAAGAACACACAGCACTTCTCAAGCTGGAAGAAGTGAAAGAAAAAAAAAAAATCATGCCTTGAGTTGCAATATTGAAGGACTTTATGGACAAAAAATTGAACGACCCAGGAAGCATCAAAAGAAGGTGAAAGAAATACAGAGAGTCATTGTAGCAAAAAGAATTGCTCAACGTTCAACCATTTCAGAGGTTGCGTATGATCAAGAACTGATGGTACTGAAGGAAGAAATCAAGCTGCACTGGTTTAAGTTAGATCCCCTTTAAAGCCCTTCCATAAAGTTTACGATATCCTGATTAAATTCCTATTCATCTCAGGTTAGATTTATACCTAGGTGATTTATTGTTTTTATTTTAAGTGAGTACCTTTTTGTTTGTTTTCTAATTTTTGTTGCTAATAGACAAAAATACCACAGAATTTTGTATAATAAGTTTATATTCAGAAAGGGGTGGGCTTTCCCAATATTTCTAGGAATTTGTCTAGAGATTCCTTGGGGTTTTCTAACAGATCATTGTATCATATGCAAATAATAGAAGTTTGGTTTATTTTTCTGCAATGCACATGCCATGTCTTATTGCGCTGGCTAAGACCCCCAGGACAAAGTTGACAGGGAGGGGTAATGGTGAGCATCTTATTTCTGAATTTGAACAGAATGCTTTCAGAATTTCCTCCAACAAATATTTACTGTATTTGATCTCTTTATTAGATTAAGGATGTTTACTATTATCCCAAGTTTACTAAGTGGTATTTATCATAAATGAGTATTGATTTTTCTCAATTTTAAATCAAGTTGAGCTGTTCTTTTCCTTGTCATATTTCCAGGAATTAGTATTGAAATTATACTAATTTCACAGAATAAATTGTAAAACATTTGATCTTTTTCTATTCATTTAAAATAATTGCAGTGATTTGCTGATAGGCAATATTTTTTCAAAACTCACCTATAAAATTATCTGAGTCTGATATTTTATTTGTGGGGAGACGTTTACGTGCTACTTCAATTCCTTCAAAAGTCATAACACAAGTCAAACTTTCTGGTTTTTTCTGGCATCAGTTTTGACAAGTTACTTTTTTGTAAAATTTTTCACATATAATGGCATGACATTACCGTTTGATTTTAAGTGTGCATCTGTATTTATGTACCCCTTTTTTCATATATAGGAACCCTGGTGACACAGTGGTTAAGTGCTACAGCTGCTAACCAAAAAGTCGGCAGTTCAATTCCACCAGGTTCTCCTTGGAAACTCCATGGGGGCAGTTCTGTTCTGTCCTATAGTGTCGCTAGGAGTCGGAATAGACTTTTCGGCAAGGACTATGGTTTTTTTGTTTTGGTTTTTCATACACACATGGGATTACCATGAGTCACAATTGACTTGATGGCAACGGGCTTGTTTGTTTGTTAGTATTTTTTCATATAAAGTATTATTTATTTTTATCTTTTCCTTTATTCCTTCATGAGCGCCACCAGAGGTTTGTGTATTTTGCTACTCTTCTCAAAAACCAGTATCCAGTTTTCTTGATAATGTACATTAATTTTGTTATTTTTTAAATTGATTTTTGTTTTTATAACTTTCTTTCTTTGATAAATGTACATTTTCTGTCTGGGATGTTGCTCTCAGAAGCATTGTTGACAGTCGACAGCTAGGGAATTTCACCTTGACAGCACTGACATACTTCTTCAAACTTATCAAAGATGAGCACAATGCCGCGTCCTCATGAGATCTATAACACCCCTGAGCTCTGTCTCCGGTCAGAGTCACCACGCTCCTCAGCAAGGGGAGAGAAGACAGCACTGTGCTTCTTACTTCAAAATACAATGGAGATTGGCCCAAAAAGATAGCATGAGAGTATGTGAGTGCAGCTAGGAAACACGGCTTGCTAAGGTGAAGCAGATGGAGCCATGTATGGTCTCAGCTGTGAAGCTCTCTGGGAATGGTCAGTGGGATCGTTTTCAATGGACCTATGTGCAGTCTGTATTTAGTCATTTTACATGAGTTCTGTGTTGTATGTGGCCAGGTGGGATTGGGGGCAGGGTAACTTTTAGGTAAAATGATGGAGATTCAAGATATTCTTCATAATTTTCCTCTATCCCACCCTGTCTGGCCCTCCCTGGCTCTACTCAAACTTATCATTCTTATCTCCATCTTCTCTATCTTTTGCAGCTGTGATATTGGCTCTTCATGATATAATGGACATTCAGACATCAGCTGAAAGCTTTAAAGCATGTGACACCATCTGACGTGTGTGTGTTAACATGAACACCCACGTGTGCAATAATCTCATCATGATTCAAACCATTTATTTTGTCTGCATAAATAGGCCCTCTTTTCATACTTCCCGATTTTCAACATTGATTTCAATCTGCCACTTTCTGGATATTTCACAAGTTCCTGTCTCCCTTGCTAGGTTGTAAGTACAACAGTGGCCCCTTCTTTGTTTCTGGTGACCAGAGCCTATATTAGCACAGGGCTTCACTCTCTCTACACATTTTAGACAAGGATGGGTGAGAAAGAGGGTGATAGAGTCCTGTTTCCCAGTCATGTGAAACCACACAGGGCGTACTAGATCCTAGGCAGAATATGCACTATAATCTTATACTCTTTCTCTACATAATTCTTAATCAAAGTAATTAGATTTCAAAGACTGATTATGGCCCCTGTGATATGCATGCAGTAACCAGCTTCCACTATTTAGCCTTGGTGGTGTTCTGATCTCTCTGTTCACACTGTCCTTAACTTCCTATCGCTAACTGTAATCAATTCAGCATAACCATGAACCATTTGTCAATATTTCATCACAAATCTAAGTGTTCACTCTGCTATTGTAACTGTCTGCAAAGTATGTTTCAGACTTTACATGCACAGCACACAGCTGTGGCCAAGATGGCCAGGGGTGCTGCAGGGCTTCCCTTCTTCCTGTAGGAAGGTCTGGCTCCCCCTCACCCCACAGGCTGGATCCATGTACCCGGGGCAGCGGAGGCTGAAGGAAAGGCCCAGGGAAACCAGAATCATCTGGGCAGTTTCTCTGCTTGAGGCTAATTGAGCCTCCATTTATCACACACACACAAAAAAAAAAAACTCTTCTTTGACTAGCTATTAAATGGGGGGGGGGGAGTATTTGCTTTTATCAAACTCACAAAGAATGAAATCCAACTTTGCTGACCTGGAGAGAGGGGCTAGGCCTATGTAAAGATAGCACAAGAGTCCCTAGACAGCTGGTAGTATTTGGTGCTTCTGCATTAAGCTGGCTCCATACGTCTGTGGTTCCCCTGGGAGAAGGAGGTGGAGACCTGTAGCTCCCGAGTGTTTTCCTAAGACTACACCGAACTAAAATCTGCAGAACAGGGTTCCAGGCCCCTCCACCCCTCTCTCACTGCTTCCTCTTTCTCACTTTCGTGCCAAGTTTCCTCACAGTCTCGCGTCAGTTTTACTCACTCATTAGACATGATTGAGCATCTTGTCTTGACTCTCAGGGCTCTGTAACCCCATGACCTGCCAGGGCCATTCATGCCCTAGTGATAACAATGCGAGCAGTGCTACAGCACTTCTGGAAGGGAAAGAAACAGAGGCAGAGAATAGTTAGAGTCCCAGTGTATTCTGAGAGAAAATGCTACTCATTCACTGGAAGATTTGGAAACTTGCTCACAGCTCCGCCTTCCTGTCCCTATTGCTCCATTGACCCTGGAAGAGCCACATTCACTGTGGAGTCTAGGCCAGGTGAACTCAGGTGCCATTGGGACCTGTCTCCCTAGCTCCAAATGGCTTCTCTGCCAAATCTTCAATTCCTGGGTCATCTTAAGTTACAACATGGTTATTTTTATTTTCCTGGAAAAGCTTATTCTATTCCAAAAGGAGTAAACAATAATAGCTTGTAACCAGGCCCTCAACAATCTGCCAGTTCTCCCAGAAGGCTGGGAGACAGCCTTCACACCCGCCCTTATTACTCAGGCAGAGTAGACGCTCTGCCAGCCCCTTTTTCTCTAGGGTGACCACACAAGCATGTGGAACCTGGATTTCACATGTGAAGACAGGTCTGTGGAGTGTCCTGGGTCAAGGACTGCAGGAAACCCTTCACCAGACTCAAGATTTTCTGCCATTTCAGCAGGAACCTTCAGCGCTCACCTCTCTTTTCTTCCTGGAGCTGGTGATTGAGAAAACTCTCTGGGCCTGTAGTGGCTGAATGCTGGCTTTGGTGCCCGGAGGTCTAAAGGCAGGACAGGCAGATGGAGAGCTGTGATTCCATTCAAGCAGGTCAGGCCACCCTTTGCAGGTAGCCCAAGGGGTGAGTCGAGGGTAGAGAAGTCACACAGGACAGAGGAAATGGATCCCCAATGGTGCCTGGGCGGAAAGCAAGACAACCTGGTGATGCCTCTCAACCCAAAGACATCTCTCCACCTGTTGGGTCCTTTAATTTTTCATTGAAAGTATAAATAGTTAAATGTCCTTGTAGAGCTGTTAAGAGAAAGAAATGAGAAATGGATGTACAGATACACACCTAAAGCTTTATTAGTATGAATTTCTCATACTTCTTTCCATTTCTTCCTGCTCTTACATGGTGGACACTCTCAGAAGTTGGAAGACGGAGCCCTGGGGAACCTGCAAAGAGCCTACCCCAGTGACCCCTCCCTGCTTGTCATAACAAAAATAACAGTTCACAGAAGCTCACACACAATATCAGGCAAGGTACAGAGTCTGACCAACAGAATAGGACTTTGTGTGGATGAAATTTCCTCAGGACAAGGAATTTTGATGTGTACTTCCCCTTGTCCCCCAGGCTCTGTCACTCTGAGGTCATCTTCTGTGTCCCCAATTCTTCAGGTTTTCCTGACTGCTTACGTATTTGCCTCCCTCCTCTCTCTAGGTTGGTTACTCACTGCTCAGCGTGCAATTGGTCATCCTTCAGGGAAGGTTGCAGGGAGACTAGTCCACTGAAGCACCTGAGCACTGTTGGGGGGGGCACAGTGCTGAACCTGATAAAAGAGACCACAGGTGTTGGGGGGGAGGAACCAAAAGTATCTCCTACAAGTTTGTCTGCACTGGAGAAAAGGAAATGATTCTACTAAATTTCTCTTCCTCACCTGCCTAGTTACTCTTCTTTCCTATAGATAATGTGGAAGTAAGAGAATCTCTCTTCTGTGAAAATTATAAGAGATTCATTCCCCTGTCTCTTCAGAGGAGAAGGCTCATGTGAGCCTCATTAGATCTTGGTTCATACTCTCTCTTCATGTGGAGTCTTGAAAGGTAGGAATTTGCATGATTCTCCTGTTTACTGCCCTTCGAACATCTTCCCTCTCCATTTACCCAAGTAACAAGTATACATTGAGCAAACTCATATTTCATTTTTCTTGTCACAGGAGATTTTAAGAAAGGAAGACAGCAGACAAAACTCTATGACCTAATGGAGAGAGACAGAAGAAGCAGAGGTGATACAGATGAATGAGAGAATAAGAAGCAAAATATACCATATGTCCAATGGGTACTCACTTCAGACTTCTCAAAGGTGAGCACAATGACCGTGCCCTTACCAAATCTATAACATTCTTGAGTTCTGTCGCCAGAGAGATTCACCATGCTCCTTGGTGAAGGGATCTTTGAGAACAGAGAAGCCAGAACCATGGTTCTTACTCTTGAACACAGTGAAGATTGACCTGAACAGGGAACGTGAGGTGTATGTTGGTGCAGGTAGGAATCAGCATATTAGAGGTGAAGCACAAGGGAGTCACATAGTCTCAGCTGCAAAGCCCTCTGAGAATGGGCAGTAGGACCATTTTACAAGGGACCTATGTGGTGTCTCTCACCTCAGTCATTTTACATGAGTACACGTTTGTCTACATGTGTGTGAGTATGAGTGTGTGTGAGTCCCATAGATATGTGGTCAGTTGAAGGTGGGGAGCAGGGAAGACCTTAGGTAAAATAATGGTTGTTGAAAACATTCTTCACAATCTTCCTCTCTTCACCCTGTCTGGCCCTCCTGGGCTCTTCTCTGGCTTAGGGTTTGAATCTCCCTCTCCCAGTCTGTGAACGCTCAGCTGTGATGTTGGCTCTTTGTGATATAAAGGATGTTTATATTTCACCTGTAAGATGCAATACTTTAAAAAAGAGAGAAAAAAACAAAACAAGGGTTTTCTGGCATGTGGCAACATTTGTGGGGTGTGTGTGTGTGTGTTTGTGTGACTTTGTTTATCTCATCATGATTCAAGCCTTTTATCCTATCTGCATATAAAGATACTTTGTTCTAGGTATTAGAAGCAATTGATTTCTACTTCCTCTGAAAAGAGAGAAAGTGGATAATATCTTCATAAATCATACTTACTGATTTTCTAACATTGAATTCTGTCACATTCTGGATATATTCAAGTGAAAAATTGTTAGAAGCCCTGACTGGGCTGTAGATATGACAATGTCCCCTGACTTTTTTTATATACCCAGAGACAATAGCACTGTGCTGGGCCCTTTCCACTCACTGTAGAACAGGAAGGATGAGGAAGGAGGTGAGGGTCAGAAGCCTATTCCCCAGCCACTTATATTCACACAGGACAAAATATCTGCCATGGAGAACATGCACAACAAGCTTATGCTCTCTATTTGTTCAATCTTTAATTCAGGCCATTAGGTTCCAGAGATAAAAAGGCTGACTGATGTGATCCTGATGATACATGCGAAGAAATTAGCTTCCAGCAAATGGCCTTCATGGCCTGCTATCTCTGATGACACAGTCCTTGTCTTCCTATAGGTTTTTTATAGCTAGTAAAAATTGCTTCAGCACAACCATGAACCATGTGTCATCATACATGACAAATCTAGGTGGTCAGTGGCCCTGGATTGGATCACTCTGCCACTGCAGCTGTTTGCAAAGCCTGTTTCAAACCTTTGCATGCACAGCACACAGCTGAGATCAAAATGCTCAGAGGTACTGCAGGGCCTCCCCTCTTCCTGCAGGAAGGGTCTGGCTTCCTTCCACCCCACAGGCTGGAGCCATATACCTAGGGCAGCAGAGGATGAAGGGCGGGGCCAGGGAAACTAGAATCATCCTGGGCATTTCCTCTACCTGAGGATAATTGTGCTTTAATTTATAAGTTAAAGAAATAACTCTTCTTTGATTAGCTGTTAAATGTTGGTGGGGGGGGTTGGTATTTGCTTTATCAAACTCTCAAAGGGAGAAATTCAACTTTGCTGCCCTGGAGAGAAGGTCCAGGCCTATATGAAGACAGCACATGAATCCCTGGACAGCTGGTAGCATTTGGTGCTTCTGTGTAGAGATGGTTCCTTTTGTCTGTGGTTCCTCTGGGATGTGGGGACAGAGAGTTTTTCTAAGTATTTTCTTAAGACTATATCTAACTGAAAGCTTAATCTGCAGAGAGTGTTCTGGACTCCAGGCCTCTCCACCCCTCCTTTACTGCCTCTTCCTCCTCACTGTCCTGCCACATTTCTCCGAGGCCCCTCATGGCAGATTAACTCACTCATTAGACATGATCAAGCCCCTGATCTTGGCTCCCAAGGCTCTGTACCCTCAGGAGCTGCCAGGGCTGTTCAGACCCAAACAATGACAATGTGAACAGTCAACTAGAGCACTCCTAAAAGAAAAAGAAACATAGGGACTTAGAAGATTTAGTGTCCTACTCTTTTTCTAATGGGAAATGTTTCCACCTTGCAGTGTGATGGATCACTTTTGTGTGGCCCTCCTCACCGTAGTCTTGTAACTCCCACTCAGGTAATTGCGTAGGATTGTGCAAATAAGGCAACTGTGGCTCACCAAGGGGAGTGGCTAGTTTTGCTGTCCCACTAAGCTTAAAAGAGAGCCAATTCCAGACCAGGAGAGGATCTCACTACCACCAAGGAAGAATAACCAAGAGCAGAGCACATCTTTTGAACCCGGGATCCCTAAGTTGAGAAGCTCCCGAAACTAGGAGACAGAGAAAGACGCAACACTGAAGACAGTGAGAAGCAGTGGCAGAGAAACAGTGGCAGGAGAGACCAGCAGGAGATGGTGTAGAGGGCTTCCCAGCCTACAGAACCAGGAAGCTGAGTGCCCTTGAGCAGGAGCCTTGCTGGCGAAGTAGAGTGTTTTCACCCACTTGGTGGAGCTAGGTTTGCCTACCCATGAAGCTACAGCTGAGCCTCTTTTCGCCAAGGCTTACTGAGGGTATGCCTCAGGATACTTACTGGCAGAGCTAAAAGAGCTTTGTAAAACTTACTTGAGCAGGGCAGAGGCCGAGGGTCATAGAGTGACATGCCTGTGAGCATGGCTGAAAAGAGGCTGTCCTGATGGAAGAAGTGTATCCTGAGCATTCCTGAACCTGAGTTGAACGTGTTGCTTCCCTAATAAACCCCATAATCATGAGTATGGTCTGTGAGTGCTGTGTGGCCATTGCAACGAATTGTCCAACCCAGCAGAGAAGTAGAGTGCCATAGGAGGGGTTTGGTGTCAGAATTGTTAAAGATGGCATGACTGACCTCCACCTCATAGGAATCAGCCTTGGGCTGTTGATTTTGATTCTCCTTCCCCCTTGTGAAGTTAAAAGAGGAGGTCAAATGCTGTACCCACACCATGTGGACCCCCCTTATTCACTGGAAGCTTTGAAAGCTTAATTACAGCCTTCCTCCCTGTCCTCGTTGCTGCCCAGGCCCTGGAAAAGCCACAGCTACCTGACAGCCTAACTAGGTGACCTCACAGATTTCATCGGGACATGCCTCCCCTGAATCCAAACTGCTTCCCTGCCCTCCCCTCATTCCCTGAGCCACCTGAAGTCCCAAAAAGTTCAATTTTTTTTCTGGAAATCCTTGTGCTTTTCAGAAATAAGTAAACAAAGTTAGCCTGTTTTCATTTTTGTTTCCTGTAAATGCAGCGCTCAACAGCTCCTCTGAAGGGTGAAGCAAAGTCCTCACATGCTTGGATTTATTCCCCAAAAAGGGCAGAGGCTGTGCAACCCCATTCTTTCTGGGATGACCACGCTAGCACACAAGACCTGGATTTCTCATGTGAGGAAAGGTCCATGCAGTGTTCCTGGGCTGTGGGCTGGAAGGAGCCTTTCATCTCGCTCAAGATTTTCTGCTGTTTAAATGGGAGCATTCAGAGCTCACCTCTTATGACAGAAATCTCTTTTTCTGTCTGTTGTTAGGTGCCGGCGAGTCTGTTCTGACTCATAGTGACCCTGTGCACAACAGAACAAACTCTGCCTGGTCCTGCAGGTCCAGCAGGGTCACCCATGGTAGACAAGTTTCAGCAGAGCTTGCAGACTTAAGACAACCTAGAAAATAGGACCTGGCAGTCTACTTCTGATAAAATTGGCCAGTGAAAACCTTATGAATAGCAGCAGAACATTGTCTGATATAGTGCCGGAAGGATGACCCCTCAATTGAAAGGCACTCAAAATACAACTGGGAAGAGCTGCCTCCTCAAAGTGGACTTTAATGACATGGATGGAGTAAAGCTTTCAGGACCTCCATTTTCTGCGGTGCCATGACTCAAAATGAGGAGAAACAGCTGTAACGTCCACTAATAATTGAACGATAGAATGTACGAAGTATGAATCTAGGAATGTTGGAAGTCATCAGAAATGAAATGGACTGCATAAAGATCAATATCCTAGACACCAGTGAGCTGAAATGGACTGATATTTCTGGAGCTGCAAACGTAAGTAAACTGAGGTGGGAGCAGGTCTGGCATCTTAGAGGAACATCAGAGAGTTGATGGGGGCAAAGTAAAATGAGAGAGAGCGAAGGAGTGGGTCTGTAGGTTAATGCAGTCGGGGCACAGCAGTCAGGTCAGTTTGGACCTTTTTCTTCTCCCTGAATGAGGCAGAACCCAGTGGAAGGTTGTAAGCAGAGGGGAGTCATGGTCTGACTCCCATTCTACAAGGTACACTGATTGCTCTTTCCATCAACGCTGTGGAGGGCCAAGGGCAGTGGTAGGTACACCTTTGGGAGGCTGTCTGCCATCATCTCAGGTATTGAGGATGGTAGCTCAGACCAGGGCAGTAGCTGTGGTAATGGGAAGAAGTGGTTGGATTTGTATAAACTTGGAAGGTCAAGCCTACATTGAGTGTGAGAGTAAGAGGATTGTGTTGATGACTCCTTACAGAAGGGAAGGTGACATTACTATTACTGAAACGAAGGAACTGTGAGAAGGTTGTCAGAAGAGCTGAGACTGGAGAGGGGTGAGCTGTTGGGTATTTGTGGTGTTAAGTAGGTAAAGATCATCCTAGACATACAAGTGTGTGATGTAGAGTAAATTATGGAATATATGAGTCTGAGTTCAGGGGACAGGCCTGAGTTGGAGATATAAAAATAATATGGGAGTTGCCAGCATATACTTGGCATTTGAATCAGGGAACAGGTTGAGATAGCCAAGGGAATGAGCATAGATAGAGCAGAGTTGAGACTGAGTCATAGACACTCCATATTTTAGATCTCACTCTGGGAGGATGTATATGCAAGGCACTGCTTCTTCAGCCTCGTCCACTTCCTGCTTGAGATAACAAATTGGTAATTTGATTTTGCTTTCAATTTTGAAATGAAAGGGCTTCTCATAACTCATTTATGCTTCTTTTTCATGGCTTAAAGCTCACATTACAAATATATTAAAAACACTCCTTCTCTAGGCTGCAGACCCTGATGGTGTTACAGAACATTAAAGTTGTACTCCCCAGCTCATTCTTTCTCACTTTTGACTGAGGCATGACAACAATTGTTGCTCCATTTCCTGGTGAAACCATCACACAAAAATCTCAGGTTAGGTGGTCAACAATGACTTAGATGACTATCAACAGCCCCACCTGCATAGAAGTATAAAAGCATTGGGGTATGGGGATTTGAGGAAGGGGTATTTTGAAGGAAATGTTAATTTTGAAGGAAATGTGCTGTGGTCCCCAAGGGGACAGATATAGGGGTGTGTTCTTCACCTCAAGCTCAGACTGATAGCTTTGGCAGAAGCCCTGTGAGAGAAGTTAGAAGACAGTGCTGTTAAAAAAAAAAAAAAAAAAATGCACAACTGAGAAATGTAAAGGTAAAAGTTGGTTTAGGAGGTCTTGGCAGACAAGCCCAACGAGAAGGAGCTGGTGCTGGGACAAAGGGAGGCTATGTGTTTTCCATGAGCTGATCTGGGCCAGCACAGGAGAGATCTGATAGGGTCATACCGAGACCCTTCTCCGAGGGCTGCCTGGAAGAGGGAACAGCCTGGAGCATGGAGTTCAGGGGATAGTTCTGGGGTGTAGATGTGAATCTAGGAGTTGTTGGCAAATATATGGCCTTCTCAACCTTAGGACTAGAAGAGATTGCCTAGGAAATTGAATGGATAGAAAAGGAGGTTCCCTAAGGCTGCACTGGGGCTCTCTGTTCATTTAAGCTCCCAAGGAGGTGACTATATCTGGTTCCTGTTTCTCTGGAAGTGACAGGGGTTCTCCATTGTCCAATTATCTTGCCTTTTGTGACTCTAAATTCACCTAAAACTATCTCATGCTCTTCACAAAGCCCATTCCCCTCCCCATCATAGATCACCAAAGCCTTTGAACTTAATGTATATCTCCAGAATTCATTGTGATCATTAAAGCATATAAGTGTATCCATGAAACTAAGTATAATCCTTTTGTGTTTGTTCCTTAAAATTGTGAGCAAAAGGTATTGTGATTAAAATCTCATCCGGTTCCTGTCTTATTGAATTCAACCTTATTTGAGGCATCAATCCATATTGATGTGCATAGATCTAGTTTATTCCTTCTGACATCTGCACAGTAGTCAATCACATATATGTCCCATAATCAATTTATTCACTCCACTATTAATAGACACAGTATTACCTAGGGTACAGATGAAGCTGCTATAAAAAATAGTTCCAAACACAGAGAGTGAGCAAAAGGGAAGCAGTTGGTTGACAGCTGGTAGAAATGCATAGAATTTTTTATTTCGAACTTATATCCAGACACTTGTGGGCTTTCCTATTTTTCCTAGGAATTTTTTAATAGTTTCTTCTGGGTTTTCTAAGAGATCATCATATCATATACATGTTTGTTGTTATTAGTCACTGTTGAGACAGCTCTGACTCATGGTGACCTTATATGTAATAGAAAAAAAAAAAAGTTGCCCGGTCCTACGCCATCTTCATAATCATTCCAACCGAGGGAGCTCACCTTCTAGCACTATGTGGGATAATATTCTGTTGTGATCCATAGAGTCTTCATTGGCTAGTTTTTGAAAGTAGATCACCAGGTCTTTCTTCCTTGTCTGTCTTAGTCTGAAAGTTCCACTGACACGTGTCCACTATGGGTCACCCTACTGGTATTCAAAATACTGGCGGCATAGTTTCCAGTGTCACAGGAACATGCAAGCCACCACAGTACGACAAACTGACAGATAAGTGGTTGATAATATACATATAAAGGAGTTGTATTTTGTCTCCAATTCTCATGCCTTGCCTTATGTGCTGGTGAAGGCCCCCAGTGCAGTGCTGACCTGAGGGGTAATAGTGAACAATTCTGTCTTATTTTCAGAATTCAAAAGGAGTGCTTTAAAAAATTCCCCCTTTGAAGACAATATTTATTGCCTGTACTTGACCCCTTTATTAAAGATGTTTTCTTTCACTTCTGGTTTACAGATTGGTTTTTAACATAAATGAGTCTTGAATTTTATTAATTTTAAGTCAAATGAAGCTGTACTTTGTCACATTTTTCCTTGGTGTTGATATCGAAGTATACTAATTTCAAAGAATGAATTGTAAAGCATTCCATCTTTTTCTATTCTCTGGAAGAATTTGTAAAATTTGGAAATATTTTTTCTTAGAAAGTTTTGCTTTTTTCTTCCAAAATTCACCTGTGACACCCTCTTGCCCTGATATTATCTTTTTGAAAAGATTTTAACTACTATTTCAATTTCTTCAATTGCTGTAAGACAATTCAGAATTTTTCCCCTTTGAATCAGTTTTGGCAGAGAGCCACACATCTTCCCCTTCAATACATCCCATACAAGGCTGAAGAGGATTCCCACCATCCAAAGAGCACCCAGGAAGATGAGTCCCACAGGCTCTCTTCTCACCATGATCACGTGTTTATCACAAACTTGCTTAAAATCTACCAATGTTAAAGAAATGTTTGCCCCTCTGGACTCATGTTTTTCTCCTATGAGCTCAAAGAGATGGGAATTTGGTACTACAGAAATCAAGGCTGACCAACCAGGTTTCCTCCCTATGAGAGATACAGCCAAGCAACATCCAGACAACATGTGCCCAGGCCCCTGTACTCTGCCACAAGACATGTGTCTTCAGTGCGGAGATATTCAGGGCCCAGTTTCAGTTCATTCTGCTGAAATCCAGGGAAGGTGGCAAAGCGAGAACTGCCAGGGAAGGTGGCAAAGCGAAAACTGCGGAGAAGCCTCAGTCACAGTGCTGTCCTATCACAGTTGACTTTTCTCATTTGGGGTGTTACAGGTAGGGTGTTCCCTTCTCTCAGGCGGAAGCATTAAAAAGTAAGTGGTTCCATTTCATAAACAGGCTGGAGTCAGATTCCAAGAGCCATTAACCCTGCACATTCATGTCACCTTTCCACACTCCGGGTGTTATCTAGGTCGGATCACACATGGTTTTTGGTTGATTTTGAATGCTGTTGCTGTGTCAATTCCCACTTATGACAGAGTAAAGCTGCCCCATAGGGTTTCCTAGGCCATCATCTTTATAGGAGCAGATTGCCAGGTCTTTTCTCTCACAGAGCCTCTTGGGTTTGAATTGCCAACCTTTCAGATAGGAACTGAGCATTTTTAATCATTGCTGCACCAGGGCTAATTTTCAAGTTTGAAAAAAAAATTAAAGAAACCCCCTACCTTTCCTGCCTAATCTTCCATTCTTCCTTAGGTACAGGCAGGCCATTGGGGTTGGCAGGGGTCTCAGGACAATTTGGCCAGCTCTGTTTGGCACAAATGAGCCTAGCAAGTCCTTTCACAACAAGGAGCACATGCCTTCTGCAGTAATTGGTTCCTGGAACACACTGAACAGTGTTACATAAGTCTACATTGTTTCTAAAAAACCTTCAAGTTGACTCTGACTCATAGCAACTCCCGATGTGTCCAAGTAGAACTGTATTCCATAGGGCTTTCAATGGCTGATATTCCCAGATGTAGATCACCAGGGTTTTTCTCTGGGTATACTCAAACCTCCAACCTTTCAGTTAGCAGCCATGCATGGTAACCATTTGCACCACCCAGGACTCCACTAGACAGAATCAATTTTTGGTAGCATAGTGGCAACCACATTACATTGTATCATTTGAAGGAGATACATAATACATCTCTTGGGAAGGAGGGGCCCACATGAGAAATGAGGTCTTTCACATGGAGATGACAGAGGTCTTCACGCCCTTGAGAGGATATTTCTAAGCGTCTTTTACATGGGTGGGTGGGGAGTATATCTTTTGCCATCATCGGCTAAGTGGTGCCATTGAATTTGCTACTATGTGTATTATATCAATAAAAATGAAAATATTAAAGACAATGAATGAGATAATAAAGACCTACTGGCTTTTTTTTTTTTTTTAGGAAAGCAGGGGTGGAGTGATGAGGCTTTGAATTTGGACTTCAAGAACTGAGAGTCTCTGGAGGAATGCCCTTGTCAAAAGAGCTTCTACTCCTGGGCCATCTTCATGTGCCTTGACATCTCTCTTTCCCCATCTCTGCTTCTTTAGCTTGCTAGTTTAATATCTTTTATATCTCAAAAGACATTAATTTAAGAAACACCCTACACTAATTCAGTCTCATTAACATAACAAAGACAACCCATTCCCAAATGGAATTTTAACCATGGGCATAGAGGTTAGGATTTACAACATATATTTTGGGGGACACAATTCAATCCATAACACCACCCTTCTCAGGGAATTTCCAGATCACAAGCACCACACCTTCATGCTCTCCCTGCACAGTCTTAGGGCATCTCCACTGACCAGAAGAGATATTCCTTGAGGCAGAAGGTCTGGTTGGAGGCCCTAAAGACTGAAGCATCTACCACCACCCCATTTGTGGGCTTCATTCATGATAACGATGCAGAGAAGCTGGAGGAGGCCTTAGCACTTTATAGGTCTTTCACTGGGCTGGATGATGCATCCCTGGAAAACATGGCCAAGTGTTTGCAAGTGTTTGTGGAACAAATAAAGACAAAACATTAGGTCCCCCTATTTGCTGTCAGTTGAGGGGGATGATGAGACCTTAGAGGAAAAACTGCTGAAACGTGTTGAGAAAATTGGCTCAGTCACGGGTGGACCCCCTTGCCAGTATTTTTTACTTTAGAAAAAACTTTTATTTGCAAAATCACTTCCTTGATAATGTCGCAAGTGATACAAAAGCTTTCTTGAAATAAGAAAAGTTGGGTTTCACGCAGTGTCCCCAGGCCATTTCACTCTGCCAGTGCAACTGTCTGGAAAGACTACTTCAAACCTTTGTACGTACAACACACAACTGCGGCCATAATGCCCAGAGGTCCTGTGGGGCCTCACCCATTCCTGGATGAAAGGTATGGCTCCCTCTCACTCAACAGGCTGGATCCATGTATCAAGAGCGACAGAGTTTGAAGAGAAAGGCCCAGGTAAACCTGAATTATCCTGGGCAGTTACTCTGCCTAATGCTAATTGTCTTTCCATTTATCATTAAAAGAAACAGTTCTTGCATAGCTGTTAAATGGTGGGGTCTTAACGCTTTTACCAAACTCATTATGGATGAAGTCCAATTCTGCTGACCTCAGGAGAGGGACTAGACCTATGTAAAGACAGCACATGAGCCACTGGAGAGCTGGTAGCCTTTGGTGCTTCTCGCTGAGATGCCTTCATGTTTCCGTGGCTCCCCTGGGAAATGGGAGCAGAGACCTGTAGTTACTGAGTGTCTTCCTAAGACTACATGTGACTGAAATTTGCATCTGTAAACTAACTGGCTTGTCTCCAGCCTTAAGAGCAGTGTCTTCAGAAGAAGGCTCTGGACTCCAGGCTCCTCCACCCTTCTCCCACTGCTTCCTCCTTCTCATTATCTTGCCAGTTTTCTCCGGAACCTCTTATGGCAGTTTGACTCATTCATTAGATATGACTGAGTCCCTAATCTTTAGCTCTCAGGGCTCTGTAACCCCATGACCTGCCAGGACTATTCATGCCCAAGTGATGACAATGTGGGCAATTAGCTATAAAAAATAGCACTCTGAAAAGAGAGAAAAGTTAGAGTCTTTTATGATGGCAAATGCTTCTTCCTCATTCACTGAAAGCTTTGGAAACTCACACACACCTTCCCCCCTTGTCCCTCGTGCCCCCTAGCCCTGGGAGAGCCTCATCCACCTAGTTGTCTTGGCTAGGTGACCTCCCAGGCATCATTGGGGATCTCCCTTCCCTGGTCCTGGTACCCTAACACCTGACAAACCAATACACCTGCTGCATGTCTCTCAACCTGGAGTTGGATCTCAACTTCTAGAATTCTTTGATCCTTCATCTGATGGAAGAAATAATTAGACCATCCTTGTAGAGCTGTTAGGAGGATGCTATGAGACACATATGTACAGTTACACATCTAAGGTTTTATTAAATCTCCCACATTCTTTTCCATTTATCTCCTGCTTACACACTGTGGCACCTACTTAGAGGCTGGAAGACATGGTCCTGGGAATCCTACAAAGAGCCTGATCTGACCTCACCCTGCTTGTCACAGCAAAATTAATGGATAACAGAAGCTCACAAATAACATCAGGCGTGGAATAGGATCTGAACAACAGTGTAGGGATTTTGTGTAGTTGAAGATCCCCTTGTCCCCCAGACTGTCATTGTGCAGTCTTTCTGTGCCCACCATTCCTCAGGTTCCCCTGTCCTCCTGTGTAGTTCCTTCCCTCCTCTCTGTGTTGGTTGTTCATTGCAAAGCATGCAATTGGTCATCCTCCAGGTAAGATTGCAGGGGGACCAATATGCTAAAGCCCCCAAGCAGAATGGAGTGGCAAGCCCACTGAACCTGGTAAAAATGACCCCATATGAAGGATGGGAGGGAAGCCAAAAGTTTCTGCTATGAATCTATGTGCAGGGGAGTACTGCTTCTAGAAAAAGCTGTGGGCAAGTGTCCACTCTTTGCCAACTGCTCATACTGGTTTCATGTTCTTCCCTTAGCCTCTCCAGGAAACTTTCCCCACTTGCTGGGGCTAGAACATCCCAGTTGAACTCTGACATCACCATTGGAAGCTTCCTTTCTCGGGCTTCACTGTCCATGTGGCAAATACTGGGCATGAGGAGGACACTGGCACCTGCTAATGACTGCAATCTCCCCCAGGTGTACATCCCCAACAAGACTGGAAAGGGCTCCCCACCATCCAAAGAGACCCCAGGAGAATGTATCCCCCAGATTGCCCTCTTGCCATGATCACTATCACAAACTTTCTCAAAATATACCAAAATTAGGAATGTTTTCCCCTCTGGACTCACTTCATTCACCTGTGATTCCAAAGAGATAGAATTTTAGAAAACTTAGAAACCGAAGCTGGCCAACTGGTTTCAGTCTGTCCTTCCTCCTTTTACAAGGCATTGCCAAAGAGTGTGCTGATGACATTTATACTAGCCCCTGTGCTCTGTCTCAAGACATGTGTCTTCACTGTGGAGGGATCCAGAGCATATCCCCAGCTCATTCTGCTGGAATTGAGGGAAGCTAGCAAAGTGAGGGCTACAAGTGAGAGTTGCTAAGGTGCTGCCGTGTCACCTCCCTCTCTCTTTCTGTCTGTATATATTAGTTGTCTTCTGTTGCTATAACAAAAATACAACAAGTGGAAAGCTTTAACAAACAGAAATTTATTCTTTCACAGGCGAGAAGTCCAAATTTAGGGCCCCAGCTCCCAGGGAAGGCTTTTTCTCTCTGTCGGATGCAGGGGGGTGAAGGTCCTCATCATCAATCTTCCCCTGATCTAGGAGCTTCTCAGCACAGGAACCCTCAGTCCAAAGGATGTACTCTGCTCCCAACTTTTCTTTCTTGGTGATATGAAGTCCCTCTCCTCTCTGTTCACTTCTCTCTTTCATATCTCAAAAGAGATGGACTCAAAATACAACCTAATCCTGTAGATTGTGTCCTGGCTCATTAACATAACTGCCTCTAATCCTGGCTCATTAATATCATCCCACTGCCATCGAGTCAATTCCAACTCATAGTCACTCTATAGGACAGAGCAAAACTGCCCCCATGAGGTTTCCAATGAGTGGCTGATGGATTCAAACTGCCAACCTTTTAGTTAGCAGCCAAGCTGTTAACCACTGTACCACCAGGACTCCCATTAACATTAACATCACAGAGGTTAGGATTTACAACACATAGGATAATTACTTCAGATCACAAAATGGAGAACAACCATACAATACTGGGAATCATGGCCTAGCCACATTGACACATATTTTGAGGGGACACTATTTAATCCATGACTATATATATATAATATATATAATTGTAAAAATATGTATAAACAACATATATCAATTAAACATTGTTCGGGTGTACAATTTAGTGATATCAGTTACATTATTCATGTTGTGCAGTCATCACCCATAAGCATAGCCAAATTTCCCATCACCATAAACAGAGACTCACTGCCTCCGAAACAATAACTCCCCTTTCTCTGTTCTTTCTGCCCCCAGTAAGCACTAATACACTTTGTTCTCTATACATTTGCCTATTCAACTCTCGTGAGGTTTACATGGTATGATCCAAAAGCTCTCTGCAAGACACAAGGCAATCCCTCCATGAATACTCTCTGGTGGTAGTAGGATCTCTGAGGAAGACTTTCTTCTGTTCCTCCTCCCTCCAACCTCTTATCTTACCACAGTGTATTAAGATCTCTTGTCTATGAGTCTGTCTGTGCTGTGTTGTTTGCATTTAATCTTCCCCAAACCCTATTATTGTTGTTGTTGTTGTG
This sequence comes from Elephas maximus indicus, assembly GCF_024166365.1. Taxonomy (NCBI): domain Eukaryota; kingdom Metazoa; phylum Chordata; class Mammalia; order Proboscidea; family Elephantidae; genus Elephas; species Elephas maximus. Next base: position 199,702,737 of record NC_064820.1, read on the forward strand.
TGTTGTGGAGTCGATTCCAACTCATAGCAAGCCTACAAGACAAAGCAGAACTGCCCCATAGGGTTTCCTAGGCTATAGTCTTTATGGAAGCAGATTACCAATTTTTTTCTCTTGAGGAGCAGCTCGTGGGTTTGAACCACTGAACTTTCGGTTAGCAGCTGAGCACTTAACCATTGTGCCACAAGGGCTCCCTAAACCTATTAGATAATTGATGTTATTATTCCTCATTATTGGTTAAGAAACAGCCTTACAGTTAAGAAGCAAGCCCCAAATACCACAGCTAGTGAGAGAGGGATCCAAGATTTGAACCCAGGAGTGTGATTCCATGTTTCTGTCTGAACAGGAGAGGAAGATGATCCTGTTTAACTCCAAATCTCCAGTTTCATGGGCTGATTACGGCAAATGCTGAAGTCCTTCCCTTGGAGACATCTTAGTCTAATTATTGTCATCACTTGTAATTTAATCCTTTCCAGGTGCCCCTTCCCTAGTTTTGACAGGGAATGGAAACCACCACTTTCTGTTACCCCCCATCCCACCACTCACTCATTTGCAATTGTAAGGAAAATTACCATGAAGTGTCCTTACCTCTCAGAACCTGTTATAGGGGATTTACACCCATTAAGAGATGGATGTGCCTAATGGAATGGTCAGAGAAATGTCCAGAGTTCAGAGTGAGGGAAGAGAGTGAGAAAAACCACCATCACAGATCCCTCTGCATCAGAACCATAAGACCCTATGGCCTGAGCCCACAGTAAGTCTTCAAAGTCCTCCCCCTGGGATTCCCTGGGAAAGACCTGTGGGTCCAAGGGACAGCTGGGGTGATGCCCCCCACCTGAAGGAAGAGGAGGCGGTGGTGAGCTGGGTGAGGGACAAGTAGCATGATGGTATGGGATGCATGAAGGAGCAAAGTTGGTCAAACATGAGGAGATGGAGCCCTGGGCTAAGTTCAAGCTGGGGAGGCTTTCTGGAATGGGCAGGTGGCAAGCTGAAAGGGAGCTCTGCGATGTCAGGATAACCTTCTTGTCCTTAAGCCCAACTGCATTTATTTTTGCCTCTGTTCAGTCAGGTTAAAGTTCTGTATAGATAGCACTTGTGCATTGTACAGTTTGCTCATGAGGATTATCTTGGAGAAAGAGGAAGTAGTGGTCAGGGGTGGTCAGAGGAAATAATAAAGTATGAAAAGTTTTTTTTCGTATCTTCTTAATTCCCTAAGAATGCCTCTTCCCTGCCTTGGTATCCTCAGCCTTCCTCAATTTCTGTTTTGGTCCCTTCTCAAAAAACAGCCAGGTTTTTAGTCAATGGTCACTCAAGGGGCATGAAGGTCCTGAGAGGCCTCACAGCTGTCCAGGACCAAGAATTCAGTCTTCTGGGAGAGTTCCAGGCTTGCTGCTCCAGCTGTGCACAGGAGGTTTTCTTCTAACACTGGTACAAACTATGGCTTCTGCTTCTATCTGAGGCTACTCCTTTGCAGTGATAAAACAGGCTTAGTGTTCTTGCCAGAGATTTCCAGGGGGCCATGCCAGTCAGAAAGGAGAATAGGTGGGTGGGCAGAAGCCCCTGAATCATTCTCCCTGGTTTGTCTAAATCTGATCACAACCCACCCCATGCACTCATTTCACCTTGACTTCTTCTCTGACAGATCAAGTGAAAAAATAGTCTCCCAAATACATTACGAGTTCCAAAAGCCCCTCTGTCTTTCATGCTACAAACAGTGACATAGTTCTAGTTTCTCCTAGTTTGTAATAAAGATTTGATGACTAGGAAGGGATCAGACTTGTAACAGTAATCTAATAATTTTCCTTCTTCTATCCCTGTTAATAACTTAACAGAGCTCATCTGGTCCATGAGCACAGAACAAATTAATATTGAAAATGCTGTAATATGTATGAATTCAGAAGTCTCTTTTGACCTTCCCTGGGTTTCCATAAGACTTGTGATATTGGCCATATCTTGGGGATGAGTAGCTTCTCAAATTCTCTACTCTCTTTCAAGGTAGTGATTAAAGAATTGATCATTATTCCATCACAAAAATCTAGCTGCTCCAGTGTCCCCAAGTCACCAGGTGTTAGGGACTGATTCAAAGAAGACAATTCTCTGCTCCTACTGTGGCCTGGCAAGGCTGTTTCACACTCTCACAGTCAATCTGTGCACATATTTATACAAACTCACATTGAAGCATGTTCACATTCCCGCACATATGCACTCATGCTTGGTGTGTAGACACACTCATACTCAGTGTTTGTACACACATAGACTCACTCATACAGATTTACACATGTTAACACACCCACTGTCACTCATGCATGGTGTGTACACACAGAGACACACAGAGAAACACATACACAAACCTAAAATGACAATATCAAAAAACAATTTGCCTTTGAGCTCCTCTACACTCTAATCTGTTCAACTCCATTCCATTTCATTCCGTTAGCTATTTTTTTTAATGCTGGTCATAATCAGCTAAATAGTCTTGATGATCCAAGACATGCAGAATGAAGAACACGGATTAGAGGATTCCCCATGCAGGGTTCTATGCAGTTCATGCCAGACTCAACTCTCCTCTGCCCCAAACACAGAGACTCATAGAGAAGTGAAACCTTGCCTTGGCTCAGATGTGGAGTCTGGTGCTTGTTCTAGGAAGATGGTGGAAAAGTCCCTCCCATACCTTGTTAACATCACCTACGAAGGAAATATCTGGTACCCTGCAGCAGAGACAGTTTTCTCCACTAAACTTTTTATAAACATTTGAATTGAGAGGGACTAAAATGGCAGTGGAGCCCTGGTGGTGTGGTGGTTAAGAGGTTGGTTGCTAACCGAAAGGGTCTTTGGTTTAAAAGGGTAGTTAGACCCCTCATCCCTGAATCCGTACCCTCAGGTCCCTCTTCGCTGAGTGGTCCACCCTGGGCACTTGTTCTTTATGTTTCTATGATGCTCACAAATCACATAAGGTATAAGTCACTATTATGCTTTCAAAACACATACGTATAAGCACTCATAATATGAATTTAGAAATAGAAATATGTCTACTTTGTGAATCTCTTTAATGATCAACTGTAAGTCATTAGAAAGTTATTTAGAAATGTTTTGAACTTAGATGTATAAACATAGAAGTATGTGAAGAATAAGGTAAACAAACTTTAAGTTGACTTTGACCTGGTGTGCTGTGGTAAAAGAAACATAAGACAGTTAATTCTTATAAACTAGCTGTGAGACATAAGTCTAAACAACCCCCCTAATCTCCAACCTTGTAGAAAAAATTAGACTTTCAACTAATCACTAACCCGGGAGAGAAGACGTAACAAATTATTCTTTGACGTCATACTGGCCCTTTCATGTGAGGCCAATGTGAGAAATTTGTATATAAGCACTGAACTTCTGCTCACTCACTGAAAGAAGGCAGAGATGGTGTCTCCCTCTAGAGTCTCTCTCTTAAAACTGAGACTCGAAACTGAGATTCTGTCCACCACCACCGACTTGGACCCTAGCTACAACAGACCTCTGCCAAGTTCAATCCATGGTTAAGCCTTCCTCCCCAGACTACTTCTTAAAGGTAAATGCCTGAACTCTAAAGATTTGGACTCTAACCACTGAACTAACATTGTAATTGTTAATTCTAATTCTTTAGTTTGAAATTAATATCTTGAGGTCTTACTTGTGTCCTTGCCATGACTAACTTGCAGTAAACTAAACTAGTTTATGCATGACAAATCTGAGTATTTCTTTATTTAAATCTTAAAACCTACAGGACAGCACTGATATACTCTCACAATTCCAGGCTATCCCAGCCATTACCTGAGGCTGGTTCTGATCTCAGGAGGCCATCACCATGCTGAGACTCAAGAGACTTTGTTAGGTGTCAGGGATCCACCTTTTAATGTCTTTACATTAGCACAGTGACTATTCAAGTTGCCATCTTAGATGGCCTCTCATTTACCAGCTCCTAGAAACAGGGTGGGGACCATGATCAGAAGTCAGCAGAAACTTCCTGGAATGTTACCCCTTTCCAGGAAAAAGGTTCATTGTCCTCCCAGGCAGAGGCATTTCCCTCTGGCACCATCCAAAATTCAAATCCACGCACAGTTGGCTGAGGAAAGACAGGATTGAGTTGTGGAAAGTTGGCATTGTTGTTGGAAGGCAAAGAGACACCAAGAGAAGGGGAACTTGAAAACCATAGTGGGATCATCCAGGATTTCCTTTCCAAGTCAAATACTCAGCACCACTCATGCTCACTGCTCTGCTCTTTCTAAATCTAAATCCTTCTGCCTGGACTCCAAAGCCCCAAGGAGAGGGATCTCAATAAGGTGCAGGTTTCAGTTTCTACATCCAGAAATTAGGTTAATTCCATGGCACACACAGGGTTTCACACTCTTCATCCTAAAGGTGAGGCTTACTGGGGGAATTTTCACAGAGATGGACCCCGTTCCAGTCTAGTTCAAGGCCAGACTGAGATTGGCCTCTGCCACCTCCAGAGCTCTAATATTGGCTGAGTTATGTGCAATGTCAACATTAAATCCCCAGAAAGGCCTGGCCCACAGATAAGTGCTCAGGGTGTCAGTGCAGACTCTTAGGTTGAAAGTAGTATGGTGGCAGGATAAAATATAAAATAATAAGCATGGCCTGTAAGACCTTCCATGGTCCAGTCTCTGTACACTGACCTGAGGGCTGCCTCCCCACTCATCCTAGCCTCACTGCTCCATCCACAGGGGCTTCTCCCAGCATCTTGTTTGCCCTGATTTTTTCCTGTGCCTTGCCCTTCACAATTGTTGCTCCAGCTGTCTGGAAAAGCCCTTCACATGGCTGTGCCTCCTCATCCCCCACCATGGCCTTGAGGAGACCCCTTCCACAGAACCCCACAGTCACAAGACCTGTTACCTGCTCCTCTCTGCAGCACTGTCTATACCTGGGATGACCTAATCCAACACACTTAGTCGTTTTGCTAATGTCTGAGATGTGCACTAGGCTACAAACCAACAACCGTAGGCACTTGCCTGTGCTGTTCACTCCGTACCCTCAGATTCTGGCCATGAACTGACTGGCCCACAGGCAGACATGAGAAGGTGGAGGGTTGGATCCCAGCACTACTCACCACTTGCTATGAAACCTAGGGCAAGCACTGGACCTCTCAGAGATTCTCCTTCCCTCAGCCTATAATGGGAGCATCCAGAAAAGCTCCCCAGGACATTTGAGAACTGTGGAGAGACACCCCGGGAAGTGAGACTGTATGACTCTAACAGAATGATAGAGGAGGTCTGTTTCTGGAGAATGACCAGACACCCTAAAATGCTGATTCCAAGCTGTGAAGCCTTATGCAGCTCAGGGATTTTGAAACTGGCTCTACCACCTATGACTTCCTTGCCTGGATCAGGAAGGACAGCTGACAGGTTGAGAAGGATGGAAGAGTCACTTTAGGAAGCACTTTTTATGGGAGTGTGCTTTCAACTTATGCCAACAATAAAGAAGGCAGGGAAGAACCCAGTAGGGTGGACCTGTGTTTCTAGATCGAGATGACCTCAGCAGAAGGAGGCTGCAGAGTTCCCACCTGTTGCAGAGACCAAGGAGGGGATAGGAGGCCCTAGGTTTGTCTTTGGCTATCCCGGAGATCCCAATAGGAATGTCTGAGGGAACCTCCATGTTCCCTCCTACATGAGGGTCAAAGGAACATTCACCACCCAAAGGGCATCAAGGGCTGACAGGCTGCAACTGTACCAAGTGAGTGAGTCCTTTCCTGCATTTATAGTTCTGTCTTCCCAACCCCTATAAGGTGGGAGGACTAGAGGAAGAAACATAGGAGAAGCTGATTCTTCTCTTGTTCATACTGAAATTTTCTCAGTGTGGGGTGGAACTTAGCTGGTGTAAGGAGATTTAAACTTTATATGGGTCTGAGGTTATTTATTAGACTGATTGCACTCCTGGTTACCTGAATGTGAACAGGAGACAGAATATTTCCTGAGCATGGCTAGAGAAGCACTGAGACCTATGTCACATTTCCACAGAGGAGTGGGGAGGAAGGCAACTCCCTAGTGGAGCTGCAACGCAGGGGCAATGATGAGAAGGAATCATGCCACAGTCAGAGGTTCCACAGCAGACTCCCCAGTTCCCTCCATTGTTCCTATGGTACCAAGTGGCTGCTTCTCCCTCCAAAGCTCAGCGAATAGGAGCAGGGGAGGCAGAGGAAAGCTCACCAGCCCAGCACTTCCTGTGGAGGTAAAAGACCTCGAGGGCTGGCAGTGAGGGCAAGAGGGGGCTCCCTGGCATTGCACAGGCCCCGAAATCTTGTTCCAGGACCCTGAGCACAAACTCTGCTTATTGAAGACTCCTGCAGTACTTAGGGTCTCAGCGAGTGACTTCTTGTTCTCAACTCTCCCTGAACCACAAAAATAGTGAACTTTAAGATGACAACCCAGGTAGTCAAGGTGCCTGTCACTTTCTTTTCCTAGAAATGACTATATTTTGGGGAAGGGAAATAAACATGAGCTGCTTTCACTTTCTTATTCTTGTTAGTACATGGTGGTTTCTAGAAAAAGCCAGAGTCCCTCTCTCCTCCCTCTTTTCCCTAAGAGGTCAGCCCGTCTCTAAGGTCTGGGGTGGAGCCAGGATAGTACAAATACCCTACATATTTTGGTCTAGCCTTCTTGAGACGGACGTGGAACAATTTCTGTGTCTGTTCTCTCTGTGGTGGCTACACAGGCAAAGAGGATCCTGGTAACAAGGAAGGGACCGTACCTTTAGAGGGAATGTTCAGAACCTTAGGTCTCAATGACAGCAGAATTCAGGCTCAGGATTTTGGCTCATTCAAGGGGAGCTGGCCTCAGGCTCCAGCACTGATCTTCCTCACAGGAATGGGTGAGTATCATGGCACTTGGGTCAAATCCATCTCTGTATTCTGTTGCTTTAACAGCTAAGTTATGGTCATTTGTTAAGGCAGCAATAAAACTCATACACTCATAAGCATCCTCTGTGTCCAAGGCATATCACTGGGGTGGAGGGAATGTTTCTCCTGATGCCCATGGGTCTCATACAGCCATATGAAAATAGAAAGCTGTCTCAAAGTGGTGACTGTCACTGCAGGGAGTTCCACCATTGGGCATCTGGTAGTTGTCTCTCCTGGTTGCTGTGTAACTTGATTCACCTGGACACCCAGTTCAAGAATGGACAGGGACCGCATTGTCCAACTTTTGACTTCTCAGAGCCTCATGCTATGGTCCCAGGTGTTCTTTTTGGTTTTGGCAACTATTGATTTTACTTCCCCTGTCTCTTGCAGGATCTCTTAGATGTATACATCTCTGATTGAGGACTTCCGCCAAGAAGGTTTTCTTCGGGCCAAAACAACTGAGTGCTCATGGCACACTAAAGACAAGACTCACGAGTAAAGAAGCCATCTTGGAGGTCTAGCCCCCTCAAGACTTCAGGAGACTTCAGCACAGTCACCATCTGACTGCAAAGGCGTAAAACACTTCAGGTACAAATCACATAACAGAACTCAGTCAATGCACAGCCCCTGGGAGAAAGTAAAACGTTGTTTTTTAGACCACATTGGAAAAATAATGAAGCATTATCTGCCTGCAAATACTATTGCTATACCCTCACATTTAAACGATAGTTTAGCTGAATTTAAGAGCTTAGATGTAAAGTTCTTTCTGTACTTCAAAAATATTGCTCCATTTTCTTCTTGCATTCAATATTGTTGTGGAGAAACCTGAGAGTGGTCTAATTCTTGTTGGTTTTAGGTGATCTGACCCTTCCCTATTAAAGCCCTTAGAACTTTCCTTTACATTTTACATTCTGATTTTCTCCATAATGTCTGAAGGTGTGGGTTCTTCCTTTCCCTTTCTTCAGACATCTCTGGCAACTTCTGAGACTTGTTTATTTCAATTTTCCAACAAACAAATCTTCAGCTATGTTCCACCTGCTGTTTTCTTTTCCTAGAATACCATTAAGCTCTTTTCTAATTTGTATCACATACTTTTTATTTGTTAGATCTGCAACCCTATGAACCTAGATTTGAGCAGTAGAAGTGAAGGCCAGATGGTCTCTTGCAGGCCAGCATCTACTTTCACCAGCTCCTCACCTCTCAGGCATTTGTTTAGCTGTTTTACTCCACCAGCACCTGTGACCTGGCTTGTCACCTGGCTGTCACTGTCAGTTTCTAGGGGAAGAGGCAGGCAATCACTCACTGTACCAAGACATGGCAGAGGGCGTGGGGTCACCTCTGAGAGGCTATCTGCTTTCATCTCAGGTACAGGCAATGGTGACTCAGGCCTGGGCAGTAGTGACAGGAATGGGGAGAAATGGTTGGATTTGGATAGACTTGGAAGGTTAAGCCAATGCAGAGTGTGAGAGAAAAAGGATTGTGTAGGAGACTCCTTGCAGATGGGAGGATGGCATTGCTGTTGCCTGAAATGGAGAAGACTGTGGAAGGAGCTAGCCTAGAAATGTTTGTGCTCTTCATAAAGGAGTGAAAAACAGCCTAGTTTCATTTTCATTTCTTATAAATGCAGCCCTGCACATTTGGCCAATTTCCCAGAAAGGTTGGGTGCGGACGAGGCTGTGAGTCATTCCTGCTGCCTCACACACTTATCCTTGTTACCCAGACAGGGAAGGGGCTATATATAGTCCCTTTCTCTCTGCGGTGACCACACAGGCACACAGGACTTGCATTTCGCTTGTGAGGCATTCCTGGGCTGAGCACTGCAGGGAACCCTTCACAAAATTCAGGATTTTCTGCCATTTCAGCAGGAATATTCAGGGCTCACCTTTGACACCAGAAATCTCTTTTCTTCTTGTAGCTGGTAAGTGAGAAAATACATTGGACCTGTACCGACCGGAAACAGGCTTTGGTGCCTGAGGGGGATGAGAGCAGGAAGGGCAGGTGGAGAGCTGTGATTCCATCCAAACAGATCAGGCCCCCTCTGCAGGTGGCTCAGGGGGTGAGGGGATGGCAGAGAAGCCACTTGGGCCAGGCAAGACGAGTCCTCAATGCTGCCTGGGAGGAAAACAAGACACCTAGGTGCATGTGTCTCAGCCTGGAGTTGTCTCTCATCCCCCCCCCCAGAGTTCTTTGATCCTTCATCTGAAGGTGGGGTTAGTTAGAATTTCATGAAGGGCTGTTAAGAGGAGGAAATGAGAAATGACTGTATAGATACACATCTAAACATTTATCAGTGTGAATTTTTCACTTTCCTTCTCATTTCTTTTCTCTCACATGCAGTGGGCACATTCTCAGAGGCTGGAAGACAAGGTTCTGGGGATCCTGCAAAGAGACTGTCCAAGCAACTCCAACCTGCTTGTCCCAGCAGAAAATAACAGTGAAGAGAAACTCACATATAACTTCAGCTGAGGTATAGAGTCTGAATTTCAGGGAAGGGCTCTTGTGTGATTGAAATTTTCTCAGGACATGAACTTTTTTTTTTTTTTTAATTAACTTTTATTGAGCTTCAAGTGAACGTTTACAAATCAAGTCAGACTGTCACATATAAGTTTATATACACCTTACTCCGTTCTCCCACTTGCTCTCCCCCTAATGAGTCAGCCCTTCCAGTCTCTCCTTTCATAACAATTTTGCCAGCTTCCAACTCTCTCTATCCTCCCATCCCCCCTCCAGACAGGAGATGCCAACACAGTCTCAAGTGACCACCTGATATAATTAGCTCACTCTTCATCAGCATCTCTCTCCTACCCACTGTCCAGTCCCTTTCATGTCTGCTGAGTTGTCTTCGGGAATGGTTCCAGGACATGAAGTTTTGATGTCTCCTTCCCCTCGTCCCCCAGACCTGTGTCATTCTGAGGTTCACTCTGCACCTTCCCAGTCTTGGATTTCTCTGGCCTTGTGTATTTGTCTTTCTCTTCTATCCAGCTCCTTGCTCACTGCTCAGCATGTCATTAGTCATCCCCAGGCCAGTCCCCTGAAGCCCCAAGCACTGTGGGGTGGGCAAACCCACTGAACCTGGTAAAAAGGAGCCCAGGGGGTGGGGAGAGCATGAAAAGCATTGCTAAGAGTTGATCTGCAGGGGGGTATAGGAGTTCCCTCCAAGTAAGCTTCTCTTTCTCATCTACTCAGTTACTCTTCTTCCCTATAAATCATGTGGAGGTGAGTGATTCTCTCTGCTTGTTACAAATGTAAGAGTCTTCCTATGACCTCCAAGGAGAAGGCTTATGTATGCCTCATCAGAATCTCGGCTTCGTGCTCTCTGTGCATGTGGAGTCTTGAAAGGTGGGGATTTGCTTGGCTCCCTGTTCTCTGCCATTCAAACATATTCCATCTCTGTCCATGTAACAAGTATATACTGAGCATATTTGTCATGCATTTTTGTAGCCACAGGAGATAAAGAAGAAAACAGATCTGGCATGCTGGAAGAACAACAAGGTTGATGGGGACAAAGCAAAGCGAGGCAGAGGGGAGGATGGATGCAGGAGATGAATGCAGTCAGGGCACTGGAATCAGGTTGAGTCAGGCTTTGGAAGGAGTTTATCTTTCCCCTGAGTACGGCAGGAGCCTCTGGAGGGTTGTGAGCAGAGGGGAGTCTCATGGTCTGACTCCCTTATTAGAAGGGTCATTGGTGGCTATTACCAGCAAGACTATGGGGACTCAAGTGCAGAGCAGGATAACTTCTAGGAGGCTCTCTGTAATTATCCAAGGTAGAGAAGCTGGTGACTCAGGACTGGGTGGTAGCGGTGAAATGGGGAGAACTGGTTGAATTTGAGTACGCTTGGAAGGTTAAGCCAAAGTAGAGTATGACAGGATTGGGGGTGGGGGTTCCTCACATTTGGGAGGATGACATTGCTGTTGCCTGAAATGAAGATTGTGGAAGGAGCTAAACTTGAAGGGGTAGATTGTTCCAGAACTACGTTTTAGTGGAGTTCATTTGGTCAAGATAATCTTAGACTTACAAGTGGGAGATGTTGAGTAAATAATGGAATATTTGGATATGGAGTTCAAGGGAGAGGCCTGGGTCAGAGCTATAAATATAATATGGGAGTTGTTTGGGGAGTTGTTAGCATATACCTGGTATTCGAATCATAGGACATGTTGATAGCCAAGGGAGTGAGTGTCGATACAGCAGAATTAGGACTGAGTCATAGACACCCCATATTTTAGGTCTCACATTGGAAGGAGATATATGCAAGGTACTGCTCGTTCAGCCTTACACATTTTCTGTTTTAAATAAAAAACTGGTATTTTGATTTTTCTTTCACAGTCAGAATGAAAGGGCTTCTCATTATTCAATTATCTTTCCTTTCTATGGCTTAAAGCTCAGTTTACAAATACATAAAAATCCTCTGTCTCCAGGCTGCAGTCCCTAATGGTAAGTGAACAGAACATTAAAATGGGATTACTCTCTCTTACTTTTGGCTGGGTCATGACGATTGTTGTTCCCTTTGATGACTGTCAAAGCCCTCACCAGTGTAGAAGTATAAAAAGTGTTGGGATGAGGAGCTTTGTGAAAGGAATATATTGGGGGACATGTCAGGGTGTCCCCCAAGTGCCCAGTGAGGGAGCTTTTTCTCAGCTGAAGCTCACACTGAGGGCTTAGATGGGAGCTCTGGGGAAGGAGTCAGAGGACAGTGCTGTTACAGGGCAGTGTACTGGTATCTGACACAAGCCTGAGAAATGTAAAAGTGAGTGTTGGGTTAGCCCAAAGAGAAAGAGCTGGTTGCAGAGTTTTCTGGGACAAAGTGTGGCCATATGGACCCCATGATTTCAATCTAGGCCAGCCCAGAAGAGAGCTGATGGAGTCACACCAAGTCCCTTCTAAAGAAGGGAACAGTCAGGAGGGTGAAGTTCAGGGGAGAGGTCTGGAGTATGAATGTGAGCCTGGGAGTTGTCTGTGAATATATGGCCTTCTAAACCTTGAGATTTGAAGAGATGCCTGGGGAGTGAATGGATGAAGAAAGAGTTTCCCAAAGGCTGCACGGAGGCATCTGCTCTTTAGAGTTACCCATAGGAAGACCCTATCTGTATAGAGCTGTAGGGCTCAACCCTCGCCCACTTTCTTTGCTGTGATGTGGCCCTGAATTGCCTGGTATCTGTTTCTTGGGAAATGACAGATGCTACCCTTATAAAATTATTATTACCCTTATAAAATTATCTTGCCTTTTGTGACTTTGAGCTCATGTAAAAATAGCTCGTCCCTTTCCCCAACACATTCCTCTTCCCTTCATAGACCACCACAGTCTTTTGAATTGAGTAGTCAGTCCTCATTATTCACAGATTCTTTATTTTTTGAATTAGCCTAATCATTAAAATTTAATTTATTTAAGCCCAAAAATCAATACAGTACTTCCACAGTCACTCAGGGGCATGCACAGAGCAGTAATAAATTTAAATTGCCCAATGTTCATCTTTCCACCTGAGGTCAGTCAAGGCAACACGCTTGTTTCAGCTCACGTACCGAAGACAGTATCTTTTTCATAGATTTTAGTCATCGCCTTATTGAGACATTCCAAGAGCAGTTCCTGTGTCCTGTTCTCTGTGGTGACTACAAGAGCAGAAAGGACAAGGCACCAGGGCAGGGAAAAGAGAACAGACAGGAGGGAGAGTCCAGAACCTTAGATCTCAGTGACCACAGCATTCTGATCAAGGATTTGGGGCTCATTCAAGGGACAGCTGACCTCAGACTCCACACTTATCTTCCTTGTAGAAAAGAGTGAGGGCCATTGCTATGGAATGGAATCCAGGCTGGAGACCACAGGGCCTTCAAGGGACAGGGAGGCAGGTAAGGGTAACTTCAAAGGAGAATGAGGCTTATTGGATGGATATGGAAAGCAGTTGCTGGAGGTTTTCGGTCTACATGTAGTCTGTCTTTGAAGATGCCATTTGCAAATAGGCTTTACCTGGACCAATCTGGCATAAGATATTCCCTTTTGGAGTCCGGCTGGTGTAATAGCTGCAAATGTTTATCTGCTTTGGAGTTCACTTATATCAAAGTCCAATGTTGTCCCCCTTCTTGAAAGAAAATAAGAGCCTCCTGTCCCTTACACTGGAATTGGAGTGAGAAAATGAATTGTGAATCCCAGTCTTCCTCCCACTGAGAGATTTGGGACTTGTGGTCCCCACTTTGGGCCCCAATGTCTTTGGATGTACAACAGCAATGACACTTCTCAGGACAAGTGTCCTGTGGTCTGCACAGCCCCATGCAGGTCATTCATGATGAGGGTCTCCAGATCTCTCTCTGCCACTGCTCAGCACCCCTCAGCCACCCCAAAACAAGTCTCAAGGGTTTCACCAGTCCCTCTGCCCACCACGATTTTTTTTTTTTTTTTGCTACAGTCGGCATTTGCAAAAAAAAAAAAAAAAACAGGAAAACTGTATGTGCATTAGATTTGCCATTTTTGGAAGGAGAGGTAAGAGCAGAGTCGGTGAGAGTGAGGGTCAGATGCAGCAGCCAGCTAAGAGAGGGGTGACCAAGAGGAGAGGTCTTTCATGGAAAGTGGGGATTGAAGGGAGAAACCTGAGGTGTTTATCTGATGATAAGGCCATGGCCAGGGAAGGTCTCAGAGAGAGGGGAGCTGGGCGTCTGGTAGATGAATAATTGCCCTAGAAGAAGGCAGAGGTCTTGGGTCTTCCTGCCCCAGCCGGTGTCCAAGGCTGTTCCACCGATTTGTGTCTGAGCCTCATTATCTGTAAAATGATTCCTCATTTCATTGAGACCTATTGAGAATCAGTAATGCATGTGCAGGCACTGTAGAAGTTCTGAACAAATTAAGGTTCCTGGGTAGAGCTAAGTGTTGGTGTTTGACTATTAACCTGAAGGTTAACAGTTCGAATCCACCCAGCAGCACCACAGAAGAAAGGCTTGGCAATCTGCTTCCATAAAGATTGCAATCAAGAAAACCCTATGGAGCAGTCCTACTCTGTAACACATGGGGTGGCCATGAGTCAGAATTGACTAGATGACAAGGATTTTATAGTCCTATTATTGTTCTATTGTTCTAGCTGAGGCTTAGTTAAAGGCACAGAAGAAAGTGCCCTTAACCAGCACAAGGAGAGAGTGGTCAGTAAGTAGTCAGGAGGACAAGGGCAGGTATGCTGTGCCTTTGGGCCTCTCACACACAGGACGTGGAGAAAGGAATGGACAGAGGCAAGGTTTACTTCCCCTACCTGGAAGCCAGGCTCTTCCATCCTAGCTTCTTTCAGTCATTGACTCTTTTCTATTCTTATCTCTACAGGTCTCTGACTTTGCCTAGGTATCCATGGGTGATATTCAAAATATTTATGTAACAGGTTTCACCTGAGCTTAGACCCACAGAACCATTTCCCCGCCAGTGAATACCAGAAGCTTGCATGTCCTCTCTACGGGGGACACACAGTGAAGATGTTTTCTGTTATCAGTGGACCCTGGCACAATATAGCTTCCCAGACCTGCTTCTGCAGAAACTGTGATTCAACTGCCCAAATTCTTAAGGGGGAGAGAGGCAAAAGGAAAGAGAGCAACAGAGAGTGAGAGAGAGGAATGAGAGATCTCTGGTGGTTTCTGGTCAGACAACTCTATGGTCTTGAGTTGGGTTCCCCCCAAGTTTGATCTGACATGTCAAAGAAGACAAAGCTCTGAAAATATGCGTCTATCTCCTTCCAGAGGCCTTAGGCCAGAGGCAATGAAAGTCACATAAGTACATTATTTGATATATTCCATAATTCCAAGAATAGGCTTAAGCTTTCTGTTCAACTACTTGAAAATCTAAGAAGTGTCCTGTATGTGTCAAGTACTAAACTATGGCCTTTGGGTGTGGCAGTTAAAGGAAAATCATGATCCCAGATTCTTCTGGGTCCTCCCTTTCCTTAAGAATTGTTTGATAAAACTCCCAGATTTGGAGTCAGGTTCTCCAGAGCAACAGAACCAATAGGAGGTAGATATATAGATATAACTGGTTCCCTTCTAGTCTGCTGCAACTCACGGGCGAATTTTCAGAAGTTGATTACCAGGACTTTCTTCTGAGGCTTCTCTGGGTGGTATTAAAGCTCCAACATTTCAGTTAGCAGCTGAGCACATTAACCATTTATACCACCCAGGGACTCCATATATTTATAGATGATAGACAGATAGATAGATGGTAGGTAAATAGAGAGAGAGAGATAGGTAGATAGAGAGAGAGATAGATACATAGAGAGAGAGAGAGAGAGATTAGATGGATGATGGATAGATGGATAGATCAACCAATCGATCGATCTATCTATCGATAGATAGAAAGATTAGATAGACAGATGATAGATGATGGATCCATGGATCCATGGATCGATCGGTAGATGGATCCACGATGGATCCATGATGGATCCATGATGGATTGATAGACAGATAGACAGATAGATAGACAGACAGACAGATAGACAGATAGATAGATAGGTAAGGTCAGCTGGTCAGTCATAGGTAGGTAGGCAAGTAGATAGACACGTAGATAGGTATACAGATAGATTTTAAGGAAGTGACTCATGAGTTAATGAGGGCTGGCCAGTCCAAAATCCAAAAAGGCAGGAGGCAGGCTGTAAGCTGCAGCATTCTTGATTCAGAATTCAGTAGGCCAAGCTGCAGGCTAGAGAAGCTCAGGCAGTTTTACGTTACAGCCTTGAGGCAGAATTCCTTCTTTTCCTGGAAATTTCAGTGTTTGCTCTTAACACCTTTAACTGATTGGATGAGGCTCACCTACATTATGAAAGGTAACCTCCTTTTTTTAGAGTCAACTGACTGAAATTTTTAATCACATCTACCAAATACCTTCAAGCAACATCTAGACTAGTATTTGACCAAACAACTGGGCGCCATGGCCTAGCCAAACTGACAGATAAAAATTGTGTTTGCAAGTGAGATTCAGGCTTTCCAGAGCCCAACTATGGTGTATCTGAATGCCTTACCATAAGTGAAAGCCACCCTAGTAGTAGTTACAATCGTTTTCCCAAACTAATAGCAGACATTAGCTTGGAAAGATCCAGTTCTGGGAAGACTGAGGAAAACAGGCAAGCTCAAGTTCTGCTGCTGAGTGAAGTTTAGAGCCAGATTTTGAAAAGTAACCCTGTGTCAAATTTAAGAAGTAACTTGATATGATTTCGTAAAGTAGATTCTCACTAAGTTCCACAGATGGTTCGTTAAACTCTCCAGCTCCGAGGTCTCCAAATTTCTTAATTCAGAAGGCAGAGAAAAATAATAAAATAGAATCATTCATGGCTTACATGAAATTTTGAGAAGCAGATTTTTTTTTTTTTTAAATTCCTAACACTCATCCCACCCATAACATTTAATAGCAAGATCAGGCTGTGGGATGACTAAGAAGTTAAGGGAGTGAGTGGCGGGTGGGTACCTTGAGGGTCATTCTTCTGCAAAGTTTAGTTCTGGGTAGTTCTGGGCAAACGTCATGTTCTGCATGCCTGTGAGTGGAAGGAAGACTTGGGAAGACAGTGAGGACTGGACTGTGCTTGTGGGAGGGAGAGAGAGGACACACTTGGACGAGAGAGGAGGCTGGTCTTTGGCAAGCAGAGGAGGATGCTTTTGTCTAAAGACAGGTTTTCTTTTTATGAGGAAGTTGTAACAAAATTTGGAGTGAACAGAAAGATTATAGGGTGTCTCCACTATGCAAAGCTCAATGCACATACCCTTTTGGGTTTCCTGAGTCACTAGAGTCTGTAAGTTTTTAGTAACTGGGAGCAATGTGAAATTATTCTCTTCCATATGCATGCAAAGAAACCCTGGTGGCATAGTAGCTAAGAGCTACAGCTGCTAACCAAAAGGTCAGCAGTTTGAATCCACCAGGCACTCTTCGGGAACTCTATGGGGCAGCTCTACTGTGTTCTATAGAGTCGCTATGAATTGGAATTGACTCGACGGCAATGGGTTTGGTTTTTGGGTTTTTTTTTTTTTTAGGCATGCAAATAAAATCTGTGCAGGCTAAACTGATATACCTCTTCCATTGTAGAAGAAGGCAATTTTGCTTCCATTTTCACATTCATTTCAATAATTCTTGAGCTATTAATGTTTCTGTTCTTTGGGATTCTCCTTATCAGTTGTAACATCTGCCTTGTTTCTTCATTAATAATGAGTAAATAAAATCCTTAGCATATGTGCACTGTATATTTATATAAGAGTCATAATTTTATCTCCTTTTGAAAATTGCCCTTTAAGAAAGTGAAGCGGGTGGTGGGCAGTGAGCAGGCTCCAACTGTAAAAAACTTGATGGTAGACCCTGTGACTACTCTATGTGTATAATTTTTTGTAATCCACAGCTTCCTATATCATCTTCCTTGCTCATCATGAAAGAATATAAGGCTGCATCAATATATAGCAATAATTTTCTTGAATTGCCTCAGTTTAATCAGATATCCGTGTTTCCAAACCGTCCTGTATTTAATACAGAAAACTAGAGGTTCTGTTTACCTCCTAGACCACTTCCTGTCACATGTCCTAAAGTCCACAAAAACTAATCTATGAAGTGCGGTAGACAGGCTTTAAGCTGTGGTGCAACAGTTATAACTACAAGAATTTATGTGCTTGTTTATGTCCCTCATAGAGCATACCTCCTGGGGAGCAGGATAACTAAGGGGCTTGTCTCTGTCTCCTGTCTTCTCCCTCAAGACTCGTCCTGCCCCCTGATTTCCTGCAGGGCAGGGAAAGTGAGGTCTGCCTGGAAGTCTTCTGTGCTCACTATTGTGCTGGCCTGAGGAATGAAAGGGTGCTGGGCTCTGTGTTGAGGTTTCAAAAAAACACATATATAGTCTATATTAGTTAACTATTGCTGCCGTAACAAATTTTCACAAGCTTAGTGGCTTAAAATAACAGAAATTTATGCTCTTGCAGTACTGGAAGTCAGGAGACCAGAATGAATCTTAGTGATTTAAAATCAAGATGTTAACAGGACTGGATTCTTCCGGAAACTCTAGAGGACAATCCATTTCCGTGTCTTTTCTAGTTTCTTTAGGCCACCCACATTTCTTGGCTTTTGACCCCTTCCTCCATCTTCATAGTACATCTCTCTAACCTCTGGTTCCATCATTCCATCTACTCCTTCTACCTGTGACCTTCTTTCCTCCCTTTTATAAAACATCCTTGTGATTGTATTGAGCCCAGGATAATGTTCCCATCTCAAGAACTTTAACTTAATCACATCAGCAAAGTCTCTTTAGCCATGTAAGGTAAATATTCGCAGGGTCTGGTGATTAGGACGAGGAGAACTTTGGAGGCCATTATTCTACCACACTGTCAGAGAGGCTGACTCCTGGAGTATAGAAATAATCAGCATAAGAAATGGGTAGTCTCTTCTACGGAAGTGGAAAGTAAAGTCTCAGGGAAAATGAGTTAGTCAAAGTAATATGGATAAGTGTGCTATAATGGAACTGGGCATTTGAGACCACTACATTTTCCAAGCAGACCTTATGTTTAGTTCTGCTCCTTCATTCATCTGACCCCCATATCCTCTTTACTTTTCCCAGACCTCCCACAGTTAACTGCCATGGATCAGTTTATCTCAACTTTCCTAACAGAAAAGAAGTTTCAGCAACTGTCTTCTGAATTTCCCCGTTACTACTCCATATTAATCAATAACACAGGAGGCATCCTCTCTCAAGAAACCCTGAAGGGTATTCAAGCAGACCTTCGGGAGGGGAAGCTAAAAGATATGGTTGAAAAGATTCAAAAATCACTTGTGGAAGCACAGAATGCTCCCCTGGATGTGGCTGTGATAGGGGAGTCTGGGGTTGGGAAGTCCAGTTTCATCAATGCCCTGAGAGGGCTGAGTCACGAAGAGAAGGAGTCTGCTAGTGTTGGGGTTGTGGAGACTACCAAGGAGAAAACTCCCTATCAACATCCAAAATATCCCAAAGTGACCTTCTGGGACTTGCCTGGAAGTGGAACCCCCAATTTCCTTCCAGAGACTTATCTAGAAACAGTGGAATTTGCCAAATATGACTTCTTCATCATCATTTCTGCTACTCGTTTCACCTATAGTGATGCTCTACTGGCTCAGAAAATCAAGAATGACGGAAAAAAATTCTACTTTGTTAGAACCAAGGTGGACAATGATTTATATAATGAAGAGAGAAGCAAACCCAAGTCCTTCAAAAAGGAGAGAGTCCTTCAGCAGATCAGAGACCACTGCCTGGCAAATCTCAGTGACATTGGCGTGCCTGAGCCATGCATCTTCTTGGTCTCCAACTTTGACCTGGCTGACTTTGATTTCCCAAGGCTGGAGGAGACACTGTTGATGGAGCTCCCTTCTCACAAGCGCCACACCTTTGCGCTCCTGATCCCCTGCTTATCGGACTCTGCCATTGAAATGAAGAGAGATTTCTTCAAGGGGAAGATCTGGCTGCATGCCCTGAGTACAGCAGCTTTGGCCCTTATCCCCTTCATGCCATTCGTCTATGGCTTTGATACCCCTGAACAGGAAAAGTGCTTGGGACTTTACCGAAGCCATTTTGGTCTGGATGATAAATCCATCAAAGAGATTGCCCAGAAGTTGGGCACACCTGAGCAGGAGATTAGAAGCTCCATCAAGTCCTTGGATTTTCAATCACTTGTGAAGGATGATGAAATAGTTGCAAAAGCCAAGAAATGTGTTGAGTCCTACTGCTCATTGAATGGCGGTCTCCCATCTTCTGTCTTCCAGTTTGTCAAAGTCTACCTTCTACGTTTGAAATTCCTCAACACAGTGGCTGATGATGCCAAAATTATCTTGCAAAAGACTTTAGAGGGCTGAATTCTAAGAAAATGAGGGGGAGGAGGGGTGACTTGCTTCACTGAAGAATAAATGGGTCTCAGGTCCTGTGGCCTACGGATGGGGGGAGTCCTCTTCCTCTCAACACCCAAGCTAACTCTTCCATAAGGCGAAAGATGTCTTTCCAGAGGAAGAATGCTTATTGTTGTGCATGGGGATTTGACCATCCTGTATGTTGCTTGAATCACCATAGAAACACGCCACATTCTTTCCATTAATTCCCATGTGCTATGAAGTATTCTGTACATGCATTTTTTACTCAGATAATAAACATTTAGTAGCAATTGAGATGGCTGTTATCCATTGACTTTCTTTTTTATTATTTTTTTTAATCTAGTCTTTTTTAAATGTCAATGAGCAAGATATTTGTCTACTATTTTGACAACTTTTTTTTTTTTTTTTTTACAATTTCTCCATTTTTTTAACTCCCCATTCCATCTCCTCTATCCCTTGGTAGCCACTCATCTTCTTTTGTTTTAATGGTTTGTCTATTCTAGATTAAAAAAAAAAAAATCTTTTGTTTTAATGGTTTGGATAGTCCATACAAATTGAACCATATGATATTTGTCATGTTTTGTCTAGCTTATTTCACCTACCATAAAGTTTTCAAGGTTCATACATGTGGTGACATGAATCAGAGCTTCCTTTCTCTTTATAGCTGAACAGTGTTTCAACATATTGGTATATCATATATGGTTTAGTCATTCATTTCTAAGTAGACACTTGCATTGTTTCTGCCATTTACTGTTGTGAATAATGCTGCAATGAGCATTGGTATACATTTGTCTGTTTGAGTTGCTGCTTTCAATTCTTTTGGGTATATAACCAGGACTGGAATTGCTAAGTCATATATTTCTATGTTTAACTTTTTTAAGAATCACCAAATTGTTTTCCACAGTGACTGCACCCCTTTGCATTCCCACCAGCAGTGTATGAATATTTTAATTTCTCCACACTCTTGCCAACACTTGTTATTTCTCTCTTTTTTCTTTTTTTAATAACAGCTGTCTAGTGCCTGTGAAGTAGTATCTCACTGTGGTTTTGATTTGCATTTCTCTAATGGCTAAAGATGTTGAGCATCTTTTCATGTGTTTGTTGGCCGTTTGTGTATCTTCTTTGCATCATTTGCTGAAGAGACTATTCTTTCCCCGTCGAATGAATTTGGCAACAATTGGCCATAGATGTATAGGTTTATTTCTGGATTCTCAATTCTATTCCCTTGGTCTATATGTATATCCTTAAACTAGTACCACACTATTTTGACTACTGTAGCTTTATAGTACTTTTTGAAATCAGGAAATGTGAGTTCTCTTGCTTCGTTCTTCTTTGTTGCTATTCTTTTGGCTATTTGGGGCCCACTGAAATTTCATATGAACATGAGGATCATTTTTTCTATTTCTGCAAAAAATGTTGTAATTTTAATAGGAATTGCGTTGTATCAATAGATTGCTTTTGATAAAATGGACATCTTAAACAATATTAAGTCTTCTAATCCATGAACACAGAATGTCTTTCCATTTATTTAGGTACCCTCTAATTTTTTTCACCAGTGTTTCATAGTTTTCAGTGTAAAAGTCTTTTCCTCCTTGGTTAAATTTATTCCTAGGTATTTTATTCTTTTAGATGCTATTGTAAAAGGAATGATTTTCTTAATTTCTTTCTCAGATTGTTCATTGCTAGTGAAGAGAAACAACATATTTCTGAATGTTGACCTTCTACCCTGCCAATTTGCTGAATTTGTTTCTTACATCTAGTATCTTTCTTGGGGATTACTATATATGTATATATATGTGTATATATAGTATCACATCATCAGTGAATAGAGGTAAGTTTTATTTCTTCTTTTCTGCTTTAGATGCCTTTTGTTTTTGTTTGTTGCCAAATTTCTCTGGCTAGAACTTCTAGTACAATGTTGAAGAGCAGTGGTAAAAGCAGGCATTGTTATCTTGTTCCTGATCTTAGGGAAAAGCTTTCAGTCTTTTTCCATTGAGTATGATGTTCATTGTGGGGTTTTCATAAATGCCCTTTAGCATGTTGAGGAATTTCCATTCTATTCTTAATTTGCTTTTATCATGAGGGGTGTTGGATTGTGCCAAACCCTTGCTGTCAAGTCGATTCCAACTCATAGCGACCCTATAGGACAGAGTAGAACTGCTCCATAGGATTTCCAAGGAGCACCTGATGAATTTGAACTGCTGACCTTTTGGTTAGCAGCCGTAGCTCTTAACCAACAGGGTCTCCAATGGCTTCTCTATGTCAATTGATATGATTATATATTTTTTTCCTTCACTCTATTGATGTGGTGTATTTTCTTATGTTGAACCATCTTCCATCCCTCAGATAAATCCCACTTGGACATGGTGTATAATCCTTTTAATATCCTGTTGAATTGTTTGCTAGTATTTTGTTGAAAATATTTTCATCTACATTCATAAGGCATATTGGCCTGTAGTTTTATTTTCCCATGGTGTCTTCAGCTAGCTTTGTTATCAGATTAATGCTGGCCTCGTAAAATGAGTCCACTCCTCTTCCAAGTTTTGGAAGAGTTTGAGAAGGATGGGTGTTAATTCTTTCTTAAATGTTTAGTAGAATTCACCAGTGAAGCCACATGGTCCTGGACTTTGTTTTCTTGAGAGGTTTTTGATTACTGATTCAATCTCTTCATATGTTGTACTCTATTAAGATTTTCTTTCTTCTTAATTCAGTTTAGGTAATGTGTTTCTAGAATTGTATCCATTTCATCTAAACTTTCCAGTTTGTTAGTATACAATTATCCGTAATAGTCTCTTATAGTCCTTTTAATTTCAGTAAGGTTGGTAGTAATGTTGCCACTTTCATTTCTGATTTTAATTACTAGCATCTTCTCTTTCTCTCTTTTTTTTTTTTTTTCTTTGTCAGTCTAGCTAGGGGTTTGCCAATTTTGGTCATCTTTCAAAGAACCAACTTTTGGTTTTGTTAATTCTATTGTTCTTCTATTCTCTATTTCATTTATCTCTGCTTAATCTTTATTATTTCTTTCCTGTGGTTGATTTGGGCTTCATTTGTTCTTCCTTTACTAGTTTCTCAAGATATAAAGTTAGGTTATTGATTTGGGCTCTTCTTTTTTCATGTAGATATCTACAGCTCTAAACTGCCGTCTGTGCCTTCACTTCATCCAAGATCATTTGGTGTGTTGTGCTTTCATTCTTATATGTCTCTAAGTATTTTGTGATTTTCCTTGTGATTTGTTCTTTCATCCATTGGTTGTTGTCTTTTGTTTAATTTCCTCATCCCTGTGATACTACCAGTTCTCCTTCAATTATTGATTTCTAGTTTCATTCCACCATTGTTGCAGAAGATGCTTTGCATGATTTCAGTCTTCTTAAACTTATTTAGGTTTGCTTTGTGATCTAACATAGGGTGTATCCTGGAGAATGATCCACGTGTTCTGGGAAAGAATGTATATTCTGGTGTACTTAGGTGAGGTGTTCTATAAATGTCCGTTGGGTCTAGTTAGTTTGTAGTACCATTTAGGGTCTCTATTTTCTTGTTGATCTTCTTTCTGGCTATTCTATCCATTCTTGAAAGTGGTGCGTTGAAGTCTCCAACTAATGTTTAGAATTGTCTATTTTTTTCCCTTCAGTTCTGTGTTTGCTTCATATTACTTGGGGGCTCTGCTGCTAGGTGTGTATGTATTTATAATTGTTATTTCTTCTTAATGAATTGATAATTTTATCATTATATAATGTTATTATTTGTCTCATAACAGTTTTGGCTTAAAGTCTATTTTGCTAGATAATAATATGGGCATCAAGCTCTCTTTTGGTTTCTCATTGTGTGGAACCTTTCACTTTCAATCTATTTGTGTCTTCTGATTTAAAATGGGTCACTTGTAGACAGCATACAGTTGGATCATATTTTCTTATCCATTCTGCCAATCCATGCCTTTTGGTTGGGGAATTCAATCCATTAACATTTAAAGCAATTATCGATGAAGAAGGACTTAATTCTGCCATGTTGCTATATATTTTCTGCGTGTCTTATACTTTTTTGGCCCCTTATTTCCTCAAATACTTCCTTTTTTATGTTTTTAGTTTAATTTTTGTGGTGAATAATTTTGAATCCCTTCTCATTTCTTTTCCTATACTTTTTTTTTTTTTAGCAATTTTCTTTGTGGTCACCAGGGGGATTACATTTACCATCCTAAATTTACAAAAACCTAGTTTACATTGATACAAACATAACTTCAATAACATACAAAGACTCTGTTCCTATAACACCCCTGCCACCCCTTTTATGTTGTAGATGTCACAAATAACATCTTTATACGTTATAAATTCACTATCATATATTTGTAATTATTACTTGCACTTTATATTTTATCTTATATAAAACATAACAAATATACCAATAAAAAAAAAAGGGCTGCCATCAAGTGAATTCCAACTCATAGCAACCCTATAGGACAGAGTAGGGCTGCCCCATAGGGTTTCCAAGGAGTGGCTGGTGGATTCAAGCTGCCAACCTTTTGGTTAGCAACTGAGATCTTAACCACTGTGCCACCATAAAAAATATAGTTATCAACAAAAATACAGCAAACCTGGCCATTGTATTAGCCCTTGAAATTACCTTTACGAACATCTTTATTTCTTCACGCATCTTTGAGTTATTATCTAGTGTCCTTACCTTTCAAACTGAAGGACTCTTTTAAACAATTCTTCTAGGGTAGATCTAGCAGTAACAAACTCCTTCAGCTTTTCTATCTCTGGGAGTGTCTTGATTTCACCCTCATTTTCGACAGACAGTTTTGAATGACAGGTTTTTTGCTTCCCCATCCCCAAACTTTGAATTTAACATTCCACTTCCTTCTGGCCTTCATTGTTTCTGAGGAGAAAATGATACTGTCTTATTGGGACTCCCTTGTATGTGACAGTTCACTTTTCTCTTGATGCTTTCAAAATTCTCCCTGTATCTTTGGTTTTCAACAGTTTGATTACAATGTGTCTTGGCATGAATCTCCTGAATTTATCCTATTTGTAGTTCATTGAGCTTCTTGTATCAGCAAATTTATATATTTCATCAAATTTGGAAAGTATTTGGGCATTTTTTCTTTAAATATTCTTTCTGCCCTTTCTCTTTCTCCTCTTCTTCTGGGATTCCCTTAATGCATATATTGGCCCACTTAATGGTGTGCCATCGTTCTCTTATGGTCTGTTCATTTTTCTTTCTTTTCTTCTCATTGTGCCAGTTCAATTGTCCTAGCTTCAAGTTAACTGATTCTTTCTTCTGCCATCTCAAATTTGCTATTTTTTTTTTTTTTTTTACCCCTCTAGTGAATTAATTCTCTGTAATTGTTTTTTCAGCTCCAGAATTTCTATTTGGTTTATTTTTATAATTTCTACCTCTTTGTTAATATTCTTATTCTATTCATAATCATTTTCTAATTCTACGTTAATTCCTTGTTCATATTTTCCTTTAGTTCTTTGAGCATATTTAAAACAATTGTTTTTAAAATCTGTACCTGGTTTTGTTCTAATACTAACTGCACATTCAGCACATCTTCCTCTGACCCTAACCACCCAGAGCTACAACAGGCCTCACAAGTTACAGGGCACAGTCCTCTAGACTGCCAAGTCTTCCCAAGGCTTTAGTGGCTAGCTGCAAACTTAGTGTTCCCATGATACATTCTGACCTGCGGGCTACAAGTTCAGAGGTTCCCTCTACCATTTAAGGATCGGTTAAGCACTTGACTACTAACCAAAATGTTGGTGATTCAAACCCACCAGCCACTCCATGGGAGAAAGACATGGCAGTCTGTTTCGGTAAAGATTATAGCCTTGGAAACCCTATGGGGCAGTTCTACTCTGTTCCATAGGGTCACTATAAATCAAGATTAACTCAAAGGCAATGGGTTCACTACCCCTCAGAATGCCAGCTGTAAATTTTGGGGCTCCCAGGGCCCCACTTGTAACCTGCTGGCTACAAATTCTGGGGTTCCCACTATTCCTTCAGGATACCATCCATATACTCAGAGATTCCCCAGTCCCCCTTACTCCTTACCTATGGGCTCCTATTAGTCCCTCAGGCTTGATAATTCGTTAGTATGACTCAAAGAACTCAGGAAACCACTATACTTAGGACTACAGTTTTATTATAGCAAAAAGGATACAGATGAAGAGATGCATATGGCAAGATTTAAGAGGGTTCATAATGAGGATCTTACATGTCCCAAAAGACACGGTATCTTCCCACTAGCATCAATATATATCATTAACCATGGGACATGGAGCCTTTATTGGGACCATGTCCAGGTGTTTATTGAGACCTCATTACACAGACATAGTTGATTGAATCATGCCCACATTCCCCTGAGGTTAGCTGATACTATGAGGTAGGTCTCTCTGACTTGGCCAACCCCCCTCCCAACCTGCCCAATAGTCACTTCATTAGCATAACCTGTTAGATAAGTGTAGTCTGCAGTCCTCAACAAAAACACTTCAATCACTGGGGAAGTTCCAAGTTTTCACAAGTAATCTCTCAGGAACCAAGGACAAAGACCAAATTTGGGGGTAAAGTTAATTACAAACCACATAGTCATTGTCTTAGTTATCGTCTTAGGCTGGGTTCTCTAGAGAAGCAAAACTGGTAATACATATAAATATGTATAGAAAGAGATTTATATTAAGGAAGCAGCTCACGTGATTGTAGGGGTTGGAATGTCCCAAGTCCTTGGATCAGGATAGAGTCCTTTCCCAATTCATGGAGCCGCAGAAGCTGGTGAACCCAAGATGAGCAGCTTGGAGAGCAGAGATCCCGCTCACAGGTTGTGACTGTCGAGGAATCCCCAAGGTTGGCAGGAAAGACTGCAAGTTTTCTCCTGAGTCAGCTGCAGGGGCTGACAAACCCAAAATAGGCAGGTTGGGGATCAGGACTCTTGCTCACAGGCCATGAAGATCGGCAAATCCCAAGATGGACAGGTAAGCTGCTAGCTCAAGAACCAGAGGTCAGACAAGAGACAGGTGCTGGATCCAGAACAAGTCAACAACCTTTGCAAGGCCAGCAAGAAAGAAGTAGGAGGCGGAAGGCAGAGAGATGAAGGCTGAGGGGGCAGTGAGCTGCCACAGGCCCCACTCCCGCCGGTACCACTCAGCAGATTCCATCAAATTTCAACAGGAAAGTGATCACAACACTATAAAACCGCCAAAACACTGAGAATCATGGCCCAGCCAAGTTGACACACAATCTTAACCATCACAAATATATAGTGCTGCTATAACAGAAATATCAAAAGTAGGTGGTTTTAACAAAAAGAAATTTATTTTCTCTCTGTTTAAGAGGCTAGAAGTCTGAATTTGGAGCACTGACTCTAGGGGAAGAAGCTTTCTGCCTGCTCTGGGGGAAGAGCTTTGTCTCTTCTCAGCTCCTGTTCCTTGGTTCCTTGGTGAAATTCATGTGGTGTGTCATCTATCTTTCCTTATCTCTCCCTGTGCTTCCTTGCTTGTTGAATCCAGTTTTTTATACCTCAAACAAGATTAACTTAAGACACACCCTACACTAATACTACTTCATTAACAAAATAATGAAAACCCATTCCCAAATGGGATTATAACCACAAGTATAAAAAATACAAACTAAACCCGTCACCACTGGTTTGACTCCAATTCGTAGCGACCCTATGTTTATGGCCTCCTGTTCTTTTTCAGGAATCCCTGGTGGTGTAGTGGTTAAGTGCTATGGCTGCTAACCAAAAGGTCAGCAGTTTGAATCCACCAGGCGCTCCTTGGAAACTCTACAGGGCAGTTCTACTCTGTCCTATAGGGTCGCTAGGAGTCAGAATTGACTTGACAGCAACTGCTTTTTTTTTTTTTTCTGGTTCTTTTTCATGCCAATCAGCTAATATTTACTGAGTGGCTACTATGTGCCAAGCATTGGTCTAGGTCTGGAGATATAGTAGTAATTCCTTATCTCTCTGAAGATACTAATTATAAACAAACAAACAAAAAATCCAAATCCACTACCATTGAGTTGATTCCGACTCATAGCGACCCTACAAGACAGAGTAGAATTGTCTCGTAGGGTTTCCAAGGAGCGACTGGTAGATTTGAACTGTGACCTTTTGGTTAGCAGCCGAGCTCTTAACCACTACACCACCAGGGCTTAGAATTTAGAACACATTTTTTTGGGGGGGGGACAAAATTCAATCCATAACAGTTATACATACCTTACTAGAACATTTTGAGTTTTCACCAGTATTTTATCCTTTAGAAGATTTAATCAAAGACTGGCAGAATTATTCAGCACTTGTGGTTACATATATTTTATTTAACAAGTGAGTAAATATATATAATTTAGAGTGAAGTCCTTGTATAAAAAATTGAGTGGTAATATTTAATAATCTGTATTCCATTTCCTATTAAAGTTCTATACATTAAAAAATGTTACTCATTCTGGTTTTTTGTTTCCCAGCATTTTCCAGTCAATACTTTTACTGGTTTCAAACAAATTTCTCCCTTGAAATTCTTGCTGAAACATCCTGCAGTACACAGTGGAAGAATGACCCCAAGAGGGGCACAGCATGATTTCAACAACATGCATGGGCCATGATTTTGCTTCTCAGAGGACAGTTCTGGCTGGTTTTCAGCAGGTCCTAAATCCACAGAAAATTAATCTTAGGCCTTGGGGTACAGTTTAAGGGATAAAATAGTTCTGCAGCAACTCTTAAGAACTCAGGCAAAATATTTTTTTAATTTTTTTTTAAATCTGTCCTTTTTAGAGAAACAAGCAATTTGATAGAAGTTAGCCTTTGTTAACATTTCTAAGACCAAATACAGAAACCAAGATATGCCTGGGAAGTCTTAGGAAAAGGGAAAGAAACTGGGGTGAAAGAGCCTTCTACCAGAAACCCATAAGAAATCAGGCCCATTTAATAGGTCATCTTCATCCCTTGCAAATAGCCAGGACACTGGAGGTATGGGAAGAAATGTCCAAGGTGCCCACCAGAAGATAGAATGTGGGAGGAAAAGATGGCAGATCTGCCATTTAAGAGACCTGCTGCTTGGCCATATAATGAAAACTTTCACACACTCAAGATCCCACAAGAACCACCCCCAAAAAAATATTTTCAAGAGCCCATTATCCTTTGCTTGGGGTGGGAAAGGGAGTAACGTGGAGCAGATGACTACTCAGAGACAAGCAACTATATTAGCTGAAGTTTTTCTATGTTCTCTTTTTACCCAACCTACTGGGTTTTTTTTTTCTGGCAAACTCCTATCCAGGTGTTTTCTTCCTCTATGCTCCTCTATTTCCTGGCCCCTCAGCCTCCGAGTCAATTACCACCATGCTTACAACAAGAGAGCAGTGACAGCTAAGGTCAGTGTGAAATTATTTACCACAATTGGTGAATTCTTATATAATTTTATTGTTATGGTCAAAAATAATCTCTCTTCTTCATAGTTTGGCTTTCTTCTCTGTGCCAAGAGCTTCATACGCATGCCTTGTAATTCTCACCATAATTTTAGTGTTTTGTACCCACACCTCTCTCTTCTCAATTTCCACATCCATTGACTTTCTTTTGTTTTGTTTTCTTCTTCTTCGTCTGTGCTTTCTTTTACTTTCTATGATCACTTTTAATGCGAAATATGATCAAATGATATGGTAATCCTAAAAAGGAGCAAAGAAAAAAAAATTTCAAAACATCAACTTTATTGTATTTACCAAATTAATACATGTCAAGAATGCCACATAGTAACTGCAGTCACTTTTATTCAATGAACACTCAATAAGCACACAGATTGTATCAGACAAAGACAAGTCACTACACTAATGATGATAGGACCAGTGCAGGACATGGAGTAGAGGACTCACAGACAGACATTCTCTCATCTTTCAGCTGAGAATCCCAGACATATCACCTGTCATTCATTCAATGCAAACTTTTCAATAATTCTGAGAAGTCTTAATATCAACAGCCACTGTGTCTAGCTGAAGAGAGTGTAGAAAAAAAGGTCTTTCTGAAGTGAAGGCTAGTAGTAATAGGACCACCAGGGACTGAGCTGATTTTCTCAGTATATTTCAGAAGTGTCTCCCCTATACCATTATCCTTTTCATATGTAAAGAATTTTGAAAATTCTTTGTTTTGAGTGTCTCCTAGGACACATTCTAATTCTTGGTCAATTCATTGAGGGATGTATCATCCAAATCAAAACATGGTTTGTAACTGCTTAAGATTTCATCCCATTTATTCACATTATTGTTGCTGTTGTTAGCTGCAATCGAGTAAGCCCCCAACTCATGGTGGTCCCCATGCACAACAGGACAAAGAGCTGCTTCATCCTGCATCATGCCCACGATCAGTTGCAGATAAGACTGTTGTGATCCATAGGGTTTTCATCAACTTATTTGAAATAAATCACCAGGCCTTTCTTCCTAGATTCACGTCATTACTACTGTTCATTCCCATCATGGGAATAGTGCCGCAAACACCAGTCTTCAAGGTTTTCAGCCAGATCTTCTCCACCAGGGGGTCCCTCCTTCTATCATTGGATGCCTCAGAAATTGTGAGGAAGGAAAGGAAAAAGACGTGGTGCCTTATAGGCTGGAAGGCCCTTTAGCAGTGTGGACTCCAGGATTGGGAAAGTATAGTGACATCAGTGTTGAAGACAAGGAAGACACATGGTTCATCCAGCACGAGTTTCTGAAGATATTCCAGGTAATAGGGCCAAATCTGTGCAAGACTCACTCCTCGTCGAAGGTCTTGGGCCTACATTTCTCTTCCACATTTAAATCATTGTCTACCTTGGTCCTAACAACGTAAATTTTCTTGTTCTTCTTTCTGATCTCCAGGGTTATTGTTAAATCATTTCCTTTACAGTATGATGTAAAAATGAGGAAGAAAAAGCCATACTCAGAAAATTCCCTTGATCCAGAAAATACTGTGACTTTCTACTTGGCAGTTCCCTTATTGTAACATGAGGAAATTGCGGATAGTTGTACGTCATGCACTCCCTAGTGGTCTCTACAAATCCAGTGGGGGCTGAAACCTCAGCAACTCTTCAAGTCCAAGCAGAGCATTGATGAAATGCACTTCCCTACCCCTGCATCTCCTACCACAGCAATGTTCAGTATAATGTTTTCCACGTTTCAGTGAATCATTGACTGTAGAAGCTGCTCCTGCAAGCGTCCCTGATTCTTTTGTGATTGGTTCAAGTCAATGGCTTCTCCAGGGAGGATACTTTTTTAATGGCATTTTTGTAGTGAGGATCATAGCTCAAAGCAAAACCCTGATGCTCTTCTTCATAAGATGTAGAAAGGGTTAACGGAACATTAATAGGCTAGGGATCTAGCAAAAGAGTAAAGTCAAAGCAATAAGGCTATCAAAGAGATAAGTGAGTCTTGGTATTGGCTGGTTACAAAGTGACAGATGCTGGGAAACGTTCTGTTTGCTTTCCTGGAGGCATTTTTTCACATGAATTTATCTTGTCTTTACAACCCAATTGGCAGGTCCTCTGTTTTCCAGGCCAGTCTGTTTTCCTGGATTGTCACTCCTAAATATATCAACATCCAGCCTGGGTCCCACTTGTACATCCTCCAAGTTTCATTGTCTCCTCTTACTGCTGGTCTTGGAACACAAGTTTTCTGCCTCACAGTCAAACATCTCTCTCACATACTTACTTTTTTTTTTTTTACCATCATGTACAAGATATTTGGCATTCTTACTTTTTTTCCTTTCCCTGACAGACTTCCAGTCCTCAGAGTTGGAGCCAATTAAACTCTCTAGGAGGGTTATTGCCCACTCAGGCCTTGGGGTCAATTTTGCACCCTTAGTTACTAAGATTGATTCAAGCCACATTAGATTTGGATTATACTTGAATTACGACTCTTTTCTGTAGCTTGGTTTTCATCTTGTGTTTGTAACTTAGGTCCCATTAGGTCAGATCAAATAGTTATACTCCAGTAGATGTTCTCCCCAATTCCTACCTTAAATGGAAGCCTTTCTTAAAATCTTAAATTTCTCCCTCTGGTTTTGTAGGCTTATATTCCAGTCCAAAAAGGCCTATTCAGTTTTAAGGGTGACCCCACTAATGGCCAAACCACCTTGAGACCACCAGTCCTCTGGATCTCTACCTCCTGCTGCTCTCATGACCTTGGCCTACCTCCTGGGACCCTGCCTGATGTGCCCCTTTCTAGGCTCAGCTCATCACCTCATAAACTTCATAGTATCCAAGTATCTTTCTCTAAAATGTTAGTTAAATATTCTCCCATCACCTTTAACTGTCTTTCCAAAAAATTCTTGTCCCACCCACAATTCGTACAATCTGGAATTCAGGTCTGGAACCCACTCCTGGCCCTGTCTGTCATTAGAACCACTCAGGTTCTAATAGCTCAGAAATCTGGCTCTGAAAATTAAATAAAGTTACTGCATATTTTAGCCATCTAGTGCTGCCACAACAGAAACACCACAAGTGGATGGCTTTAATGAAGAGAAATTTATTTCCTCACAATAAAGTAGGCTAAAAGTCCAAATTCAAGACATCAGCTCCAAGGGAAGGCTATCTCTCTGTGTCGGCTCTGGAAGAAGGTCCTTGTCCTCAGTCTTCCCGTTGTTGAGGAGCTTCTCAGGCACAGGGACTTCAGGCAAAGGACACGCTCTGCTCCTGGTGCTGATTTCTTGGTGGTATGAAGCTTCCACTCTCTGATTGCTTCCCTTTCCTGTTATCTCTTGAGAGATAAAAGGTGGTGCAGGCCACATCCCAGGGAAACTCCCTTTACCTTGGATCGGGGAGGTGATCTGAGTAAGGCTGGTGTTACAATCCCACCCTAATCCTCTCAACATAAAATTACAATCACAAAATGGAGGACAACCACACAATACTGGGAATCATGGCCTAACCAAGTTGATACACACATGTTGGGGAGGGGGACATAACTGAAATCCATGATAGTGCCTGTTAACTCTATTGGTACTGCTGTGCTTTTCAAAGAAACACAGGCTAGAAAACTGGGTTCCAATTTGAAACTGATCCAGAGTTCAGAAAACTAAGGAGCCATCTCAGATTTGTCCCAGCAAAAATTTTCTCTTAAAATTGTGAAACCTAGAGTATCCCTAATATATTCAGGCCATTTTCTTGAGGGTCATTTGATGTGTATATGTTGTTAGCTGCCATATAAGTCAGCCCGCAACTCATGGCAACCCCAAGTGAAAATTGTACCCTTTTTTATCACTAGGCATGGAAAATTTACCCTAATGGATGATTATTTACAGACAGTGAAGGTGACTTCCAAGTTCTTCCTAAGAATTACCTTACATTTCTCCCTATCAAATGGTACCATATTCTTCCTTCAAATACTTACTAGTCTATTTAAAGATATATTATAAATTAAATATCTAGCTGCCCCTTTGTCATTAGTATAGTACAGAAAATAAAAAAACTAAATCAGCTTTAGTCTGTCCAAATGTGTGACTTAATAGTCAAAATTATAAATGAGGGCGGGTCAAGATGGCTGACTAGGTAGAAGCTGCCTCAGATCTCTCTTGCAACAAAGACTCAGAAAAACAAGTGAATTGATCACATACATGACAATCTATGAACCCTGACCATCAAACACAGATCTAAAGAGTTGACCTGAGTGAAAGGTGAGCGAAAAGCTGCGCCCTGAACCAGGGACCACTTCTGGAACCCATGACCCACTCCACAGCCTTGAGCCCTCGCAGTTCCCTGGTGCCGAGTGGCAGGGCTGATAGAGGCTTGCTGAGATGGGGCAGGCACGGGACACAGCCCTAACCCCTAGCCCCCTGGGGTAACCTCCGTAGAGACTCAGCCAGCGCAAGCCGGCTGCACACTGACATGGCTAATGAGAGAACGGGCAACCACGGGGAAGAAGCGACTGTTTTCAGAGCCTGGAGCCAGTGTCCCAGTCAAAAAACATTGGCGCCGGGCTTTGGACTGGGTGCAGGGGAGCTGAGCTCGGCCTCCTGAGACAGCGCAAACACAGGACGCAGCCCTAGCCCCCAGAAGTGACCTCAGGGGAAGCCCAGCCAGTGCACGCAGACAGCGCAGCGACGTGGCTGACAGGAGGAGAAGTCACCGAGAGGCAGTGACTGGTTTTGGAGCCTGGAGTGTGGCGTCCCAGCTGGGGAACCTTGGTGCTGGGCTTTGAACTGGGAGTGGAGGAACTGACCACGGCTTCTGAGACAGCACAAGCACAAGACGTGGGCCTGACCCTCGGGGGCAATCTCGACCCAGCCAACGCACACAGGCTACACACCCCTCGGGAATCTCAAAGAAAACAGTCATCACCAAGCAAGATAAGTAACTTTGTCTATATTCCTGGATGCTACTCTCTCCTGTTTATCCGATGCCTCCCCTCCCCTTGCCAGGCAGCTTCATTAACATTGGAATTTCCTGGGTGAGAGAGTGAAGTACTCTGTGGTTTTTTGTTTTGTTTTGTTTTGTTTGTCTTCTCCTAACCCATTCTCCTGGCCTGAGAGAAGCAGCTACAAAAAACCCAGGGACCAAAAATCCTTCCCTGACTTCCTGAAATTGGACTAAAAATACAGAACCAGCTCAAGCCAAGCATATAAGATCCACAGTCTTGGGCTTTCATCCCTACAGGGAACAAGGTGGCTATTATAATGCAAAGGCAATTCTGATAGGGATCTGACTGTAATTGTTTTAGCAGATTACTGGAAAGACAAGTTTCCCAGGTCTGATATCTCCACCTATTAAAAACAGCACTCACTGACCCACAACAGGGAAATGAGGGCTGATGCTCCACCCAAACCACCTAGCCTCCTGCCATAGGGGTATGAAGATAGTGACATCTAGCAATCTCTAGCGGTACATGCATTGGGTGCCTAAGGTACAGCTGCAGAGCCCACTCACCAAAGTGCTTTAGGAATAGAGACACACCTACCTCACTGGCACTTGGGGGAAGCCTGTCAGCATCCTGTCCCCCCTGGAGTGTGACCCCCTGCTGCTACTAGAATCTGGTGCACACAACTTTCACCACTACTCCTCTAAGTGAGTAGATGACAGTCTACACCACACACTTGGTGACCCAAAATTAGATTCTACTCAAGAATAGTGAATGGACTCTTAGGCTTATATATCTGGTAACAGCCCAAATCAGCTGGTAATAGGACATAAGTGATTCAGGGGCTACAACAATCAAGACAGTGCAATCTAGTAGCCTATCTATGTATATTGAAAGAAAACAAAACAAGATAAGACTCAGTGAGCAAATATAAAATAAATCATTACAGTGTCTTATAGATGGCTTGGCCACATAAAGAAGTAGACCATGATTGCTTCTACAACTCCCCAAATTAAAGAATCAAAATCTTCCCCAAATGAAGATACAATGCTCGAATTGTCAGAGGCAGAATATAAAAAACTAATTTACAGAATGCTTCAAGACATCAGGGATGACCTCAGAAATGAAATAAGGCAATCTACAGAAAAAGCCAAGGAACACAATTATAAAGCAGTTGAGGAAATCAAAAAGATTATTCGAGAACACAGTGGAAAAATTAATAAGCTGCAAGAATCCATACAGAGACAGCATTCAGAAATCCAAAAGGTTGACAGTAAAATTCAGAATTAGACAACTCAACAGGAAGCCAGAAAAGCAGAATCAAGCAATTGCAATGCAGAGTGGGGAAGATGGAGGATAAGGCAATTGACACCAATATAGTTGAAGAAAAATCAGATAAAAGAATTTTAAAAAATGAAGAAACCCTAAGAATCATGTGGGACTCTATCAAGAAGAATAACTTGCATGTGATTGAAGTTCCAGAACAGGGATGGATAACAGAAAATACAGAGAGAATAGTTAAAGATCTGTTGGCAGAAAACTTCCCTGACATCATGAAAGACGAAAGGATATCTATCCAAGATGCTCATCAAACCCCATATAAGACTGGTCCAAAAAGAAAATCACCAAGACATATTATCATCAAACTTGCCAAAACCAAAGATAAAGAGAAAATTTTAACAGCAGCCAGGGATAAAAGAAAGGTCTGCTACAAAGGAGAATCAATAAGAATAAGTTCAGACTACTCAGCAGAAACCAGGCAGTCAAGAAGGCAATGGGATGACATATATAGAGCACTGAAGGAGAAAAACTGCCAGCCAAGGGTCAAATATTCAGCAAAATTCTCTCTCATATATGAAGGTGAAATTAAAACATTTACAGATAAACACAAGCTTAGAGAATTTTCAAAAACCAAACCAAACTTACAAGAAATACTAAAGGAAATTGGTCAGT
The DNA here is from genome assembly GCF_024166365.1 of Elephas maximus indicus. Lineage (NCBI taxonomy): Eukaryota > Metazoa > Chordata > Mammalia > Proboscidea > Elephantidae > Elephas > Elephas maximus. The sequence continues at coordinate 199,738,677 of NC_064820.1, forward strand.
AAATCAATAACATCAGATACCAACACAACACAAGGTCACAGAACAGAACATCCTGATATCAACTCAAATAGGGAAATCACAAAAACATATTAAGATTAATTTTAAAAAGAAAAAAAATGCTCAAAACAGGGAATCATTGAAAAAGATTATGTAAAAGATCACAATAATAAAAAAGAGGGACTAAATACAGGAGGCATAGAACTGCCATATGGAGAGGAAAACAACGCGATATAGGACGATACAAGTTAGGTTTCACTTAGAAAAATAGGGGTAAATATTAAGGTAACCACAAAGAGGTCTAACAATTCCATAACTCAAAATAAAAACCAAGAAAAACATAATGACTCAGCAAACATAAATTCAACTACTATGAAAATGAGGAACACACAATTTACAAAGAAAAATGTCTCAGCACAAAAAAAAATGGAAAAATGAAATTGTCAACAACACACACAAAAAGGCATCAAAATGACAGCACTAAACACATACTTATCTATAATTACGCTGAATGTAAATGGACTAAATGCACCAATAAAGAGATAGAGTTTCAGACTGGATAAAGAAACATGATCCATCTATATGCTGCCTACAAGAGACACACCTTAGACTTAGAGACACAAACAAACTAAAACTCAAAGGATGGAAAAAAAATGTATCAAGCAAACAACAATCAAAAAAGAGCAGGAGTAGCAATATTAATTTCTGATAAAATAGACTTTAAAGTTAAATCCACCACAAAGGATAAAGAAGGACACTACATAATGATTAAAGGGACAATTGACCAGGAAGATATAGCCATATTAAATATTTATGCACCCAATGACAGGGCTGCAAGATACATAAAACAAACTTTAACAGAACTGAAAAGTGAGATAGACACCTCCACAATTCTAATAGGAGACTTCAACACACCACGTTTGGAGAAGGATACGACTTCCAGTAAGAAACTCAATAAAGACATGGAAGAACTAATTGCTACAATAACCAACTTGACCTCATAGACTTATACAGAACACTCCACCCAACAGCTTCAAAGTATACTTTTTTTTCTGGTGCACATGGAACATTCTCTAGAACAGATCACATATTAGGTCATAAAACAAACCTTTGCAGAGTCCAAAACATCGAAATATTACAAAGCATCTTCTCAGACCATAAGGCCATAAAAGTGGAAATCAGTAACAGAAAAATCATGGAAAAGAAATCAAATACTTGGAAACTGAACAATGCCCTGCTGAAAAAAGACTGGGTTATAGAAGACATTAAGGAGGGAATAAAGAAATTCATAGAATGCAACGAGAATGAAAACACTTCCTATCAAAACCTCTGGGACACAGCAAAAGCAGTGCTCAGAGGTCAATTTATATCGATAAATGCACACATACATAAAGAAGAAAGAGCCAAAATCAGAGAACTGTCCCTACAACTTGAACAAATAGAAAGTGAGCAACAAAAGAATCCATCAGGCACCAGAAGAAAACAAATAATAAAAATTAGAGCTGAACTAAATGAATTAGAGAACAGAAAAACAATTGAAAGATTTAGCAAAGCCAAAAGCTCGTTCTTTGAAAAAATTAACAAAATTGATAAACCATTGGCTAGACTGACTAAAGAAATACAGGAAAGGAAACAAATAACCCGAATAAGAAACGATATGGGCCATATCACAACAGACCCAACTGAAATTAAAAGAATCATATCAGATTATTAAGAAAAATTGTACTCTAACAAATTTGCAAACCTAGAAGAAACCTAGATGAATTTTTAGAAAAACACTACCTACCTAAACTAACACAGTCAGAAGAAGAACAACTAAATAGACCCATAACAAAAAAAAGAGATTGAAAAGGTAACCAAAAAACTCCCAACAAAAAAAAAGCCCTGGCCCGGACGGCTTCACTGCAGAGTTCTACCAAACTTTTGGAGAAGAGTTAACACCACTACTACTAAAGGTATTTCAAAGCATAGAAAATGACGGAATACTACCTAACTCATTCTATGAAGCCACCGTTTCCCGGACACCAAAACCAGGTAAAGACATCACAAAAAAAGAAAATTACAGACCTATATCCCTCATGAACATAGATGCAAAAATCCTCAATAAAATTCTAGCCAATAGAATTCAACAACATATCAAAAAAATAATCCACCACGATCAAGTAGGATTTATACCAGGTATGCAAGGTTGGTTTAATACTAGAAAAACCATTAATGTAATCCACCATATAAATAAAACAAGAGACAAAAACCACATGATCTTATCAATTGATGCAGAAAAGGCATTTGACAAAGTCCAACACCCATTCATGATAAAAACTCTCAGCAAAATAGGAATTGAAGGAAAATTCCTCAAAGGGCATCTATACAAAGACAACAGCCAACATCATTCTAAATGGAGAGAGCCTGAAAGCATTTCCCTTGAGAATGGGAATCAGACAAGGATGCCCTTTATCACCGCTCTTATTCAACATTGTGCTGGAGGTCCTAGCCAGAGCAATTAGACTACACAAAGAAATAAAGGGCATTCACATTGGAAAGGAAGAAGTAAAATTATCTCTATTTGCAGATGACATGATCTTATACACAGAAAACCCTAAGGAATCCTCCAGAAAACTACTGAAACTAATAGAAGAGTTCAGCAGAGTATCGGGATAAAAGATAAACATACAAAAATCAGTTGGATTCCTCTACACCAACAAAAGAACATCAAAGAGGAAATCACCAAATCAATACCATTCACAGTAGCCCCCAAGAAGATAAAATACTTAGGAATAAATCTTACCAAAGATGTAAAAGACTATACAAAGAAAACTACAAAGTACTAGTGCAAGAAACTAAAAGGGACCTACATAAGTGGAAAAACATACCTTGCTCATGGATAGGAAGAATTTAGATAGTAAAAATGTCTATTCTGCCAAAAGCCATCTATACATACAATGCACTTCCGATCCAAATTCCAATGTCATTTTTTAATGTGATGGAGAAACAAATCCCCAACTTCATATGGAACGGAAATAAGTCCTGGATAAGTAAAGCATTACTGAAAAAGAAGAAGAAAGTGGGAGGCCTCACTCTACCTGATTTTAGAACCTATTATACAGCCATAGTAGTCAAAACAGCCTGGTATTGGTACAACAACAGGCACATAGACCAATGGAACAGAATTGAGAACCCAGATATAAATCCATCCACATATGAGCAGCTGATATTTGACAAAGGCCCAGTGTCAGTTAATTGGGGAAAAGACAGTCTTTTTAACAAATGGTGCTGGCATAACTGGATATCCATTTGCAAAAAAATGAAACACAACCCATACCTCACACCATGCACAAAAACTAACTCCAAATGGATCAAAGACCTAAACATAAAGACTAAAATGATAAAGATCATGGAAGAAAAAATAGGGACAATGTTAGGAGCCCTAATACAAGGCATAAACTGAATACAAAACGTTACTAGAAATGACAAAGAGAAACCAGATAACTGGGAGCTCCTAAAAATCAAACACCTATGCTCATCTAAAGACTTCACCAAAAGAGTAAAAAGACCACCTACAGACTGGGAAAGAATTTTCAGCTATGACATCTCCGACCAGCACCTGATCTCTAAAATCTATATGATTCTGTCAAAACTCAACCACAGAAAGACAAACAACCCAATCAAAAAGTGGGCAAAGGATATGAACACGCACTTCACTAAAGAAGATATTCAGGCAGCTAACAGATACATGAGAAAATGTTCTCGATCATTAGCCATTAGAGAAATGCAAATTAAAACTACGATGAGATTCCATCTCACTCCAACAAGGCTGGCATTAATCCAAAAAACACAAAATAATAAATGTTGGAGAGGCTGCGGAGAGATTGGAACTCTCATACACTGCTGGTGGGAATGTAAAATGGCACAACCACTTTGGAAATCTATCTGGCGTTATCTTAAACAGTTAGAAATAGAACTACCATACAACCCAGAAATCCCACTCCTCAGAATATACCCCAGAGAAATAAGAGCCTTTACACAAACAGATATATGCACACCCATGTTTATTGCAGCACTGTTTACAATAGCAAAAAGATGGAAGCAACCAAGGCGTCCATCAACGGATGAATGGGTAAATAAATTATGATATATTCACGCAATGGAATACCACACATTGATAAAGATCAGTGATGAATCTGTGAAACATTTCATAACATGGAGGAAGCGGGAAGGCATTATGCTGAGTGAAATTAGTCAGAGGCAAAAGGACAAATATTGTATAAGACCACTATTATAAGATCTTGAGAAATAGTATAAACTGAGAAGAACACATTCTTTGGTGGTTACAAGAGGGAGGAGGGAGGGCGGGTGGGAGAGGGTTATTTACTGATTAGTTAGTAGATAAGAACTACTTTAGGTGAAGGGAAGGACAACACTCAATACAGGGAAAGTCAGCTCAACTGGACTGGACCAAAAGCAAAGAAGTTTCTGGGATAAACTGAATGCTTCAAAGGTCAGCGGAGCAAGGGTGGGGGTTTGGGGACTATGGCTTAAGGGGACTTCTAAGTCAATTGGCAAAATAATTCTATTATGAAAACATTCTGCATCCCACTTTGAAGTGTGGCATCTGGGGTCTTAAATACTAACAAGCGGCCATCTAAGATGCATCAATGGGTCTCAACCCACCTGGGTCAAAGGAGAATGAAGAACACCAAGGTCACACAACAACTACGAACCCAAGAGACAGAAAGGGCCACATGAACTAGAGACATATCATCCTGAGACCAGAAGAACTAGCTGGTGCCCGGCCACAACCGATGACTGCCCTGACAGGGAGCACAACAGAGAACCCCTGAGGGAGCAGGAGAACAGTGGGATGCAGACCCCAAATTCTCATAAAAAGACCAGACTTAATGGTCTGACTGAGACTAGAAGAATCCCGGCGGCCATGGTCCCCAAACCTTCTGTTGGCCCAGGACAGGAACCATTCCTGAAGACAACTCATCAGACATGGAAGGGACTGGACAATGGGTTGGAGAGGGATGCTGACGAAGAGTGAGCTACTTGTATCAGGTGGACACTTGAGACTGTGTTGGCATCTCCTGTCTGGAGGGGAGATGGGAGGGTAAAGAGGGTTAGAAACTGGCAAAACGGTCAAGAAAGGAGAGACTGGAAGGAGAGAGCGGGCTGACTCCTTCGGGGGAGATTAAATGGGAGTACGTACTAAGGTGTATATAAGCTTATATGTGACAGACTGACTTGATTTGTAAACTTTCACTTAAAGCACATTAAAAATTATTTAAAAAAATTATAAATGAAGTACACCAGATGTCAATTTCTACTAACTGCAAAATTTATGGGGCCTATACAAATAAGTTTGATAAATTTTCAGATGTTTAGCTCTTGAAATATTGTGAACAAAGAGAGTCTAATTGCATTCCAATACAATAAGAGATATCATTTATCCACCTGTTATAGATTAAATTGTGCCCCCCAAAATGTATGCCAACTTGGCTAGGCCATGATTCCCAATATTGTGTGGTTGTCCTCCATTTTGTGATCTGGTGTAATTATCCTATGTGTTGTAACCTTTATGCTGTTAATGAAGCAGGATTAAAGGCAATTAAGCTAATGAAGGAGGACACAATCTACAGGATTAGATTGTATCTTGAGTCAATCTCTTTAGAGATATAAAAAAGAGAGAAGCAAACGGAGAGGAGAGGGGACCTCCTACCACCAAGAAAGAAGAACCAGGAGCAGAACATTTCTTTTGGACCCAGGGTCCCTGTGCTGAGAAACTCCTATACCCAGGGGGAAGATTTATGGTAAGGACATTCCACCAGAGCTGACAGAGACAGAAAGCCTTCCTCTGGAGCTGGCACCCTGAATTCAGACTTCTAGCCTCCTAAACTGTGAGAGAATAAACTTCAGTTGTTGTTAAACCCATCCACTTGCAGTATTTCTGTTATAACAGCACTAGATAACTGTACCCCACACACATACACAAGATACAAGTAATGGGATCATAATATCGCTTAGTCCACAGATGAGTGATTTTCTGGGAAGAAAGTCAATACTGTTCAAACACCAAGAGGATGAGGAGATAACCTCCCTAACCTCAACATATAAAAGAGATAAGTCTGATGATGTTCTCACTGGAGAAGGAAAAGGGGTCACAAGATCTGTTCACTTAGTGCCCCTCTGTTCACCTGATGTGCGCCACATTGTCCCCCAGTCACTTCTACAGAATCCAAGGGTTCTACATAACATGGTTTGGTAACCACTTGTTAAGGGGACCATGTTGACGTTGTAGATGTCTTAGAGAGACATGTTCCTATTCTCCCTCTCTCTACTTACTTATCCTGTGACGTGAGAATGACTGCATACCATGACAACATGGACTCTGGGAAGGAGTGAGGGAATGCAGGGATAAAGCAACAACATGGCAGTCCAGTCATACTGGTCATTAAGTTTAAGAGTCCTGGAAGGACTCTGAGAAGTGGTAGTGCCATCATTTAAGGAAAGTTAGAAATTAAAGGTACAGTCTTTTTTTGGTGGTAAAGATTGGAAAGAATAATGTAAGGGGTGGGTACTGATAATCTATCTTGCTAAGATGGGAAAGAAATCCCCAGTATGGAAGGTAATGTCTGTTTCTTACTGTTGTTGTGATGTATGAGTTTGTAAAAACGGTGTGGTAGCGGCATCTGATCTCCTCTAACTTCACAAGGGAAAAGGATAATCAAGATCAACAGCCCAAGATGGTTCCTATGAGGCAGAGGTCAGACATATCTCCTCTCTCTGCCATCTTCATCAATTCCACCACCAACCGTCCCTCCCACAGCACTCTCTACTTCTCTGCTGGGTTTGATAATTTATTGTAATGGCCACACAGAAATCACAGACAACGCTCACGGTTATGGGGTTTATTAGGGAAATAACAGGTTACAATTTAGGTTCAGGCACACTCAAGATACAGTTCTTCCACCAGGACAGGCTCTTTCCAGCCAAATCACAGGCACACCTCTCTCTGGCCCCTCGGCCTCTGCCCTGTTCAGGCAAGTGTTATAAAGATCTTTTAGCTCTGACAATAAGTGACCAGAGGCATGTCACTCCACTGGTAAGCTTTGGCCCAAAAGCACTCAGCTTTCTCGCTCAATGGGCCAGGAAGTTGGACTGCACCGTCTCCTGCCAGTTTCTCCTGCTGTTGCTTCTCTGCTACTGCTTCTCCTCATCTTCAGTGTTACAGCTCTCTCTTGGTCTCCTGGTTCCAGGAGCTTCTCAGCACAGGGATCCTGGGTCCAAAGGTCACGCTCTACTCTTGGCTTTCCTTTCTTGGTGGTATCCTCTTCTTCCCACCTCTGAGATGGCTCTCTTTTAAAGCAAAACTGACCAATCCATTTGGTGGGTCACAATTACTCTACTTGCACAGTCTTACCCAATCTCTTGGGTGGGAGTCATAAGACCAAGGCAAGAAAGGCCACACGAAAGTGATCCATTACCCCACAGAGTTACTGATTCCTTCTTTATATTCTGAGTTAGTCCTCACAAATATAGGGTGCTGGATAATGTATAGTTTCATAGCCTACGAGTTAACTAATTTACACAGGGCTTCTACTCCAGCCACATCTCTGAACAGTGGGGTAAATACATCAAAGTTTAGAGAAGAGGGCTTCTGAATGGAATTCCTATGATTGACTGCGAGTCCAGGAAGACACAGAATTGGATGCCCTATTAGGTTTTCCTGTGGATAATTTTAGTTATGTCTACATGTCGCATAAACATTATGGGGCCAAACTCTAAAAAAAAAAAACTACATTATTTCTCTGCTTTCACAGTATGGACTTTATTTTTTCCAAAGGCTCCTGTATAAAATTTCCTTTAGAAAAATTACACAAATAAATAAGTGGTATTCAACTTCATATGGAAGGGAAAGAGGCCCCCGATAGGAAAGCATTGCTGAAAAAGAAGAACAAAGTGGGAGGCCTTATGCTACCTGATTTTAGAGACTATTCTACTGCCACAGGAGTCAAAACAGTCTGGTACTGGTACAACAACAAATACATAGACCAACGGAACAGAATTGAGAATCCAGACATAAATCTATCCACATATGAGCAGTTGATATTTGACAAAGGTCCAAAGTCAGTTAAATGGGGAAAAGACAGTCTCTTTAACAAAGCTGGCATAACTACATATCCATCTGCAAAAAATAAAACACAAACCATACCTCACACCATGCACAAAAACTAACTCAAAATGGATCAAAGACTCAAATATAAAATCTAAAATGATAAAGATCATGGAAGAAAAAATAGGGACAATGCTTGGAGCCCTAATACATGTCATAAACAGCACACAAAACATTACTAACAATGCACACATACCAGAACAGAAACTAGATAACTGGAGCTCCTAAAAATCAAACACCTATGCTCATCCAAAGACTTCACCAAAAGAGTAAAAAGATTACCTACAGACTGGAAAAAAGTTTTTAGCTATGACATTTCCAATCAGCATCTGAGCTCTAAAATCTACACAATACTGCAAAAACTCAACTACAAAAAGACAAATAATGCAATTAAAAAAAAAGTGGCAAAGGATATGAACAGGCACTTCACAAAAGAAGACATTCAGGTAGCTAACAGATACATGAGGAAATGCTCACACTCATTAGCCATTAGAGAAATACAAATCAAAACTACAATGAGATACCATCTCACTCCAACGAGGCTGTCATTAATCAAAAAAACACAAAATAATAAATGTTGGAGAGGTTGTAGAGAGACTGGAACACTTATACACTGCTGGTGGGAATGTAAAATGGTACAACCACTTTGGAAATCGATTTGGCACTTCCTTAAAAAGCTAGAAATAGAACTACCATAAGATCCTGCAATCCCACTCCTTGGAATATATCCTAGAGAAATAATCCCATTTACATGAACAGATCTACTCACACCCACGTTCACTGCAGCACTGTTTACAATAGCAAAAATGTGAAAGCAACCAAAGTGCCCATCAACAGATCAATGGATGAATAAACTATGGTATATTCACACAATGGAATACTACACATTGATAAAGAACAAAGATGAATCCGTGAAACATTTCATAACATGGAGAAATCTGGAAGGCATTACCCTGAGTGAAATCAGTCAGTTGCAAAAGGACAAATATTGTATGAGACCACTATTATAAGAACTCAAGAAATAGTTTAAACAGAGAAGAATATATTCTTTGATGATTACAAGGGTGGGGAGGGAGGGAGGGAGAGATGTATTCACTAATTAGATAGCAGACAAGAACTACTTAGGTGAAGGGAATGACAACACACAATACAGGAGAGGTCAGCGCAACTGGACTAAACCAAAACCAAAGAAGTTTTCTGAATAAACCGAACACTTTAAAGGCCAGCTTAGCAGGGGTGGGGGTCTGGGGACCATGGTTTCAGAGGACAGCTAGGTCAATTGGCATAATAAAATCCATGAAGAAAACATTCTGCATACCATTATGGTGAGTGGCTTCCGGGGTCTTAAACGCTAGCAAGTGGCCATCTAAGATGCATCAATTTGTCTCATCCCACGTGGAATAAAGGAGAATGAAGCACACCAAAAACACAAGGTAATTGTGAGCTCAAGAGACAGAAAGGGCCACATAAATCAGAGATTACATCAGCCTGAGACCAGAAGAAGTAGATGGTGTTCAGCTACAACCAATGACTGCCCTGGTGGGGAACACAACAGAGTATCGAGTATCCCTGATGGAGCAGGAGAGCAGTGGGATGCAGACCTCAAATTCTAGTAAAAAGACCAGACTTAATGGTCTGACTGAGACTAGAAGGACCCCGGAGGTCATGGTCCCCAGATCTTCTGTTAGCCCAAAACTGGAACCATTCCCAAAGCCAACTCTTCAGACAGGGATTGGACTGGACTATAAGACAGAAAATGATACTGGTAAGTGAGCTTCTTGGCTCAAGTAGACACATGAGACTATGTGGGCACCTCCTGTCTGGAGGAAGATGAGAAGGTGAAAGGAGACAGAAGCTGGCTGAATGGACACGGGGAATATACAGTGGAGAGAAGGAGCGTGCTGACTCATTAACAGAGGGAGAGCAACTAGGAGTACATAGCAAGGTGTATATAAATTTTTGTGTGAGTGACTGACTTGATTTGTAAACTTTCACTTTAAGCATAATAAAAAGAAAATAAATAAATAAGTGGTGTTTTGTTTCGTGCTTTAGTCCGATTAGAACATGTCTGTTGGTATTTAAAGGACTGGTTCCAGTAAAGCAACACCATTTTGAAAATAAGATGAAAGTCAGTTGTACAGGGCAGGTTTCCACTGTGAACCAAAATCACCCTAGTGAGGCCCTTCTTCACTGGGTGCCCCACTCCTGCTTCTCGCACACATTATTATCACCCCCTCATTCTCCTAGTTTTTCATTCTCCTTCTGTACATTCTTCCTCTCTCTCTATGCTCTTTGGCATCACTTCCAGGTCTTGTTTCAATAAGTCAGATTTATTAAAAAAAAAAAAAAAACTTCAGGTTTACGTGCCTTTAGAAATCACAAATGTTCAGGACCTTAATTTACAATGAGAAAACGAACGATATTTTGAGGAAAAGTCGCTCATCTCAACCGCAGTATGTGTGTCAGGGACTAACACTCTTTCCACTGCCCCATAAGATTGCTTTCCTCTCAGCTAGGAAGCAACATGCTCCTACCAAAAAAAAAAACAAACCAAACCCAATGCCGTTGAGTCGCTTCCGACTCACAGCGACCCTACAGGACAGAGTAGAACTGCCCCATAGAGTTTCCAAGGAGCGCCTGTCGGATTTGAACTGCCAACCCTTTGGTTAGCAGCCATAGCACTTAAGCACTACGCTCCCAGGGTTTCCAAACACTCGTAATTCCCCTCCCTTTCCTCCTCACCTTTGTGCAACTTCCGAAAATTCACCATTGGGTCATTGGCTGGGGGAAAAAAAACACCACTAATAAACGGAAATGCGTAGGGTAGTGCCAGTGGTGACTGTGTGTGTGTGTGTGTGTGTGTGCGTGCGTGTGCGTGTGCGTGTGTGTGTGTGTGGATGTTTACAGGTGATGAAAACATTTGCCTAGGATTGCATCTGGCAGTGCTGCTACTAGAAACCTCATTTCCTGATTCTTGCTTAATTGCATCCTGAATGGCTTTTTTTTTTTTTTAATGCTCTAAGAGCTTTTTTTTTTTTAAGAGCAGGTCAGAGCTGCAGCGGGAGTACTACGCACAGGAGCACCAGCCCTGCGCCCTCATCCTCTTCCGTGCTGCTGCCTCGCCTGGGCCAGGCCCCCAAAACAAAGGCACCCCGGCTGCCTGGGAGACTCCGCAGGAGCTGAATTTACCTGCAGCTTCCAGGAACCACAGGCTCCAAGACGTTTGCGGGGGCTTCTCGAGTTCCAGGAACTGCTTGTGAACCTTCAACTTGGTCTGCCTGCACCTTGGTTAGCCTGCTGCTGCTAATTGGAATTGCTGTGCAGGGCGTTGACTTCTGGCTTATTTCTAGCGTCAGGGTGGTCGATGCGGTCATTGCAGTGGGCATCTTTCTTCTTCCTCATTGCATTAGCGGAGCTGATTGGAGCTGTAAAACGCCCTCAGGTGTTGCGATTTTTTACGATTGTCCTCCTACTTGTATTTATTGTTCAGTTTTTTGTGTGTGTGCTTGCTTAGCCCTGAGCCAGGATCAACAGGATTAGCTTCTGGAAGTTGACTGGAGTAATACAGTAAGTACCTGAAATGGCATCCAGAGAAATTTTGACTACTGTGGGTTCTGAAGTTTTAATCCAAAGGACACCCGTTTGGCTAGCTGTGTTAAAAGTGGCCAGCAGTGCTCACAGCATGCTTTGATAATAGGAGAATATGCCGGAGAGGTTTTGAGATTTGAGAACAGGCACTGGCCTCTTCTTCAGTTTTACAGAGCTCTTGGGCATTTGCCTGACCGACAGGCACAGGAACCAGAAAGATCCTGGTGCTAATTCTAGTGTATTCCTTTGATGGGAAAACAAAGGAAATCATTTTCTGATCTTGTTCACTTTCTGTAACTTTTAAGCTAAGCTGATTTGTCCAATTATTTGAGGAAACAGTGTCTGAAAAATTACACTATTGAAAATGGAATTATATATTTTTACCCTTAGGCTTCTCTATATGTTTTTCTTTTTTCCATTGCTGAAAAATTTTTGAAACTTGCAGTCACCTCTGACCCTCGGCAGTACCGGTAACCTACTGTATTCACAGTGTCTGGCCCTATCCACTGTGGCCTTTCTTAGCACTTGTACCTACAGAAAAACTTCGTATGACGCTATTGTGTTGATCCCATTGTGAATCTAAATACATATTTTACCGGAATAATTTTATGTAGCACTGTGCTGTGTAGATAGTTCCTACCGGAAAAAGAGTTGAAGTTGGTTAAAGCCAGAAAGTCTGAGGTTCTACTGTTAAATTCAATAACGGAAATCCAAATTCCCAATTTTTGTATCTTTTTAGGGAAGATGTATTGTGATGAAGATTGTTAATATAAAAGTCAAACCTTAGTTCTACTAGTCTTTTACGATTATGCTAATGTATTCTAGAAATAGCTATGTCTTTAGAAAAGTGTTGGTTTTGTTTTTGGACGTTTACAGATAAGTGCAACGGAGAAGTCGTCTCATGAAGCATTCTGATATGTAACATTTACCTTCAGCCTTCAAAATGGAACAATTCTGCATAATTCAGAAAGTATATCTGCATAGCCTTGATTTTTTTTATAACAATCTGAAGTCCAAAAGATTGCATTTTTAAACATGTTCCTATTAATAAGTTGGCTCATGCTGTAAAAATGGTTAAATACCTTTTTCATGAAATTTCTCAGTATTTAACAGCAACTTGTCAAAGCCAAGCATATTTGAATGTATTCTCCCATAATTTGAAATAGCATTGTACATTACATTAAAAAATTAAAGAATGGAAACCTTTCTTTAAAAAAAAGAGTTCTATGTGAAGGAATGCTAAAAATTTGTTAGGAGTAGTACACAGTGGATGGCTAAAGTAAGTCATCTGTGAATCATGGTTCTAGTAAATGGATATCTGTCTTACGTTAAGATACATAAAATCTCAGGTAAGACCATCATGAGTTAAGAAATAATCTCCATTTGATTTGGAAATTGTAAATAATATCATAATGCAAACACAAGTTTGATGTGACAGAGACGGCCAGATAAAGCCCTCAATCTAAGGACTTTAATGGTAAGAATATCATTCTCTCCGCCCTGCACCCTACTGAAATATCTGTAAAATGAGGAGACAAAATGTGCAGATGAGCCTCCAAGAGGCAGGAAGTTCCACCATTTCCTGGAGAGTTGTGAGCAAAGGTATGCCGTGAGATGGTACTACACAGATTGAGGCAAGGAAAAATGTAGGAGTAGGGCTGCAAAGAACCTGCACTTCCCTGAAGATGGGTTTTTGGGTCATCTTCAATAGAATGGTACTGAGATCTGAAGCTGATTCTCAAAGATAACGCTGCTAGGCCTGTAATTAAACCCATCATTAGAAATTTAGAGTCATAAGAAATAATAAATAAAAATATAGATCCCATAACAAGAATGTAACTTTGATACAATTTATTGAATGACAAAAAGATAGGGAAATATCAGCATTATTTATGTGTATAAACAATTGGTGCCATCAACTTCAATAACTCATCATGCATAAATGGTAGCCAAGGACTAAGTGAATAATGGAATTAACTACCTATGTGCTGTGATTTCTTCCCCCTTGGGCAGTGAAAAAAATTTTTTTCAGCTAACCATTTTCCCCTCCTCACACTCTCTGATAAGCACTAATCCTTTGTCTTAATGGTTTGCCTATTCTAGATAGTTGATGATAGCAGAACCATACAATATTTGTCATTTTGCATCTGGCTATTTCACATCATGTAATGTTTTCGCGGTTCGTGGATGTGGTGGCATGTACCAGAACTTCATTTCTCTTTATGGCGGAATAATACTACATTGTATGTGTATATCACATTTTGTTTACTCATTCATCTGTAGCCGGGCACTTGGTTTGTTTCCACCTTTTGGCTGTTGTAAATAATGCTGCAATGAACATTGTTCTGCAAGCATCTGTTTGAGTCTCTGCTTAGGGGTATATACCTAGCAGAGCAATTGCTGAGTCGTGTGGTAATTCTATGTTTAACCTTCTGAGGAACCACCAAACTGTTTTCCATGATGTATGTACCATTTTACATTCCCACCAGCGATAGATGAGGGTTGCTGTTTTTCCGCATACTCACCAACACGTTATTTTCTGTTGTTGCTGGTAATAGCCATCCTAGTGTCTGTGAAGTGGTACCATCCTACGGTTTTGATTTGTATTTCTCTAATGACTAATGACATTGATCATCCTTCATGTGTCTATTCAACTCACTATCTTTTACGGTTGTCAAATAAAATGATAAGCCTACAAAGGAACAAAGAGGATAACAGTCAATGTTAGTTGATCTATTAATGGTCAGAATGATACATATGAAACAGAATATCAGGTATGCCAAAAAATAAACTGTGTACACAATCATTCATAAGTCTTTTTTTTTTAAGGTCTACTGGGTGAAGAGTGGTATTTTACTAGTATGTCTGCAATAAGATCAGTTTTGGGTATGAGGTAGCCATCTCATAGTGATATATGCTGTCCTCTTAGCATAAAATTCTATATTCCCATCCTTTATTTTCCAGAGAATGGCTATGTCTAAGAAGGATTTTTAGTACAGATTGCTCTTTTTCTTTTTTTAATTGAAAGTCATCCAGATGGTGGTTGATTCAGGAGTATTTATGTATTTATGAAAAAGTCCGTGATTCTCCTTGGAGACAGTGTACCAGGGTTACTTCAAGGAAGGCCAAGGCCACTTTTCCAGGCACCAGTTCATGGAGACGCTGAGGATAAGTCAGGGGCTGAATGCCTCACTTTTCCCATTTTGAGTCCCAACATCTAGAAGTAATTGGGCCAGCCCAGAGCCAATGTTGTCCTTAGTAAGCTCTTTTTGAAGAAGAACTTTAGCATCGTTCACCACAGTATCAAGGAAATAATTTTGCAAATAGAAGGTTTTTCTAAAATAGGTACCAGTGGCAAGAAAGCCTCCACTAATAGAGCAAAATTTCTCCACAGATTTCAACAGCTTTTCCCCTAAGTTCTCATCATCCTTCTCAACTGACAGCAAATGTGGATACTTAATTTTTGCCTTGAGTTCTTCTACCAACAAGTGCAAATCCTTGGCCATATTTTCCAGAGATGCATCATCCAGCCCAAAGTAAGAACTGTAGGGAGTTAAGGTCTCCTCCATCTTCTCCATTATCACTGATGAATCCCATGAAAGGGATGGTGGCAGTTGCTGCAGACTTCATGACCTCCAGCCAAATCTTCTGCCTCAGAGAATGGGCAGGCATTGCGTGAAGATGTGGCACTTGTGAGCTGGGAGCTCCTTCAGAAGGGTGGCTTCCAGGTTTGGGAAATCATAGGCAGACACGTCAAAGTTGGAGACTAAGAAGACTCAAGGGTCCTCGACTTTGGCCTTCCTCAGATGTTTCAGTTATCTCAAATCTGGTCTTTATCCTCACAGAAGGTGTTGGGCTTACTCTTTTCTTGATTGTATAAATCGTTGTCCACCTTGGCTCGAACAAAGTAGAAACTCTTCTTCATTTTTCCAATGGCCAGTTCTAAAGCATTTTCTTTGAAGCATGTAGCACAGATGATAAGGAAGAAGTCATACTTATTAAATTCCATTTCTTTCAGATACTTCTTTGACTGGAATTTAGTGGTCCCAATGCCAGGCAGATCCCATATTGTTACACTGGGAAACTTTGGATGTTTATACTCGGCTTTCTCCATGGCTGTCTCCACCAGTCCAACATCAGCCACACCTACTCCTTCATGACCAATCCCCCACAGGGCATTGATGAAACTGGATTTTCCCGACCCAGAGTCACCTGTCACAGCAATATCCAGTAGAGTATTCTCAATGTCTTTCAGTGCTTCACTGATCACAGAAGCTGTCCTTTGAACATCCCCTTTCTCCAGATTTGATTTAATCAAAGTGATAGTTTCAGGAGAGAGAATTTTGCTTTCCACCTTGAAATTCTTAAAAAAAAAAAAAAAAAAAACTCCTCAAAACTCCTCAAACCTGGATGCCAGATCATGAGCCTTTCTGTCAGAGCATACAGAGGAAGATGACTGACCCATTTTTGTGGGCCGTAAAGGACACTAGAGGGAGGAAAGTACAAAGAGGTTAGTATACAAGGGGAGGTCTTAGGGTTTGCTCTTATGGAAAAGCAGAACTTCAGCACACATCCCACATTATAGCCAAGGGCATCTTCTCTTTTTTTTTTCTCACGCTTTGTCTGGAATCTTGGACTGGATATAAAGTTCAAGTTGCTGAGGCTGCACTTTACCCTTGGAATGCCTTCTTCCTTTAAGAGACCCTCACTGTACACCAAGAAAGATGGTAGCGTGAATTCCCATGCTTCCAAAAATCTCTTTAAAAAAAAAAAAAAAAAGAAGTAGAAACTAACAGAACAAACTTTGTCAGAACTCCGGAAACCAGTCAAAGAGTTAAGCAAATAAGTGAACTAACCGAATAAAAAAAAAAATTAAAAAGTGACATCAAATTTCAGAAAAGCTTTGATTTTTATGTGTGCTGTACTCCACCACCTCTCTGGCATGGATATCTGAAAGCCGTGGCAGCCCACACTTTCACAGAGGGAGGCTGATATCTGGCACCAGAGAGGGCAAAACAGACTTTATTCACAAATTACAGTGTGTTTCTGTTCTGACCTGTTTGGGGATGCCTGAAGAACTGAAGGAAGATGCTCATCTCTGTTTGGCCCTGCCTCGGAGCTCATATGCAGGAAAGGATCAAGAGACAATGCTGGAAGTCTGTAACCACCTATAGTCACCTGGGATAAAGATTACCGTTAAGGTATCTGGTACCAGAAGGTGAAGCCAAAGAAAAAGATTCCAGAAATTGGGGCTTTTGGAAGCACTGGGTATATGGGGAATTGATAAAACCATATGAGTGCCCAGGGCAGGAGACATGCTTAGAAAGTGCCTGACCAGACCATACTTTTTCACCTCAGGCAGAAACCTCAACTCAATACAAGCCTGGTTAAGTACTGAAAGAGATCCCTGGTATGGTGCCAGTCTGGCCATTCTACAAAGATGGGTGGAGGTTTCCTCTGATTTTTTATATTTTTGTTGTTGTTGTTATTGTTCTGGCATTCAAGGAAATCTCTGTTGAAGCACTAGCTGAACACTAGCTGAGGAGCAGAGGTTTCAGCGTCCACACATGTCCAGGAAGGCCATCTTTGCAAGCATAGTTGGGAAAAGTTGCTGAACAGACTGCACTACAGCCTTCAGCAAATTAAAAATAAAACAGGAAACCCTGAGGAAGGGGAAGAATCTGATTTCGAGAGTTACTCCATTATAACATTCAAATGTCCTGGTTTCAACAAAAAATTATAAGGCATGTAAAGAAACAGACAGGAACATTCAAAAAAAAGCAAAACAAAGTGACAGAAACTATCAGTGTGGAAGCCTACATAATGGACTCTATTAACAATTTAAATGATTTTTGATGCTCCAACATTCTGAGCTCACGCCTCCAAGTCTCAACCCATTCAGTAGACTCTTTCCCTTTGCCTGAGTTTCAGGCCCCCTCTGATGCACTGAAGTAAACAATATTTAGAACCTTTTTGTAATACCCTTGGTAGCTCATGCTACTTCCCTCCAGGCACAAACTTAAAAAAAAAAAAAAAAAAAACTAGCCAACCATATACAAACACAGCTAACTCTTTAACCAATGGAAGGATGGGCTAAATTGTGCTCACTTACCTATATGTAGTTCAAGATTTCACCTGTTTTTCACCACCTCAAAGATGCTTACTGTAAGCCAGTGCATAACATGCTTACTGGTTAACCATTTGTTAACACTTAACCCTACCCTGAAATTCCAATAAAGGCAACTGTTCACATTTTCTTCTTCTTTCTCTCTCTTGCTATTCCCATTGTGGTTGCCTGGCATCTGGTCATGCTTTCATGTGACCCTGTGTGGTAAGCTGTCTACCTCTCTGGAAATAGTGAGTGCAATAAAACTAGTTACTTTTCATGGCCTCCCTGGCTCCTGTTTTCTGCATCATACCTGACTTACCATCCCACAAATCTATTAGATCAAATGGCTTAGTCACAAACAGAGAGAAGTCAGAGAGCCTTTTTATGATTGCTCTTGCCTTACTAATTGGTTAGATGATAGAAGATGCCTGGTAAGACACCACTTCCTACTGGTACATTTGTGCTTTAATGTGTGCTGTTTTGTGTTGTGTCCTGTGAAGTCACCAAGACTTCCCGCCTTAAATTGTGGAGCCCACACTCCTAGAACTCCCCAGGACACTGGTGCCTGAGGTCCCTTGTGTGGCAAGAAGAGGGAGGTTCATTCCTATAGCTCACTGAAAAAAGGCTAGATACCAGGACACCTGGCTACTTTATATGAAGATTCCTCAATTTGGGAAAATGTAGGGAACGTTACCATAGACATAAGTGGCTACCCTGGCTATTAGTCACCCAGCCTAACAACTATTCTGCTAGGGGCTGTGCAACCTCTCACAGTCTGTATGGCATGTCATCCATGGTGATCTGAGTCTCATCCCATTACAGATTTCCATCTGGTGAGGAGCATCCCCTCCACGGGAAGTTTCCATGGCTCCTTTTCAATGCTGTTGGGGCAAGCACTTGGCTTTTTGCTGCCTCCGCTGCTGCTGTTACTCTTCGTACCCAGACCCAGTGGAATATTGAAGCTCCCAACCATGGAGACAGGTGGCACAAAATTGAATGGCATGAGAAAAGGGGAAAGGTCACCTGATTCAGCTCCTCCCAAAACTCCAGAGGAAGCCACACTTTTACTGAATAAATTAAAGACTCACACACAATGCGCCTTGTTTAGCACCATGGCATATCAACATCCTAAGGCACTCCTCTTATGACCTTAGGAGTTAGCTACCCTCCCCACCAAAGACCCAGCCACCAGAGCTATTATAGATACCAAGCCTGACCCCAGTGAGGTCAACTAGGACATCCTAGAGAGAGAAGCAGCTGTCTATGAGAGGGACCATAGGAAGATGCCAAGCTTCTTTCCAGTAATCACTCAATGGATTAAAAGCTCAGGAGACCAACAAAAATTAGAAACAAAGACACTGAACTTTAATAGGCTAGAGATCCAAACTATATTAAACGATATTGTTCAAAAAGATAATGAAAAGGGGAGCTTCTTGCTCAAACAGGATATGCTGGAAAAGAAAGGGTTAAAAAGCCCACACAGTAAGAAAAGGCAGAACCTTAAAAATAAAACAGAGGCAAAAAAATTTTAAAGCCCAGTGACTGCCTTCAAAAGCAAAAAAAACGGGTGGCTTCAATCACCATTCTCCACCCTGCCACTCTGCTACTTATGGCTGTGTTACACAAAAAGTTCTAAACCTCATGGTTATGGGATAAAACACCGAGAGCACCCTGTTGCACAGCAAAGGGGTTAATTCAAACCCAACTTAATCCCAGCATTCTTAAACCATTCAACCTTTGCCAACTGGAGAGGTACCCAATCCTGACTATACTGATTTGAGACTCTCTAGAGCAAAAAATATGTATAAATACGAACACAGTAAAAAAAAAAAAAAAAAAAAAAAAAAAACCCATACTGTATATTCATTGACAAACAAAAAAACAAAGGAAAAAAAAGGGGGGGGGAATTTAGATACAGTGGGAAGAAATCATATGTGTGTGGTATATTATTAAATTGAAACAAAAGTTCATAATTTAAAATCCAAAATTAATTCAAATAATTCATACAGCAAAAAGATAAAAGTGTTTATACCTCTGCCACATCAGTTCTAGATTAATTTTAATATCTGCTAAAATATACCACCACCACTTCAATTTGTCATACTGTTGTGGCTTGCGTGTTTCTGTGATGCTGGAATTTATCCCACCAGTATTTTAAATACCAGCAATGTCATCGTGGTGTACAGGTTTCAAACTAAGACAGACTAGGAAGAAGGACCTGGTGGTCTACTTCTGAAAAAATTGTCCAGTGAAAACCTTATGAATAGCTACAGAACATTGTCTGATATACTGTTAGAAGATGAGCCCCTCAGGCTAGAAGGCATTCAAAAATACAAGTGGGAAGGAACTGCCTCCTCAAAGTAGAATCAACCTTAATGACATGGATGGAGTCAAGTTTTAGGAACCTTCGCACTGATGTGGCACAACTCAAAATGAGAAGAAGAAACAGTTACAAACATCCATTAATAATCAAATGGGGGAATGTACAAACTATTAATGTAGGAAAATTGGGATGCATAAAGACTGATGTCTCAGGCATTAGTGAGCTGAAATGGACTGATGTTGGCCATTTTGAATCAGACAATGATATGGTCTATTAAGCCAAGAATGACAAATTGAAGAGGAACGGCATTACATTCATGGTCAAAAATACATTTCAAGATCTATCCTGAAGGACAACGCTGTCAGTGATAGGATAATATTCATATGCCTACAAGGAAAACCAGTTAATACAACTATTGTTGAAATTTATGCACCAACCACTAAGGCCAAAGATGAAGAAATTGAAGATTTCTACCAACTTTTGGAGTCCGAAATTGCTCAAACATGCAATCAAGATGCATTGATAATTACTGGTTATTGGAATACAAAAGTTAGAACAAAGAAGAAGCATCAGTAGTTGGAAAACATGGCCTTGGTGATAGAAACAATACCAGAGATGGCATGATAAAATTTTGTAAGATCAATGACTTCTATATTGGAAATACTTTTTTTCAGAACATAAACAGTGACCATATAAGTGGATCCAGCCAGATGAAACACACATGAATCAAATACACTACGTCTGTAGAAAGAAACAATGGAAAAACTATATATCATCAGTGAGAACAAGGCCAGGAGCTGAATGCAGAACAGACCATCAATTGTTCATAAGCAAGTTCAAGTCAAAGCTGAAGAAAACTACAAAAAGTACACGAGAACCAAATACAAATTTGAATATATCCCACCTGAATTGAGAGACCACCTCAGGAATAGATTCGACACATTGAACACTAATGACCAAAGACCAGATGTGTTGTGGAATGACATCAAGGACATCACACATGAAGAAAGCAAGAAGTCATCAAAAAGACAGGAAAGAAAGCAAAGACCAAAATGAATGCCAGAAGAGACTCTGAAACCTGCTCTTAAATGTAGAGTAGCTAAAGCGAATGGAAGAAACGATGAAGCTAAAGAACTGAATGGAAGATTTCAAAGGGTGACTCAAGAAGACAAAGTAGAGTGTGCTGTTACATTGTAGGGAGAGCAGCTAGGGTCACATAACAATGTGTGTATAAGTTTTTGTATGAGAAATGGACTTGAATAGTAAAATTTCACTTAAAGCACAATAAAAGAAGAAGAAAACAAAGTAAAGAATTATAATGACATGTGCAAACACCTGGAGTTA
This sequence comes from Elephas maximus indicus, assembly GCF_024166365.1. Lineage (NCBI taxonomy): Eukaryota > Metazoa > Chordata > Mammalia > Proboscidea > Elephantidae > Elephas > Elephas maximus. Next base: position 199,760,208 of record NC_064820.1, read on the forward strand.
GAAAAACAAAAGGGAAGAACACACTTGGTATTCCTTAAACTGAAAAAATTGAAGGAAAAATTGAAGTCTCAAGTTGCAACACTGAAAGATTCTACATGGAAAATATTAAACGATGCAGGACACATCAAAAGAAGATGGAAGGAATACACAGAGTCACTGTACCAAAAAGAATTGGTCAATGCTCTACCATTTCAGGAGGTAGCATATGATCAAGAATCAATGGTATTGAAGGAAGGAGTCCAAGCTGCCTGACAGCACTGACAAAAAACAAGACTCCAGGAATTGACAGAATACCATTTGAGATGTTTCAACAAATGAATGCAGCACTGGAGGTGCTCACTTATCTATGCCAAGAAATTTGGAAGACATACCTGGCCAATCGACTGGACAAGATTCATATTTGTGCCCATTCCAAAGAAAGGTGATCCAAGGAAATGTGGAAATTATTGAGCAATATCATTAATATGACACACGGTAAACTTTTACTGAAGATCACTCAAAAGCAATTCCAGCAATACAACAACAAGGAACTGCCAGAAATTCAAGCAGGATTCAGAAGATGTGGAACCAGGGATATCACTGCTGATGTCAGATGGATCTTGGCTGGAAGCACAGAACACCAGAAAGATGTTTACCAGTGTTTTATTGACTATGCAAAGGCATTCGACTGTGTGGAACATAGAAAATTATGGATAATGTTACAAAGAATGGAAATTCAAGAACACTTAATTGTGCTCAAGAAGAACCTGTACATAGACCAAGAATAGTTGTTCAAGCAGAACAAGGGGTTACTGTGTGGTTTAAAGTCAGGAAAGGGGTGCATCAGGGTTGTATTCTTTCACCATACCTATTAATTTTTTTATTTTTATTCAGTCTCTATACTGAGAAAATAATCTGAGAAGCTCCACCATATGAAGAAGAATGCAGCATTGGAAATGAAGGAGGACTCATTAAAACCTGCAATGCAATGTGCAAATGACACAACCTTACTTGCTGAAAGTAAAGAGGACTTGAAGTATTTACTGATGAATATCAGAGACCACAGCCTTCGGTTCTGCACCTCAACATAAAGAAAACAAAAATCCTCACAACTGGGCCAATAAGCAACATCACGATAAACGGAGAAAAGATTGAAGTTGTCAAGGATTTCATTTTACTTGGATCCACAATCAACACCCACGGAAGCAGCAGTCAAGAAATCAAACAACACATTGCATTGGGCAAATATGCTGCAAAAGACCTCTTTAAAGTGTTAAAAAGCAAAAATGTCGCTTTAAAGACTAAGGTGCGCCTGACCCAAGCCATGTATTTCCAGTTGCCACGTTTGCATGCGAAAGCTGGACAATGAATAAGCAAGATGAAAGAAGAATTGATGCCTTTGAATAATGGTGTTGGCAAAGAATATTGAATATATCAAGGGCTGCCAAAAGAGTGAACAAATCTATCTTGGAAGACAGATTTGCTCCTTAGAACAAGGACGGTGAGACTTCGTCTCACATACTTTGAACATGTTATCAGGAGGGACCAGCTCCTGAAGAAGGACATCTTGCTTGGTAATGTAGAGGGTCAGTGAAAAAGAGGAAGACCCTCAATGAGATGGACTGGCATAGCGGCTGCAACAACGGGCTCAAGCAAAATGATTGTAAGAATGGTGCACTACCAAGCAGTGTTCCATTCTGGAACTCATAGTGTCACTATGAGTTGGAACTGACTCAACAAACCTAACAATAACAACAAGAAAATACACCAACTGGCAAACTTTCATGGTCTTAATACTGGGGCTTGAATTACAGTTATATCCGGAAATTCCACTAAATTTAAACATGGTACACTCTATTATCTTAGGAACATAAGCTTAACCAAAAACCCATTGCCGTTGTGTGGATTCTGACTCATAGCCACCCTATGAGACATAGTAGGACTGCCCCATAGGGTTTCCAAGGATCAGCTGATGGATTCAAACTGGTGAACTTTTGGTTAGCAATCAAACTCTTAAGCACTACACCACCGGGGCTTAGGGGCATTACCAAATTGAAAAGAGAGGACAAACAAATATGCCTAATCTCAAACATCGAAACTATCATCTTGCCTAAATTTTTCATAATCACAGCGTCCGTTGCCCTAAAATATCCAATAATGGGCATGAATACTCTGATACAATGAGTAATAAATTAACATTAAATTAAGTCCTTGGCACTTAGAATATTGCTTTAGAAAATGGGATCCCAAGGATCCCAGTTAAAATAACTAATATGACCCAATATAAATTGAAACAGGGCCTTCAAGGATTAAAACTTATTACATAAGCCTTAATTAGTAAGTGGGTTGTCTAGAGCTGCTGTAGCAAAAATACCACAAGTGGATGGCTTTAACAAAGAGTAATTTATTCTCTCACAGTTTAGGAGTCTAGAAGTCTAATTTCACAACACCAGTTCTAGGAAAAGGCTTTCTCTCTCTGTCAACTCTGTGGGAAGGCCTTTGCTTCCTTTCAACACCTGTGGGCCCAGCATCCTTTGGAGATCTCCAAGTGGCTTGGCATCAATCTTCTCCTGCATCTAGGAGGTTCTTGGTGCAGGGACCCTGGGTCCAAAGGACACACCTCTCCTGGCCCTTTTTTCTGGGTGGTATTGAAGTCCCTCCCCTCTCCGCTAACTTCTCTCTCGTTTTACCTCTTGAAAGATAAAAGGTGTGACTCAAGCAAGGGTGTGACTTCAATGAGGGTGTGATTTGAGTAAAGGTACGACTTAAGTCACAGCCTCTTGTAAGGCAGTGACTTAAGATCCAGATCCTATCTTATTAACATATAAAGGTTACGATTTACAACAGTCAAAGAATTGAAGATAATTACATCAGATCACAAAATGGAGAAAACCACACAATACTGGGAATCATGGCCTAGCCAAATTGACACATATTTTGGGCGGACACAATTCAGTCCATGACAGGAGTGATCAACCTCACTGTTTCCCCATTTAATAGCCCAATTTTTCCCATCCTTAAACCTGAAAAGAATAACTAGCACCTCAAGGTGGATTACTACAACTTTAATGCTGTGGTCCCATCCATTAAGGCCTCCATAGTCGGTACTTAATGTTATTATAATTACCGCCTCCATCCAATCAGCAATGATAAATACTTTGCTAGTATAGCTTTGGCTAATATGCTCTATTCAGTGCCTTATTTCAATAACCTCTCAGGCACAGTTTGCCTTCACTTCTGAAGGGAAACGAAACACCTTTGCCATGCTACCCGTGGGGTACCTCAGCAGCCTTGCCATCACACAAAATCTTCACAGGCAAGATCTTAACTATACCCACCTCCCTCCAGGAACATATGTATGACACTACGTTAATGTCATCCTCCCCTGAGGAGATTTAACACACTAAAGTCCGACATCTCTTAATCCTTTTTGGGTTTTAAAAGCAGTACATTCCCCAGTCACCTATTTTAATTAATCTCTCTGATGCTGCTATTTACAAAGCAGCCCACCTTGAATGGTCCACCTCCAACAAAAGGCTCTAAAATCTGTCCAAGTTAAAATTAATAAGCACTTCAGTTAGTGCCCACAAAAACTCTTTCACTGTAGAGCTTTGGCAACCTCCTCTCATTCCTCTTGGAGTCTCTGGATCACTTATGATGGCTATAAGTTACCCATAGGCTGATACACAAGAAACTGCCCTTCTTGGCCCTGTATAATGTACCATTAGAGTGACAGTTGCTAACTGCATACCGGGCTGTCTTGGAAATAGAGGGTCTCAAGTCCCTGAGCCCATGACTTTGTCCATATCCACTTGTCCATTATGCCTCGGATCTTGGAAATCGTTCCCCACAACCTCGGCATGGCTACTGAGGCCTTCTTGACACAGGATGGAGCCAAATCAGGGTTCTCTGGCATAGTCCACCTGCAGAAGAAGTGGCCTCCCCCATTTCAGTCCCTTGCCAAATGTCATGGTGCTGAAGGAAATCACCCCTCCCCCAATCCTTTGGCTACCTGGGAGTCTCTTGGGGTTAACTGAATGAAAGCAATGGGAGTTCGTAGACTCTACACATGGCACTGCTCCCATCATAAGTGATGGAACTCAGTGGAATGTTGCTGCTTTCCCTGCCTTAATGAGAATATTCTTGAAAAAGGATGGAGCCTCAGGGTTAGCACAATTGACCAAACTTCAGACAGTCATCTTAGCACTGGATGTCTTGGCTGACAAATGGTGCCATTTACACATTGTTTTAAAGCTCTTGAGCCATCACCTAGAAGTTGTCCTTTTCAGAATAAAGAACCCTGGGACTCTTTTGCCTCACAGATACCCAAGATATAAATCAAGGCCACACGTGTTTCTACATATACTAAGGCAAAGCTTCACCAGGACACTTCCCTTCAGAGTTCCAGGCTTTACTGATAGTGACTAAGGCACACTCAGAATATGCAATGCTGGGCTCTTAGAGAAGGCATTCATGGAATTTTCATCTGCCCTATTAGCCTCTAGTGGCCAGATTCATAGAGCGCCACAATGGCCACCTAAAGGACCTCCCCTTAAAATTACAACCTGGAAAGTGGTCTCCTCAAACAACTTCTTTTTAAATTACAAAATAACAAATGGTCCCTAAATGGTTCTCCCTCTTGCCCCAGGCCTTAATCTCTGTTAATCCAAGACCTCTTGGATGACTCAGAGCTCACACCAACTTTAAGAAAAAAACTTTTCCATAGCCCCTTCCTATATTTAAAGGAAGATACATCTCACCTCTTTAAGTATAAAAACTCATTATATATGTGGCATTTTAATAATATCTCCTCCTACCTTTATGGATTACCAATCCTGCCTACCCCCATAAGGGCTGGAGGCTGAATCAAGGGCACATACCTCTCCTGGCTGCGCCTCACCTAAGGAGGCTCCACCTCCAAATTCATCAGAAGAGATGACATTGCCCTGGCCCAAGAGCTTGTCTCTAAAGATGACATTGCTCCAGACGATATCACCTTAGCCCAAGACCTTGTTGCTGGAGATAACATCACCTCAGACAACATCGCCTCAACCCAAGAAGTTGTTGGAAATAACCATGACCAACCTGATCACAACTTTATCCAATGACTTTTCCCTGGACTCATCTTTAGACTCTATATTGGACTTTCTGCACACGCATCATTCAGCCATTTAGTCTTCACTCCCAACCCCCAATTCTGATACCCTGCAAATCTGTTGGGACCAGTTCAATTCCCCCAAAATATTTTTACACTGAAATAGCCATGTTTCTCAAGAACACCTCTACACCCCTTGAACCTCTCTATACACTGTGAGTACTCACCCAGCAGGTTGCCTTACAGTACTTTGTATGGTACAGCCCCTTTAGAATGCTAAAAACTGCCTCTTTAAGAGCTTCTCATGTAACACCACCCCCAAATCCAGGTGAGCCTTTCTATCTCATTGCATCCATACTCCTGATTTTTCTCTGCATTTTACAAAAAACCCTGCCCAACTATTGTTGGCCACCTACCACACCCACTGGCAGCCCCACCTCTGATCCATTTCAAGCTTCCATTCCAATCCAAGACTACCACAACTTCACCACATTTTACTGCTCTGTGGTTTCCCGGGGCATTCCCATCTCATTTTATGAGCCTGGAATTGACCCAGTCATACCACATCAATACATCATTGACTAATATTTCTCCCTCCCCTAATTGGGTTCCTAGTGGCCAGGACTGCCATCAGCATTGGCCTCAGTAGAGCCATGGTGGTGAAAAAAAAAACAGATTATTTTAGCTGATCAACAACTTTCAAAATCTCTGGTCAACACACTAAAAATGTACATCAGGCCTTAAGTCTCATGCAACAACAGCATGAATCTTCAGCACAGATAGCCCTGGATAATCCTCTAGCTCTCTATTACCTCCTCACTAAGGAGGAGGTGTGTGGGCAATTAAGGATATTTCCTGTTGCAATAAATGAAATTGAGTAACCACCATGTTACAAGACATTGCTAAGAATGGTCAGGAGCTTTACAACATTACCAAAGTTTTTGAACAAATATCACTCAATCCACCTGTTTCTGATCTATTCTTCCTGCTTTTCCCTAGTAGTTGGGCATCATGGTTACAGACAAGCTTTTAAACAATACTGATCAGCCTCCTTGGATTATTTCTAATAGTAGCCTTAATTACATTTACTTTTCACTGGGCCTCACTGCCATTACCCTATACCTTTAACATCTCCAGTGCTCAGGTAATAAACATTATTCATGTTCCCCATCTTATTCTGGCCTACAAAAACAAAATCTATGAATTCATACTGCTGGAGAATCCATACCCTTGGGAATTCACACTACTTCCCCACTAGGCATGAACTTTAAAAAACAACTAGTCAACTACAGGCAAGCACAGTCAACCTCTTAACCCTACCCTGAAACTAAAATAAAGGCAGCTGCCCATAGCTCCTCATTTTCTTTCTCTTCTTATTGTGGTTGCCCTGCATTTGATTTTGTTCCTGTGTGGCCCTGTGTAGTGTGCTGTCTACATCTCTGGGAACCGTTTTATAATAAACCTAGTTACTTTTCATGTCCTCCCTGACTCCTCTTTCTTGTGTCACACCTGACTTATTATCTCAAAAATCTGTTAGGTTATGGACAAACTAGACAGAGACTTTAAAACAGTATCACACATGCTCAAAGAGCTAAAGGAAAACTCAGGCAAACAACTAAAGGAAATCAGGAATATCAATTAAGAGATATAAATTATAAAAAATAATAATAACTAAATCCTGAGACTGAAAAGTACAATACACTGAAATGAACTATTCACTGGAGGGGGTCAACAGCAGATTTGGATAGACAGAAAAAAGAATGTGAATTTGAAGATAGGAAAAATTGAAACTATCATGTCTGTACAAAAAACATGAAAAGAAATGAACAAGCCTAAGAGACTTGTGAGACATCAATTAGACCAATATATTTTTTTATGCTCTATGGGAGTCCTAGAACAAGAAGAGACAGAGAAGCAAAAAGAATATTTAAAGAAATAATAGTCAAAAACTCTCCAAATTTGACAAAAGATGTGAGTCTACACATTCAAGAAGTTAAACAAACTCCAAGTAGGATAAACCCAAAAAGATCCACACTGAGACACATAATCAAATTCTCAAAAACCAAGATAAAGACAGGATCTTGAAAGCCGCAAGAGAGATGCTAATTGTCACATAAAAAAGGCTTCTTAATAAGATTAAAAGACCTCCTCAAAATGTTAAAAAGCGAAGACGTTATTTTGAAGACTAAGGTGTGCCTGACCCAAGCCGTGGTATTTTCAATTGCATCATACGCATGCAACAGCTGGTCAGTGAACAAGGAAAACTAAAGAATTGATGCCTTTGAATTATGGCATTGACAAACAATGTTGAATATACCATGGACTGCCAGAGGAACAAACAAATCTGTCTTGGAAGAATTACAGCCAGAATTCTCCTTAGAACAAGGATGGAGAGATTTTGTCTCACATACTTTGGACGTGTTATCAGGAGGGACCAGTCCCTGGAGAAGGACATCATGCTTGGTAGAGAGTCAGCAAAAAAGAGGAGGACCCTCAACAAGATGGATTGACAGTGGCTGCAACAATGGGCTCAGGTATAACGACAGTTAATGAGGATGGCGCAGGACTGGGCAGTGTTTCATTCTGTTGTATAAAGGTTCGCTGTGAGTTGGAACCTACTCGATGGCACCTAACAACAACGACAACGATAAAATTAAGTGCCAGTTTCTCCTCAGAAACCATGGAGGACATAGACAATGCGATGACATATTTCAAGTGCTTCTCTCACAATCTTGTCCATTTCAGGTAATGGCAATGTCATCCTCCTATACACATAGTCACCCACACCATCCTCTCTCACTGATACTCCACATCAGCAGTCCTGTGGCTTAACTTTCCAAGTCTATCCAAATCCAACCACTTCTCCTCATTCCCATAGACACCAGCCTAGTCTGAGCCACCATCCTCTCAACTTGAGAATATTGCAGAGACACACCCAGAGGTGATCTATATCTGCAATTCCCTTTCACAGCCTCACCATAAATAGCAATCAGTGACTCCTCTAGACAGGGATTTAGACCATGACTCCCCTCTGTTCACAATCCTGCCTCGCTCAGGGCAAAGACATATTCTTTTTAAGGTCCAACCCAACTGCTGTGCCCTTTCTACATTCACCTCCAGTCGCCTTTCATGCCTTCTGTTATGGATGAATTGCATCTTCAAAAAAAAATGTATGTCAACTTGGATAGTCCTGGCTTCCCAGTATTGTGTGATTTTCCACCAATTTGTCATCTGATGTAATTTTCCTATGTGTTGTAAATCCTAACTCTATGATATTAACGAGGTGGGATTAGAGGCAGTACGTTAATGAGGCAGTCGTGCCTGCTGATCTTTGGATTCATCAATCTTCGCAGCCTATGAGCAAGACCCCTGCTCTCTGACCTGACGATCTTGGGTTTTCCAGGCCCTGCAGCTGTGTGAATCAGGAGAAACCTCTTTCCCGACCCATGGACTTGGAACATTCTAGCCTCTACAACCATGTGAGGAGTTTTCTTGATATAAATCTCTCTCTATATATATATTTATATGCTTTACTGGTTTTGCTCCTCTAGAGAACCCAGCCTAAGACATACACTATGCATTAGTCCCAGGAAGGCGCAGCTTCTCCAAAGTGAGGTCAGGACTCAGGGTGCCCTCACCTGTCTTTGTAGCACAGCCTTTCTGGGTTCATCATCTGACCTTGGGGACACAACCAGGAGGGAAGTAGGCTCCTCTCAGGCATACATCCATCTCATCCCTGATGGAAAACACTTTCCTCAGTTTTTGTTTGAGCCAAAAGAATAAAGTTATAGATACTGAAGAACAGGATGAAGGTGGGGATCCTAGTCAAGACAACTGGAGTCACTGATCCACTCTCTCAGGATTACATGTGGTACATTTGCCTCTGCAGATACTTTGCAGGGATGACAAGGGTAAAGAGGTCAATGGGCCCTTTAACCCCTAGGATAGTGGAGAACTGGACTGACCATGTCCCTCAGAACCTCTGGGGGTCTCCATAATACAGAGGAACAAGTGAGACATGAGGATTTGGCATCCCATATAGGAGATAAACTGTATGTCCCTGTTCCAGAATCTCTGCTAGAGCACCTCCACTGTCTCACAGGTATGGAACAGGGGTCTTACCCCAGTTACAAAGGAAATGGTGGGAAATTAATCACCCTTGTCCAACAGAAGGTAAATGCTGCAAGAGAGAGAGAGAGAAATTATCCAGACTGCTGTAGCTGTACACACTCCTCTAGTCTTAGCACCTGGAGTGCTTGAACGTGAATTCTTTGGTTCTCCAGAAAAGCGAAATCCTGCAATACATTATGAATCAATTCATTGTACAAAACTCTATCATGAAACAATTATTGCACATGTGAGGGAAAAGCCAGTAGAGAGACAATCCTCACAGGACATGAGACACCAGTTAAGGTGAAAGAGGAAACACTCATGACATATATTTTCCAGCAGGTTTCTTCATCCCTTACTTTCTAAAATAGATTAAAGTAAACTGAGAAAAGCATAAGTTTCAAGCAGGGGTTTGACGTGTTTATACCCCCAGTGAATGCACAGAGCAGGGAAACTTGCCAAGGGCTTATTAGCCTGGTCATCCTTACCTTAAACAGTAAGTAATATTGATCACTTAACATCAGCCCAGCCATGTACTCAAAAACCACTGCACGAGAAATGCCAGGAAAGACTGAAGGCTAACTGGTACCTATGTGTGTGGGGCGGGGGGGTGGGGGGTGGGGGGAGGTATACAGACAGAGAAAGAGACAGAAATCCAGACATCTGTGGACGGGGTACAGCCTGGGGCGCGATGAATTCTCTCAGGAGGGAAATAAAGTTTTAAGTCCTGCTCTCACCCCTCCCCTGCATTGTCCTGGGTCAGTGATTGCCTGCCCCTTCTCCCTAGAAACTGGCAGTGACAGCCAGGTGACAAGCCAGATCACAGGTGTTGATGGAGTAAAATAAGGATACACAAAGACATGTCTGCCCTAGTCCAAGGAATGTTACAGAATTATTAGTATGTATCTTGGAAACTCTATGGGGCAGTTCTACTCTGTCCTATAGGGTCGCTATGAGTTGGAATTGACTCGATGGCACTGGGTTTCTGGGATCTACAGAGTTGTTGTCATCAGGTGCCTTTGAGTGGGTACCCACTCATAGTGACACTACGTACAACAGGAGGAAGCACAGCCTGGTCCTGCACCAGGCTCACGATCATTGTTATCCTTGAGTCCATTGTTGTATCCACTGTGGCAATCTATCTCCTTGAGAGTCTTCCACTTTTTCAATGACCCTCTCCTTTACCAAGCATGACGTCCTTCTCCAGGGACTGATCCCTCCTGATAATGTGTCCAAAGTATGTGAGACAAAGTCTCACCATCCTCTCTTCTAAGGAGCATTCTGGCTGTACTTCTTCCAAGACAGATTTGTTTGTTCTTCTGGCAGCCCACGGAATATTCAATATTCTTCGCCAACACCATGATTCAAAGGCATCAATTCTTCTTCAGTCTTCCTATTCATTGTCAAGCTTTCCCATGCATATGAAGCGATTGAAAACACCATGGCTTGAGTCAGGTTCACCTTAGTCCTCAAAATGACATATTTGCTTTTGAACATTTCAAAGAGGCCTTTTGCTGCAGATTCATGCAATGCAATACATCATTTGATTTCCTGACTGTTGCTTCCACAGGCGTTGATTGTGGATCCAAGTAAAATGAAATCCTTGACAACTTCAATCTTTTCTCCATTTATCATGATGTTGCTTATTGGTCCAGTTGTGAGGATTTTTGTTTTCTTTATGTTGAGGTGTAATTCATACTGAAGGCTGTGCTCTCTGATTTTCATCAGTAAGTGCTTCAAGTCTTCCTCACTTTCAGCAAGCAAGGTTGTGTCATCTGCACAACACAGGTTATTAATAAGTCTTCCTCCTATTCTGATGCCCCATTCTTCTTCATACAGTCCAGTTTCTCAGACTATTGGCTCAACACACGGACTGAGTAACTATGGTGAAAGAATAAAACCCTGGAACATACATTTTCTGATTTTAAACCATGGAGTATCCCCTGGTTCTGTTCAAAGGACTGCCTATTTGTCTATGTACAGGTTCCACATGAGCACAATTAAGTGTTTTGGAATTCCCACTCTTCACAATGTTATCCAAAATTTGTTATGATCCACACGGTCAAATGCCTTTGCATAGTCAATAAAACACAGGTAAACATCTTTCTGGTATCCTCCGCTTTCAGCCAGGATCCATTTGACATCAGCGATGATATCCTTCGTTCCGCATCATTTTGTGAATCTGGCTTGAATTTCTGGGAGTTCCCTGTTAATACACTACTGCAGACACTTCTGAATGATCTTCAGCAAAACTTTATTGTGTGTGAAATTAATGATATTGTTTGATAATTTCCAAATTCAGTTGAATCACCTTTCTTTGGAACGGGCATAAATATGGACTTCTTCCAGTCAGTTGGCCAGGTAGCTGTCTTCCAAATTTCTTGGCAGAGATGAGTAAGCACCTTCAATGCTGCATCCATTTGTTGAAACAACTCAATCAATATTCTGTCAATTCCTGGAGCCTTGTTTTAGACCAACGCCTTCAGTGCAGATTGGACCTCTTCCTCCAGTACCATTGGTTCCTGATCATATGCTACCTCCTGAAATGGATTAACATCAACCAATTCTTTTTGGTACAGTGATTCTGTGTAGTCCTTCCACTTTATTTTTTTAAGTTTTGTGTTAGAGTTTTTTTTTTTCTTTTATACTGTGCTTTAAGTGAAAGATTACAATTCAAGTCAGTTTCTCATACAAAAACATACACATTGTTATGTGACCCTAATGGCTCTCCCTGAAATGTGATAGGACACTCCCCCTCTCTACCCTGTATTTCCGGTGTCCATTTAACCAGTTCCTGTAGCCCTCTGCCTTTTCATCTTGTCTCCGGACAGGAGCTGCCCGTTTAGTCTCAGGTATCCACTTGAGTTAAGAAGCACACTCCTCACCAGTATCATTTTACATTGTATAGTCCAGCCTAATCTTTGTCTGAAGACTTGGCTTTGGGAATGGTTTTAGTTTGGGGCTAACAGAGATTCCAGGGAACATGGCTTCTTGGGTCCCTCCAGTCTCAGTCAGATGATTAAGTCTGGTCTTTTTACTAGAATTTGAGCTCTGCACCCCACTTTTCTCCTGCTCCATAAGGGACTTTTCGTTGTGTTCCCTGTCAGGGCGGTCATTGGTGGTAGCCAGGCACCATCTAGCTCTTCTGGTCTCGGGCTAGTGGAGTCTCTGGTTTATGTGGCCCTTTCTGTCTCTTGGCCTAATATTTTCCTTGTGTCCTTGGTATTCTTCATTCTCCCTTGGTCCAAGTGGGTTAGGACCTCTTGATGCATCTTAGATGTCTGCTTGCTAGCTTTTAAGACCCCAGATGCCATTCACCAAAGTGAGATGCAGAACATTTTCTTAATAAACTTTGTTATGGCAATTGACCTAGATGTCCCCCAAAACTATGATCTCCAGACCCCCACACCTGCTACTCTGTCTCCTGAGGTTGTTGTATTCAGGAAACTTCTTAGCTTTTGGTTTAGTCCAGTTGTGCTCACTTCGTGTGTCGCCCCTCCCTTCACCTAAAATAATTCTTGTCTACGATCTAGTTAGTGAATATGCCCTCCCTCCCTCCCTACCCTCGTAACTATCAAAGAATGTTTTCTTCTGTGTTTAAACCGTTTCTTAAGTTCTTATAATAGTGGTCTCATATAATATTTGTTCTTTTGCAACTAATTTCATTCAGCATAATGCCTTCCAGGTTAATCCATGTTATGTTTCACAGAGTCATCTTTGTTCTATATAATTGCATAGTGAATATACCATAATTTGTCCATCTGTTCATCCGTTGACAGGCACCTCAGTTGTTTTGATTTCTTTGCTTTGTAAACAGTGCTGCAATGAATTTGGGTGCACATATGTTTATCCATGTGAGGGCTCTTATTTCTCCAGGATATATTCCAAGGAGTGGGATTCCTGGGTAGTATGGTAGTTCTATTTCTAACTTTTTGAGGAAGCACCAGATCGATTTCCAAAGTGGTTGCACCATTTTACATTCCCACCAGCAGTGTGTAAGTGTTCCAGTCTTATTATTTTATTATTATTTTCTGTTTTTTGGATTAATGCTAGCCTTCTTGGGGTTTTCTTGGGGTGAAATAGTATGTCATTGTAGTTCTGATTTGCATTTCTCTAATGGCTAATGATTGTGAGCATTTCCTCGTGTATCTGATAAAAAAAATGTGAGCATTTCCTCGTATATCTGATAGCTGCCCAAAATTCTTCTTTGGTGAAGTGTCTGTTCATATTCTTTGCCCACTTCTTAATTCTGTTATTTCTGTTTTAGTTGTTAACGTTTTGCAGAATCTTGTAGATTTTAGAGATTAGACGCTGATGGGATTTATTGTAGCTAAATTTATTTTCTCAATCGGTAGGTCGTCTTTTATTCTTTTGGTGAAGTCTTTGGATGAACATAAGTGCTTGATTTTTAGAAGCTCCCAGTTGTCTAATTTCTTTTCTGGTGTTTGCACATTCTTAGTAACATTTCGTATTCCGTTTATGCCATGTATTAGGGCTCCTAAAGTTGTTCTTTATGGTCTTTATCGTTTTAGATTTTACATTTAGGTCTTTGATCCATTTTGAGTTAGTTTTTGTGCATGGTATGAGGTATGGGTCTTTCTTCATTTTTTGCAGATGGATATCCAGTTATGCCAGCACCATTTGTTAAAGAGACTCTCTTTTCCCCAATTAATGGACTTTGAGCCTTTGGCAAATATCAGCCGCTCATAGGAGGATGAATTTGCATCAGGATTCTCAGTTCTGTTCAATTGGTCTATGTCTCTGTTGTTGTACCAGTACCATGCAGTTTTGACTACCATGGCAGTACAATAAGTTCTAAAATCATATAGTGCAAGTCCTCCCACTTTGTTCTTCTTCTTCAGTAATGCTTCACTTATCCTGGGCCTCTTCCCTTTCCATGTGAAGTTGGTGATTTGTTTCTTCATCTCATTACAAAATGCCACTGGAATTTGGATCAGTATTGCATTGTGTCTGTAGATTGCTTTGGGTAGAATTCACATTTTCACAATGTTGAGTCTTCCTATCCATGAACAAGGTATGTTTTTCCACTAATGTAGGTCTCTTTTGGTTTCTTGCAGTAGTGTCTTGTAGTTTTCTTTGTATAGGTCTTTTACATCTCTGGTTAGATTTACTCCTAAGTATTTTATCTTCTTGGGGGCTATTGTAAATGGCATTTATGTGGTGATTTCCTCTTTGAAGTTCTTTTTGTTGGTATAGAGGAATCCAGCTGATTTCTGTATGTTTGTCTTATATCTTGATACTTTGCTGAACTCTTCTATTAGTTCCTGTAGTTTTCTTATGGATTCTTTAGGCTTTTCTGTGTGTAAGATCATATCATCTGCAAATAGAGACACTTTTACTTCTTCCTTACCAATTTGGATGTCCTTTATTTCCTTTTCTAGACTAAGTTCTCTGGCTAGGACCTCCAGCATAATGTTAAATAAGAGTGGTGATAAAGGACATCCTTGTCTGGTTCCCGTTCTCAAGGAGAATGCTTTCAGACTCTCTCCATTTAGGATGATGTTTGCTGTTGGCTTTGTGTAAATGCCCTTTATTATGTTGAGGAATTTCCCTTCTATTCCTATTTTATGAGAGTTTTTATCATGAATGGGTGTTGGACTTTGTCAAATGCCTTGTCTGCATCAATTGATAAGATCCTGTAGTTCTTGTCTTTTTTTTTATTTATGTAATGGATTACATTCATTGTTTTTCTAATGTTGAACCATCCCTACAAACCTGGTATGAACCCCACTTTGTCATGGTGGATTATTTTTTTGACATGTTGTTGAATACTATTGGCCAGAATTTTGTTGAGGATTTTTGCGTCTGTGTTCATGAGCAATATTGGTCTGTAGTTTTCTTTTTTTTTTTTTGTGGTGTCTTTACCTAGTTTTGCTATCAGGGTTATGCTGGCTTTATAGAATGAGTTTAGGAGTATTCCATCTTTTTCTATCCTCTGAAATACACTTAGTAGTAGTGGTATTAACTGTTCTCTGAAAGTTTGGTTGAATTCTCCAGTAAAGCCGTCTGGGCTAGGGTTTTTTTTTTGTTGGAGGTTTTTTAATTACGTTTTCAATCTCTTCTTTTGTTATAGGTTATTTAGTTGTTCTACCTCTATTTGTGTTAGTTTAGGTAGGAGTGTGTTTGTAGAAATTTGTCCATTTCCTCTAGGTGTTCAAATTTGTTATAGTACAATTTTTCATAGTATTCTGTTATGATTCTTTTAATTTCAGTTGGGTCTGTTGTGATATTGCCCATCTGATTTCTTGTTTGGATTATTAGCTTCCTCTCCTGTTTTTCTTTCCTCAGCTTGGCCAATGGTTTTTTGATTTTGTTGATCTTTTCAAAGAACCAGTTTTGGGTCTTGTTAATTCTTTCAATTGTTTTTCTATTCCCTATTTCATTTAATTTTGCTCTAATTTTTATTATTTGCTTTCTTCTGATGCCTGAAGAGTTGTTTTGCTGGTTTCTTTCTATGTGTTCCAGTTGTAAGGTTAACGCTTTAATTTTGGTCCTTTACTATGTTTTGGATATGTGAATTTATTGCTGTAAATTGACCTCTGAGCACTGCTTTTGCTGTATCCCAAAGGTTCTGGTATGCTGGGTTTTCATTCTCATTCAATTCTGTGAATTTCTTTATTCCATCCTTAATTTTATCTATAACCCAGTAGTTTTGGGGCAAGGTGTTGTTCAGTTTCCAAGTGTTTGGTTTTTTTTTTTCTTACTTTTTTTGATATTGATTTCTACTTTTATGGCTTTACAGTCAGAAAAATGTTTTGTAATATTTCAATGCTTTGGGTTATGTTAAGTCTTGCTTTGTGGCCTAATATGTGGTCTATTCTGAAGAATGTTTCCTGTGCATTGGAAAAGAAAGTATACTCGACTGGTGTTGGGTGGAGTGTTCTGTATGTGTTTATGAGGTCAAGTTGATTGTGGCATTTAGATCTTCGTGTCTTTATTGAACTTCTTTCTGGATGTTCTATCTGTCACCAAAAGTCGTGTGTTGAAGTCCCTTATCTCTCTTTTCAATGCTGTTAGAGTTTGTTTTACGTATTTTGGAACACCGTCATTGGGTCCAGAAATATTTATTATGGTTATGCCCTCCTGGTGTATTGACCCTTTAATCATTATATAGTGTCCTTCTTTATCCTTCATGGTGGATTTTACTCTAAAGTCTATTTTGTCAGAAATTAATACTGCCACTCCTGCTGTTTTTTCATTGTTGTTTGCTTGATATTTGTTTTCATCCTTTCAGTTTTAGTTTGTGTCTTTAAGTCTAAAGTGTGTCTCTTGTAGGCAGCATATAGACGGATCTTGTTTTCTTATATATCCTGCCATTCTCTGTCTCTTTATTCATGCGTTTACTCCATTTACATTCAACGTGATTATTGATAGGTGTAAACTTAGTGTTGTCAGTTTGATGTCTTTTTTGTGTGTTGTTGACAGTTTTTTGCTCTACTTAATTTTCTGTGCTGAGTCATTTTTCTTATGTATTTTCTTTTCATCATTTTCATTGTTGTTGATTTTATTTTTGCTGAGTCTTAATGTTTTTCTTGTTTTTTTATTTTCATGTGTAGGATTGTTAGTTTCCTTTGTGGTTACATTAAAATTTACCCTTATTTTTCTAAGTTTAAACCAAACTTTTATTTCATCATATTGCCTTGACTTCCTCTCCATATGAAAGATCTATGACTACATCTTTTAGTCCCTTTTCTTTGTTTTAACGTTGTTGTCTTTTACATAATGAAGTCTCTATTTCCCTATTTTGAGTGTTTTAGCTTTGATTTATTTTTGTGATTTCCCTATCTGGGTTGATATCTGGTTGTTCTGTCCTGTGTTCTAGTCTTGGGTTGTTATCTGATGTCATTCATTTTCTAACCAGAGAATTCCCTTTAGAATTTCTTATAATTTTGTTTTGTAGTTTTTGCAAAATTTGCTAAACTTCTATTTATCTGGAAATGTACTAATTTCACCTTCACTTTTGAGAGACAGTGTTGCTGGATATATAATCCTTGTCTGGCAATTTTTTTCCTTCAAGTCTTTATTATGTTATCCCATTGCATTCTTGCCTGTATGATTTGGCTGAGTAGTCCGAGCTTTGTCTTATTGACTTTCTTTTTTAGGTGACTTTTCATTTATCCCTAGCCACACTTAAAATTCTTCTTTTTTCCTCCGTCTTATTTTTATTTTGCTTTAAGTGAAACTTTACAGATCAACGCAGCCTTTTACAGAAAAACTTATATACACATTGCTATGTACACCTAGTTGCTCTCCCTCTAATGAGACAGCCCACTCCTCTTCTCCACCCTATATTCCCTGTGTCCATTCAGCCAGCTCCTGTCTCCCTCTGCCTTCTTATCTCACCTCCAGACAGGAGCTGCCCACATAGTCTCATGTGTCTACTTGAGCCGAGAAACTCACTTCTCACCAGTATCATGTTCTGATTTATAGTCAAGTCCAATCTCTGTCTGAAGAGTTGGCTTTGGGAATGGTTCCAGCCTTGGGCTAACAAAAGGTCTGGGGACCATGACCTCCAGGGTCCTTCTAATCTCAGTCAGACCATTAAGTCTGGTCTTCTTCAAGAATTTGAGGTATGCATTCCACTGCTCTCCTGCTCCATCAGGGATTCTCTGTTGTGTTCCCTCTCAGGGCAGTCGTTAGTTATAGCCAGGCACCATCTAGCTCTTCTGGTCTCAGGCTGATGTAGACTCTGATTTACATGGCCCTTTCTGTCTCTTGGGCTCATAATCACCTTGTGTCTTTGGTATTCTTCATTATCCTTTGCTACAGGTGAGTTGAGACCAATTGATGCATCTTAGATGGCCGCTTGCTAGTGTTTAAGGCCCCAGATGCCACTTACCAAAGTGGGATACAGAATGTTTTCTTAATACATTTTGTTATGCCAATTGCCCTAGATGTCCCCTGAAACCATGGTCCCCAGACCCCCACGCCTGTTACTCTGGCTTTCAAGGTGTTCGGTTGTATTCAGGAAACTTCTTTGCTTTTGCTTTAGTCCAGTCGTGCTGACCTTTCCTGTATTGTGTGTGTTGTCTTCCCCTTCACCTAAAATAGCTCTTGTCTACTATCTAATTAGTGAATACCTCTCTCCTTCCCTCCCCACCCTGTAACCATCAAAGAATATTTTCTTCTATGTTTAAACTCTTTCTTGAGTTCTTATAATAGTGGTCTCATATAATATTTGTCCTTTTGCAACTGACTAACTTCACATAGCATAATCCCTTCCAGATTCCTCCATGTTATGAGATGTTTCAGGGATTCATGGTTGCTCTTTATCATTGCGTAGTATTCCATTGTGTGAATAAACCATAAATTATTTATCCACTCATTTTTTGGTTTTTCTCATCTGTTGATGGGTACCTTGATTGCTTCCGTATTTTTTGCTATTGTAAACAGTGCTGTAATGAACATGGGTGTGCATATATCTGTTCATGTAAAGACTCTTATTTCTTTAGGATATATTCCAAGAAGTAGGATTGCTGGATCGTATGGTAGTTCTATTTCTAGCTTTTTAAGAAGCTGCCAAATTTATTTCCAGGGTGGTTGTGCCATTTTACATTCCCACCAGCAGTGTATAAGTGTTCCAATCTCTCCACAACCTCTCCAATATTTATTATTTTGTTTTTTTGGATTAATGCCAACCTCATTGGAGTGAGATTGTATCTCATTGTAGTTTTGATTTGTATTTCTCTAATGGCTGACGATCATGAGCATTTCCTCACGTATCTGTTAGCCACCCAAATGTCTTCTTTGGTGAAATGTCTGTTCATATCTTTTGCCCCTTTTTAATTGCATTGTCTTTTTGCTGTTGAGTTTTTGCAGTATCATGTAAAGGTTAGAAATCAGATGCTGATCGGAATTGTAGTAGCTAAAATTTTTTTCCAGTCTGTAGGTAATCTTTTTACTCTTTTGGTGAAGTCTTTGGATGAGCATAAATGTTTGAGTTTTAAAAGCTCCCAGTTATATAGTTTCACTTCTGGAGTTTGTGTGTTGTTAGTAATGTTTTGCATAGTGTTTATGCCATGTATTTGGGCTCCTAGTGTTGTCCATATTTTCTTCCAAGATATTTATCATTTTAGATTTTATATTTAGGTCTCTTATCCATTTTGAGTTAGTTTTTGTGCATGGTGTGACGTATGGGTCTTGTTTCATTTTTTTGCAGGTGCGCATCAAGTTATGCCAGCACCATTTGTTAAAGAGGCTGTCTTTTCCCTATTTAACTGACTTGGGGCCTTTGTCAAATATCTGCAGCTCTTATGTGGATGGATTTATGTCTGGACTCTCAATTCTGCTCCATTGTTCTATGTATCTGTTGTTGTACCAGTACCAGGCTGTTTTAACTACTATGGTGTTATAACATGTTCCAAAATCAGGTAGTGTGATGCCTCCCATTTTGTTCTTCTTCTTCAGTAATGCTTTACTTATTTGGGGTCTCTTTCCATTCAAGTTTGGTGATTTGTTTCTCCATCTCATTAAAAAATGTCATTGGAATTTGAGTTGGAATTGCATTGTGTCTATAGATGGCTTTTGGTAGAATACACATTTTTACAATGTTGTGTCTTCCTATCCATGAGCAATGTATATGCTTTTCCATTTATATAGGTCTCGTTTGGTTTCTGGCAGTAGTGTCTTGTAGTTTTCTTTGTAGAGATCTTTTACGTCTCTGGTTAGATTTATTCCTAAGTATTTTTTCTTCTTGGGGGCTATTGTAAATGATATTGATTTGCTAATTTCCTCTTCGCCATTCTCTTTGTTGATGTACAGGAATCCAGCCGATTTTCGTATGTTTGTCTTGCATCCTGATGCTCTCTTAAACTTTTCTGTTATTTTCAGTCGTTTTCTTGAGGGTTTTCTGTGTATAAGATCTTGCCATCTGCAAATAAAGATACTTTTACTTCTTCCTTACCAATTTGGATGCCCTTTATTTCCTTTTCTAGATTAAGTGCTCTGGCTAGGAACTCCAGAAGAATGTTGAATAAGGTGGTGATAAAGGGCATCCTGTCTGGTTCCCATTCTCAAGGGGAATGCTTTCAGACTCTCTCCATTTAGGATGATGCTGACTGTTGGCTTTGTATAAATGCTCTTTATTATGTTGAGAAGTTTTCCTTCTATTGCTATTTTGCTGAGAGTTTTTATCATGAATGTGTGTTGAACTTTGCCAAGCACCTTTTCTGCATCAATTGTTGAAATCATGTGATTCTCGTCTTTTGTTTTATTTATACGATGCATTACATTAATTGTTTTTCTAATGTTGAACCATCCCTGCATACCTGGTATGAATCCCACTTTGTCATGGTGAATGATTTTTTTGATATGTTGTTGAATTCTATTGGCTAGAATTTTGTTGACAATTTTTGCATCTAAGTTCATGAGGGACATAAGTCTGTAATTTTCTTTTTTTGTGGTCTTTACCTGGTTTTGGTTCAGGGATATGCCGGCTTCATAGAACGAGTTTGGGAGTATTCTGTTCTTTTCTATGCTCTGAAATACCTTTAGTAGTAGTGGTGTTAACTCTTCTCTGAAAGTTTGGTAGAGCTCTCCAGTGAAGCCATCCAGGCCAGGGCTTTTTTGGGGGGGAAGTTTATTAATTACTTTTTCAATCTCTTCTTTTGTTATGGGTTTATTTAGTTGTTCTACCTCTGTTTGTATTAGTTTAGGTGGGTAGTGTGTTTCTAGAAATTTGTCCATTTCTTCTAGGTTTTCAGATTTGTTAGAGTACAATTTTTCATAGTAATTTGACAAGATTCTTTCAATTTCAGTTGGGTCTGCTGTAATATCACCTATCTCATTTCTTATTTCCGTTATTGGCTTCCTCTCCTGTTTATCTTTTGTCAGTTTGGCCAATGATTTATCGATTTTGTCAATTTTTTTCAAAGAACCGGCTTTTGGTCTTATTATCTTTTTCAATTGTCTTTTTGTTCTCTATTTCATTTAATTCTGCTCTAATTTTTATTATTTGCTTTCTTCTCATGCCTGAGGGTTTCTTTTTTTTTTTTTTTTTTTTGCTCTCTTTCTACTTGTTCAAGTTGTAAGGATATTTTTTTTTATTTTGGCCCTTTCTTATTTTTGGTGTGTGCATTTATTGCTATAAATTGACCTCTGAACACTGCTTTTGCTGTGTCCCAAAGGTTCTGGTAGGAAGTATTCTTATTCTCATTAGAGTTTATGAATTTCTTTATTCTGTCCTTAATTTCTTCTGTAACCCAGTCATTTTTTAGCAAGGTGCTGTTCAGTTTCCAGGTGTTTGATTTCTTTTCCCTGCTTTTTCTGGTATTGATTTCTACTTTTGCAGCCTTATGGTCAGAGAAGATGATTCGTAATATTTCGATGCTTTGGATTCTGTTAAGGTTACTTTATGAACTAATACATGGTCTATTCTAGAGAATGTTCCATGTGCACTGGAAAAAAAAGTAAACTTAGCTGCTGTTGGGTGAAGTGTTCTGTATACGTCTATGAGGTCAAGTTGTTTGATTGTGGCATTTAGATCTTCCATGTCTTTATTAAGCTTCTTTCTGGACGTTCTGTCCTTCATCAAAAGTGGCGCGTTGAATTCTCCTGCTATTATTGTGGAGCTGTCTATATGGCTTTTCAATGCTGTTAGAGTTTGTTTCATGTATCTTGAATCCCTGGGGTTGGGTTCGTAAATATTTCATATGGTTATATCTTCCTGGCGTATTATCACTTTAACCATTATATGGTGTCCTTCCTTATCTTTTGTGGTGGATTTTACTTTTAAGTCTATTTTGTCAGAAATTAATATTGCCACTCCTGCTCTTTTTGATTGTTGTTTGCTTGATATATTTTTTTCCATCTTTTGATTTTTAGTTTGTTTGTGTCTTAAGTCTAAGGTGTGTCTCTTGTAGGCAGCATATAGGTGGATCTTTTTTTTTTTTTAATCCATTTTGCCACAGTCTGTCTCTTTATTGGTGCTTTTTGGGGGAGGGAGTTTACATTCAGTGTAAATATGGATAGGTATGCATTTAGTGCCGTCATTTTGATGTCTTTTTTGTGTGTTGTTGGCAGTTGCTTTTTTCCACTTAATTTTTTGTGCCGAGTAGTTTTTCTTTACACATTGTCTTTTCCCCTTTTTCTTTGTTTGTTTTTGCTGAGTCTTCATGTTTTTCTTGTATTTTGTTTTCATGTGTAGGATTGTCAATTTTTTTGTGTGGTTACCTTAATATTTACCCTTATTTTTCTGAGTTTAAGCCAAACTTTTATTTCTTTATGTCGCTTTGACTTCCTCACCATATGAAAGATCTATGATTACATTTTTTTAGCCTCTCTTTATTGATTTAATGTTGCTGTCTTTCACATTATGACATTGCTGTTTCCCTGTTTTGAGCATTTTTTATCTTGATTTATTTTCATGACTTCCCTAGCTGGGTTGATATCTGGTTGCTCTCTCCTGTGTTCTAGTCTTGGGTTTATATCTGATGTTATTGATTTTCTAAGCAGAGAATTCCCTTTAGTATTTCTTGTAGTTTTGGTTTGGTTTTCGCAAATTCCCTAAACTTCTGTTTATCTGGAAATGTCCTAATTTCACTTTCATATTTGAGAGAGTTTTGGTGGATATTTAATTCTTCACTGGCAGTTTTTTTCTTTCAGAGCTTTATATGTGTTATCCCATTGCCTTCTTGCCTGCATGGTTTCTGCCGAGTAGTCTGAGCTATTCTTATTGACTCTCCTTTGTAGGTGACTTTCTGTTTATCCCTATCAGCTCTTAAAATTCTTTCCATATTTTTTGTTTTGGCAAGTTTGATTACAATATGTATTGGTTACTTTCTTTTGGGTTCTACCTTATTTGGGGTTCAATGAGCATCTTGGATAGATATCTTCTCATCTTTCATTATATCAGGGAAGTTTTCTGGCAACAAATCTTCAACAATTCTCTCTGTATTTTTGGTTCTCCCTTCCTGTCCTGGTATTCCAATCACTCGTAGGTTATTTCTTTTGATAGAGTCCCACATGATTCTTAGGGTTTCTTCATTCTTTTTAATTCTTTTATCTGATTTTTCTTCTAATAGACTGGTGCCAAGTATTTTATCTTCGATCTTACTAATTCTGCCTTCCATTTCCTCAATTCTGCTCCTCTGACTTTCTTTTGAGTTGCCTAATTCTGAAATTTTATTGTTAATGTTCTGAATTTGTGATTCCCATCTCTCTATGGATTCTTGCAGCCTATTAAATTTTTCATTACTCTCTTGAATAACCTTCTTAATTTCCTCCACTGCTTTTTCTGTGTGTTCCTTGGCTTTTTCTGTGTTTTGTTTTATCTCCTTCCTGATCTCATGAAGAATTCTGTAAATTAATCTTTTGTGTTCTGCCTCTGGTAATTCCAGGAAGACCTCTTTGTCTGGAAGATTCCTTGATTCTTTGTTTTGAGAGTGTATTGAAATGATCGTGGTCTGCCTCATTACATGATTTGTTATTGACTGTTGTCTGTGAGCCATCTATATGTTATTGTATTAATTTATTTTGTGTTTGCTTACTGTATCCTCGCTTCTGGCTTTGTTTTGTTTTGATATGCTCAAATAGGCTGCTTGAGAAAGCTACTTTTATCATTTGCACCTTTGAAGCTCTAACATCCCTTCACCAGATATATGAGCCTAGGAGTCCATTCGCTTTTCTTGTATGGATTCAGCTCAGGTATTCAGGTAGTGGGTTACCAAGGGTGTGGTACAGGCTCTGTCCTACAGTCTTTGAGGGGCAGGGGTGATTGGCATAGGTACAGGCATCTGGTTGCAGTTGCGAGTCATGCTCTGAGCAAGGCAGGGGGCTGACCACCATCCCCCAAGTGTATGTGTGGAAAGTGTTTCCTTTTCCCTAGAGCATACAGGTGGGCACCCATGGGCACCCATTGCTTTTGGTTGTAAGGACTGGGAGGCAGCACTTCTCCTTGGACCCCTGTCACAGGTGGCTAGGTGGCATGGGTAGAGCCACCAGTCCTCAGGCCACAGATATGGGTAGGTGAGGACCCTGTTTAATAGGCAGACCTGTGTCAAATGTCAAAAGCCCACCTCTTCAGCACACAGCCGAAACAGTTGAAGTCAGATCTCAGGCACTATACACTTTACAGTCTGCCTACAAGGGCCTAAGCTCCTGAAACAGGCCCATACAAGTTCATGCAGGGATGAAAGGCATTCAAAGTCCATGGACCATTTTGCCTGGACAGGATCTTCCACTTCTGCCCTGAGTTCCTAGCTCAGGGGAGCTGGCTGATTATCTTTTCCCCCAATTGTTAATTTATTCCTTCTCCAATGCCAGGAAAACAGCACAGGACATGCAGCAGAACCTATCTCAGGCCTAGGGAAATCGACAGCCCCTGAAGCCAGCTTGGGGGCTGGGGACACAGTAAATTAGACTCAAGTACTTAGCTTTTGCTGAGAGTGCTATTCTTCTCCAATTCTGGAGGCATGAGTAGACTGTGCAGCTCACTGTCTTTCCCTGAGGAAACCATGTCCCAAACGTCACCAGTGTTCCTGTTCCCTACAGCACACAGGTGGGTGGGTTCTGCAGCCGGACCATGGGCACCCAATGCTTTTGGTTTGTAAGTACTGGGAGGCAACACTTATCGTTGGACCCCTGTCATAGATGGCTAGGTGACATGGGTGGAGCCACCAGTCCTCAGGCTCCTGATGTGGGTCAGTGAGGACCCTGCTTAATAGGCAGAGCAGTGTCAAATGTCTTGAACTCACCTTTGCGCTATATGGTTGAAACTATTGACATTAGACTTCAGGTAAACACCCTGTTATACTGTGCTAATGAGGGCCTATGCTGTTGATTTGGGCTCACAAAGGACAATGTAGGGATGAAAGGCATTCAAAGTTTGTGGACCCCTTATGCCTGTGCCTAGGCAGAGGAGCTGTTTCTGCCCTGAGTTCCTGGCTTGGGGGACCCCACAGATTTTTTTTCCCTGTTTGTTAATTTGTTCCCTCTCCAAGGCCAGGAGAATGGCTCAGGACATGTGACAGGTCCTACTTCTGACCCAGGGGGCACAGCAATCTCTGAAGCTGCCTGAGCAGGAAGGGGGCAGGTAAGAGGGAGAGAGGTTTTTCCCAAAGGGGTGTTTTTTGATCCACAGGGTCAGTTAGACACATGTACTTTTGTCAATTGAGAGCCACTTTTCACTGATTCTGGAGGCGTGAGGAGGCTCTCCACCTCTCAGTCTCTCCTGATGTGGAAAACACGTCCCAAAAGCCACTGCTTGCCTTACCACTGGCACCAGCCAATCCCGGCCTGCAGGGTGCTAGTACCTACTGGGTCAGGTCTGGCAACTCCTCACTGCTTCTAAACTCTCTCTTCCTCCCCCGCCACTTAGTTTGATTCCTCAACTTTCCCTTTAATGTTCAGAGCTCCTAGATTGTCATATATAATAGATTCACTTGTTTTTTCATGTCTTTGCTGTAAGAGGGACCACAGAAGGCATCTGACTACTCTGCCGTCTTCTGCATTTTCTCTTGATGCTTCCTGCGTTGCTTAATATTTTTCCAGTAGAATCCTTCAATATTGCAACTTGAGGCTTGAATTTTTTCTTCAGTTCTTTCAGCATGAGAAATGCCAAGCATGTTCTTTCCTTTTGGTTTTCTAACTCCAGGTCTTTGCACATGTCATTATAATACTTTACTTTGTCTTCTCGAGCCGCCTTTTGAAATATTCTGTTCAGCTCTTTTACTTCATCATTTCATCCTTTCATTCTAGCCACTCTACATTCAAGAGCAAGTTTCAGAGTCCCTTCCGACATCCACTTTGATCTTTTCTTTCTTTCCTGTTTTTTAAGGACCTCTTGCTTTCTTCATGGATGATGTTCTTGAGGTCATTCCACAACTCATCTGGTCTTCGGTCATTAGCATTCAATGTGTCAAACCTATTCTTGAGATGGCCTCTTAATTCAGGTGGGATATACTCAAGGTCATACTTTGGCTCTCGTGGACTTGTTATAATTTTCTTCAGCTTCAACTTGAACTTGCATGTGAGCAATTAATGGTCTGTTCCACAGTCGGCCCCTGGCCTTGTTGATATTGAGCTTTTCCAATGTTTCTTTCCACAGATGTAGTAGATTTAATTCCTGTATATTGCATCCAGTGAGGCCCACATGTATAGTTGCCATTTATGTTGTTGAAAAAAGGTATTTCCAATGAAGAAGTCATTGGTCTTGCAAAATTCTGTAATGTGATCTCCAGCATCGTTTCTAACACTAAGGCCTTCTTTTCCAACTACTGGTCCTTCCTCTTCGTTTCAAACTTTCGCATTCCAATCACCAGTAATTATCAATGCATCCTGATTGCATGTTCAATCGATTTCAAACAGCAGAAGTTGGTAAAAATCTTCAATTTCTTCATCTTTGGCCTTAGTAGTTGGTGCATAAATTTGGAAAATAGTTGCATTAACTGGTCTTCTTTGTAGGCATATGGATATTATCCTATCACTGACAGCATTGTACTTCAGGGTAGGTCTTGAAATGTTCTTTTTGACAATTACTGTGAAGTCATTCCTCTTCAATTTGCCATTCCCAGCACAGGAGATCATATTATTGTCTGACTGAAAATGGCCAATACCAGTCCATTTCACCTCACTAATGCCTAGGATATCAGTGTTTATGCATTCCATTTCATTTTTGATGATTTCCAATTTTCCTAGATTCATACTTTGTACATTCCATGTTCTAATTATTAATGGATGTTGTTTCTTCTCATTTGGAGTCATGCCACATCAGCAAATGAAGGTCCCGAAGGCTTGACTCCATCCATGTTGTTAAGACTGACTCTACTTTGAGGAGGCACCTCTTCCTCAGTCTTCTTTTGAGTGCCTTCCAAACTGAGGGACTCATCTTCCAGCACTATATCAGACAGTGTTCCACTGCTATTCATAAGGTTTTCAGTGCCTAATTCCTTTTAGAAGTAGACCACCAGGTCCTTCTTCCTAATCGGGCTTAGTCTGGAAGTTCAGCTGAAATCCGTCCACCATGGGTGACTCTGCTGGTATTTGAAAAATAGTGGCACAGCTTCCAGCATCATGGCAACATGCGATATCAACATCACAAATGGGTAAAGTCATTAAACATCACCATTTCAGAGATGAGCTAAAAACTGTTAAAGTACCATGATTCTACATTTTTGAATGGTCCTTCTCAATAATCATTGGTACAGATTTCAGTAATGACAATCAAGAAAGTCTTCACTGGTCCAACAAATCTTGCTATTTACTGAGTGTTAATAGAAAAAGATAAGAGTGAAAAATATGTGGTTTTTTTGTGTTCTGTCTAAGATTTGTTTATGCGAAAGTTTCCCTAAAAGATGTTTTTCAAGATTGTCCTAGCTATTATTTTTATACCTCAGGGCCCAGTTGATGTGTGCCTTGTGAGTCCAGCTCTTGCTGAGTCACATTCTTTATACTCAAGGATGGGGAATAATGGCTCCAATTTTATCTCCTAAATCACCCCCTCATTTTGATCAGAGATTGGAGATAACACACTGATGATCAAAACCTGGACTTAGTCGGCCCCCTAGATGGTGGTCATGGCAGGCTCTTTAAACTCATGGTGCTGGTTTTCTACCAGACACCATCTGGTTCTTCACCAGGATCTTAAGTATGATCAACATTCTTATCAATCACATTGCCAAAATGAGCAGAGTTGATGTACATCAACATTTTAGCCTGAGCCATTCTTTTGCCTTTTAAGTGTATAATACAATAGAAGATGAGTTTTATTACACCTAATACTGTCAGGATGCTGACTTAGAATATTACCATCCCTTGCAATAGTGATCTACCTGATGTACTTACTCCTGATGGTAGCCAACCAAATAAATCTGGTGTTTGTAGGGCTGTTATAGTGAGTCACCAAGTAGCTTGCTGTCTAGTTCTATGTATATCTTGTTCTACTTCTCCTGTGTCATTTATCCAAATGAAACAACAGGTATTTGTTACAGTACAGACTCCACCTGCTTGGGCTAATAAAAAATCTAAGGCTATTCTGTTATCTAATGCCGCCTCAGATAATGAGGTCAGAGATCAGTGTTGTGTTTCCATCCCACTTTTAGCAACTTTGCTGTTTGTCCCACAGTAACTGATAAATTTCTTAAAGATTTCTCTAATTCAACTGTACCATAAGTAGGAATTAAAACTCTTAGAAACGACCAACTCCACCCTGAATGTTGTACCAATGGCTTTTCTTCTGACTGTCATTTTAAAATGTGTAACAATTTAAAATTACCTTTCCAATGTTTACTAGCATCGTTAGTATGAATATCTAAAAGTAATCCTAAAGTTCCCAAAGTGCATTGCCTGTGCATCCACCAGAAATATAAACAAGAGATTGAACACATAAATTCACTGTCAGTTGGAAAGGAATCATCTAAACTAGTATAATTGGATCTACCATGCAAAAACACATATCCATAAGGAATACACAAAGTTTGTCTAAAGGAAACAGAAGGTGAAAAATTTTACATGTGACAACTAAGTTTCCATTAGAGAATACACGATTAGCAAGATAATACAGAATGGACCCCTCCTGTTGAAGGTCTTTGGTTAATCTATTTAAAATATACCAAGGGTTCTTCCTAAGGACAAGGTGCGCTTCCCAGTTTACCTATTAACAGTCATGGGTTACTTTCTCAGATGCAAAAGTGGAGCCTAAGACAGATTGGAGTCTGAGCCACACCTTGCATTAACCATTTAATTTAGGACAAGTGCCTCAGTTTTAGAGTGCTCTCACATATTTCCTTCTTTCAATTATGAATTTTGGTACAAATTCTTTGATCACTATTATAAGTGTGACTTTTTCCACAGAAACGCTCTGATTTTGTGGTTTAAAATTAGGGTAAGTGTAGGGAAGGTCACATTGGAGGAACTACTTGGTTTCCCAAAAGACTGACTCAAGGCATGAGGTAGATCTCCTCTGAGAACTTGGCTTCTTCAAAATACATAATTTTCTACATAGCAAGGGGATGACAGTTTGATTACAAACATTCAACAGATATTTCAAACAACATCTTAAAGACTAATTAAAATAATTATTGATTTACCCTAAGCATAGCCCCCAGCATGATCTCTGGAGTCAGTTTCCCAGAACAGACTGAATTCTTCAAAAAACAACAACACTCAGAGCAAGACAGTCTTACTAGCTTATCTGGACCATTGTTTACTCAAAAGTGGCTTCAGGAGCCAGTGTTTGTTTGTTCGTTCGTTCGTTTGTTTGTTTTCAAAGCTCAAGATTCAAAAGGACACCAAAGGCAATGGCCTGTGGAGATTACTCCAACCTGCATGAAAGCCAGAAATCTGGATTCCAGGAGAATTATAACTCTTTCATCATTCTCTCCTCGTTGATCGTGATCCTGCTATAGAATCTTTTGTCAAAAATGTTCAATAATGGTAGATGGGCACCATCTGGATTTCAAGATCCCTGACACCGTACAGTAAACTAGGAGGTATAACAGAAACACTAACAATAATATTAGGCCAATTGTCTGAAATAACTAATCAAATCATGACCCTAAGTTCTCTCAAGTAAGGAAACAAATTTCGTGAGGTGTTTGTTTATACATAAGCTGTATCAGTAACTGCTTTTCATGTGCCTCAGTAGCAATTACATTCTCCAAAACCTCAGATTGCGTATTAATATAAACACAGCAACATGTATCTGTTAAGGCACAAACTGTTCCATGTTAGACTACCAGGAAATCTAATGCCACTCAATTTTGTAAATTCATAGCTCAAAATTCAGATATTTCTCTGGTTATGATATTTACAACTTTGCCAAGTTTACCAATAGGAACTTCTAATTCAAAAGTTAAAATATCTAAACCCATTGGTTAAATAATTTAGGAGAAAGGAGTAAAAGAGTTTCTCATACCCAGAAAGTAGAACCTTAAAATATCAGTAACATTCCCACATAAAACCCATAGTAATCCTGTAGTTTACTCAGGCTTATGTAGTTAATTTCTGTTCCACGTGATTCTGGATCAGCCACACTCTGTGAACTCATCAGCTTCTACATAAGAGTTCTGGAAATCATGATTTAGTCTAGTCATAATCCTTTCCACGAATCCAATATAGGTCCATCTTTGTGTTGAGATATTTTTGTTAAATGTTTTCAGCAAATCAGCAAAGTAAAAATTTATCTGCAGATGCTAAAACTTAATATGGTCATGATTAATTAATAAAAATAATACTCTAAAAGTGAAAGACCTGAAAGAAATTAATTACAAAGATATGCAAAGCTAATTAAGTCAATTTTTAAAAAAAACTTTGGACAAAAATATCTCTAAATATAAAAGAGTTTCAGGTACAATACATAATAATCTTGAGACATAATACAATATAGTCAGAATATACCAAGATTCTCAAGTCTCTTAAGTACCTGAATAGTAATTTTTTTTTTTAATTCATGGGTAAATGATATGGATTCCTGAGTCAAACCATTGGCTTTGATGAAGACATATATAAATTTTATAAAAAATACAAAGTTGTGAGGAAGTTAGCAATTCAAAAAATAATAAAATTATGACAGTATTATTTGCTTTCTAATAGGCAAAAATGTAAGAGGAAGTTTTATTGTTATTCTGAATTTCTGTTTGCTGTCTCTCTAAGGACTCTTGAAGTCTGTTAAATTTGTCATTATGCTTTTCTTTAATCTTCTTAAGTTCCTCTGATGCTATGTCTGTGCATTCCTTGGCTTATTCTGCATTTTGCCTGATGCCCCTCCTGATCTCTTGAAGAATTCTATATATTAATCTTTTGTATTCTACCTCCGGTAATCCCAGGAAATTCTCTTCATTTGGAAGATTTCTTGATTATTTGTTTTGGGAGCTTGCTGAAGCAATCATGGTCTGCCTCACTATGTGATTTGATATTGACTGTTGTCTCTGAGCCATCAATAAGTTATTGTATTTATTTATTTTATGTTTGTTTACTGTGTCCTAGCTTCTCGTTTTGTTTTGTTTTGATATACCCAAATAGACTGCTTGAGTGCGCTAGTGTGATTATTGGCACCTTTGAAGCTCTAACGTCCTGTCACCAGGTGGTTAGAGACGTTACTAGGTATATGAGCCCAGGAGTCCATTTACTTTTCTTGTATGGATTCGGTTCAGGTGTCCAGGTGGTTGGTCACCAAGTATGTGGTGCATGCTCTCACCTACAGTCTTAGACGAGCAGGGGTAATTGATGTAGGCACAGGTATCTGGCTGCAGTAGGGGGTCACATGCTGAGTGAGGCAGAAGGTTGACAACCACCCCTGAGTGTCTGTGAGGAAAGCATGTCCCTGTTCCCCAGAATGCCTAGGTAGGTGAGTTTTGCAGCCAGACTATGGGCACCCAATGCTGTTGACTGTAAGGACTGGGAGGCACCACTTATCCTTGGACCCTTGTCTTGGGTGGCTCGGTGGCATGGGTGAAGCCACCAGTCAAGGCGAATTACTAACATATAAATTTTAACCCAAAGAGAACCAGGCACTTCTGTCGATTTTGACAACATGGTCCAGGTAATTTTTAACATATTAAATAAACATTCGCAGCACTTCTCCGTTATAAAAAAAAATTTTTTTGTGGCTTTCCATGAAGTTTCAAAGTTGTCAGGAGTTTATTATAGATTACCAAGAAACAATATTTGAGATATTTAACAAAAGATCTTAAAGGTAAAATCCTTAGCTTTTTTTTTTTTTTAAAGCCATGTGGTTGGTTTTGATTCAGGAATATTATTCTAATGAGAGGTTGAACTTTTGCCTTTGAGGCCGACTACACAAATAGTAAATTAACCATTCAACCCTGTAATCAAAGAAAAAAAAGTTTTTGTTATTTTAACAGCAAGAAACCCAGTTCTTCGTTTTGTATGCTATTTAACATTAAAGCTCCTAAAAATCTCATAAATTAAGCCATTAAACTTTAGCCAGGCAGATACAACTTTTGATTATATCAAATAAGTTTCTTTTTTAATAAACCTCTTAAACATTGTCTTTGTTGCATGTCTTTTATGGCACATCCCTTTAAATGGCAAAATGAACACATTCATTAGCAGACCCAAATATATACACATATATCCAGAAACCCTGATGGTATAGTGTTTAAGAGCTACGCTACTAACCAAAAGGTCAGCAGTTTGAATCCACCAGGTGCTCCTTGGAAACCCTATGGGGCAGCTCCACTCTGTCCTGTAGCGTCACTGTTGTTACTGGGTGGAAATCCCAGGTTCTTACTGTGTATGACTCGTATTGGCCAACAAAGGAGAGGCTGAGGTGGGAAAACAAGAAAGGCAACTTTGTTTTATTGTACAGGGAAATGGAACCAGTCAGAGTTTTCTGCTGCCAAGATTGCTCAGGAAGGGTGGCAGGAAGTTTACTTTTAAAGAGGTTATCAAGTAGGAAGTTCATGCAACATTCCTAATCATACTACACAGGTGCAGTGGGGTTTATAGATAACCTCCAAGTAAAAGCAGGATTCAAATGCAAAGCTAGGGGGAAGGGAGCCCAGCAAAGGGAAAGATTTTGCAATACAACCCCGTAGGGGAGGAAGCCAGGTAAAGAATACAGCACTGTGGGAGTTCTATCCCACTATAAGTCAGAATGGACTCGACAGCAATAGGTTTGGTTTGGTTTTTGGTTTATATACATCCTTTCTCTGTAGCATAAAAAAAAACTATATAAACTTAAATTATGACAAACATCTAGTAACCTAATTTAATATCAGTAAGGTACCTAAGGAAACACTGGTGGCATAGTGGTTAAGTGCTATGGCTGTTAACCAAAGGATCGGCAGTTCAAATCCACCAGGCACTCCCTGGAAACTCTACGGAGCAGTTATACTCTGTTCTATAGGGTTTCTATGAGCCGGAATTCACTTGATGGCAGTGGGCTTGGTTTTTTGGCTTAAGTTACCTAAAAGTTCTTAGAAATTATTTTAAGCCTGTATACCATAAAACATAATTACTGTTGAAATAAAGTTTGTTGAAATATTCTAAGTTTTCATTCAACTTTTACTATTTCCCTTATTTTCCCCTAATTTTAGCTGGCTTTGGAAATCACAAAAGTCTCTTCTCAATTGACCAATTCATTGACATGAATATAACCTTAATTCTCTGGCTAGGGGTAGAAGGAAACCCTGGTGGTGTAGTGGTTAAGTACTACAGCTCCTAGCCAAAAGGTCGGCAGTTCGAATCCGCCAGGTGCTCCTTGGAAACTCTATGGGGCAGTTCTACTCTATCCTGTAGGGTCACTATGAGTCAGAATTGACTCGAAGGCAGTGGGCTTGGAGGGGTAGAAACATTTCCCTAGTCCATTTCAGGTGTGTCTGGTTGTGATTTCTATCTTTTGGCTTCTTAGAGTTCCTCTACAATAGAGCAAACTTGTTTATAGTTTTTATGATGGAGATTCATGCAATTTTTGATAACTATAGTAAGGTAGCATCTTTCTTATTTTCTTTTGTCTAGCAAGGTCTCCACCCAGTTGAAAGGTGTCTTTCCAAAGCTTCCCTGGAGCTATATGACCTCGGGTCTGGGGGCCAAAGAGGCCTGATTCTGCCCCACCCTCCCTCTCTTTTGACTCATGATAGAAGATTGATGCCTTTGAATTTTGGCATTGCCAAAGAATATTGAATATACCATGGGCTTCCAGAAGAACAAACAAATCTGTCTTAGAAGTACAGTCAGAATGCGCCCTAGAAGAAAGGAAGGCAAGACTTCATCTCACATACTTTGGACATGTTATCAGGAGGGACCAGTCCCTGGAGAAGGACTTCATGCTTGGTAAACTAGAGTGTTAGCAAAAAAGTGGAAGACCCTCAACAAGATGGATTGACACAGTGGCTGCAACAATGGGCTTAAGCATAACAATTATAAGGATGGTGCAGGACTGGGCAGTGTATTATTCTGTTGTACAGGGGGTCACTATGAGTCAGAACTTGATGGCACCTAACAACAACAGAATTAAGCTTAGGTCATCCCAATTCATTTACGTATGTTTAAGTTGGCCTAGGCATTTTGAAAGGCAAAAGATAACTAATTTCTTTCTCTTTTACTAATCTCTTGGTATGCAGTTTTGCTTTCTCTTTATCGCAACCAAAAAAAAAAAAATTATTATTATTATTTTTTACCCTGTAAATACCAAAGCTCTTTAGCAATTTTGTAAGTGAATCCATCAATTCTTGGCTAGCCCTCTTCTTTCTTCCCCCCTCATCCCTTGGGCTTGTCCTATGTCTCCCTTTTCCCACTCTGGAACTGCTAGTTTTACTTTAAGACAAAATTATCCTTTTTCCTTAAATAAAACTCATTTCATAATACCTAGCTTAAGTTCCTTTTTTTTTTTTTTTTTTTAGCTTAAGTTCCTTAGGAAGATATTGCTTTTAAGATTGACATAGTCCCTCTCTCTTGCAAGCTTTTTAAATCATAAGACAGACACAAGACACAGTTTTTCTTGGATGAAGAAAGAACTGAGGTTTCAAGACAGCCTTATAAAAAACAGCAACTGTCAGCCATAGCCTCCAACCTGACACAAGACAGAAACTCAGACTCAACACTTTAACCCAGAAGCAAGCTCTCAAAACAAAATGAGACAGAAAGACAACATAAAATGTAAGGCCAGCTCAGAATGAGACAGATGGGGTTAACTGCTCTGGCAGAACAAAAGAGCTGTTAAAAGATTACCATCTAGGAGCTGGGTAAACAGGAACCATGCTCTACCCACGTGACATAAGACTAAAACAACCTGTGAATTACTATCTCCTTCTTAGTGTTTTTCTAGTCCCTTCTCCCTTTACAGGCTCCCACATGCTCAGAAGAACGAAGTATGACCACTGTTTAACTTTTCTTAGCTCTCCGAAGATGGTGATGTAGTGCCAGATATCAGTGTGCTTGCGCTATATCCCGTAAAAAGTGATGCCAAAGGCTGCCGAGAGGACTCCCCATCTTGAATACCGGTGGGTTCCATCTTGGATTCTAGATGCGTGTGCAACCTAATTAACATGCACCACCATT
Source organism: Elephas maximus indicus (assembly GCF_024166365.1). NCBI lineage: Eukaryota > Metazoa > Chordata > Mammalia > Proboscidea > Elephantidae > Elephas > Elephas maximus. The sequence goes on from NC_064820.1 coordinate 199,795,372, forward strand.
CTGAGAAGTGCTTGCCCCTTGAAAGAAGCCCACTAAATATTCATTACTCTGTTGTCTCCACTGAACCCATATAAGCCCTAGCCTTCCTTCCCTTTTCGAGTCAGTCTTTTGGAGAGGCTTAGATCTCTGCTGACTCCTTTTGCTTGACTCAAGCAAAATAAAGCTTGCTGAAGATAAAGTTTGTCTTTCATGTGTATTCTTACTCAAGAAAAGACAAGGACACTTTGTGTCAGATTGACAATTGCTAACAAGAGAACAGGCTCATACAATACCACAGAAAACAAGGATATGGGGAACCTAGTTTCTTAAAGTGTACATAGTAATTTTTGGTAAGATCTACTCAATTCAGGGAAAAAAAACAGGTTCTAGATTGTCTTAGTCATCTAGTGCTGCTATAACAGAAATACCACAAGTGAATGGCTTTAACAAAGGGAAATTAATTTTCTCACAATCTAGTAGCCTAGAAGTCTAAATTCAGGATGTCAGCTCCAGGGGAAGTCTTTCTCTGTTGGCTCTGGAGGAAGGTCCTTGTCATCAATCTTCCCCTGGACTAGGAGCTTCTCCACACAGGAACTCCAGGTCCAAAGGATGTGCTCTGCTCCCAGCACTGCTTTCTTGGTGGTATGAGTTCCCCCCACCCTAATCCTCTTTAAACACAGGCAGAGGTTATGATTTATAACACCTAGAAAAATCACAAAATGGAGGACTACCACACAGTACTGGGAATCATGGCCTAACCAAGTTGACCTATATTTTGGGGGGATACAATTCAATCCATGACATAGATAAAACTTATTTAGCTTTCCAGAGCCTCAGATGGAAGAATATTAGACCTTTGGACAATACCTGAGCATCAAGCAAAAATTCCCCAAAGAGGAAAGAAAAGAAAACAAAAATGGGAGCTCATTCTCCCAAAGTTGAAGGAAAGAAAGAAAAAAAAAAAAAAATAGAGCAGATTGTAACTGATTTTCCAAAAGTGATCACCGAAATTCCAAATTACTTCTACTCTGGTGGTGCAGTGGTTAAGTAACCAAAATGTTGGCAGTTCAAATCCACCAGCAGCTCCTTGACAACCTTATGGGGCAGTTCTACTCTGTCCTATAGGGCCACTATATGTTGGAATCAACTGGATGCCAACGGGTTTGGTTTGGTTTGGTTTTTACATTCAGCTTATAAACCAAAAACACCAAACCCAGTGCTGCCGAGTCAATTCCAACTCGTAGTGACCCTATAGGACAGAGTAGAACTGCCCCATAGAGTTTCCAAGGAGCGCCTGGTGGATTCGAACTGCTGACCCTTTGGTTAGCAGCCATTAGCACTTAACCACTGTGCCACCAGGGTTTCCACTCAGCTTATTGTGTTTTTAAATATGAACTCCAAACTAATGTCTTGGCAGCAGGGGGTGGGAGGAAATCCAGGCTCATTTATCAAAGATGTTAAGTTCTAAGGTTCAAGCTTTTGGTTTTCCACTTTTTGAACTTAATTCATTCTGCTGGCTAGAGATCTAGTCTCTTATTTTAGATGTTAAATATACTAGTTCCCCCAGTTGGAAAGTACTTTAGTTACTGACAATTTTTTTAATTTTAACATTGTGATTCTTTATTAAGAAACTGTATCATAAAACAGGTCCAGAGCAACCACCTCCCACTGAGAATTTTATAAAATAGGCCAACATAAAAAGACAAACAGAAACAAAAGCAAAAATACAGGGCCAACAAGAAAAACCCAAAGAGCTAAAAGGCAGTTCAGCAGGAGTGTAAGAATATTTCCCACTGATTTTCATTTATTTTAGATCCCTTTGCTTCTAATTTACATCTTAAAAAGACTTATCTGGCTAATTAAAAAGTCACCCATTTAGGTCATTGTAACAAATCCTTTTCTTTTGTTAAATCATGCCATTTTTCTAAATGCTGAGCCAAATTAGGCCCAAAATTCATTACCATATAGGCAGTGGGTGTGCCAAACGGCGGGCCATCAGTTTTACTTTTCTCTTGGCTATTTCCCATTTTAAATTTGGAAAGGGGGAAAGAAAGAGGTTTCAAAACAGAGTGCTGTTTTCCAGATTTTCTCTGAGTCACAAAAAGAAATCTAACGAGGAATGCTGTGGGGTTGGTTTGGACAGTGTTTTGCTTGGACCAATGTGTACCTAGGTTGAGAGTTTGCTTGCTGGTGGCAGGCATCCTAATACCCTATCCTGACTTGTGACCACCTTATCCTTATATAGGAGTCTTTAATGCTTTTAATGAGTACTAGTGACCACCTTAATGGCTTTCACTGGACGACCTGTGCCCAAATTTTGTGGCTTATAGTGATCCAGAGCTCTTTGAAAATAAAATTATCTCTTTAATGTTTCAAATGCCCAAATTCAGACACTACACTTCAGTTCACCAAAAAAAGTCACTAAATGTCACTCTTAACCAAAGGATTAAGTAAAAATCTAAGATTCTTTTAATCAAACAACTGGTTTTCAAATGATATGCTGAACAAAACTTAAGAAAATGTGAGAAAGAGAACAACAACAACAAAAAAAAGCAAAGGCTCGTTTTCTGGGAGCACTTACCCCACTGGTGTCAAAAGGACATGGAGTACTAATGATTGGGGCCCAGAAGATAGGATCTCTTTGCTGGCTTCTGCTCTGCAGTCCAGGTCTCCTTGAGGCTGACCAGATTCATAGCTTTAGAAAATACTGCCGGACTATGCCAATAATTGTCCTAGGATAAAATCACCACAAGGTTATGGTAAAGAAGAAAGATTTTATTCAACATATGTTCCAAGAGGCAAAAGTGAGGAACAGACAAGCATGCTGCCAGAGCCATGTCTGCTCAAGTCCAAAGAATATAACCAAAAAACACAAAAAAATCAAACCCACTGCTATCGAGTCAATTCCGACGACTCATAGCCACCCTATAAAATAGGCAAAAATGGGAAATGGACAAGAATGCTGCCAGAGCTATGTCTGCCCAAGTCTGAGGAATGTTACCAAGTTATTAGCATGTATTGACATCACAAATGTGTAAAATCCATTAAAAGTTTCACCTTTTCACAGATTGGTTAAAAACTGCTAAATCACCGTGATTCTACATTTCGAATTGTCTTTCTTGATAATCATTGGTACAGATTTCAGTAACCATAGTCAGGAGGGTCTTCATTGGTCCAACAAATCTTACTATTTACTGAATGCTAATAGAAAAAGAAAAAGATAAGAGTGGAAAATATATGGGTCTTTTGTTCTCTAAGATTTGTTTATGTGAAAGTTTTCCTAAAAGATGTTTTTCAAGACTGTCCTAGCAATTGTTTTTATACATCAGGTGCAGTTGATGTGTCCTTGCAAGTCCAGTTCCAGCTGGTCACATTCTTTATACTCAAGGATAGGGAATAATGGCTCTAATTTTAACTCCTAAGTCAGGGCCAAGGGTCAAAGAGAGCCATGCCTGCAGGCACAGCTGAGAAGAGGCTGTCCTAATCAAAGAACTGTATCCTAAGCATTCCTGAACCTGAATTGCAACCTGTTACTTCCCTAATAAACCCATAACCATGAGTGTCGTCTGTGAGTTCTGTGTGGCCATTGCAATGAATTATCAAACCCAGCATAGAAGTAGAGAGTGTCGTGGGAGGGACGTATGATGTCAGAATTGGTAAAGATGGCAGGGACAGGTGTATCTGACCTCCACCTCAAAGCAATCAGCCTTGGGCTGTTGACCTTGATTCTCCTCCCCCCTTGTGGGGTTAGAGGAGGTCAGATGCCCCTGCCAGGCCATTTTTACAATCAAATACACACAGAAAACTCAAAGCACTTCCAGAGAGAAGGGGAAGATCACTTAATGAATAAGAATCAGACCAATATCAGGCTTCCCCAGAGAAATACTTAATGCAAGAAGGCAATGGAATAATATTTATAAAATATAGAAGAAAAATAAATTTCAATCTAAGATTTTATATTCAGCAAACTATCATTTAAATGTGAAGATATAGCAATAATATTTGCAGGCAGACGATGTTTCAGTAGTTTTTCCAAAGTGGTCTAAAATAATTTATTACTTTCTCCTAGGTGTTGTGCGTTTACTGGGCTCTGCTCTGTGATTTGCACCTGAGATGCAAAGACCACAGGGGCTGATGGTGAGGACAAGAGGAGGCTCTCAACAGCCTTGCACAGACCCTGAAATCCTGTTCCACTTACTGAAGACTCCTGCCCTACTTAGGATCTGGGCAACATGAACTTTCAGGTCATTAAAGGCCCCATCCTGGCCTGAGTGACTTCTTGCCCGAAAGGAAAAATTCTATGGAGTACCGTTCTACTCTGCACAAATGGAATTGCCATAAATTGGAATCAACTCGAGCTCTACTTGGTCACACCTCCAACTGAGAAGCCTTCATTAGGGACCAAAGAAGAGTCAGCTTCTCCCCTTAGTCTTCCTCTACCACCTGTCCCCTATATCTCCACTACTGGGGACTGCTGTAGAGAAACAACTTTCACCAAAGCCTTTTGCAACAAAGAGATTTTTCTTGTGACGTATCAGGAAACAGAACACTAAATTGGCTGCAAGCACTCAGGCTATTAACAGACCAAAATCCAAAGAAGTACAATCTATAAGTGCTTTTTATACAATTTTGACAGATGCTGATTCATTATGAATAAATTACAGGTTAGGATTGGTTAAAGTAAAGACGAAGAACTAAGATCATGATTAGGTGACCTTTTCTTGTTTTTCTTTTCTAACAATTTAGTCTCTTGATGCAGGGGTCCTGGGTCTGTCCCATATGATGGCTGTTTTTTATTTGTTATGTCGGCTACTTGTGATATTGAGTAGATCTTGAACTCACTTTCTAGGATAAATTGTTAGTTTTTGGTACTCAAGTCTACTGTCCATTGAACCGGTTATGGTCCTCGGTCTCACTTCTTTGATGTAGTTTGCTATTGTTTCAAGCTTTACAGATTCTGACAAACAAGTTGGCCTTTTGCTGTTATGGCCTGCTGTGGATAGGTTAAGTCTTTACCAGGACCCTAACCAGCTGAGGGGCCAGGGGATAGAGGAGAAAAGAGGAAATCATAAAGGCAGGGAAGAACTCACATGGTACATTTGCAATCTGCTCTTGATGTTCCTGGTGTAGTGAATGTCCCTCCTACCCTCTCAAAGGAGAGACCACAGGGGCTCACTCAGAAGTCTCTATTGGGATCCCTGTGACAGACAAAGCCAGACCTGGGGCCTCCTAACCCCTGTCTCTGCACAATGTGGAGCAGCACCAGCCTCTTTCAGCTGAGGTTATCTTGCCCTGGAGACACACGTCCAGACTGCTTGTAGTTCGTATAAGTTGAAGGCACATCCTCACACAACGCACTTGCTAAAGTGACCCTGCTATCCATCTCCTCAGTCTATCGGATGTCTTTCTCTGATCCAGGTGAGGAATCCACGACAGCAAAGCCGGTTTCACAATCTCTGAGCTGCTTAAGTGTTTCAGTTGGCCATCAGCATTTGGGGTGTTCTCCGTTCCCTAGACACAGGCCCACTCTATCTTCCTATTACAGTCACGTAGACTCCATGCCCAGAAAGCCACTCCACTGACCTCAAATATCCTGAGGCGCTTTTCTCAATGCCTGCATTCCAGACTGAGGGAAAGAGGTTCAGTGCCTGCTCTAGGTTTCACAGCAAGTGGTGAGTAGTGCTGAGACTCTTGAGGTTTTCACTCAGAGGCTGGGGGTGGGGCAGAGGAGTTCAGAGCAGAGTGGAGCCTTTTCACTCAGTAGCTGAGCTGGGTGGGGGCAAATAAACACTGGACCTAGGAGAGGCCGGGCACACCCAGGTAGGTGCTCTCTCGTGAGGGTCTGCATTTGTCTGCGGGCCAGGCCTCCTAGGGGGTTGAACTTTGGTTTTGCACAGGGTTCAGTGCCAACATCTCAGGATGCGGGTGGGGTCGGGGAGACGACTTGGGTTGATGCCAAGACACCTGATCCTGTGCTCTGCAGGAACCAGGTTTGTCTCTGTGAAGGGGCAGGGCTTCCAAGGAAGCCCTAACCTTCTGGGCAGCGCTTACCACACCCCAGGCAATGCAGGAAGGACAGTGTGAAACCCTGCCTGTGCCCACTCCTGGAGAACTAGCATAATTTCCAAGAATAGAAACAAACTGGTATACACCCCAAACCCCTTCCTATGGGGACTGGAGCGGTAGGGGGAGGACTTAGATCTAGAAAGAGCAGAGCAATGAACCTGAGCAGAGCTTCAGACCTGCCCCCGAAGGAATCCAGGACAGCAGGACTGTTGTTTTTCAGCTCCTCGTCTCTGGCTCTCTCTCTGCTCTTTCTAGGACAACCACAACTCTCCACAACTCACCCCTGTCCTTCCAGAGGAAACTGGCCAGGGTTTGAGTTTTGAAAGGTGCCAGAGAAAAATGCTCCCCAGAAGGGCAGCAAACCCACCCCTGGAAAGATGTGAAGACCCAGGAGTATGCTCTGACACCCCAGCATGGTACCCGGCAGCTTCCGGGAGCTGGTAAGTGAGGGGGCTCCTAAGATTACAACTTGGCTAATTACCATGCTAATGTAAAGATATTAAAAGGTGGAGCCCTGACACCTAATCTCCTGACTCTCTGCATGGAAAGCCCCCTCTGAGATCAGAACCAGCCCCAGGCAAAACCTGGGATGTCCTGGAATTGTGAGAGTCCATCAGTGCACCAGGCTGGACCACCCACGGAAGATTCAAGGCAGAGGTGTCAACTGACATTTTAGTCTCTCAGTTCACGTGATTACCTGGTGTCCTGCAATGGAGAAATCTGTCTCTACCACAGGGCACCCCATCTTGTAGATGACATTAATGTCGTAGGAGAGGGGCTTTTCTACCATCTCCCTAGAACATACCCTCTCCAGAACCATCCTCATCAATCATGTGGAATTTAATCAAGCTTTTCCGGGAGTAAATCAGCATGTTAATTTTCCCTCAGCCTTTCCTGATAATGATCAAATGGAAAACCAGCCTGGGGCTCTAGTCCACCCTGGTTTCTAGTCTTTTTAATGTCTCTGATGCCCCAGACTCCACGGGTGACGTAAGGCCAGGTTTCATGTCTCCCTGAGTCTCAGTATTTGGGGCCCAGGAGGGTTGAGTGTGGCATGAACTACATAGAACCCTGCATGGAGAATCCTCTAATCAGTGTTCTTCATTCTGCAAGCCTTAGGTCATGAAGCCTATTCAGTGGGTTATGATCAGTGTTAAAAAAAAAAAAAAGCTTAAGGGAGTTGAATGTAGTGGAAAGGAATGGAATGGAACAGATTACAGTATACAGTGGGTAAAGGCAAATTGTTTTTGTGGTATCTTTGTTTTAGGTGTGTGCTTGTGTTTCTGTGTATGCACTCCACCCATGAGTGAGAGTGGGTGTGTGAACGTGTGTCAGCCTGTAAGAATGAATGTGTGTGTGCATGTGTACACACTGAGTGCCAGGGGGTGTGAGCACTGAGCATAAGTAAGAGAGTGTGGGAGTGCAAACTTGTATCAGTGTAAGCAAGTGTGAGTGTGTGCACACACTTGAGTGTGAGGGTGCAAGTGTGTGTGCACACCGAGAGTGTGAAACAGAACTGCCAGGCCTTGGTAGGAGCAAAAAATTGTGTTACCTTTGAAGCAACCCCTAACACCTGGCTGTTGAGGGCCACTGGAACAGCCATGTTTTGTGATGAAATAATGATCACTTGCTCAAGCACCACCCTGAAGAAGAGCAGAAGGGCCAATATCACAAGTCTAATGGAAGACCAGGGCAGGTCAAAAAGAGGTGGCTTACTTCATATACATTGCAGCAATTTCAGTCTTAATTTGTCCTGTGCTCTTGGGCCAGATGAGCTCAGTTAAATTTCAAACAGGGACAGAACATAAGCAGGGAAATATATAGGTTACTATTACAGGCCTGGTCATCAAATATTTATTACAAATTACAAAGAACCAAAACTATATTACTACTTGTAGCAAAAAGGACAGGGGATCTTCTATGAATTGTCTCCTTTAGACAGAGTTTTTTTATTTGATCTATCAGAGAAGAAGTCAAGGTGATACGGGGCCTAGAGTAGGTTGTTGTCACATTTAGACAAATCAGGGAGAGTGATTCAGGAGCTGCTGCCCACCTCCTCTCCTTTCTGGTTGGCACGGCCTCCTGGGAATCTCTGACAAGAATATTAAGCCTGTCATAACCCCAGAGTAGGGACAGTCTTCAATGAAAGCAGAACCCATAACTTGGCCAGGGTCAGAAGAAAACCCTGTGCCCAAAGCCTAGAAGGCAAGCCTGGAACTCACAAGGAGCATGGCTTCCTGGGTCTGGACAGGTGGAGGCCTCCCAGCACCTCCATGTCCCTGGGTCACCATTATTAGCCAATGGCTCAGCTGTTTCTTTGGAAGGGGCCAGATAGCACTTCAAGAAGACTATGGGTGCCAGGGCAGGGCAAAGGTGGTCTTAGGGAATTAAGAGGAGACTAAAAAGACTTTCCATCATGTCCAATTTCCTCTAACCAAACCTGACCACTCCTTCCTCTCCCTGTAAGAATTCCCTTATGAGTAAACAGTATGCTGCCCACACAGAATTAAAGAGAAGAAGGTTATCCTGATATGACAGAGCTCCCTTCCAGCTGGTCACCCTCTGATTTCAGAAAGCTTCCCCATCCTGGACCCAGCCCAGGGCTCCATCTCCTCATTTCTAACCAGCATTTCCCCTTCATGCACCACTCACCACGATGGTATTCGTCCCTCACCTAGCTCAGTACAGCCTGCACTTTCTTCAGGTAGCGGGGCATCATCCTGGCTGTCCCTGGTCCCACAAGTCTTTTGCAGGTGACTACACAGGGAGGATCTTGAGGAGTTACTGAGAGTACAGACCTCAGGCCTTATGGTCCTGATGCAGAGGGAACTGTGCTGGAGGTGTTTACCATTCTCTTCCCTCACTCTGGATTTTCATTCTCTCAGATCATTTCATTGGGCACATCTATCTGTCAATAGCTGCAAAGTTCCTAGAACAAGTCCTGAGAAGTGAGAACACTTAGTGGTAATGGACCTCACAATTGCAAATCAATGAGAAGAGGGAAGGTAGAGGTTTCCATTCTCTATAAAAATCAGAGAAGGTGCATTCAAAGAAAGGTAAATTGCAAGTGATGGCAATAATCAGACTGAGATATCGCCAAAGAAAGGGCCTCAGCAATCAGCATAAGCAGCCCATGGAAGTGGACACCCTGTAGTAAGCAGAACCTTTCTTCTCTTGACTGACATAAACATGAAGTCACACTCCTGGGTTCAGATCTTGGCTCCCTCACTCATTAGCTTTGTCATTTGCAACACATTTCTTATTGTAAGACTATTTCTTCACCGATAATCAGAAAGAATAATATGGCTTTTCTAACAGTATTTAAAAAAAAAAAAAAAACCCAGTGCCGTCGAGTCGATTCCAACTCATAGCGGCCCTATAAGACAGAGTAGAACTGCCCAATAGAGTTTCCAACGAGCATCTGGCAGATTTGAACAGCCTACCCTTTGGTTAGCAGCCTTAGCACTTAACCACTGTGCCACCAGGGTTTGCCTAACAATATTTAGGGAAGATCAAATGAGATTATGCATGCAAAGATCCCAGCACAGACAGACTCACAGACACATGATCTTAATACACTGTGTGAAAAAGCTGGAAGAAGGACAAAGGAAAAGAGGAATGTTGGCCCCAGAGATCCTAGCATAGGAGACAATTCACGGAGGGGTTGCCTTGTGGATCACACCATGAAACCCTTGAGAGTCCTGGGAGATGGGTGGTGTTACTCTCCCCTCTGCATGGGGCAGAAAACTGGGGCTTCAGGAACTTTTTGCATAGGACCAAGGTGGTCCTTAAACTCAGGTAATCTCCAGGTCTGTTCCCTTCACGGAGAGAGTGAGTCCCAGCCTTCCGCTAGAGATTCAGCAGTCCGAGGGGTCTGGGTGTAGTAACAGGGCTACTGGGAACCACCCTGGATGAGGTGCCAAGGGAGTGAAGGTGTGTCTGAGAGGAGGAGATGGAGGGCAGGAAGTTGCAAGATGAATCTTAGGAGTGGTCAAGAAGTTGGTCCCATAGGCAGAACAGCGGATCTTCTGGGACAGAACTCTGGGCAGGTAGGTGTGAGTAAGCTGTCTACAGCAGCTTCAAGGACAACAGATGGGTCTGGCAGGTGCCCTCACAAAACAAAAAGAGCCAAATGGGGGCACACAGGGAACTCCTCAGCCAGAGAGGTGGTTCCGAATTTTTTAAATATTAAATATTTGTATTCCCACAAGTAGGAGTTTTTTTTGTTTTTGTTTTGTTTTTTATCATGCTTTAAGTTTACAGTTCAAGTTAGTTACTCTACAAAAATTTATACACATTTATGTGACAGCACACTCCTCCTTTCCACCCCATCTCCTGTCCCTTTTTGCCTTCTCATTTCACCTCCAGACAGGAGCTGCCCATTTAGTCTCATGTATCTACTTGAGTTAAGAAGCACTCTCTTCACAAGTATCATTTTATGTCTTATACTCCAGTCTAATCTTTGTCTGAAGAGCTGGCTGTGGGGATGGTTTCAGTTCTGGGCTACAGAGAGTCCGGGGCCCACGTCTTCTGGGATCCCTCCAGTCTCAGTCAGACCATTAAGTCTGGTCTTTTTACTAGAGTTAGAGCTTTGCACCCCACTTTTCTCCTGCTCTGTCGGGAACTCCCTCTTACCTTCCCTGTCAGGGCAGTCATCTACTTCTTCTGGTCTCAGGCTGATGGGGTCTCTGGTTTATGTGGCCCTTTCTAACTCCTGGGCTAATATTTTCCTTGTGTCTTTGGTGTTCTTCATTCTCCTTTGCTCCAGGTGAGTTGGGACCAATTGATGCATTTTAGATGGCCACTTGCTAGCTTTTAAGACCCCAGACACCACTCATCAAAGTGGGATACAGAACGTTTTCTTAGTAAAGTTTGTTATGCCATTTGACTTAGATGTCCCCTGAAACCATGGTTCCCAGGCCCCCGCCCAGGTACTCTGTCCCTCCAAGTGTTTGGTTGTATTCAGGAAACTTCTAAGCTTTTGGTTTAGTCCAGTTGTGCTGACTTCCCCTGTATTGTGTGTTGTCCTTCCCTTCACCTAAGATAATTCTTGTCTACTATCTAGTTTTTTTTTTTTAATCTAGTTAGTGAATACCCCTCTCTCTCCCTCCCCACCCTCATAGCCATCAAAGAATGTCTTCTTCTGTGATTAAACCATTTCTTGAATTCTTGTAATAGTGGCCTCATATATAATATTTGTCCTTTTGTGACTGACTAATTTCACTCAGCATAATAGCTTCCAAATTACTCCACATTATATGACTTTTCATGGATTCATCGCTGTTCTTTATTGTTGCATAGTATTCCATTGCATGAATATACCATAATTTCTTTATCCATTCTTCTGTTGATAGGCACCTAGGTTGTTTACATCTTTTTGCTATTGTGAACAGTTCTCCAGTGAACATGGGTGTTCATGTATCTGCTCGTCTGAGGGCTCTTATTTCTCTAGGATACATTCCAAGGAGTGAGATTGCTGGATCCTATGCTACTTCTATTTCTAGCTTTTTAAAGACCCACAAAATCGATTTACAAAGTGGTTGTACCATGTTACATTCCCACCAGCAGTAAATAAGTGTTCCAGTCTCTCCACAACCACTCCAACATTTATTATTTTGTGTTTTTTGGATTAATGCTAGCCTTCTTGGGGTGAGATGGTTATCTCATGTGGTTTTCTCTAATGGCTAATGACTGTGAGCATTTTCTCATGTATCTGGTAGCCACCTGCATATCTTCTTTGATAAAGTGTCTGTTTATATCCTTTGCCCATTTTTTAATTTGGTTATTTGTCTTTTGTTGTTCAGGTTTTGCTGTATCATGTAGGTTTTAGAGATTAGATGCTGATCAGATTTGTCAAAGCCAAAAATTTTTCCCCCATCTGTAGGTAGTCTTTTTACTCTTTTGGTGAAGTCTTTTGATGAGCGTCACTATTTGATTTTTTGGAGCTCCCAGTTGTCTAGTTTCTATTCTGGTGTTTGTGCACTCTTAGTAATTTTTAGTATTCTGTTTATGCACATATTAGGGTTCCTAGTGTTGTCTCTATTTTTTCTTCCATGATCTTTATCATTTTAGATTTTATATTTAGGTCTTTGATCCATTTTGAGTTAGTTTTTGTGCATGGTGTGAGGTATGGGTCTTGTTTCATTTTATTGCAGATGGATATCCAGTTATGCCAGCACCATTTGTTAAAGAGACTGTGTTCTCCAATTAACGAGCTTTGGACTTTTGTCAAATATCAGCTGCTCATAGGTGGATGATTTTATGTCTGGATTCACAATTCTGTTCCATTGGTCTATGTATCTGTTGTCATACCAATACCAGGCTGTTTTGACTACTGTGGCAATATAATAGATTCTAAAATCAGGTAGTGTGAGGCCCCCCACTTTGTTCTTCTTCTTCGGTAATGCTTTACTTATCCCTTTCCATATGAAGTTGGTGATTTGTTTCTCTATCTCATTAAAAAACGCCATTGGACTTTGGATAGGGATTGCATTTTACCTGTGGATCACTTTGGGTAGAATAGATATTTTCACAATGTTGAGTCTTCCTATCCATGAGCAAGGTATGCTTGTAGGTCTCTTTTGGTTTCTTGCAGTAGTGTTTTGTGGTTTTCTTTGAATAGGTCTTTTACATCTCTGGTTAGATATATTCCTAAGTATTTTATCTTCTTGGGGCTATTGTAAATGGCACTGATTTGGTGATTTCCTCTTTGAAATTCTCTTTGCTGGTATAGAGGAATCCAACCGATTTTTGTATGTTTATCTTGTATTCTGATACTTTGCTGAACTCTTCTATTAGTTCCAGTAGTTTTCTTGTGGATTCTTTAGGGTTTTCTATGTATAAGATCATATCATCTGCAAAGAGAGGTACGTACTCTCACTTCTTCCTTACCAATTTAGGTGCCCTTTATTTCTTTTTCTAGCCTAACTGCTCTGGCTAGGACCTCCAGCACAATGTCAAATAAGAGTGGTGATAAAAGTCATCCCTGTCTGGTTCCCATTCTCAAGGAGAATGTTTTCAGACTCTCTCCATTTAGGATGATGTTGGCTGTTGGCTTTGTGGCTTTGTATAAATGCCCTTTATTATGCCGAGGAATTTCCCTTCTATTCCTATTTTCTGAGAGTTTTTATCATGAATGGGTGTTGAATTTTTTCGAATATATTTTCTGCATCAATTGACAAGATCATGTGGTTCTTGTCTTTTGTTTTATTTATGTGGTGGATTACATTGATTTTTATTCTAATGTTAAACCATCCATGCATACTTGGTATGAATCCCACTTGGTCATGGTGAATTATTTTTTTTGACATGTTTTTTAATCCTATTGGCTAGAATTTTGTTGAGGATTTTTGCATCTGTGTTCATGAGGGGTATTGGTCTGCAATTTTCTTTTCTTTTCTTTTTTTTTTTTTTGGTGTCTTTACCTGGTTTTGCTCTCAGGGTCATGCTGGCTTCATAGAATGAGTTTGGGAGTATTCCATCCTTTTCTATGCTCTGAAATACCTTTAGTACTAGTGGTGTTAACTCTTCCTCTGAAGTCTGGTAGAATTCTCCAGTGAAACCGCCCAGGTACGGGCTTTTTTTGTTAGGAGTTTTTCAATTACCTTTTCAATCTTTCTTTTGTTATAGCTTTATTTAGTTGTTCTACCTCTGTTTGTGCTAGTTTAGGTAAGGAGTATGATTCTAGAAATTTGCCCATTTCCTCTAGGTGTTCAAATTTGTTAGAGTACAATTTTTTATAGTATTCTGTTATGATTCTTTTAATTTCAGTTGGGTTTGTTGTGATATTGCCCATCTCATTTCTTATTCTGGTTATTTGCTCCCTCTCCTGTTTTTCCTTTGTCAGTTTGGCCAATGATTTATCGATTTTATTGATCTTTTCAAAGAACCAGCATTTGGTCTTGTTAACTCTTTCGATTGCTTTTCAATTTTCTATTTCATTAAATTCTGCTCTAATTTTTATTATTTTCTTTCTTCTGGTGCCTGAGGTCTTCTTTTGCTGTTCTCTTTCTATTTTTTTGAGTTGTAAGGTTAAGGTTTTGGTTTTGCCCCTTTCTCCTTTTTTGGATGTGAGCATTTATTGATATAAATTGACCTCTGAGCACTACTTTTGCTGTGTCCCAAAGGTTCTGGTAGGATGTGTTTTCATTCTCATTTGATTCTCTGTGAATTTCTTTATTCCATCCTTAATTTCTTCTATAACCCAACAGTTTTTGAGCAAGGTGTTGTTCAGTTTCCATGTGTTAGATTTGTTTTCCTTGTTTTTTCTGTTATTGATTTTTACTTTTATGGCTTTATGGTCAGAAAAGATGCTTTGTAATATTTTGAAGCTTTGGATTCTTTTAAGGCTTGCTTTGTGACCTAATATGTGGTCTATTCTGAAGAATATTCCACATGTGTTGGAAAAGAAAGTATACTTGGCTGCTGTTGGGTGAAGTGTTCTGTATACATCTATGAGATCAAGTTGGTTGATTGTGGCATTTAGATCTTCTATGTCTTTATTGAGCTTTTTTCTGGATGCCCTGTCCTTCACCGAGAGTGATGTGTTGAAGTCTCCTACCAGTATTGTGGAGCTGTCTACCTCTCTTTTCAATGCTGTTAGAGTTTGTTTTGTGTATTTTGGCTCCCTGTCTTTGGGTGCATAAATATTTATTATCATTATTGAGAATAGGAGACTTGTAAGAGAAAATACCACAACTACTCCTTGCTTGTGGGACTGTGAGAGCCCATCAGCCAGGCAGCTTTGTGTGTGCACACCCTGGGGCAAAGTCCACTTGGTAATCCCATCAATTCCCCTTTCCATTCCTGTACCACACATGCTTCAGATCTAATTTCAGGGAATTGGCCGACAAAAGAAACCTTCATTTACAAAGTGCTTTAATACATATTTTAGAAATAACTAATAATAATAAATACTAACTTACAAATATAAATGTGGACTTAGAAATCTGTAAGAGACTATTTGGAAAGCTTGTTTTCACATAGAATTCGAAGGAAATGAAGGACAGGCATTTTTAGGTACAGCCATCATGTGAAAGTCATTGAAAATTTTGATGAAAAAATGTATTGAGAGGGAAGAAAAAGCATTTTTCACAGTATTGATAAAAATAATAAAAAATTATTCTTGACCCAGAGAGACGAACCCACTGAAGACTTTTATTTACTGTCTTAGTCGTAACAAAATACCACAAGTGTGTGGTTTTAAAGAACAGAAATTTATTTTCTCACAATTCTGGAGGCCTGAAGTCAAAATCAAGGTGTTGGCCACATCCAATTTTTCTGGAACTTTTGAGAGAGGAACTGTTCCACGACTCTGTCCTAGTTATTGGTGGCTGAACATTCCTCAGCAAGAGAACATTTCTGAGGGCTAAAACCAAAAAAAAAAAAAAAAGCCTGTTGCATCAAGTCAATTCCACTCACAGAGTAGAACAGCTCCAAAGGGTTTCCAAGGCTGTAAAGCTTTACAGAAGCAGACTGCCACATCTTTCTTCCATGGAGCTGCATGTGTTTGGAACCGCTGACCTTCCAATTAGCAGTTCAGTACTACCCAACCCCAAATGCACATGTCACCTGCATGAGCACTCTTGCTTCTTTATTCCTAATCCATGTGTCATTGCTGTCATCTTGGTTGTGAATCCAAACACAGGGCTTGGGATGCTGAATCCAATGATTCCTGTCTTGCCCTTTGCACATGGCCATTCTGACAGCCTTGCTCTTCCTCCCTCTGCAGGTCATTCCACTGCTTACTGACATGGAGGAGTACTCAGTGTCCGCTCATGACCCACTCTCTGCATCTTTCCCCTCCATGGTGCCTTACTGCACGGGTTGGAGCATTTCACCTGAAGCTGGGGCCATGGGTATAGAGAAGGCCTTAGCAGATGGGAACCTGCTGGAGGTGGTCTCTGTGGTCAAAAATACTCTGAAGACAGCATCCAGGACCCCAGTGAAAATTGCAGTGACAGGGGACTCTGGCAATGGCATGTCTTCCTTTATCAATGCTCTGAGGGGCATCGGGCATGAAGAGGAGGCCTCAGCACCTACTGGGGTGGTGAGAACCACCCAAACACCTGCCTCCTACTTGTCCTCCAATTTTCCAAACGTGGAACTCTGGGATCTGCCTGGCATGGACAGATCCCACAGAGCCTGGAGAGCTATGTGTTGGAAATGGGGTTTAGCAAGTACGACCTCTTCATCATCATTGCATCCGAACAGTTCAACATGAATCATGTGATGCTTGCCAAAACCATTGAGAGGATGAAAAAAAAGTTCTATGTTGTGTGGACCAAGCTGGACAGGGACCTCAGTGCAAGTGTGCTCAGGGAGGAGCAGCTCTTGAAGAATATCCAAGAGAATATCCTGGAAAATCTCTGTAAGGAGTGGTGTGTGAGCCCCCCATATTCCTGGTCTCCAGCCTTGACCCTGTTTTGCATGACTTCCCAAAGCTCAGGAACACATTGCAAATGGACCTTATTCATATCAGATGCCATGGTCCCCTTCAGATGCTGTCCCACACTTGTGAGAAGATCATTAATGACAAAGTGATCTCCCTGCAGAAGACAATAGTAGCACATTCTTTCCAGGACATCCTTGGCATCTGGGATCCAGATGATTTGACAGAGTGTCTAAAAACCTACCGATTGATCTTTGGTGTGGATGATGAATCTCTCCAGAAGGTGACACATAGAATGGGGACAGCAGTCGTGGACTACGTGGCCCTCGTGAAGTCCCAGGATCTGCAGACTCTCAGCAGAACTGACTGCAAACTGAGATGCAAGACTTGTAGAGTCTTTAAAGCATTCCTCAGCCTTCTTAGCTACATCCCACTCTTAGCTAACGCTGTCATCCACTATTTCAGATGGATGAAACACAAACACATCCTTGAGATAGTTGCCAAGGACACCAAGACCATTCTGAGAAAAGTCCTGAAAGACTCTATGTTCCCAGGCTGAAAGCCAACTGGGACTAGTCCTACAGGTTTGCCCTTAGAGGGATGTCAGGATGCTTGGGTGTCCTTTTCTTAGCAGAGTACACCTTTCTCTGCACAAAATCAGAGAGATTTAACTTAAGACTTTCTTATATTTCTAATGGTTAGAAATTCCCTGATAAGAATTATGAAAATTGATAATCTTTTTAGCACCAATCATAATGTACTGTTCCTCGGAGAAACAAGTTCTGTTGAAATCATTAAGTAGCTTTCTGGAATCAGAATATAGAAATTTCATTTTCAGTTGCAACATGTCACATATTTTCAGATCAGTCTTTTTTCCTTATGCATTAAAGTTAGCATCATTTCTCTTCATTAACACCTTTTCATTCCCTGCTCCCAATTCGTTTTCTCCTTGCTTTCACTAGACCAAATGAGACATTCAGTGCAGAGGGTATGTCACAATTGTAGGGGCACATGGAGAGTGTGTTGAAACTGTACTTTGAAACTTATTCGGTGTCGGAGGCAGGATTCCCATGCAGGCAGGCTTGCCTGCTTTCAAGGTGCTTACCTGCACACCACTGTCCACCAGATGACTAAAACCAATCAATATCTTAAAAGGGAATATGGGTTTGTATTAGTCAGGGTCCTGGCAAGAAACCTGGGTAATTTGAGGAAAACTTAAAAAGGAGGGTATTTTCAAAGGTGTGGGCAGGGTGTAGGGACCAACAATAGAAAGCGTTGATCCCAGAGCGAACAACAGGGAGAGTAAACCCCTCCAGACCTGACAGGGCGAGTAGAGGGGCAGATTGTTGGAACCCATAAATGGTAGCTGTACAGAGAGGGCTACCTAATAAGAGCTGTGCCAATGGTAAAAATGTTAGCAGGTGGAAACCCCAGGTTCTTGCTTGGCATGACTCGTATTGGCCAATAAATGACCAAGGTGGGAGAACAAGAAAAGCACCTTTATTTCGTTTCTCATGGAAAAGGAGTCAGCCAGAGCTGCTGTCACCAAAACTGCTCCCCAAGGGCAAGTTGACAAGTTATTCTTAAGGGGTTTACAAGTAGGGAGTTCATACAAGTTATATCAGCAACATTCTTAATCATACTACTCAGGTGTAATGGGGTTTACCCATAACCTTCAAGCAAAAGCAGAATTCAAATGCAAAACTGGGGGTGGGAGGGAAGGGGAGGAAGCCCAGCAAAGGAAACAGGGTTTTTAATGCAACACTGTGGGAGCTCTGCCTCAGAGAGAGGCCACCTAGCCCCAGCAGCCCAACAGAGGGAGTGGAGAGAATGAAACCCTTGATCTCACTCTCCTTTCTTCCAGCCTCCCGTCAATGCTGCCCACTGGTCACATCCAAACAAAATTTAGAGGGTGAAACCCCCATTGACACAGCCCATGCAAGTCAGCCTTTTTGGAAAACAGCAATCAAGAAATCAAAAAACATATTTATCTTAGTTGTCTATTGCTGCTGTAACAGAAATACCATACGTGGATGGCTTTAACAAAGAGAAGTTTACTTTCTCACAGTAAAGTAGGCCCAAAGTCCAAATTCCAGGCGTCAGCTCTAGGGAAAGGCTTTCTCTCTCTGTCTGCCTTCTCATCAATCTTCCCCCAAACTGGAAGCTTCTCTGTGCAGGCACCCTGGGTCCAAAGGATGCGCTCTGCTCCCTGCACTGCTTTCTTGGCGGTACAATGTCCCCTGTCTCTCTGCTCGCTTCTTTCTTTTGTATCTCAAGAGATTGTCTCAAGACGCAATCCAATCTTGTAGATTGAGTCCTGCCTTACTAACACAACTGCCACCCATCCTCCCTCATTAACATCATAGAAGTAGGATTCACAACACACAGAAAAATCACACAATACAGGGAATCATGGCCCAGCCAAATTGATACACACATTTTTGGTGGTACATAGTTCAATCCATGACAGTATTGCATTGGGAAATATGCTACAAAAGACCTTTTTAAAGTGTTAAAAAGCAAAGATGTCACCTTGAACACTAAGGTGCACCTGACCCAAGCCATGGTATTTTCAATCTCATCATGTATATGCAAAATCTGGTCAATGAATAAGAACGACCGAAGAAGAATTGATGCCTTTGAATTATGGTGTTGGTGAAGAATATTGAATATACCAGGGACTGACAGAAGAACAAACAAATCTGTCTTAGAACAAATATAGCCAGAATGCTCCTTAGAAGCAAGGATAGTGAGACTACATCTCACATACTTCGGACATGTTATCAGGAGGGATCAGTCCCTGGATAAGGACATCATGCTTGGTAAAGTAAAGGATTAGGGAAAAAGAGGAAGACCCTCGACAAGATGGATTGACACAGTGGCTGCAACAATGGGCTCAAGCATGACAACGATTGTGAGGATGGCACAGGACCAGGCAGCGTTTTGTTCTGTTGTACGTAGGGTCGCTATGAGTCGGAACCGACTCAATGGCACCTAACAACAATCATGTTTTTTGCATTATTTCCCATTTTTGGATAATTATTTAGTAATTTATTTAAAGTAATAATGTGTGATAGAAAATTAAATTTTCTCACAATGGGCTTTGTGATAAGCCTGCTGAGTGGCTTTATGAGCTTATGGGCATCACCACTACATAGCTATATAAATAAACTTGCCGATCAAGAAAATTACTCAGATATTAGTCTCCATTTTCCTTATTTCTAGCTATACAAGTAAAAATAAAAGATGTGTTTATTGCATATTTATTTAAAAATACACAAGGCAAAACCCCTTTATTCTGCAATTAAATGTGTCTTGACATCTGCATTTCAAAATCACAGGGTATGTTTTTTTAATTCACCAAAGTAGCATAATTCATTCTCTTCCTCAGATCCCACTTGCCCTGAGGGGAACAAAAAACATTACACCACCCAAAGTCTGATTCAACTGCCAAGTAAGTCAAGAAGTTATCAGACAGCCAAAATGTCACCTCAATTACTGTCGTAGATTAAATATGGCATCAAATTCTTTGCTTCTTCTCCTCTTGCATCTGGCCTCTACTCATCGCCTTGTGGTATAAGTGATGTTCTGGGAATTCTGAGGTTGGATCATAAGAAACCTTCTGGCCTCAACCTGTGTCTCTTGTAACCATCTATCCAGGAGCCCTGCACTGCCGTGTAAGATGCTTGGGAGAGGTCATATGTAGGTGCTACACTCAACAGTCCAGCCTTCCAGCCATCTTGGCCAAGGTTTCAGACATGCAAGTTAAGACACCCTGGATACTCTAGACCAGACAATTGCCAGCTGACTACCACTGCGTCACCTCCATTGAGGATGCATGGAGCAGAAGAATTATCCAGCTGAGCCCTGACTCAATTCCTGACCAACAAAATCATGATGTATAGGGAAATCGTTGTTGTTTTACTCCACCAAGTTTTTGGGCAGTTTGTTTTGTAAAAATAGATGGTTATAATATTTACAGATACTGGCTAGGTTATAGAAAGTAACTTCACGTAAGAACCAAAAATAACACGCTTACCTACTGCCCTCCAGTCTATAACTCACAGTGTGTATTTGAGGTAAAGGTGGAATCTGAAAGGCAGGCATACTCACAGAGACCACTGCCTCCCACTGGTCCAAATGAAGAAGGAAGAAGAAAAATGCAAAGTTCCCCAAACTCATGGCCTGTAGCTAACCAGCTGCTCCCAACAGAGAAATACAAATGAATGGTTGCCCCCCACCAAATACCTTCTATGGAAGAAGAACAGAGGGGACAAGAGCTTAGGAACATGTATGGAAAATCTCGTTTCATGGAACTAGAAGTGTGGCAAGAGTCACCCACCCTCCCCCGCCCCATGCTCCCCTTCACTGCCATACTATTTATCAAGGGAATGTTCTGGCACTGAAGGCCCAACCTGAACCTGTCAGCCAGGGTAATGCCTTTTTTTTTTTTTACTTTAGGTCTAGCTACTGCAAGATTTTCTTGTTTTTCAACCCTTTTACTGTTGTTTTTGTTTTTTTATTATCACATTTTACATTTCAAAGAGCTTTTTCTTGTTCTCTGAACATTCCTTTATTTATAGTCTCCTATTTTTTTTTATTCTTTTTTGTGCCAATCAACTAATATTGACTGAGTGGCTACTATGTGCCAAACATTGGTCTAGGTCTCAGGATATAGTGCTAATTTCTTATCTCTCTGAAGATACTAATTATAAACAACAACAACAAAAAAAACCATTGCCACTGAGTCAATTCCAATTTATAGCAACCCTATAGGACAGAGTAAAACTGCCGCATACGGTTTCAAAGACTATGGAAAGTTTATGGAACCAGACTGTCACATCTTTCTCCCACAAAAATACTAAGTATGGGAGACTCTTTTTCTGCTCCCTGTTTTACTTCTGTTATTCTGAGTTTCTGTGTCACTGCCATCAATATTAGGGGCTTTAATCCAAAGGCTGTGATCCTTGACTGCCCTTTCATTTGGAAGACTGTGTCCAAATAGTGATAGGTCAGACACACAAGCACACACACATACAGTTACATTTTGTCTCTTCCAGGATACAATAATAAAAACAAAGTCATCAGTGAGGCATAACTACACACACACACACACACACACACCCTTTCAGGATAGGTGACAGCAAAAAAGACAATGAGGGAAGCTGGAAAGCAGGCGAGTGACTGGTAACCAACTTAGCTGACCCAGAATATGGACATCTAGGCTGATAAAGAGGCAGGCGCATTTGACCTCTCAGACCCAGTGTGATGGAGTTATTGGATGCCCTTGCAACTAAAATAATACTAAAGCAATACTCCTGATGCCTAGTGATCGGGCCATGGCAAACTCATTCACATGAATAAAACTTGTTAATAACATTTTTATGCAGGTACACAAAGCATTTTGGGGACTGTTTGAGGAAGGAGGAGAAGAATTGGGGGTCTTGGTTGTGGTGCTTGTGTGGTGAGCACAGAAGGGGTATGTCCAGAGGTCCAGGGGGGAACGGCTGTGATGGGGGAAGGATGCTGCTCCATGGTGTCCACAGAGAAGTGTCACAGGGGAAAGCAGGTCACTCACAACTGCCGGTGCTATAAGTTGCTTCCTGGCTGTTTTAGTTACCCTAAAATTTAATAGCTTAGAACAAGTTTTTATTATCTCATAGTTTCTAAGGGTCAGAAATCCAGGACAGGCTTAGCTGGGTGATTCTGGATCAGGATCTCATGAGCTGGCAGTCAAGCTATCAGCCAGGGTTGAACTATCTGAAGCCTTGAGGGGCTGGAGGGTTCAGTTCCAAAATGACTCACACATGGTTAGTTGTCTCATTTCTCCTCTACGTGGCCGCTGATCCTTCAGGACCTTTCCAGCAGGACTGTCTAGACTTCTTTCTGTGACTATAGAGCTTAGAGAGAGAGACGGAGCCAGTAAACAAGAAAAAGCACCTCCATGATGGAAGCTCCACACTTTTTATAACCTAAAAAGTGATTTTAGAAGTGGTATCACATTAATTCTGCCATATTTTCTTTGTTGCTGAAGAAGAGGGGATTACATCAGGACATGGAGATCAGGAGATAGGACTGGAAGTCATCTTAGAGGCTGCCTACCACTGACCTAATGGGTAGGTTAAGTTTTTTTTTCCCATTCCTGTTCAGGAAATGTAGAGCCCTTCTCCTGGAATTCCATGTGGTGCTGAGGAGGAAGAACTAGATCAGAAGTTCTGATCATTTTGTCTTCTGCTTTGTCTCATTTTATCATATCTCCTCTTTGTTTTTTCATTCTTTCATACTTTCGCTGTGTGGGGAACCAATTGTTCCTAGACTCCCCAGTAGATCTCCCTGGGGGTCAGCCTTCCAGGTGTTCAGTTTGACCTAGTTTCTTTCTTGGCTGGGTTGTGGGAGGCTCCAGAAGATGTGAGATATTCTCCACTCTCCCTCACTATGAGGGTCCAGGAGAGGCAGGATAGGATTGGGGCCTACACCTAGGGCCATCCCGACCTCCTCCCTCTTTCTCTGGACATCTCCAGTAACTGTTCTCATGATACAGGATGGTTGTTCTACATGGGACTCTCTTCTCCTGCCTCAACCTTCCGAAGAGGAAACTTGGCAAACTGAAACTGGACTAGGATGAGATGCAACTATGCCTTTAAGATTTCCATGTTAATGCAGGTCCCCCCACCACCCCCACCACCCCCAGACATTTTCCTCATTTTAATGGACCTTTCGGGCAAGAAGCTCTCCTTTCTGTGGAACAATCTTTCGATGTGACTTCATTTTACCCTATTCTCAACATGAATAGCTGTGATGATAATAAAAACAATACCTAACATTTACAGAATTACAAGCCAGATCCTATTTTAAGTGTTTTACTTGATTTAACTCATTTAGACTCACAACATTACTTGGATCTGAACAGACATCTTATGAAGGACTTAATATTATCATCCCCATTTTATAGACTGGGAAACTAAGGTTAACTAAGTTGCCCAAGGCCACACACACATGTTGCAGCCAGGGTTTAATCTTAGGATTCTCAATCCCTGAAATACGCCACTTTTAATTCACCTCCATTCAATATTAACTTCACTACCCATCCCAGTGAATCCTTACGACAACCTCTGATAAACCCTCCCTTGTGAGGATAAGCCTGGAGATGAGCAAGTTGAGATTGCACTGTTCACCTGGGTGAGTTCTTCTCATGTAAAGAGAGTAAAGGTGATGGGGCCCAGGTGGTCTGATACAAAGAAAGGAGAACACTATACTGAGGGCTGAAAGATTCTTACAGTGGTGAAAGCCTGGTTATGACATGTCTGGTTGTGGAAGAACGAGGACCTGTTATAGAAAACAGTTTTTATTTTTTATAAGTATATCCAGTAAGGAGAAAATCTGAGTCTATCATCTGAGATGGCTTCTGATCAGCAGGAAAATTTACATGGAGTCCATGCAGGTTGTGTTAAATATATAACAGTGAGGTTATAGACAGTGGGTTAATTTCCTTAATGTAGGTGAACAAATTAAATTTCCTATGAAAAACATTGAAGATACATTTCAATGAACACACACATTTTTTCTAAAACAAACATAATCTAATAAACACTATTTCCTGTAAGCTTGATTACCCGAGCCTTAAGATACAGGCTGTAAATTTGATGACAACTTTGGAAGAAACACCTTGGTAAAGTAGCATGTGGATCACAAACGACACCCTGTGCTTTCCTTGACTGACAACCGTTAATCTATTGTGCTCCTTTGACCAGCAGCTATAAGTACTTCCTAACTTAACTGGTATTACCTCATTAAAATAATATCTAACCTAGACCTTGTGCCAACAATGTTTATTCAGTCATGTGTGTTTTTCTCAATAAATACCATTTGACTTTTGTCTCTCTCTTTATTAACCAAAGTAACTCCATTACGTAACTACAAAAAACAATCCTCCTAGCTGCAGTACCCCTGAGAAGGTTCTCATTTTTAATTGCTCACCAAATATAGAGGTGGAGGTGCTGCAATCTGGCTTTTGTTCCATCCTGCCATCGTGGGTAAGATGGGTGAATTAAGAAATATTTATCCAGAGCCTATGCTATACAGGGTAATGTGCTGGGTGCTGAAGATATACTGATGAATAAGGGAGAAGAGTCTGAGCAAAAACACCAGACTGTTTATGCTTCTAGCACGGGTCTAGAAGCATAAACAGTCTGGTGTATTTGATGAAATTGCAAGTAGCTGCAGTTTGCAGAAGAAATCATAGCATGCAAGCAGGAATGGCAGGAGATGACATCAGAGAGGGTAGGCAAGGACTGAAGGTAGGCAAGTGATATATGAGCTTGCAAGCAAGAAGTAATTCCAGGGTTCAACGGAGAAGCAGTGAGGGAGATGAGCAGAAAAGTATAGGTCTGCAATATGTTAAAAAGGTTGAATTGGCTGGACTTGGACAAGTAATGAGAGAAAAGGACGACTCTAAGGAGAACATTTTCCATCTTAGATAACTGGGCATAAATGCTTGAACTGAGAGGAGAGAGAAGGGAAAGCTGGGCAAAAGGAAGAGGACTCATGGAGTGGGGAGGATGAGTGCATGGATGGGGGTGTGCAGTGCAGCTGTGGACCCACTGAGTTAGGGGTCACGACAAATTCAGGCCTGCCATGAGGGTTTGCATATAAAGAGTGTGGCAGAGCTTGCAGCCAGAATTGACTGTGGAGGGGACAGTGCTTGTGCTTAAGGTAGAACAGTACAGTTTGCTCTTCCATTCAATAATTTGCTGCTCCATATTAACAATGGCACTTGTTTCCCTCTTCCAAATCCTTTTTGGAATATAAATTGTTTTGGGCATCTGTTGAGGAGAGGTTAAATAGGGCTTCACAGGCAGCCAGACCAGCATTGGCATCATGGAACCACCATGCAATGCTTTTCCAGGATATTTTTTTTTTTAAAGCCACACTCAGCATCAGCCGACCCCAAACGGTGTTCTCCCCTCTCAACCAGGTGTGTCTCTGCAAGTTCAAGGAGAAACCAAGAGCCCTCAAATGACAAGGAATTATGTTAACTTTAAATCCTAACAGAATGGCAGAACTAGAATATATGTAAAACTATACAAATAAAAAGATCTTTTCACCCATATTCAAGTCCAGATAATTTAGTTAACGAAATTGAGCAAACACTAAGGAGCACAACACATTATGGTGCTTGCTAAGTGGGTACAAAATGAGCAAGTCAGTCCATTAACCTAAAGTTATATAAACCCATGGAAGTGGAAGGGTTGATCTCTCTGCTTGAGAACGTAGAAAGGGTGCAGGTCTGAGAAAAGGATCCAGATGCTCTGTCTCCATCCAAAAAGTCGGAATCTCTCAGGACTTTATTCAGGATACTCTTGGTGCCCTCAGCAACTATGTCAAGATAGTGTTTGTGTTTTACTCACCTGAAGTAGTGGGTAATAGAGTCACCAAAGTACAGGATTTAACTAAAAAATACTTGATAAGTAATAGGCCGTGTTACAACTTATCCAAGAAATTGCCTTGTCCCATGTGCCGAGAGTCTGCAGATCCTGGGACTTCATGATGTTCTTGTACTCAGTGGTTGCTGTCCTCATTCTCTGTGCCACAAGCTGGAGAGATTCATCATCCACACCAAAGAGTGATTCATAGGTTTTCAGACACTTCTCTGAATCATCCGGATCCTGATTGTCTAGGGTCTTCTGGAAAGGCTCTGCATATATTCTCTCCAGCAGGGAGGTTACTTTGTCATTAATGATCGCCTCAAAGTTATGGGACAGCTTCTGAAGGGGACCATGGCATCTGATATGGATTAGGTCCATTTGCAATGTGTTCCTGAGTTTTGGGAAGTCATGCAAAAAAGGGTCAGAGTTAGAGACCAGGAATATGGGGGGCTCACACACCTGCTCCTTACAGAGATTTTCCAGAATATTCTCTTGGATATTCTTTAAGAGCTGCTCCTCCCTGAGCACACTTGTGCTGAGGTCCCTGTCCAGTTTGGTCCAGACAACGTAAAACTTTTTTCCCATCCCCTCAATGGTTTTGGCAAGCATCATATGATTCATGCTGAACTGTTTGGATGCAATGATGAAGAGGTCATACTCGCTAAACTCCATTTCCACCACATAGTTCTCCACACTCTGTGGACAAGTCCCCATGCTGGGCAGATCCCAGAGCTCCACGTTCAGAAAACTGGAGGACAAGTAGGAGGCACGTGTTTGGGTGGTTCTCACCACCCCAGTAGGAGCTGAGGCCTCCTCTTTGTGCCCGATGTCCTGCAGAGCATTGATAAAGGAAGACATGCCATTGCCAGAGTCCCCTGTCACTGCCATTTTCACTGGGGTCCTGAATGCTGTCTTCAGAGTATCTTTGACCACAGAGACCACCTCCAGCAGGTTCCCACATGGTAAGGTCTTCTGCATGCTCTTGGGTCCTGCCTCAGGTAAAATGCTCTGACCCATGTGA
Organism: Elephas maximus indicus; assembly: GCF_024166365.1. NCBI lineage: Eukaryota > Metazoa > Chordata > Mammalia > Proboscidea > Elephantidae > Elephas > Elephas maximus. The sequence continues at coordinate 199,822,253 of NC_064820.1, forward strand.
TAAGGCACCACAGAGGGGGAGGATGCAGAGAATGGGTACTCTTCGATGTCAGTGAGCAGTGGAGTGACCTGCAAAGGGAAGAAGAGCAGGAACATTAGGGTGCATAAGGCAAGACAGGAATCATCAGACTGACAACCCAAGCCCAGCATTTGGATCCACAACCAAGACAACAGCAATGACATTTGGATTAGAAACAAAACAACAAGAGAGTACATGCAAGTGACATGTGCATTTGGGAGTGGGTAACCCTGAGGACTGCTGGTCAAAAGACCAGCAGTTGGAACCCATAAGAGCAGCTCCAAGGGAGAAAGATGCAGCAGTCAGCCTCCATAAAGCCTTATAGACTTAGAAACCCTATAGAGCAGTTCTACTCTGTCATGTAGGGTCGCTATGAGTCAGAATTGACTTGATGGCAACAGGTTTGGTTTTCTGGTTTTAGCCCTGAAGAATATTCTATGGCTGAGGAAAGTTCAGCCACCAAAAACTAGGACAAAGTTGTGGAACAGTTCCTCTCTCAAAAATTCTAGAAGGACTGGGTAGGGCCGAGACCTTGATTTTGACTTCAGGCCTCCAGAATTGTGAGAAAATAAATTTCTAGTCTTTGGGGCTATCCACTGGTGGTATTTTGTTATGACTAAGATAGTACATAAAAGGCCTCCGTGGGTTTGTTTCTCTGGGTCAAGAATAATTTTTTATTATTTTTGTCAATACTGTGAAAAGTACTTTCTCTTCCTTCTCACTACATTTTTTCGTGAAAATTTTCAATGACTTTCACATGACTGCTGTACCTAAAAAATGCCTGTCCTTCATCTTCTTATTTTCAGTGACTTATTGGGTTTTGGGGTTTCACATGACTGCCATGCCTAAAAATGCCTGTACTTCATTTCCTTCAAATCCTAAGTGAAAACAAGCTTTCCAAATAGTTTCTTATGACCACAACCTTCACCAGACTGAGCCAGAACAACTAGATGGTGCCCAGTTACCACCACTGACTGCTCCGGGAGAGATAACAACAGAGGGTCCCAGGCAGAGCAGGAGAAAAACATAGAACAAAATTCAAATTCACATACACACACGCACACACAAAAAAGACCAGACTTTCTGGTCCAACAGAGACTGGAGAAAACCAGAGAGTATGGCCCTCAGACACCATTTTAGCTCAGTACTGAAGTCATTCCTGAGGTTCACCCTTCAGCCAAAGATTAGATAGGTCTACAGGGACAACAGGAAACCCTGGTGGTGTAGTGGTTAAGTGCTACCGCTGCTAACCAAAAGGTCAGCAGTTCGAATCCACCAGGCGCTCCTTGGAAACTCTGCTGGGGCAGTTCTACTCTGTCCTATAGGGTCGCTATGAGTCCGAATCTACTCGAAGGCAATGGTTTTTTGGGGGTTTATAGGGCCAACAATAACACACACGAGGGTCTTCCTTCATAGTTCAATCGTATACAAGACTAACGGGCACACCAGCCCAAAAGCAAAGATGAGAAGGTAGGAAGGGGCTGGAAAAACGGAAACAGGGAAACCAGAACAGAGAAGGGGAAAGTGTTGATACATCACGGGGTTGGCAACCAATGTCACAAAACAATTTGTGTAATAACTGTTCAATGAGAAACTAATTTGCTCTGTAAACTTTCACCTAACTCACAGTTAAAAAAAAAAAAAAAGTCTCTACAGATTTTTAAGCTCACATTTATATTTGTACATTGGTGTTTTTTATTATTAGTTATTTCTAAAATAAGTATTAAAATACTTTGTAAATGTAGGTTTCCCTTGCTGGCTGATTCCCTGAAATTAGATTTGAAGCATTTTGTGGCTCAGGATTGGGAAGGAGAATTGATGGGATCACCAAGCGGACTCTGCCCCAGAGTGTGCACACACAAAGTTGCCTGGCTGACAGGCTTTCACAGTCCCACAAGCAAAGAGTGTCTGCTATGGTATTTTCTCTTAAAAAAATCTCCTGTTCTCTTCTATGGGTGGGAACACCAGTGTTTAAAATTTTTTAAATTCAGGACCACCTCTCTGGCTGAGGAGTTCCCTGTGAGCCCTCATATGGCCCTTTCTGTTCTGTAAGGGGCACCTGCCAGACCCATACTGTTGTCCTGTGAAGGCGCTGGAGATGCCATACTCACACCTACCTGCCCAGGGTTCTGCCCCAGAAGATTAGCTGCTCTGCCACGCATCAGGCCCATGGTGCAGCTTCCTGCCCCCCACCTCCTCCTCTCAGACACATACCCCCTCCCTTGGCACCTCACTCAGGGTGGGTCCCAGCTGCCATGTCACTATACCCAGACCCCTCAGGCTGCTGCTTCCCCAGTTCTCAGGCCTGGACTTACCCTCTCAGTGGAGGGAATAGACCTTGGAGATTACCTGAATTTGAGGGCCAGCTTGGCCCCATGCAGCAAGTTCCTGAAGCCCCAGTTTTCTGCCCCAGGCAGAAAAAATGCCACCCACTTCCCAGGACTCTTGTGAGAGTTTCATGGTGTGATCCACATGAAACTCTCTGCAAGCCATGGTAATCCCTCCATGAATGGTCTCTGGGCCGACTTCCCTCTTATCCTTTCTCCTCCTTTCAACTTCTTAGCACAGTGTATTAAGGTCATGTGTCTGTGAGTCTGTCTGTGCTGGAATCTTTACATGCATGATCTCATTCAATCTCCCCTAAATACTGTTAGGTAAACGATATTATTCTTCCTGATTATTGGTGAAGAAATGGTCTTACAATAAGAAACAAGTCACAAATGACACAACTAATGAGTGAAGGTTCCAAGATATGAACCCAGGAGTGTGATTCCATGTTTATGTCCTTCGAGAGAAGAAAGATTCTCCTTGCTACAAAATTTACACCTCTGTGGCCTAATTATCCTGATTGCTGAGGCCCTTAGCTTGGAGGCTTCTCACTCTAATTATTGCCATCACTTGCAATTTACCCTCCTCTGGAAACCCCTTCTCTATTTTGGATAGAGAATGAAAACCACTATTTTGATTTGCAATTGTGAGGGAAATTACCACAAAGTGTCTCCACTTCTTAGTCCTGAACGGTTGCTTATGAGTTGGAATCGACTTGATGCCAACAGGTTTGGTTTTTTGGTTTCAGCCCTGAGGAGTGATCTGGGGCTGAGGAATGTTCAGCCACCAGAAACTAGGACTGAGTCGTGGAACAGTTCCTCTCTCAAAAGTTCGAGAAGGATCGAGTATGGCCTCCAGTCTCAGAACCTGTTCTAGGGACTTTACAGCTACTGACAGATCAATGTGCCCAATGAAATTATCAGAGACAGTCCCAGAATCTACAGTGAGGGAAGAGACTGGGAAATGCCTCCATCACAGATCCCTCTGCATCAGGACCATAAGGTTCTGAGGTCTGTACCCTCAGTAAGTCCTCAAGTTCTTCCCCCTGGAGTCACCTGCAAAAGACTCATGGGACCAGAGGACAGCCAGGATGACACCACTCACCTAAAGAAAGTGGGGGCAGCAGTAATGGACCACAACTACCATAACCTCCACCAGACTGAGCCCAGAACAACTAGATAGTACCTGGTTACCAACACGGACTGATCTGACAGGGAACACAATAGGAGGTCCTGGGCAGAGTGGGAGAAAAATGCAGAACAAAATTCAAATTCTCAAGGAAAAAAAAAGACTGGGCTTGCTGGTCTGACACAGACAGACTGGAGAAATTCTCAGAGTATGGCTCCCGGATACCCTTTTCACTCAGTACTGAAGTCACTCCTGAGGTTCACCCTTCAGCCAAAGATTAGACAGGTCTATAGGACCAACAATAACACACGTGAGGAAGGGGCTTCATAGTTCAATTCACGCATGGGAGACTAATGGACATACCAACCCAAAACCAAAGATGAGAAGGTAGGAAGGGGCAAGAAAACTGGACGAATGGAAACAGGGAACCCAGGGCAGAGAAGGGGAAGAGTGTTGACACATCACAGCTTTGGCAACCACTGTCACCAAACAATTTGTGGATTAACTGTTTAATGAGAAACTTTTTCTGTAAACTTTCATCTAAAGCACAATTTAAGAAAAAAAAGAGAAAGTGGGGATTGCACTGAACTGGGTAAGGGATGGATAGCACAGTTGTGGGCGGTGCGTGAAGGGGAAATACTCGTTAGAAATGAGGAGTTGGAGCCCTGGGCTGGGTCCAGGATGGGGAAGCTTTCTGAAATCGGTGAGTGACCAGCTGGAAAAGAGCACTGTGGTGTCAGGATAACCTTCACTCTAATTCTGTGTGAGCACCATACGGTTTACTCATGAGGGAATTCTCACAGGGAGAGGAAGGAGTGGTCAGGTTTGGTGAGAGGGAATTGGACATGATCGAAAGTCTTTTTAGTCTCCTTTTAATTCCCTAAGACTGCCTTTGCCCTGCCCTAGCACCCCTAGTCTTCAAGTCCTATCTGGCCCCTTCGAAAGAAACAGCTGAGCCATTGGCTGAAGGTGACCCAGGGACGTGGAGGTGCTAGGAGACCTCACACCTGTCCAGACCCAGGAAGCGATGCTCCTTTTGAGTTCCAGGCTTGCTTTCTAGGCTTTGGGCACAGGGTTTTCTTCTGACCCTAGCCAAGTTATGGATTCTGCTTTCATTGAAGACTGTCCCTACTCTGGGATTATAACAGGCTTGATGTTCTTGTCAGAGATTCCCAGGGGGCTTTGCCAACCAGAAAGGAGAGAAGATGGGCAGCAGTCCCTGATTTGTCTAAATGTGACCACAACCTACCCCCTCTCCCATATCACCTTGACTTCTCCTCTGATAGATCAAGTGAAAAAACCCTGTCTCACAAATAGATTCCAAAAGAACCAAAACCAAACCTGTTGCCGTAGAGTCAATCCCAACTCATAGCGATCCTATAGGACAGAATAGAACTGCCCCACAGAGTTTCCAAGGAGCGCCTGATGGATTCGAACTGCCAACTTTTTGGTTTGTGGCCCTAGCACTCAATTACTACGCCACCAGGGTTTCCCACAAATAGGTTACAAGTCGCAAAAGCACCTCTGTCTTTTATGCTACAAACAGTAACATAGTTCTGATTCTTTGTAATTTGCAATAAATACTTGATGACCAGGCCTGTAATAGTAACCTATATATTTCCCTGCTTATGTTCTGTCCCTGTTTGAAATTTAACTGAGCTCATCTGGCCCAAGAGCACAGGACAAATTAAGACTGAAATTGCTGCAATGTATATGAAGTAAGCCACCTCTTTTTGACCTGCCCTGGTCTTCCATTTTTTGTTATTTTGGGTGGGTCTTCCATTAGACTTGTGATATTGGCCCTTCTGCTCTCCTTCAAGGTGGTGCTTGAGCAACTCATCATTATTTCATCCCAAAATGTGGCCCTCAACAGCCAGGTGTTAGGGGCTGCTTCGAAGGTAACACAATTTTTTGCTCCTACCCAGGCCTGGCAGTCCTGTTTCACACTTTCAGTGTGCACACACACTTGCACACTCACACTCAAGTCTGTGCACACACTCACACATGCTCACTCACACTGACACAAGTTCACACTCCCACACATACTTATGCTTGGTGCTTACACTCCCTGGCATTAGTGTGTACACATGTACACACACACTCATTCATACAGGCTAACACACATTCATGCATCCACACTCACTCCTGTATGGAGTGCATACACTCACACATGCACAGAAACAGAAGCACACACCCAAAACAAAGATGTCACGGAACAATTTGCCTTTACACCGCTGCATACTGTGATCTATTCCATTCCATTGCATCCCTTTCCACTCCATTCCATTCCCTTAAGTTTTGTTTCATTTTTTAAACGCTGATCATAACCCACTAAATAGACTTCATGACCTAAGGTTTACAGAATGAAGAACACTGATTAGAGGATTCTCCATGCAGGGTTCTATGTAGTTCATGCCACACCCAGCCCTCCTGGGCTCCAAATACAGAGACTCATGGATACTTGAAATCTGGTCTCAGGTCAGATGTAGAGCCTGGGGCATCAGGGACTTTCGAGAGACCAGAAACCAGGGTGGACTAGAGCCCCAGGCTGGTTTTCCATTTGATCATTATCAGGAAAGGCTGAGAGAAAATTAACGTGCTGATTTACCCCCAGAAAAGCTTGATTAAATTCTACATGATTGATGAGGATGGTTCTGGAGAGGGTTGTTTTCGGGAAACGGTGGAAAAATCCCTCTCCTGCATCATTAAAGTCTTCCACAGGATCTGGTGCCCTGCCAGAGAGACAGGTTTCTCCACTGCAGGGCACCAGGTAATCATACGAACTGAGAGACCAAATTGTCAGTTGACATCTTTGCCCTAAATTCCCACCCCCAGGTCCCCCTTCCCTCGTGGCCCAGCCTGGGGCACTGATGGACTCTCACAATTCCAGGCTATTCCAGCCATTGCCTGGGGCTGGTTCTGCTCTCAGGAGGTGTTCTCCATGCAGAGAATCAGGAGATCAGGTGTCAAGGCCCCACCTCTTAATATCCTTACATTAGCATGGTTATTAGCCAGGTTGTAATCTTAGGAGTCACCACGCTTCCACTTACACCTGGAAGTGGAGGGGGCACCCTGCTGGAATGTCAGTGGATATTCCTGGCTCTTCAGGCCTCTCCAGGGGAGGGTTTGCTGCCCTCTCAGGCAGAGGTGCTTCCCTCTGGCACCTTTCAAAACTGAATCCAGAAGGGACAGAGGTGAGTTGTGGAGAGTGGGGTTGTCCTAGGAAGAGAAGAGAGAGAGCCAGAGAAGAGGAGCTGGAAAATAACAGTCCTGTTGTCCTGGATTCCTTCCTGGGCCAGGTCCTAAGCTCTGCTCATGATCACTGCTCTGCTCTTTCCAGATCTGAACCTTCTCCTTCTCCAGCCCCAGGGAGGGGCACCAAAGGCTTGCAGGTTTCAGTTTCTGTACCTGGAAATCACTCTAGTTTCCGTGAAAGGGGCGCTGCAGGGGTTGGGGGGTGAGAGGGTGGGGGCTCACAAATCATTTGCGTTTTTCAGGGGAGGCGATGGGGCGAGGGGCACTGCCCAAGCTGAGGTCGGAGGCGTCCATGGAAGGCCTGCCCCTGCACGGAAGCGAACCCGGTGCCTGCAGAGCACAGGATCAGGGTGTCTTGGCATCAGCTCAAGTCACCTCCCCGCCCTCACCCGCATCCTGAGATGTTGCAGAATCGACGTGCAATCCCATAGGAGGCCTGCCCCGCAGACAAATACAGGCCCTCATGGGAGAGTCCCTACCTGGGCGTGCCGGACCTCTCCTAGCTCCAGTGTTTATTCCCCCACACCCAGTGCAGTGACTGAGTGAGGAGACTCCACCCTATTCTGAGCTTCTCTGTTCCGCCCACAACCTCTGTCCCTCTACTCTTGTAAGCACTGACCCTTTGCTGTCCTCTTCTGCCCACACGATTCCTCTGATTCAGCACATGCTGGGCTTCTATGCTCATTTCTCCCTCTGTCCTTCCATTATACCTGTCTGCAAAGTCCACCCTGATTAAAGCCCATGATTCCTATCCCCGTGGCTGTGCCTGGGCAGCTGGGTCCTGCAGGACAGAAATGTGCACTGGGGCAGACAGGGCTGCCCTGAGTTCATAGCGACACTCTTCAGTTGGGGCTTTCAGACCACAAGCAACGCCTCCGAGTCCTGTAATTGTTCCGCACCCCATTCTCTGGGAAGATTCTTGGTTTCCTCTCTGTCCCCACTGCATTACAGCCCTATGAGGGAGTGAGTCTTTCTGCCTCACCTTAGTACTTATAGCAGAGCCTGGGGGGTGGTAGGTGCTCAAAAAAAGAGTTTGGGGAATGGATGAGATCTCATTCTCAAACTTCTGTGCTCCCCCCTAACCCATACAGTGGACTTGCTAGTGTCTTTACTGAACAGATACAGGCAGTCAGGTGAGTACTGACACCAATTCCACACACAGTCTGGTTCCAAACCTGTGCTCTGGGTGTCAGTAGGACTCTTCGGCTGAAAGTGGCAGCTGCTTTAAAACAACAGTGATTGAAGGAAGAAAACTGAGGTGAGGTTGTGGGTTCTAGGCGACCTGAGTCCAGGGACTAAGAGACTGTGCAGACTCTTTTCACTCACTTCTGCTTCTACTCATGTCTCCTCAAGATTGGAACCAAGTCCCCAGGCGTCCCTGGCTTCCTTCTCACATCCTCACAGGCAGATAGCTAGAGAAGCTCCCGCCAGGTACAACTGGAAAAGCCCATCGTGAGACCCTGTATTGCCAGTCTTGAGCCACATGTCAGACCCTGGAGCACTGATGTTTGCTGGGCAGGGGTAGGATGCTGCTGCCTGGCCTGTATCATTGTTCACTGCACAGCCAGGACAACGCCCTCTTTACCAGGAGGATAAAGTGTGGAATCCTGAGCATCTTTGTCAAGTGCCTACATGGTCCAGCCCTTGCACCCTGACCTGAAGGCTGCCTCCCTACTTGCTCATCCACGATTACTCCACCCACAGAGGCTTCTCCCAGCATCTTGGCTGCCCTGGGCTTCTCCCATGCCCAGTCTTTCACACAGTAGTCCCCTCTGTCTGGAAGAGCCCTTCACAAAGCTAAGCCTCCTCACCTCCAAATAGCACCTTGGTCCCCAGTCACAAAGTCACATAGTCTCAGAACCTAATAGTTGCTCCCAAAAACCCTGCCTCTCCTCTCTGTAGCACTGTGCATGCTCAGGATCACCTAAACCAACACCCTTAGTAGTTCAGCTAATGTCTGTGATGTGCGCTAGGCTACAAGCTCAGAAATCCTAGGCACGCTGTATCCTCAGATCCTGGCCATGCATCGACTGGCCCACAGGCAAACATGGGAAGGTAGAGGTTTGGGTCGCAGCACTACTACTACTTGCTGTGAAACCTAGGGCAAGCGCTCGACCTCTCAGAGAGTCCCGTCCCTCAGTCTAGAATGGGAGCAGTGAGAAAAGCTTCTTGCAGTAATAGAGGTCAGTGGAGTGGCTCTCTGAGCATGGGATCTATGTGACTATAACAGGATGAAGAGGGGGATTGTTTTTGGGGGGATGGATCCATTGCCATCGAGTCAATTCTGACTCATAGTGACCCTATAGGACAGAGTAGAACTGCCCCAGAGGGTTTCCAAGGAGCAGCTGGTAGATTCGAACTGCTGACCCTTTTGGCTAGCAGCCAAGCTCTTAACCACTGCACCACCAGGGCTCCCTGGGGGATGGAAGACACCCCAAATGCTGATGGCAAAATGAAACCCTATTGGAGCTACGAGATTATGAAACTGGCTCTGCCACAGTTGATTCCTCACCTGGATCAGAGAAGGACAGCTGACAGGTTGAGGAGATGGATGGCAGAGTCACTTTATCAAGTGCCTTGCAGGGGGATGTGCTTGCCATTTATGTCAACTAAAAGGGATACAGCAAAGAACACAGCAGGCTGGACACTTGCCTCCAGAGCAAGACAGCCACAGCAGAAAGAGGCTGGGGCTGCCCCAACTTTTGAAGAGGCTGAGGAAAGGTAGGAGGCCCCAGGTCTGGATTTGCCCATCTCAATGATTTCACGGGGGACTTCTGAGTGAGTAACCACGGCCCCTCCTACAAGAGGCTGGAGGGACATTTACCACCACAGGGGCATGGAGGGCAGATTGCAACTGTACTACATGAGTTTTTTTCTACTTTTACAATTTCTTCTCTCCCTTATCTTTGGGCCTGCAAGTCTGTAAGCATCCACAATACTGGATATACATTGGACAGGTGGTAGAAGAAGAAGAGGGGAGAAGCTGGATCTTCTGTGGGCCCTGCTGAAGATTTCTCAGCTGGAGGTGAGACTGAGGTACTATTGTTTTTGTTGTTAGTTGCCATCAAGTCAATTCCAACTAATGGTGACCCAATGTATATAGAGTAGAACTGCACCTCGTTAGATTTTTAAAAGGCTGTGACCTTTCAGAAAACAGACTGGCAGATTTGTCTTCCTGGGAAACTCTGGGTGGGTTCTGACTGCTAACCTTTAGGCCAGTACTTGAGTATTCAACTGTTTGTCACACCCAGGAACCTTTGAGAGTAGATTAAAACTTGATGTGGATCTGGAATTTGTCTATTAGACCAATTAGACTTCTAATTACCTATCTGAATATGACCAGGGAAGAGGGTGTTTCCTGAGTATGGCTAAAGAAATACTGAGAAGCACGAGGCTTGTACCATATTTCCACCAAGGAGTGTGGAGGGACTCCCTAATGCAGTTGTGATGTAGAGGCAGTGATGGTGGTATAGTAGTCAAGCACTATGGCTGCTAAACAAAAGGTCAACAATTCAAATCCACCAGACGCTCCTTGGAAGCCCTATGGGGCAGTTCCACTCTGTCCTATAGGGTCACTATGAGTCGGAATCCCCTTGACGGCAATAGGTTGGTTTTTGATTGGTTAGTCATTCTCAAAATTGATCCCTAACCAGCAATATTAGCATTGCCTGGGAAGTTGTTAGAAATGCAAATTTATAGCAGAAGTTTGAACCAGAACAAACCAGTTCAAAACTCTACTATTAACTTTACTGTTACTTCCCCTGTCTCTTGCAGGATCTCTGTATTTCTCTTTCATTTTGAGGACTTCCAGCAAGAGGTTTTTCATTAAGCCAAAACAACTGAGGCTCACGTCACACTGAAGACCAGATCCATGAGTGAAAAAGCCATCTTGAAGGTCCAGCCCCCTCAAGACTTCAGGAGACTTCAACCCATTCACCTTCTGATTACAAAGGCATGAGACACCTCAGGTGCAAATCACAGAGCAGAGCTCAGTAAATGCACAGCACCTGGGAGTAAGTAAGAAATTATTTTAGACCACTTTGGAAAAACTACTGAAGTGCTGTCTGCCTGCAAATGTTATTGCTTTCAGAAGCAGGGTCAAGATGGAGGAGTAGTCAGATGCTTCCAGTGATCCCTCTTGAAACAAAGACCAAAAAAACAAGTGAAATGATTATATTTATGACAAGCTAGGAGCCCTGAACATCAAAGGCAAAGTTAGAAAGTGGACTGAATGGCAGAAGGAGGGAGAGACAGTTCAGAAGCAGAGAGGAGTTGCCAGACCTGAATCACCAGGAAGCCTCAGGCACAATTCCCGGAAGCAACTGTGGTGGGCTGGCAGTAGTATTCCGGCCACAGTTTCCTCAGGGAGAGATAGCCAGCTACACAGCCTACTCAAACGTCCAAAACTAGAGAAGAACGGCACTCTCAGCAAAATCTAAGTACTTGCATATATTTTACCACGCCCCCAGCCCCCAAGCCTTCTTCAGTGGCTGTCGATTTCTCTGGGCCTAAGATAGGGTCTGCTGAGCATTCTGAGCCATTCGCCTGGCCTTGGAGAAGGAATGAATTCACAACTGGGGGAAAAGATAATCTGCCAGCTCCACTAACCTGGGGAGCTCAGGACAGAAGCGGCTTCTGCCCAGGCAAAAATGGTCCATGGACTTTGAATACTTCCCCCCCCTCCCCTGCATGGACCTGTGTGGGCCTATTTCAAGAAAATAGGCCCTTATTGGCAGACTGCAACTGTTTCAGGTGTGTGGTGGAGAGGTAGGTGTTTGATGTTTGACACCACTTTGCCTATTAAACAGTGTCCTCACCTACCCACATCAGGGGCCTAAGGACTGGTGGCTCTACCTATGTCACCAAGCCACCCACAACAGGGGTCCAAGGATAACTGGTACCTCCCAGTCCTTACAACCAAAAGCATTGGGAACCCATGGTCCATCTGCAGAACACACCCACCTGTGCCCTCTAGGGATCAGGGGCACGCTTTCCTCACAGACACTTGGGGGACAGTTGTCAGCCCCCTGCCTTGTTCAGAGCATGACACCCTGCTGCAACCAGATACCAGTACCTACATCAATCACCCCTGCCCCTCTAAGACTGTAGGACAGAGCCTGTACCACACACTTGATGACCTGGGCACCTGAGCTGAATCCATACAAGAAAAGTGAATGGACTCCTAGTTTCATATACCTGGTAACAGCTCTACCCATCTGGGGACAGGACATTAGAGCTTCAAAGGTGAAAATAATCAAGCTAGCTCACTCAAGTAACCTATTTGGGCATAGCAAAACAAAATAAAGCAAGAAGCTAGGATACAGTACCAAAACCAAAAAACCAAACCCAGTGCCTTTGAGTCAATTCTGACTCATAGTGATGCTATAGGACAGAGTAGAACTGCCCCATAGAGTTTCCAAGGAGCGCCTGATGGATTCAAACTGCTGAACCTTTAGTTAGCAACTGTAGCACTTAACCACTACACCACCAGGGTTTCCAGGATACAGTAAGCAAACATAAAATAAACTAATACAATAACTTGTAGATGGCTCGGAGACAACAGTCAATATCAAATCACATAAAGAAGCAGATCACAATCGCTTCAACAAGCTCTCGAAACAAAGAATCAAGGGATCTGGTGGATGAGGGTGTCTTCCTGGAATTACCTGATGCAGAATACAAAAGATTAATATACAGAACTATTCAAGACATCAGGAACAAGATCAGGAAGGAGATCAGGCAAGACACAATACAAGCCAAAGAACACAGAGATAAAGCAGCTGAAGAAATTAAAAAAGTTATTCAAGAACATAATGAAAAATTTAATAAGCTGCAAGAATCCATAGAGAGACAGCAATCAGAAATTCAGATTAACAATAAAAATACAGAATTAGACAACTCAACAGAAAGTCAGAGGAGCAAAATTGAGGAAGTGGAAGCCAGAATTAGTGAGACTGAAGATAAAACACCTGGCACCAATATATTTGAAGAAAAATCAGATAAAAGAATTTAAAACAATAAAGAAACGCTAAGAATCATGTGGGACTCTATCAAGAGAAATAACCTACGAGTAATTGGAGTACCAGAACAGGGAGGAACAACAGAAAATACAGAAAGAATTGTTGAAGATTTACTGGCACAAAGTTCCCAATATTGTGAAAGATAAGAACATATCTATCCAAGATGCTCATTGAACTCCACATAAGGTAGATCTCAAAAGAAAGTCACAGAGATGTATTGTAACCAAACTAGCCAAAACCAAAGATAAACAGAGAATTTTAAGAGTGGCTAGAGATAAACAAAAAGTCACCAACAAAGGAGAGTCAGTAAGAATAAGCTCAGACTACTCAGAAGAAACCATGCAGGCAAGAAGGCAATGGAATGACTTATATAAAGCACAGGAGGAAAAAAAATTGCCAGCTGAGAATCATATATCCGGCAAAACTATCTCTCAAATATAAAGGCGAAATTAGGACATTTCCAGATAAACAGTTTATAGAATTTGTAAAAACCAAAATAAAACTACAAGAAATACGAAAGGGAGTTCTCGGGTTAGAAAATCGATAATATCAAATATCAGCCCAAGGCTAGAACACAGGACAGAGCAACCAGATGTCAACCCACATAGGGAAATCATGAAAATAAACTAAGATAAAAAATAACAAAGCTCTCAAAACAGGGAACAGAGATGTCATTATGTAAAAGAAGACAACATTAAAACGATAAAGATGGACTAAGAATATAGTCATAGATCTTTCACATGGAGAGAAAGACAAGGCAACATAAAGAAATAAAAGTTAGGTTGAAACTTATAAAAATAGGGGTAAATATAAAGGTAACTACAAAGGAGACTAACAATCTTACTCATCAAAATAAAATACAAGAAAAAAATAGAGACTAACAGAAACGAAACTAACAGCAACGAAGAAGAGGAAAAGACAATATATAAAGATAAACTACGCAGCACAAAAAATTAAGTGGGAAAAAGAAACTGTCAATAACACACAAAAAAAGACATCAAAATGACAGCACTAAACTCATACCTATCCATAATTATGCTGAATGTAAACGGACTAAACGCACCTATAAAGAGACAGAGAGTGCCATAATGGATTAAAAAAAAAATTATCTGTCTGTATGCTGCCTGCAAGAGATGCACCTTAGACTAAGAGACACAAATAAGCTAAAGCTCAAAGGATGGAAAAAATATATCAAGCAAACAACAATCAAAAAAGAGCAGGAGTGGCAACATTAATTTCTGACAAAATAGACTTTAAAATTAAATCCACCACAAAGGATAAGGAAGGACACCATACCAGGAGGATATAACCATATTAAATATTTATGCACCCAATGACAGGGCTGTAAGATACATAAAACAAACTCTAACAACACTGAAAAGTGAGAAACCTCCGAAATAATAGCAGAAGACTTCAACACACCACTTTCAGTGAAGAACAGAACATCCAGAAAGAAGCTCAATAAAGACACAGACGATCTAAATGCCACAATCAACCAACTTGACCTCTTAGACATATACAGAACACTCTGCCCAATAGCAGCCCAGTATACTTTATTTCTAGTGCACATGGAGCATTCTCTAGAATAGACCACATATTAGGTCATAAAGCAAGCCTCAGCAGAATACAAAACATTGAAATATTACAAAGCATCTTCTCTGATTATAAGGCCATGAAAGTAGAAATCAATAACAGAAATAGCAGGGAAAAGAAATCAAACACTTGGAAACTGAACAATACCCTGCTCAAAAAAGACTGGGTTATAGAAGACATCAAGGATGGAATAAAGAAACTCAGAGAGTCCAATGAGAATGAAAACACTTCCTATCAGAACCTTTGGGACACAGCAAAAACAGAGGTCAATTTATATTAATAAATGCACATACACAAAAAGAAGAAAGGGCCAAAATCAAATAATTATCCCTATAACTTCAACAAATAGAAAAAGAGCAACAAAAGAAACCCTCAGGCACCAGAAGAAAACAAAGAATAAAAATTAGAGCAGAAATAAAATAGAAAACAGAAAAACAATTGAAAGAGTTAACAAGACTAAAAGATAGTTCTTTGAAAAAATCAATAAAATTGATAAACCATTGGCCAAAATGACAAAAGAAAAACAGGACAGGAAACAACCTGAATAAGAAGTGAGATGGGCGATATTACAACAGACCCGGCTGAAATTAAAAGGACCATATCAGGTTACTATGAAAAATTGTACTCTAAAAAATTTGAAAACCTAGAAGAAATAGATGAATTTCTACCTACCTAAACTAATACAGAGGTAGAATAACTAAATAAACCCATAACAAAAGAAGAGATTGACAAGGTAATTAAAAAACTCCCAACCAGAAAAAAAAAAAATTCCTGGCCCAGGCAGCTTTAGTGTAGAGTTCCACCAAACTTTCAGAGAAGAGTTAACACCACTACTACTATAGGTATTTCAGAGCATAGAAAAGATGGAATACTCCCAAACTCATTCTATGAAGCCAGCATATCCCTGATACCAAAACCTGGTAAAGACACCACAAAAAAAGAAAATTACAGACCTATACCCCTGATGAACTTAGATGCAAAAATTCTCAACAAAATTCTAGCCAATAGAATTCAACAACATATAAAAAAAATAATCCACCATGACCAAGTAGGATTCATACCAGGTACGCAGGCATGGTTCAGCATTAGAAAAACAATTAATGTAATCCATCGTATAAATAAAACCAAAGACAAAAACTACATGATCTTATCAACTGATGCAGAAAAGCCATTTGCCAAATTCAACACCCATTCATGATAAAAACTCTCAGCAAAATGGGAATAGAAAGAAAAACCCTCGACATAACAAAGGGCATTTATACAAAGCCAATAGCCAACATCATCCTATAAGGAGAGAATCTGAAAGCATTCACTTTGAGAACCTGAACCAGACAAGGATATGCTTTATCACCACTCTTATTCAACATTCTGCTAGAGATCCTAGCCAGAGCAATTAGGCTAGATAACGAAATAAAGGAGAGGGTCGAGGGGGTTAGAAGCCGGCGAAGAGGACACGAAAAGAGAGAGTGGAGGGAGAGAGCAGACTGTTTCATTAGGGGGAGAGTATTCGGAAATGCGTAGCAAGGTGTATACGGGGTTTTGTGTGAGAGACTGACTTGATTTGTAAACTTTCACTTAAAGCACAATAAAAATTATTAAAGAAATAAAGGGCATCCAGATTGGCAAGGAAGAAGTAAAAGGTATCTCTATTTGCAAATGACATGATCTTATACACAGAAAACCCTAAGGAATCCTCAAGAAAACTACTGAAGCTAATAGAAGAGTTCAGCAAAGTACTGGGATAGAAGATAAACATACAAAAATCATTTGGATTCCTCTACACCAACAAAAAGAACATTGAAGAGGAAATCACCAAATCGATATCATTTACAGTAGCCCCCAAGAAGATGAGTGTCCCAAGAAGATAAAATACTTGGGACTAAATCTTACCAGAGACATAAAAGACCTATACAAAGAAAACTATAAGACACTACTTCAAGAAACCAAAAGACACCTACATAAGTGGAAAAACATACCTTGCTCATGGATAGGAAGACTTAACATCGTAAAAATGTCTATTTTACCAAAAGCCATCTATAGATACAATGCAATTCCAGTGCAAATTCCAATGACATTTTTTAATAAGATGGAGAAAAAAATCACCAACTTCACATGGAAGGGAAAGAGGCCGCAGATAAGGAAAGCACTACTGAAAAAGAAAAACAAAGTGGGAAGTCTCACATTACCCGATTTTAGAACCTATTATACTGCCACAGTTCTCAAAACAGCCTGGTACTGGTACAACAACAGATGCATAGACCAATGGAACAGAAATGAGAATCCAGACACAAATGCACCCATATATAAGCAGCTGATATTTGACAAAGGCCCAAATTCAGTTAAATGGGGAAAAGACAGTCTGTTTAACAAGTGGAGCTGGCATAACTGGATATCCATCTGCAAAAAAAATGAAACAAGACCCATACCTCACACCATGCACAAAAATTAACTCAAAATGGATCAAAGACCTAAATATAAAATCTAAAACGATAAAGATTATGGAAGAAAAAATAGGGACAACACTAAGAGCCCCAATACATGGCATAAACACTATACAAAACATTACTAACAATGCAGAAGAGAAACCAGATAACTGGGATCTCCTAAAAATCAAACACCTATGCTCATCCAAAGACTTCACCAAAACCGTAAAAAGATTACCTACAGGCTGGGAAAAGGTTTTTAGCTATGACTTTTCAGACCAGTGTCTGATCTCTAAAATCTACATGATACTGCAAAAACGCAACCACAAAAAGTCAAATAACCCAATTAAAAAATGGGCAAAGGATATGAACAGGGACTTCACTAAAGAAGACATTCAGGTAGCTAAGAGATACCTGAGGAAATGCTCATGATCATTAGCCATTAGAGAAATGCAAATCAAAACTACAATAAGATTCCATCTCACTCCAACAAGGCTGGCATCAATCCAAAAAACACAAAACAATAAATGTTGGAGAGGTTGTGGAGAGACTGGAACACTGATACACTGCTGGTGGGAATGTAAAATGGTACAACCACTTTGGAAATCAATTTGAAGCTTCCTTAAAAAGCTAGAAATAGAACTTCCATACGATCCAGCAATCCCACTCATTGGAATATATCCTAGAGAAATAAGAGCCTTTACCCAAACAGATATATGCACACCCATGTTTATTGCAGCACTGTTTACAAAAGCAAAAAGATGGAAGCAACCAAGGTGCCCATCAAAGGATGAAAGGATAAATAAATTATAGTATATTCACACAATAGAATACTACACATTGATAAAGAACAATGATGAATCTGCGAAACATTTCATAACAGAGGAATCTGGAAGGCATTACACTGAGTGAAATAAGTCAGTTGCAAAAGGACAAATATTGTATGAGGCCACTCTTATAAGAACTCAAGAAATAGTTTAAACAGAGAAG
The DNA here is from genome assembly GCF_024166365.1 of Elephas maximus indicus. Classification (NCBI taxonomy): domain Eukaryota; kingdom Metazoa; phylum Chordata; class Mammalia; order Proboscidea; family Elephantidae; genus Elephas; species Elephas maximus. The sequence goes on from NC_064820.1 coordinate 199,840,008, forward strand.
AAAATATTCTTTGATGGTTATGAGAGTGGGGAGGGGTATTCACTAATTAGACAGTAGACAAGAGCTATTTTAGGTGAAGGGACAGACAACACACAATACAGGAGAGGTCAGCACAACTGGACTAAACCAAAAGCAAAGAAGTTTTCTGAATATACTGAACGCTTCGAAGGCCAGTGTAGCAGGGGCAGGGTTTGGGGACCATGGTTTCAGGGGATGCCTAGGTCAATTGGCCTAACAAAATCTATTAAGAAAACATTCTGCACGCCACTTTGGAGAGTGGCATCTGGGGTCTTAAACACTAGCAAGCAGCCATCTAAGATGCATCAATTGGTCTCAAACCACTGGTGCGAAGGAGGATGAAGAACACCAAAAACACAAGGTAATTATAAGCCCAAGAGTCAGAAAGGGCCACATGAACCAGAGACTACTGCATCATCCTGAGACCAGAAGAGCTAGATGGTGCCCAGCTACAACCTATGACTGCTCTGACAGGGAACACAACAGAGAACCCCTGAGTTAGCAGGAGGGCAGTGGCATGCAGACATCAAATTCTCATAAAAAGACCAGACATAATGGTCTGACTGAGACTAGAAGGACCCCGGAGGTCGTGGTCCCCAGACCTTCTGTTAGTCCAAGACAGGAACCATTCCCAAAGCCACCTCTTCAGACAGGGATTGGACAGGACTATAGGATAGAAAATGATTCTGGTGAGGAGTAAGCTTCTTGGATCAAGTAGACACGTGAGACTATGTGGGCAGCTCCTGTCTGCAGGGGAGATGAGAAGGTAGAGTGGGCCAGAAGCTGGCTGAATGGACACAAAAATAGAGAGTGGAGAGAAGGACCATGCTGTCTCATTAGGGGGAGAGCAACTAGGAGTATATGGCAAGGCGTATATAAATTTTGGTATGAGAGACTGACTTGATTTGTAAACTTTCACTTAAAGCACAATAAAAATTTAAAAATATATATATTTTTGCTTTCTCGCTCTCTCTCTTTCACACGCACACACAGGATTAACCTTCTGTTGGCCAAGACGATCAATTCCCCACCATTTCCTTTGTAACTGGGATAAGGGCCCTGGTTCCCCAGCTATGAGACAATGGAAGTGACCTAGCAAAGACCCTGGAACAGGGAGATAGGGCTTCTCTCAGCCCCTGTTCCTACATGCCACCCCAACCCCCTCCTGTCTCACTTATTGCTCTGTATGGTGGAGACCTGCGGAGATTCTGAGGGAGGAAGACAGTCTGACCTCCTCTCATTCCTGGGCTTAAAATGCCCGCTGACCTCTCTGTCATCATCCCTGCAAAGCATCTGCAGAAGCAAAAGTATCCCATGTTCTCCCAGAATAGTGAATCAGTGACTTCAGTTATCTTGAATTGGGCCCCCGCCCTCACCTAGTTCTTCAGTATCTATAACTTTATACTTTTGGTTCAGACAAAAATTGAGCAAGGTGTTCATGGTCAGGGACGAGATGGGTGTTTCCTCACAGCAGCTTGCTGCCCTTCTGGCTGTGTCCCTGAGGTCAGATGCTGAACCCAGGAAGGCTGCTGCGAAGACCTCACCTCAAATGAGCTTCTCTTACCTGGAATTAATGCATAGTGTGTTTCAGTCATAACTAGCATTCTTTAAATTAAACATAATCTCTAAGCGACAAGTGATTAGAATTTTTGCTTTTGGCAAACCCCCGAGGGGTGGATACTAATCTCTTAACAGTCAACCACTGGCTAAGAGGGCAAGGGTGGGGGAGTGGGGTCTTTACCTTTGTTTCAAATGGGCAGCATCCTCTCTGCTGTCAGGCCTGTGAGCGTGAGGCAGCTGAACAGACGTCCTCGGTGGATTGGGTTAGACGACGCTAGTAGTTTCCTAAACCAAAAAAATCCCAAACCCACTGCCGTCGAGTCGAATCCGACTCATAGAGACCCTACAGAACAGAGTAGAACTGCCCCATAGAGTTTCCAAGGAAGAGTCCCGCAAAAAATTACCACAAACTTAGTGGCTTAAAACAACATAACTTTATTCTCTCACAGTTCTGTAGACCAGAAGTTCAAAATCAAGGTGTTGGTAGGACCATGCTCTCTTTGAAGGCTGTAGGGGAGGATCTTTCTTTGCCTCTTCCAGGTCCTGGTGCTTCCTGGTGTTCCGTGGCTTGTGACAGCATCACTTCAATCTCTGGCTCCATTTTCACCTGGTCTTCTTCCCTGTTTTTCTATGTGTCATCTCTTTTTCTGTCTAAGGACACCTGTCATTGGATTTAGGTGCAATCCTAATCCAGGATGACCTCATCCCAAACCCTTACCTTAATTAAGTATGCAAAGACCTTTATTCCGAATAAGATGACATGGAATGGTTCCAGGCCACAGGCGTGTTAAGAAATGACCATGTCAATATCATATGTAGTTAGAGGCTCCTCCAGAAGGTGGGGGGAAGATGAGAGGAGGCCAGTGCACCAGAAAATGCTGACTTTCAGTTGCTTGCCTGGACCTTTTGAGTTTCTTTGGGCCTAGTTCCAAACCATTTCAGGAGCTCTAAAAGACAAATTACCTTTGAGTGGAGAACCCAAACCTAGGAAAGATATTCAAAGTGCAGTTGGCAATTATAGTATCCCTCTTTGTGGACCCTGCCCAGATTCTTCCGGGAAGAAGGCTCCTCTGGGGAGGACCGTGTGCCTCCAAGTGGAGTTTGTTAAGAATTCCTTTCCCAGGGACAGCGGCTACACTCGTGACCAGGAAAGCAAGTCTACCTGGTGGGGCCCACTTAGTGAACAGCCCAGATCTGTTTTCTCTCACCTGTCCTGAAAAAGCTGAAGGACTCCAGGGCAATTAGGTCTGACTGTGGGGCTGTGAAGTATACGTTATGGGCATCAGGTACCAGCCCACTGAGGTGCAGGCCACTCCAGACCACAGCCCATGCAAACTGGGCGCCAGCCCCAGAGTGACCCTCACTCCAGGGAGCAACTCAGCCCTGGAGAGCCACTGGAGTAGGTGGCCCTTTCTGTCACCACTACCAATAGGCCCCACCAGTGCGAGGTAGCCTGAGACTCAGAGCTATTTCTTATTTTACTACATAGGGATTTAGTTGCTTTCTATGTGTATTCACCTCACATCCACAACTAGATATCAAGTTCACATTTACCAGGAATGCCAGTCCCTCTAGTCCCTGCCTTCACCCTTTTGAACCTCTCAGTTTTTCTTAGTGCTGATGGTCTCGGGGGTCAGAGTGTAGTTCTCTACCTCACTCAGAACAAATATGGCTACATCTAAAGAACTGGCTGGAGGGGGCAGTTCTGGTCTTGTTTTAGAGTTTCTCCCAGTGTCAAGGCAATAACCTGCTGCTGTCAAGTCGATTCCGGCTCGTAGCGACCCTATAGGACAGAGTAGAACTGCCTCATAGGGTTCCAAGGAGTGCCTGGTGGATTTGAACTGTCAAACTTTTGATTAGCAGCCATAGCACTTAACCACTATGCCACCAGGGTTTCCATTAAGGTAATAAATATGAGGAACTTTTTATAATATCCCTAAATCTTGGGAGGAAGGAGTAATTCTTGCCTGACTGCAGACAAAAGAATACACACAGCAACAATTTGAAAGAGCTGAGTCAATTTTTCTTTTTCACTTGTTTAGTTACTAATATAGAACACCACCAATAACTTACACCAATCTGTGTGTTCCTACCACTTCTCATCCTGTCACCAGTCCTTGGGTAGGAATTCCATGAAGCCTGTGTTTATCATTCCTTTTTTTTTTTTTTTTTATCACATGCATTGTTTAGACTTCTTGCAGCTTTAGTCTTCTGGTTCTTACTTTTTGAACTCAACATTATGTTACTAAGATTTATACATTTATATAGTTCATTCCTTTTCAATGTCATATAGCTCAATTTACTTATCCACTCCCTATCAGTTGATATTCACTTCATGCCCTTTTTTGCTAATACGTTAGTGCTGCTATGAACACAGTTCTGTGTCTCCTCTACACTTGTGTGAGAGTGTCTCTTAGACACGTAAGAGTGGAATTGCTGGGTACTGAGGTATATGAGTGTACAGTTTTATGCAATGAAGCCAAATTGTTTTTTCAATGTAATTGCATTACTTTACATTCCCAGCAGCCACGTTTCAGAGATCTTGTTGATCCACATTCTCATTGATAACTGATATTATCCAACTTTAAATATTCCAGTTGAATTGATGTATAATGTCATCCCATTGTGCAGCAGATTTGCATTTCCTTGATTACTAATGAGTCTGAGGAACTCTCTCTGTTTGTTGTCCAAATGTGTTCTTTCTCTTGAGAATGGCTTGTTCATGTCATTTGTCCACCTTCATACTGGGCTGTTATGCTTTTTCTTATTGATTTCTAAATTTTTTTTTTAAAAAAAGATCACTTCTGTTGGGAAAATGGAGAAGTAATCTGTCATGTAGCTTTCTGACCCCTGCCTGCGCCACCTCATCAGAAACTTTGGACCCAGAACATTCCCTGATAATGGAGTTTGGGAACTGAGCCTCTCTCTCGCTCTCGCTCTCTCTCTCCCACTTTCTCCCAATTGCTTCTCATTACTGGGGAAACTCCTCCTCTGTTCTCGGTACACAGAAAATTCTCTCTCTGCTCTGCTTATGTGAGCACATCGGATGACACCTGGCCAAGCCCATTTCTCTGTTTCTGGCTGGAAGGTAACAGTGCCCTTAACTAAAGCAAAAGATGGGTATATGCAGACTACTAGCTTTGGCTGTGGGGAGTGGCCTGCTGGCTATGGAGTACCAGTGCCCACTATTGACGTTGACCTTGCTCTGTCTTTTCTCTATGTGACTAAAGCATTGTTCCAACTACTGTCTGTGTGTAAGTCATACTTTTGTTAGTGACCTCAGACTTGGCTCCACAGTTTGGTGCAGCAAACCATGTCAGCACTTTCTATTGATCCTTAGTTGGCAGTATTGACACAAATAGCATCTCCAGATCTGTGTCTTGTCTTTTTACTTTGATAAGGCATTCATTTTCATGAGTAAAAGCTTTTAATTTTAGTGTAGTCAAAATCATCCCTTTGGTCAGTCTTATATATTTATCATTTTAATATCTTGTTTAAGAAATCTTTTCTTGTCAGGAGCAAGGGAGAATGAAGAAAACCAAGGACACAAGGGAAAGATTAGTCCAGAGAACTAGTGGACCACAACTACTGGAGCCTCCACCAGATTGAGTCCAGTACAACTAGATGGTACCTGGCTACCACCACTGACTGCTCTGACAGGGATCACAATAAAGGGTACCAGACAGAGCCAGAGAAAAATGTAGAAAAAATTCTAACTCACAAAAAAAGACCAGACTTTTTGGCTTGACAGAGACTGGAGAAATCCCAAGAGTATGGCCCTTGGACATCCTTTAAACTCGGTAACGAATTCACTCCTGAGGTTCACCCTTCAGCCAAAGATTTGACAGGCCCGTAAAACAAACAAAACTAAAGGGGCACACCAGCCCAGGGGCAAGGGAGGACAGGAAAGGTGGTGATTGGGAACTCAAGGTCAAGAAGGGAGAGTGTTGACATGTTGTAGGGTTGGTAACCAATGTCACAAAACACTATGTGTACTAATTGTTTAATAAGGACCTAGTTTTTTCTGTAAACCTTCATCTAAAGTACAACTAAAAAAAAAAAAAAAAACTCTCTAGACTTGGAAGGAACACTTAGGCCCCAAAGACCATCCTGAAGAATTGCAGCAATCCATGGCAAGCACATTGCTCAGAAAGTTTACTGTAGTCCAGGTGCTTCACAGTGATGATAAATGGATGCATGGTCCCAGATGTGAGCAGGTCAGGTATATTTTCTTCTAAAGAGTTTTATTTGATATTTAGGTCTTTAATCCATCTGGAGTTGATTATCATAAGTGATGTGATATGGGATTAAATAACATTTTTTTAACATGTATAGTGTGTCCAGCTCTATTTATTAAACAGTGCCATTTTGACCCACTGACATATCATTCTACTTCTCTCATCTAACAAAATTCCACATATGACTGAGTCCAATACAAGACTCTCTATTCCGCTCCACTGGCCAGTCGGTCTATTCCAGTGTAAGCCCCAAACCATCTAATTTCTATACCATTTACATAAACCTTCTTATCCGTTATGGCAAGTTCTCCCTTTTACTTATTTCAAAGGAATTTGGTTATTTTCCTGTTTGATCTTACATATAAATTCTAGGATCAACTTGTCAGTTTTCCTATTTAGATTAGAAATTGGGTTCCTATCTAGACTGAAATTGAATTAAGCCTAAAATCAACTTTTTAATCATTGAAGTTTTTCTAATACCAATTCCTTGTGTTCGTGAACCTAGGATATCCCTAATTTAAGTTAGACCTTCTTTAATGTCCTTCCAATAAAGTTCACAATTTCCTGCTTAAATTTTTGTTCATCTTTTGTTAGATTTATACCTAGGTGATTTATTTTTTGCTTCTAATGTAGGTAGTGACCTCTTATTTTGATTTCTAATTATTTGTTGCTAATATATAGAAATGCCATAGAATTCTGCATATTCAACTTATATCCAGAAACTTACAGGATTTCCTATATTTTTAGGAATTTTCTACAGCTTCTTTTGGGTTTCCTAACTGATTATTATATCATATGCAAATAATAGGAGTTTTTTTCTTTTTCTTCTCTGATTTGTGTGCCTTGTCTTACTGTGCTGGTATAGTCTTCTGATGCAATGCCTACTGGGAAGGGTAATAGTGAGCATCTTTGCCTTGTTTCTGAGTTTAAAAGGAATGCATTCAAAATTTTCCTCACCTAAGATAATATTCATTGTGGGTATTTGATCTCTTTATTGACTTAAGAATGTTCATTCTATCTCTAGTTTACCAGGTGGTTTTCTTTTTTTTTTTTTTTTTACCATGACTAGATATTGAATTTTATCAATTTTTAAATCAAGTGGAGCTATATTTAGCCTTTGTCATATTTTCCTTTCCTCGTATTAATAGTGAAATTATACTAATTTCTTAGAATGAATTGTAAAGTATTTGATCTTTTTCTATTTTCTGAAGAAAATCTATAACAATTGGAATAATTTGCTCCTAGAAAAAAATTTTTTTTCCAAAACTCATCTATAAAACTATTGGGGCTTGTATTTTCTTTGTGAAAGGTTTTTATGCACTACTTCAATTTCTCAGGTGGCTATAAACTGTTCAGACTTTCTATTTTTTCTGGAGTCAGTTTTTGCAAATTACATTTTTGTAAAGATTTTTCACATATAATGGTGTATTTATTATCTTGATTTTAAACTCTGCTGCGTCTACAATATCCCCTTTTGCATGTACAATATTGTTTATTTTTGCCTTTTTCCTTCATTCCCTTATCAGCCTCACCAGACATTTGTCTATTTTGCTGTTCTTCTCAAATTACCAATTTTCAGTTTTCTTGATCAAATGCATTGATTTTGTGTTATTTTTTATTGATAACTGCCCTTATAACCTCCCATCTTCTAATTTATTTGATGGATGTGCCTCTTCTCTCTGGGATATTGTTCTGAGAAGCATTGTTGACAGTTGACAGGCATGGCTGAGGAATTCTGCCATGGAAAACACTCCCAAAACTTTGCCAACCTTCTCAAAGATGAGGTCAAAGTCTCTGTCTTCACCGGATCTATAACATCCTTGAGCCTTGTAGCCAGAGAGAGTCATGGTGCTCCTTAGTGAAGGAATCTTTGACTAAAGAGAAGCGAGTGCAATGCTTCTCACTTGGAAACCCAGTGGAGATTGGACTGAACAGAGGGCATGAGGGGTTTGGGTACAGATAGGAAACAGAGCATGCTAGAAGTGAAGCGAAGGGAGCCACATATGGTCTCAGCTGGGAAGCTCTCTGGGAATGGAGATTGGGACCATGTACAAAAGACCTATGTGGTATCTCTCTCTCCTCAGTCATTTTACATAAGCTCCACACTGTTCGCGTACCCATGTGTAAATATGTGGGTGTGTGAATCTCATAAACATGTGCTCAGTTGGGATTGGGTGCAGGGCAGGTTTTAAGTAAAGTAATGGAGATTCAAAATGTTCTTCATAATGTAACTCTATCCCACAGTGCCTGGTCTTCCCAGGCTCTATTCTAGCTTATTATTCTTATCTCTCTCCCCAGTCACTCAGGAACAATCAGCTGTGATATATATAACCCATAAATCCATATAACCCATAAACCCGTTGCCATCAAGTTGATTCCAACTCACTGAGATTCTATAGGACAGAGTAGAACTGCCCCATATAGTTTCCAGGAAGCTGCTGGTGGACTCAAACTGCCGACCTTTTTGTTAGCAGCCATACCTCTTAACCGCTGTGACACCAGGGCTCCCTTCATAATATAAAACCAAAAAAACCAAGCCCACCGTAGTCGAGTCAATTCCGACTCATAGCAACCCTATAGGACAGAGTAGAACTGCCCCATAGAGTTTCCAAGGAGCGCCTGGTGGATTTGAACTGTGACCTTTTGTTTAGCACCCCTAGTGCTTAACCACTATGCCACCAGGGTTTCCTTCATAATATAAGGAACACTTAAATTGAAATTGAAAGCTGTAAAACTTTAAAAATGTATATTTTTGTTGGTTTTGTTTTATTTTTAAAGAAGAAAAACAAAGGATTTCAGGCATGTGGCACTGTTTGATGATATATTTGTGTTTATGTGTACAGACAACACATGTTTTGAATCTCAACAAAATTCAAGCCATTTATTCCATCTGTAAGGTGTCTCTGTTCTGAGGGTAAGAAACAATTTATTTTTCTTTCCTCTGAAAGGAGAGAAAATGGATGCTATCCTCATAAATCATACATCCTGATTTTCTAACATTGATCTCAATCTGACATTTTCTAGTGTTAAAAAATAATCAAAAGGAAATAAAACATAGGGTTTATTCTGAGCAATTAATCTGTATACATTTAATGAGATCATTTTGTTTCTAAAAACAAATGGTTCAGAGTAGACTAGATACAATTGTTAAAAAATAAAACTTTGAATTAGCTCAAAACAATAACACAATATTTTATTGCTCTATGACTTAATAAACAATTTGCAAATTGGGTAAGGCCTCTCCCTGCAAAAAGAAAAACACTCCTGAGAACAGAAGATTTTACAGAGGCTTAAATATGAGTTATATTTTTTTGCTTGATGAATACAAGTTTTAATGAAGACAAAATACTTAATTGCTGAGTTAGCATTTTAAAAAGTATCTACTGAAAATTTTGCCTATAACATATTTGTAGCTATGAGACCTCTAGAAATTAAAATTAAGGAAGCATTCAGACTTTTTCGTTAAATCACAAGGCAATGGGTTTGTTATTGACTATTCTTTCTGATCCAAAAAAGGCAGATTGGTAAGTTGCTGAGTACTTAGCATTTCCTGATGTGAAATGGTAGTAATAGTGTCAGAACCTGTCTAGCTTTAGGGAGGGTAATGACCGAGGTCACCCCAAAGCTGATCCCTATGAGGTGGAGGTTAGACATGCCTCTACTCTCCAACCTTTTTTGCCAGTTCTGACACCAGCCATCCCTCCCGTGGCACTCTCTACTCCTCTGCTAAGTTTGATAATTCATTGCAATGGCCACACAGAATTCACAGACCATAGTTAGAGTTAAGTGGTTTATTAAGGAAGTAATAGGGTACAACTCAGGATCAGGATCAAGAAGTATGCTGGCAAAGCCTGGAACTCTCCCCCAAAGAGGAAAGCACATCCCTTCCCTCTTCATTGTAGGACAGCTCTCTCAGCTGCTCTCAGCTATGCAGGCACACAAGCCCTATTCTCTCCTGTGCACACGCCCCACACCCCTGACTCCCCAGCCACGCAGGTCTTCTCGTGGCACCCAGAGGACAGGCTCCTCTCAGTCCCCTGAGGACTGGCTCCTCTTGACACCCTCAGGACAGGCTCCTCTCAGCCATCTCAGGACAGGCCTCTCAGCCTTCAGCCTTCCGTCTGTCAGCCTCGCCACTGCTAAGTGACCCAGCTCATAGACAGTCCAGCAGTTTTATTCAGTTCTCTTAGGGGCATTCCTTGCAGCAGGTTTCTGCCATCACCATTGACTCTGCCGCAGGGTGCCTTCCAGGCATGTTACCACCAGCTCTGCCACAGGGTACTTTCTGGGTCTCTTGCTGTCTCCCATGTTACAGCCCTTGACCTGTATTACAGCTCTTTTAGGAGGTTACTCAGCTCCTCTCTCTCTGCCTCTTCTCTCTTCTTGCCTTTCTTGCCTTTTCTCCTTTCTGCTTCTTTTTTCTCTGTCTGCCAGCTTCTTTGCGGTTGGCTGCATATATAAGCAAACTCCTGGTCAATTTCAAGGCATGGCCTTTTCACCAGGGCCACAAATTGACCAATCTCTTCTTGGCAGGCCACAGACAATTCTTTTGCATAGTAGGGTATAGTCACCTGATTTGAATAGGCCAGAGCCACTTCATTTGCATGGATAGGCTGGCCAGTCACTGCAAGGTGCATACCAATCATAGGGGAGGCTGTAGCCCAGGGCCAGAAAAAAGTCAAGTTGTTTACAGCTTGCCCAGGAAATGTCAATCAACCTGGACAAAAGTAACAAACCCTCTGGGGTAGAAACCAGGGCAAATGTAACTCCGTGGGGATTAGGGGGGAAATCTCCCAAGCTGTTTTTCCAAAGAACCAAGGCAAAAGGCCACATAAAGAAATTCATTTTGCCCGGTTTAAAAAAAAAAAAAAAAGATCAATAGCTTTGCATTCTTGATCAGGCTTTTAATATCAATTTTGGGCTCCTGGGTAAGAGAAACCCTTTGAAATCAAAGTAAAATGTCTGTTCTTTATTTATTTATTTTTCACATTGAATATTTCACAAGGAAAGTTCTTGCCCCCCTGACTAGAATGTAGATCCCACGATGGCCTCCAACTTTGCTTATGTGCCCCAGCGCAAATTATACAGTGCTGGGCCCACCCCACACATGGTACACCAGCATGGGTGAGGAAGTGGGTGACAGTCATCAGTCTATTTCCTAGACAGGTACATCCACACAGACCATAATACACCCCCATGCAAAGCACACACTACAAGCTACCATTCTTGATCTAATTCATTAGCTTCTAGAGATCAAGAGGCTGATTACGGCTCCTGTGATACACAAGCAGTAATTAGCTTTCACCCTTGACTTTAGTGATATTCTCCTATCTCTGTTGACATTGTCTTTATCTTCCCTTAGGCTTTTTACAGCTGTGTCATAATTGTTTCAGTACGGTGCCAAAGAAAAAATTGCACTAGACATTGTTAAAATAGGCAAGGATGACATTTATTCAAAAGGAAGTTGCAAGACACAAGAAAGAAATAAGGGACAGAAAGGAAGGAGCACTGTAATGGGGGGAGGAGGACCACCGCAGTACAAAGAAAGAAATAAGGGACAGAAAGAAAGGAGCACTGTAATGGGGGGAGGAGGACCACCACAGTACGGAGAGAAAGATGTAGAACTGTGTCTAAACTCCACTCCACTGAGGCATAAGACTGGAGCTTTTCAAAAGAAAGTTAAGAGAGGGCTGGGTGAGTGATGTACTGAGGTTGCAATTAGGGCTGGTCAGCCCCGAATGTTTTCTTTTCTTATGATAAAGCCACCTGGATCCTGGGAGACACAAGGAGGAGAAGGGTAGATAAGGAAGGGAAAATTAAACTTATTCAGAGTAAGTCATTAAGCTTTGGTCATTTTTTTTTTTTTTTTTTTGCAATAAGACCTACAACATTTTCCAGAACATAAAAGGTTGGAGGGATTTCTTTAACAAAGAGCTCGGGTAAAATTCAACTTTATCAGTAACCATGAGTAATTTGTCAACATTCATTACAAACCTAGGTGTTCAGGAGCCCTAGGAGCAGGTTCACTCTGCCACTGAAACCGTTTGCAAAGCACGTTTCAAACTTTTCACAGACACAACACAGAGTGTTGCCCAGGGGTGCTGCGGGGCCTCCCCTCTTCCTGGAGGAAGGGTCTGGTTCCCTCCCACCCCACAGGCTGGATCCACGTACCTAGGGCAGCAAAGGCTAAAGGGGAGCCCCAGGGAAACCAGAATTCTCCTGGGGAGTTCCTCTGCCTGAGGCCGATTGTGCTTCCATTCATCATTAAAAAGAAATAACTCTTCTCTGATTAGCTGTTAAGTGATGGGGGATGTTTGCTCTTACAAATTCACAAAAGGTGAAGTCCAGCTTTGCTGACCTGGAGAAGACTAGGCCTATGTGAAGACAGGACAAGGTAGTATTTCGTGCTTCTTCGTCAAGCTGCTTTCCTGTTCCCATAATTCCTCTGGGATATGGGGCCAAGACCAGTAGTTCCTGAATGTTTTCCTAAGACTACATCTCACTGAAAGCTGCATCTGTAGACTGGCTGGCCTGTCTCCAGCCACAGAGCAGTGTCTGCTGAAGGGACTCTGGACTCCAGCCCCTTCCACCCCTCCCTCACTGCCTCCTCTTCCTTGCTGTCCTGCCACATTTCCCCACAGCCCCATGTGGCAGTTTGACTCCCTCATGATATTGGACTCTCAGGGCTCTGTAACCCCATGACATGCCAGGGTCATTTATGCCCAATGTGAGCTGTCAGCTACAGCTCTCCTAAAAGGGGAAATGCTTTTTTCTCATTCACTGGAAGATTTAGAAACTTGCTCATAGCCTCCCTGTTCTCTACCCCTCTCCCCAGTGCTCCCCTGGCCCTGGGAGAGCCACATCCACCTGGGAATCTTGGCTAGGTAACCCCCGAGGCAGCGTAAGGGCCTGCCTCCCCTGGCCCCAAGTGGCGTCTCTGTCCATCCCTCACTCCATGAGCCACCTAAAGTTTTCTTTTCCTGGAAATGCTTGTGCTTTTCAGAAAAGAGTAAACAGCTTTACCCTAATTTCGTTTTCATTTCTTGTAACTGTAGCCCTCAACAATCAGTCAGCTTCCCTGAAGGGTGGGGAGCAAGCAGGCTACGCGTCCCTCCTGCCACCTCGCACACTTGTCCTTATTACTCAGACAGGGAAGTGGCTCTGCAGTTCCTTTCTCTCTGAGGTGACCACAGGAGCTGAGTTTCATGTGTGAGGACAGGCCTGTGGAATATTCCTGTGCTGAGAGCTTTACAGAGTCCTTAACCGGACTCAGGATTTTCTGCTATTTCACCAGGAACTTTCTAAGATTGCCTCTGACACCAGAAATCTCTTTTCTCCCTGGAGCTGGTGAGTGAGAAAACACTTTGGACCTGTAGTGACCAGATGCTGGCTTTGGTGTCTGGGGAATTGAGGGCAGGATGGGCAGATGGAGAGCTGTGATTCCATCTAGGCAGTCAGGTTCAGTGGAAGAGAAGGACAAAGAAGCCACAAGAAACAGGGAAGAAGGTCCCAGATTGTGCCTGGGGGGAAAGCAAGACACCCAGGTGCATGTCTCTCAACCTGAAGTTGTCTCTCATCCTCTTGATTCTTTGATCCTGAATTTGAACATGGAAGTAGTTATAATGTCCTTTGGGACAGTTAAGATGATGAAAGGAGAAATGGATGTGCAGATATACATACAAAGCTTTATCAATATGAATTTCCTACATTCCTTCCCATTTCTCCCCCCTCACATGCAGGGGACACAGTCTTAGAGGCTGGAAAACAAGGTTCTGGGGATCCTGTAAAGATCCTGCCCCAGTGACCCCACCCTGCTTATCGCAGCAAAAATAATAGTGAACAGAAACTCACAGTCAACCTCTGGAAAGGTAGGTTCTGAACAACAGGGCAGAGCTTTTGTGTGGTTGAAATTTGCTCAGGTTCAGAATTTTGATGTCCACCGTTCCCTTGTCCTCCAGGCTTTGTCATTCTGAGGTCATGCTCTGTGCCCTCGTTCCTCAAGTTTCCCTGCCACCTGTGTATTTGCCTCCCTCTGTCTCTGTTGGAGTCCTGGTAGCACAGTGGTTAAGAGATTGGCTGCTAACCAAACGTTAGCAGCTGGACTCCACCAGCTGCTCCTTGGAAACCCTACGAGGCAGTTCTACTCTGGCTTATAGGGTTGCTATGAGTCGGAATCAACTCAATGGCAATGGGTTTTCTCTCTGTTGGTTGCTCACTGCTCAGCATATAATTAGTCATCCTTCAGGGAAGGTTGTGGGGGGAGCAGTCCCCTGAAGCCGCTTGTAGTGTGGGATGGGCAAACCCCTATAAAAGCGATCCCAGCAGATGGAGCGGGCACCAAAAGCGACTGCTGAGCCTGTGTGCAGTGGAGTAATGCTTCTAAATAAAGGTGTGAGTAGGCAACCATCCCTTGCCAGCTGCTCCTTATGCTGGTTTCATGTTCCTCTCTCACCCCAGGAGACCTCCCCACTTGCAGGGACTAGTACATCCCAGTTGAACTCTGGTCTTGCCATTGAGGGTTTCCTTTCTCAGGCTCCACTGTCTGTCCACTGAGTAAACACCTGGGTATGCAGAGGATGTGGGCGTCCCCCTAAAGGCCACATTCTACAGAGGCTGCAGCCCCCATAGAGAACTGCCGGTCTCCCCAAGGTGCATATCCCTAACAAGGCCGGATAGGACTTTCACCATCCAAAAGCCCCCAGGAGGGTGCAGCCCCCAAGCTGTTCTCTCACTATCACATGCCATCACCAACTTTCCTAAATTATTTCAAAATTAGGAATGTTTCCCCTCTGGACTCACTACTTTCTCCTGTCAGCCCAAAGAGATGGAAATTTTAGAAGACTTAGGAACCAAGACTAGCCAAACTGGTTTCAGTCTGTCCTTACTCCTTACGAAAAGCAGTGCCAAGCAGTGTCCAGATGACATTTGTCCAGGCCCTTACACTCTGCCACGAGACACGCGTCTTCAATGTGCAGATGTCCAGTGCCCAACTCCAGCTTATTCTGCTGGAATACAGGGGAAAGTGGCAGACCAGGACTGCAGACAAGCCTCTACCACAGTGCTATCCTATCACAATTGTTGTACCTCATTTGGGACATTACAGGCAGGGTTTTGTTTTTTCTCAGGGCGCAGTATTAAAAAGTTAGTGGAGCCAGTTCATAAGAAGGCTGGAGTCAGATTAAGGTGCACACTCAGTTCACCTCTTTGGTGATATCTTGGCCTGATCACACATGTTTTTGAGTTTTAGAGCATAATCATTTTAAGTATGAAAAAATATCAAAAAAACCCTCTTTCTCTCCCACATAATCACTTGCCCTCTCTTATATACAGGCAGGAGGTCAGGGAGGCAGAGGTCTCAGGGCAGTTTGTTTGGCTCCGTTTGGCATGGATGAGCCTAGCAGGTCCCTTTACAATATGGAGCACCGGTCACCTGCAGTACTCAGCTCCAGGAACACTGGAAGAGAATCACTGAACACCCTGTTACATGAATCCGCATAGTTTCTAGACAGAAAGAACTTTTGGTAGGAGATTTGCAACCACACTATGTTGCTACCATTTGACAGAGATATATAATATGTCGTCTGGGAAATATAAGACCCACATGAGAAGTGAGGTCTGTCACACAGAGATGACAGAGGTCATCAGGCCCTTGAGGGCATTTTCCTGGGGATCTAACACATGGCGAGAGAGAGGTACAGAGGGAGTGTTTCTTTTGTTAGCACAAGCTAAACTGTACCATTGAATTTGCTGCCATGTGTGAATATTTTTGCCATAAAAATGAACATACTAAAGATACTTTAAATGAGATAACGAATACCAGTGAGTAGAAAAGCTTTCGTGGAGTGATGGGGCCTAGAATTTGGTCTTGAAGAACTGAGAGTCTCTTAAAGAAGAGCATTGCGGGGGGAGGATACAGCCTGGGTGATACAAACTGTAGACCCGGGCCTGAAGATCAGACAACACCCGAAATCAGAAAGGGAAGATGCTCCATGCTATCATGTGTGCTGGGGGCTCAGGTTCTGCTTTCCCGTAGCAGCCAACCCCAAGGCCTCCCACTTGGTGTTCTAACATCTTTGACTTTCCCTCTTCTCTCCTCCCTCTACTGCCTGCTATTGCTCACAGCCATGGGTAAGGCACCCTCCAAGCCCTCTCAAACAAATGCTTATAATTTGGCCTCCAGCTTTGATGAGTTTTTTGAGAAGTTCAAGATAGAAAGCAAAATCCTCTCTCAAGAAAACAACACTTTGATTCAATCGCACCTGGAGAGTGGAGACATTCAGGGGACAGTTTCTGCAATCAGTGATGTATTGAAAAACATTGAAAATGGTCCACTGCACATTGCTGTGACAGGGTAGACTGGCTCAGGAAAATCCAGTTTCATCAATGCCCTGCGGGGTATTGGGCATGAAGATGGAGATTCAGCCCCCATCAAGGTGATGAAGACAACTATGTACAGAAAGCCATACGAATATCCGAAGTTTCCCAGTGTGGCTATATGGGACCTGCCTGGCATTGGGTCTATTAATTTCCCACCACAAAAGTATCTGGAGGAAATGAAATTTGGTGAGTAGGACTTCTTTATTATCATTTCTGCTACACATATCAAAGAAAATGATCTACAACTGGCCACAGCAATCCAAAATATGGGGAAAAATTTCTACTTTGTTCTAAGCAAGATAGACAGTGATTTACAAAATTTACAAAGGTGTAAACCCAGGAACATCACTGGTAAGGAGAAAACCTTGTAAGACATTCGAAGGTACTATAAGAAGCTACTACTGGAGGCCAAAGTGACTAACCCTCAAGTCTTCCTAGTCTCCAGCATTTATGTATCTGACTATGATTTCTTTAACCTGGAGACCACCCTTCTGAAGGAGCTGCCAGCTCACAAGCGCCACATCTTTATGCTCTCCCTGCCCACTGTTACTGAGGGTGCCATTGACCGGAAGAAGGATTCCTTGAAGCAGAAGGTTTGGCTGGAGGCCCTGAAACCTGGGGCATCTGCCACCATCCCTTTCATGCGCTTCATCAGTGATAATGATGTGCTGAAACTGAAGAGACCTTAGCTGTCTACAGGTCTTACTTTGGGCTGGGTGACGTATCCCTGGGACTCCTGGCCAAGGATTTGCACGTGTCAACGGAAGAACTCCAGGCAAGCGTTAAGTCTCTACACTTGCTGTTGGTTGAGAAGGAAGATGAGTCCTTAGGTGAAAAACTGTTGAAAAATGTTGAGAAAATTGTCTCAGTCACTGGGGGACCCATTGCCACTGGCCTTTACTTTAGAAAGACTTTCTATTTACAAAATTATTTCCTTGACACTGTGGCAAGTGATGCTAAAATTTTCCTTAAAAGAGAAGAGCTTTTCATGGGCTCCATGCGAATCTAATATCACTGGCTATTGGAAGCAAAATGGGAAAAATGAGACCCCAGTGCTTCCTCAGCTTTGGCATGGTGTTCGGGACTGTATGGGTGGTAAAGAAATCCTCCTAGCAACCCTGGCTTTTCCACCCCCAGGGAGGTCCACAAACATTTTCGCACTCCCACCTGGATCAACCCCATTTCAATGACATTCATTTGAGAAAATATATGATTAGTTGTAAAAACTCACTTAGACCAAATCTCCCAGGGGTAAAGAAAGGAAGGGAATCTGAAATTCCATGCTGAGAGGTGAGAACATCTCTCAGGGATATAGCTACTCTGTGTGACACGATGTGGAATTTGAAGTGCCCACAGCCTCAGCAGGTGTGTGACGGGAGCCCTCCCTCATTCACTCCCAAAGTGCTCCTAAGAGTCTGAACTCCAGCCAGTGTCTTCCACCTCCTGGCCTGGCAATTCCACTCTGGTATGCAGTGTAAGAAATCCCTGGAGACCAGTGTGGCCTCCTGCACACAGACTAAGATCCTGGCCAGTTAGAGCCCCACCTGCCAACAGTGATGGCTGTACGTTGATCTGGCTAATTCCCCAAAAGTTCTCTCCTGTACTTTTCCCCCAGGATGGTGCTCTCCATATTTTGCATCTGATGACCCAAGGCCTCCAGTGTAGGGGTCTGCAGCTACAGTGCGCACAAGAATCAGCTGGGGCACCTGTCAAAACCTGGATTCCCAGGAGTCTGCACCCATTATCCCAATTCTGTTCTTCCTTAAAAGGAATCTGCACTTTTCACAAGATACCACTGGATACAGATGCAGATGGTCCAGGGCCCTCGCCTGGAGAGACAGTACCCCCTACGGTTACACCTGGGAGGAGCAGAGCTTTCACCGGTTCGGTTTTGCTCTGTTGCCAGGACAGTTTTATGTTTTGGATTGTTTTTTTGTTGTCCTTACAAATGAGATGCAGATGCGGGAGGTAGATGTAGACTGAGCCTCTGTTTTCTGGGATTGACTCATAGCTATAGGTGATGGAACAACTCTCTCCATTTCCTCTCTGGACTGTTTTACCCTCATTGGAATCTTGCTTTTCCTCTAGATTTCAGGGGCCTTTCTGTGTAGAAGCAGAGGATGAACCCTTCAGAGAAGGTAACTAGAGAATGTGGAGCCTGTACGGAGGCTGTTGTTGTTAGTGATACAGTTGGAGCTGCACTTCCAGGAAGACAGCTACTATTTGCATGTGGCTTTTGAGCTCCTGAAACATGGTGGGTCTGTGTTGAGGTATGCTATCAGTGTAAAATTTTAAAGATGCTGAATTTTGAAGACTTTGTGTTAAAATAATGTAAGATGTCTCATTAGCAATTTTTATGTTGATTATATGCTTTGAAATGACAATTTTTCAGTGTATTGGGTTAAATAAAATATAGTATTAAAATTAATTTTGCCTGCTACTTTTTAGTTTTTTAATGTGGCTGCTAGAAAATTTATAATCCCGTATGTACTCACATTATATTTCTATTGGCTAGAGCAGGTCTGGAGTAAGACCATGAGAGTGAACGAGTGAAGGAAAAGGTTATGATAGCAGGCAGAGGAGAGGTCAAGGGACTCAGAGGCCAGGACGCAGAAGACTTTTCAAGGTAGACAGTAAAATAAACACATACTGTGGCATTGGAGAGAGAGACAGCGAGCCAGTATATAAATATCTTCAAAGATTAAAGAGGTGTGACCCAGAGAGAGTTAGAGAGTGAGAGGAAGGAGATGGCTGACTCAAGATTCCAAGATTGTGGGTTTTATGGAAGAGGTGGAGAGCATGGTCTGGAAGCTTCAGTGGGAAGCAGGAAGGACATCTTACCCCTCCCGCTCTGGGGGAAGGGCCATGGACAGAAAGCAGCCACCCTGTGAGTGGGCAGCATGAAGGTCAGCCTCCTTAGGCAAGACATGTTTCAGTGACAGCAAGAAGGTGAAGAGCATGTTCTGAAAAGAGACTGAGGATAAAGCAATCCTTCTATGGAGGGACAGTAAGTCTCAGAAGGCATAGCAGAGCAGATGTTAGGAATTGGGAGGTGTAAGAGAAACTGGGGTTTATAGAACTGATGGCAATTAGAGATCAGGAGATGAAAGACCTGAGAGTCTAGTTATTCTTGGAGTGACCAATAAGAAACAGAGATCAGAGCAAAATGGCATAAAACTCAGCACTCCAAGGCAGAGAGTGATGGCAAAGCTGTGGAAAGTATTGGGGAGATATGGAGCGAGGGGAAGAAGTCCTTCCCCTCACATTGTCTACACAGAAAATCTGACATAATCCACAGACTCTGAGGATTCATGAGAAAATTCAATCAGGTTGCTGGACTCAAGGCCAGCTTCAGAAATCAGTAGCACCCATATACCAGCAAAAACCAACAAGAAAACCTTTGGGAGAAAAAGGTAGTATTATGAACAGCAACCAAAAGAACCATAAAGTATCTAGAATGAGCTTAATGAAGAATGCATTAGACCTTTGGGGAAAAAATATAAGCCTATTAAAGAACTCAAAAGAATCAGAATAAATGGGGCAATATTCTACACTTATGGATAAGATTAACTAACATGGAAATGACGTAAATTAATCTATAAATTTGTTATAGTCCCTACTAAAATTCTAGCTAGATTATTTAGAGAAATTCAAGAAATTATTCTACAATGTTTACTGAAAAACTAAAGTCCAAGATAGATGAAGTAATTTTTAAGAAAATGATGAAAGAGAACGAACATGCCCTATACATTGTTAAGATACACTACCAAGCCAAAATATAAAAGACCCTTCACTACTGGAATAGAAGTTAACAAATAGACCAATGGAATAGTCTAGTAAGCTCAGGGACAGGACCATGCACATGGAAACTTGATACAGGGGACCTCAAAGGTGAACCCACAAGTCATAGGAAAAGGAGTCATTTTGCCCTTATCACCTGCCCTCAGTGTTTGCTTACCCTACTTTATGTTCCTTCTGGCACTTTATCATTGACATGTTGTATGTTTACATACGTGCTTACTATCTGTCTCATCCCCACTGAATCTTCATGAGACTTTTATACTGTCCACTGCTGTGTCCACAGGGCTTAAAATAATTCCCAGCAACAATAAGCCACTGATAAATGTATTGAAATATTGCTGATTGAATTTGAGGAAAGTGGTTCACTACATGGAGAAAAATAAAACTGGATATCAAACCAATACTATAAACAATGGTGGACTAATAACGACCTAATAAATTGGGGGACCATATCTTTCTCACCTAGGAGTGGAATGGATTTTTTAAAAAGGTCCGTTAAGCAAGAACCATAAGGAATGCATTGGCTTCAATGGCCACCACAGGTCCTTTCCATAAAGCTTGTTGTTGTTAGGTGCCAGGGAGTCTATTTCAACTCACAGCGACCCCGTGTGACAGAGTAGAACTACCCCATAGGGTTTTCTAGGCTGTAATCTTTATGAGAGCAGATCCATAAAGATTACCAAACCAAAAACCAAACCTGTTGCCGTCAAGTCGATTGTGACTTATAGCGACTCTATAAGGCAAAGTAGAACTACCCTCATAGAGTTTCCAAGGGGGGCCTGGTGGACTTGAAATGCCAAGCTTTTGATTAGCAGCCATTGCACTTAACCACTACACCGCTAGAGTTTCAGCATAAGACTTAGAGCCAAGAAAACACTATGGAGCAGTTCTGTTCTGAAACATATGGGGTTGCGTGAATCAGAATCAACTCCACAGCTATGGGTTTGGTTTTTTGCTGTTGTAGTGCTGCTGGGGTCACCAGATGTTGGAATCTTTTGTTAGTAGAAGATGAAAAGATAGAAGGCCTCACTGAAGGGAAACTTTTAAGTAAAGTGTTAGCACATGATGTTTGCCTCAGGCTCTGTTTTCTGTGGAAATTAAACACAACCCCAATGTGTGGGTGCCAGCAAAAAGGTGAAGGAGCTATTATAGGTCTTTGCCCAAATACATACTAAAAAACTCATTGCTGTGGAGTCAACTCCGACTCATAATGACCTGATAGGACAGAGTAGAACTGCCCCATAGAGTTTCCAAGGAGCACCTGGTAGATTAAAACTGTCGACCTTTTGGTTAGCAGCAAAAAAGAAAGAAAAAATTCATAAATGTAACTGATTTTTTTAAGTTGTCACTGTTGTTTATTCTATACTTATGCTCCCACCTTCATGAAAATTTATTTAAGGCAAAATACATGAAATTATACAGATTAGAAGTATATGAACAATAAAAAGGAAACATTCCTGTGGACCTGCCCAGCTCTCCGGCCTGATGTGATGTAGGTGCTTGAAGCGCAAGACTTTGGAAAGTCTCTCAACTCTGCCAAATGCTGGATCACAAGGAACAAGGCTCAGGCATCCCCCAGGGTGGGTTCAGCGGGGCCTGCGTCTAGTGGGCATCCAGGTACACTGAATGAGAACTTGCTGGTTCAGAAAGCCAACAAAAAATTGCTGGGATTCTGTTCTATACCTGCCTCCCCAGGCTCACCACTACCCCTGAGGTCCTGGGGCTCACTATGCAGAAGGGACAGGGAAAAGCACAGAGAGTAGGGAGAGAAGAGGGAGAGGGAAGGGACAGACCTGATAGAGTCATCCTCCAAAAGTAAGGGCCTCTGTGTGCTCATTACCGGGAACAGAGACCCTAGGACCACAGAGAACGCAGTGAATATCAGTGGGCTGGCTGCCCCTTCTCCCAGTCCACTGTCCTGAATCTGCTCGCAGCCATTCCCTGGGGGTCTCCTAGCCATCCCAGTTTCCCACCCTGTCTTCCAGGTCCACAGCCACCCTCCCTAGGAATAGAGGCAACATCACACTCTGAGAGGTTCCCTGGGCTGCAATTTCCTGTCATTCCCCCTCTCCCTCATCAGGCTCTGTTTTCTTCCTCATCCTCTTCCTCAGGGGGCTGGCAGCAGGGGAGGTTCTTGTCTTCCTGGGAGGCGGACAAAGAGCCCAGACTTGGAAACCCAGGAGGTATCTTGGCTATTCATGGCCCTTTGTGCATCCATATGAATTTTAGAATCAGCATGGTAACTTCCACTAAAAAGCCTGCTAGGATTTTGACTGAGATTACATTAAATTTATAGAACAATTGAGAACTGACATTTCTACAATATTGAAGCTTCTGATCCATGAGCATGGTATAATTCCTCTTAATTTGTCTTCTTTAATTTCTTTTAATAGTGTATTTTGTAGTTTCATTATGCCTATATAAAAATAAATAAATATGGGTTTTTGTTTCCCTCCTGTAAGAGGTAGCATAATAGATACCCACTTACACTAAACAATATACTGTGGGAATCCTTCTATGTCAGTACATAGAGAGCATCTTCATTCTTTTCATGGTGCACAATATTCCACTGGATAGATGTCACATAATATGTTTAAATAGTCCCCTGTTGATTGGCTGTGGATTGTTTCCAATCTCTAAGTGACGCTGTGACAAATAATGCTGAACATGCACCATCTTGAAAATTCACAGCATATTTGAGCAGCACCTCCAAGTCTCCACTCCTCCTTTAACCTCAAGTGTGGGCCACAACCTTAGTAAGAGCCAGAGACTCAGCAAACAGAGTCAAGATCCGGAAAAGTTTCTCCTAATCAGGCCTCCCATTTTTCAGCTCATGGGAGTGGGGTTAGGGCTCCTGTTCCTGTCTCACCCCAACCCTATTTCCACTGACCTACTTCCAGTTTCTCATCAGTACAAGTGAAACACCCCTTCCCCGCCCCACACACACACTCCCAAGGTGCAGAGAAACCATTTTCAACTGCAAAGCTCTTGGTTCCTTCCTTCAAGACAACTTCCTTGATGGATACTAGACAGGGAAAAGCTGGATCAAGATACAGTGCACATGGGGATGTGGCCTGCAAGGGGGGATGGGGCCTACTGAAATGAGCAGCAGTGGTGGTCCTTCCTAAGGAGGAACTGAAATATACCTGCCTCATGACACACCCAGACCTGCAGGACCCCTCTGTGGCCTGAGGTGAGGAGTAAAAAAGGAAGGGAGAAGAGAAGAAAGAAGAGGAAGGGAATTAGGGTTGTAGGACAGGGCGGGTAAGCACCTGGGGAAAACCAGGCTCACTCCCTCGCCCCTCTCCAGAACTGCCACTGCACCATCTTATGGAGGCTGTGTCTGGTGCTGTCCTTCTGGAATTGGAAGCAGAGCTATGGAGTAGAAGAAACACTACTGAAATGTTGAAGAGGGTGAGGACAGATTGGAAAGTAGTGCCCAGGTTGCCCCATGCTTCCCTGCACCTCTGGACACCCACCTTCCCTCTGATGCTGGGGGCGTTGCACCCCCAGGTCCATTTCCAGGTTAGAATGGGAAGTTGGGGTAGCAGGAATTGGAAGTGGCAAAAGTTCCTCTGACCTTTAGGCACCCTCTGAGCCAGATGAACCTTGTTGACCTGAGTCTGATATTCCCGAAGCTGAGGTCAAAATACTCTTATAGCCCCATAATGGGATGATTCCTCTGTTCCAAGGAAGTTGGTCTCTGAATTTCCTACCCATGCATGTACACACACACACACACACACCTGCCAGTCTGTAAAGCACCCCCTCTGGACAATCTGGTCCTTTCTTGGCCTCCTCCTAAAGATCAAGAGAGATCCTGGCTCTGGAGGAAGCGGGTACAGTCCCCAGGTCCTCCTGAGGGCTCCCTTTTAATGCCCCGAGCCCCTAATTCTCCTCACTTCTTCATCTCCCTTCACTTTCTAGTATCTGTAGATACTTTTTCTCACAGAGGAGATAAAAACAGATACTCCAGAAACAAGTGAATGTGGTGGAGGAGAAGTTAAATTCCATCAGAGTTAAGGTAGTCAGGCTGCTATAACAAATGCAAAATGTGTAATAAACAAATAATAGCTCAAAGAAAATAGTAGTTCATTTCTTGCTTACTTACTGGCAGGCTAACTGATCAACTGACCGAATGAGTAAATAAGTGGGAAAATTAACAAACTTGAGTTACACTCTCTTTTTTTTTAAACTGTTAGGTGATGTGTTTGTACTTCATTATTGCAAACTTGTAAGGACTAATCTGCCTGATACCTGGTGATGCAAGGAAATCTTTGGCTTTCATTGGACAGTGTGGTTCCGACTAGGCCAATCCTGAAGTATCTGCCCAGGCCTTGGTCTTGGGGGTGGTTCTTACCCAAACTGTCTCTAGGTCCCCATTGTTCCTGACCTAAGATGGAGGCAGGGTTTAAGGAGCTTGAGAGTAATGGTGAAGTTTTTACCCCTACCTGTTTGAGCAGTACTTGGTCATGGTGGTGACTTTCTTCCCCCTAACCCTCT
Source organism: Elephas maximus indicus (assembly GCF_024166365.1). Taxonomy (NCBI): domain Eukaryota; kingdom Metazoa; phylum Chordata; class Mammalia; order Proboscidea; family Elephantidae; genus Elephas; species Elephas maximus. The sequence continues at coordinate 199,864,505 of NC_064820.1, forward strand.
CTTCTAAATCTTTGTCTCTCTCCTTGCTTCCCTCCTTCTCTCACCTCTCTCCTCATCCTCTTTATCAAGGGGATCCCAGATTGTTTCATTTAAAAGGATTTGGGGGAGAGCTCTTCTAAACCAGTTGTCACTTATCATTTCTTAGTCAAAGATACTTCGGTAATGTTATTAAATTTTTAAGCAATATCCTCCCCCCATCCCCCACACAAAAGTGCCCACTCAACTTTTGACAAAAAATTTTAGAGGGTTCCTCAATCCCCTAAACCACAGAACCCAGGAGCTCTTCAGGGACAAGAACACTGCCTCGGGTAAGTTATAATTGGCACCTGAGAAACTAACAAATAAATGCAGTCTCCTTCAGTTAAAACAATTATTTAAAAGCAAAAAGCAAAGGTTGACTCTAGAGATTATTTCCATGTGAAGGAAATACTGAAATGGAGGAGCAAGTTAAGTGTCCCTGCAGGAAAGCAAACAGCCAAATCTTGACAGCAGTACTTTCCCAGGACCACTGAGCCATTTTTGAATGCAATCCCCATCACTGGGGAAAAGGACAGATGGGGGAACTAGCAGACCTTATTTGCATCCTGATTCCAAAGACCAGCTATTAAAGGACATAATTGAGTCAACCATGGAAATTTAATTATGCACTGGGAGTTAAGCAATACTAAGGATTACTGTTAATTTTATTGGTGTGACGGGGTTCTGAAGTTCTGTAAGAAAATGCCCATATATTTTTTAAAATGCTTCCTGAGATGTGTAGGGGTGAAATAACATGTTGCCTGGGATTTGCTTTGGAATTTCAGCAAAGAAAGCAGGCAGGTAGAGATGAGGTAAATGTGGTAATTGTATAATATGGATTATGGATGTAAAATGGGGTCATTAAATTATTCTTTCTACTTATCTGTATGTGTGAAATGTTGCTAAATACAAAATGCTTTTCAACAAGCAAATGTTATTTTTAGGAAGTGTCTTAGTCATCTAGTGCCGCCACCCTAATCCTCTCAACATAAAATTACAATCACAAAATGGAGGACAACCACACAAATCTGGGAATCATGGCCTAACTAAGTTGACACATATTTTTAGGGGGACACAGTTCAACCCATGACAGGAAGGCAGCCTTAAAGAAAATGCACAACTGATTTCAATTTCAAGTTGTAACAAGTTGATCTCATTTTGCCTCCAAATAATTTTCCTGTTGCTCGAAGTACGCAGCTAACCTTCTTAAAGACCTGTGGTCTGCAAGGCCATGCCAAGGACTATCCCCCCAACACCACTAGTCTCGTATTTGGTCCTCAGCTTCTTGGGGTCCTGCACACAGCAGGGCTGGCTCTGGGCCTGGTTCAGCACAGAGCTGAAAAGTGAGGGTGGCCTGCTGTCCTTGCTATGACCCAGAGTGTTTTCCATTAACAGCACAGCAGGACCTGTGGGGCATGTGGTGGTGTTCCTAGATGACCTGTTGTGTATGGGATTTGCCCAGCTCTCTAGAAAGGATCGTTTGACTCATATCTTCCCAAGCATCTAAAGTAATTTCCATAAACAATGTACTAGCATAGTCCAATAGTCATGGCAGTTACAGCTGCCCTCTTAGGTCACAGCTCTTACAGTTATTATTGCAATCACTCTACATTCTATGGCACCCGCTCTATCTGTAAAGAACAACTTCTGAACTAGACAGTGGTTAAATCCACCCTATGTCTCTATATGCAGCACTTCAAAATTCAGAAGACACTCGCCCACGCATTTCCACATTCCCTCCGCCACTGTTTAGGGGGCACGTGGTGGACCCAGCTGCTGCCTCTATGGCCCTTACAGCCCAGAGGGGAAGACAGGCAAGGAGCAGACTCTTACCATTCACCAAGTAAATACCTCATTTAGGCTTTCTCTGTGGACACACAGTGCAGTTTAGCCTGGAAGGGATGTCCCCTGAGTATAAAGGAAGGTCTAGCAGAGGGAGAACATAGCCTACCCCCACTTCAACCAGGGCTTTCTTCAAACTCCCACCACTCTCATCTTCACCTGCACTTAGGTCTCCAGGACATATATGTCCAGAAAAGGCTCTTTGCCAGCGATGATGGATCTGTCCCAGAAATGCCACCCCTAGAGGAGCCTGGATTTTCTTTAGGGTTTCTTGATGCTTATCCTCCTCCGGGGTATAGTCCTCACCCCAGGTGGCTTCTAGGGACCCCTCTATTCCATCAAGTCTGGAGGGTCTACAGCATTGCCCATATGTGTGTGTGTAGGGCAAAGGGGTGCACAGACTGAAATCAGAAAAAGACCAGAGAGAGGGGCCATCTCAAATCTCAACAAGCCCCTGTACTCTGCCTTCCCATCATCCAAAGTCTCCTCTTGTGGCTTCTGTTCCCTTCCCTGCCTCCTTCATTTTTACCTGATGTTAGGTACAGTAAGATGTAGAGGGCCTGGAGCCTTGTGTGATTGCTTCATGACCCACAGTTCCCAGAAAGCCCCAGAACCATCTCCCTTGTGCACCCCTAGGCACAACCACTTCTGCCATCCAACCAAACCCCAGCCCCTATCCCCTCTTTCCCTTTCTAAACCCAGCTAGCCCTGCATCCGTATCAGTGGGTACCCCCTCTCAGCTGCCCACCTACCTGCCTTGCAGAGCAAAGAGAGCTATAAAAAACAAAAACCAAACCCGTTGCTATCAAGTCTATTCCGACTCCCAGAGACCCTATAGGACAGAGTAGAACTGCTCCATAGGGTTTCCAAGGAGCACCTGGTGGATTCAAACTGCTGCCCTTTTGGTTAGCAGCCAAACTCTTAACCTCTATGTCACCAGGGATTCCAAAGAGAGCTGTAGCATTCCCATTTTAGAGATGAGCATCCACATCACACAGCATGGGCAGGCCAGGACTGGATCCCAGGTCTCTGAATCTTCTTGGCGCAGGAGTGTGGTTGCAGGTTCACTGTGGTTTCCTTTCAGGTTTGCAGGGGCCTTCTGTGTTCTCTACAGCCCCGTAGCCTCGGGTCACACCCAACCCCACCACTTACCAGCTCTGTGACATGGGCAGGGACTTAACCTTTCTGGGCCTCTGTGTCCTCATCTCTGAAGTGAGGATTGTGCAGAGGTCCTGAGACTGGTGAGGTTGGGACATTCAGGCCACTCATGATTTTGGCTCTTCCCTTCCCAGGGTTCCACTGTTTGCTGCTCTTGCATACCCAGATGCAAGAGGCTTGACCTCACCTCCCAGAGTACATTGCCTTTGTGCACCTAGATGACCAGGTCATTGCCCACTATGACAGTGAGCAGTGGAGAGGGGAGTCCCTGGTACAGTAGCTCCAAGATGGGGAAGGGGAGGCCTCCTGGGAGCAGAAGTCGACCTGGGTGCAGAGCTGGCAGCACTGGCTCCAAGACTACCTACACATCATGATGGGCTACCTCAGTGAGAGCCAGGTGAGTGACCCAGGAGGTGGCCCCAGGCCTGAGGCCCCAGAACCACCCCCTCCACCCCCACACTGTCCATCAGCTTAGGGGAGAGTGAGGCAGCTGCTGCTTGGGTGGCCAGTCCCAGTATCCTGGCTAGGAATGGGCTGTGGGGTCAGCCCCCAAATGGGGCAATTTGCATGAAGATCCCCCTGAAACCTACCTGAGATGTGGTGGGGGGAACCGTAAGACAGACAAACTCAGAGAACTTACAGCATTGAGTGGGAAGAAGTTAACCATGTTCACTGTCTTTGAAAAGCATAGAACATAAACCACGTTTTTAAAAGGTCCTCAAATCTGAGCAGAAAACCAGTTGTGAGAGGAGGCCTGTGTGGCCTCCATAAGTCACCCTGCCCTGCCTCACTGCTCTCAAGCATCCCTGATGAGGCTGAGGGCCTCCCAGGGGTCCACATTCTGCAGCTCACCGCCGGGTGTGAGATCCAAGCAGATGACAGCTTCAGAGGGTTTCCGCCAGTTTGCCTATGACAGGGCAAACTACACTGCCTGCGACTTAGCTATGAACACCTGGATGGGTGCCTATCATGTTGCCCTCATTACTACATGCACCTGGGAGGTGGTTGTGGTCACTGAAAGCAAAGGAGGCAGGAGGGGCCAAGATGGTGGAAAAGTCAGATGCTTCCTGTGGTCCCTCTTACAACAAAGACCCCCCAAAAAACAAGTGAATCGATGATATATGACAATCTAGGAGCCCTGAATATCAAAGGCAAAGTTGAGGAATTGGACCGAGTGACAGGGGAGGCAGAGAAGAAGGTTCAGAAGCAGCAAGAAGTGTTCAGACCTGACCTGGCAGGAACTGGCACCCTGTAGGCTGGATCAGCTGGCGTGCACAGTGAGGCAAGCAGTGGTGCTCAGGATGTGTTTTCCATATCAGGAGAGACCGAGTGACAGAGAGTCTATTCAAGCCTCCAGAACCAGTGAAAAGCTGCACTCAAGCAGCAAAAGATAAATACATGCATCTAACCTACCACAATGGGAAACCCTGGTGGTGTAGTGGTTAAGTGCTACGACTACTAACCCAAAGCTTGGCAGTTCAAATCTGCCAGGTGCTCCTTGGAAACTCTATGGAGCAGTTCTACTCTGTCCTATAGGGTCACTATGAGTCGGAATCGACTTGATGGCAGTGGGTTTTTTTGGTGGAACCTACCAAGTGGATCAAAAAACACACCCTTTGGACTTCTAAGTCAATTGGCAAAATAATTCTATTATGAAAACATTCTGCATCCCACTTTGAAATGTGGCATCTGGGGTCTTAAATGCTATCAAGCGGCCATCTAAGATGCATCAATTGGTCTCAACCCACCTGGATCAAAGGAGAATGAAGAACACCAAGGTCACATGATAACTAAGAGCCCAAGAGACAGAAAGGGCCACATGAACCAGAGACTTACATCATCCTGAGACCAGAAGAACTAGTTGGTGCCCAGCCACAATCGACAACTGCCCTGACAGGGAGCACAACAGAGAACCCCTGAGGGAGCAGGAGATCAGTGGGATGCAGACCCCAAATTCTCACAAAAAGACCATACTTAATGGTCTGACTGAGAGAGGAATCCCGGTGGTCATGGTCCCCAAACCTTCTGTTGGCCCAGGACAGGAACCATTCCCAAAGACAACTCATCAGACGTGAAAGGGACTGGACAGTGGGTAGGAGAGAGATGCTGATGAAGAGTGAGCTAATTATATCAGGTGGACACTTGAGACTGTGTTGGCATCTCCTGTCTGGAGGGTGGATGGGAGGATAGAGAGAGATGGAAGCTGGCAAAATTGTCACGAAAGGAGAGACTGGAAGGGCTGACTCATTGGGGGAGAGCAAGTGGGAGAATGAAGGTGTATATAAACTTATATGTGACAGTCTGACTTGATTTGTAAACGTTCACTTGAAGCTCAATAAAAGTTAATAAAAACATAAAAAAAAGTTTTTTAAAAAATTTGGTATTGAAATGTAAAAAAAACACACACCCTTTGGAAAGAAACTGTCTCCCATTTACCTGCCCCCTCCCCACTCTGCACTGGGTCCCAGGCCAGCTTCAGTGATTTCTGTGTCCCCTGGGCTAGAATTAGGACCTGTGGCACACCCTGAACCACTCTCCTAGCTTTGGAGAGGGAGCAAATTAACAAACAGGAAAAAATAATTTCCCAGCTCCCCTAACCCAGGAACCCAGGGTAGGCACAACCCCTTTGCCTAGGCACAGGCATAAGGGGTCCACAAAATTTAAATGCCTTTCACCCCTGTATAGACACGTGTGGGCCCATTTCAACAGGGTAGGCCCTCATTAGCACACTACCACAGGGTATACACCTGAAGCCTATTGTCAACTGTATCAGCTATAAGGTGGAGTGGCAGATTCCTGACATTTGACACTCCTCTGCCCATTAAGAAGTGTCCTCACCTACCCACATCAGGGGCCTGAGACTGGCGGCTCCACCAACCCAGCCACCCACATCAGGGGTCCAAGAATAAATGCTGCCTCCCAGTCCTTACAGTGGACAGCATTAGGTGTCTGTAGTCTGGCTGCAAAACCCAACCACCTATGTTCTCTAGGAAACGGGGACATGCTTTCCTCCCAGACACTCAGGGGCAGCCATCAGCCCCCTGCCTTGCTCAGCATGTGACCCCCTACTGCAGCCAGACACCTAAGCCTACTGCAATCATCCTTGCCCATCTAGGACTGTAGGTGAGACCCTGCATCACACACTTGGTGACCGACTACCTGGATACTTGAGCTGAATCCATACAAGAAAATTAAATGGACCCCTGGGCTCACGTACCTAGTAACAGCTCTAACCATCTGGTGACAGGACCCGAGAGCTTCAAAGTCACCGATAATCAAACACAACGAGCCTATTTGGACATATGAAAACAAAACAAAACAAGAACCGAGGACACAGTAAGCAAACATAAATAAATTTAATAAATTATTGATGGCTCGTAGACAACAGTCAATACAAAATCACATAAAGAGGCAGACCGTGATGGCTTCAGCAAGAGACCAAAACAAAGAATCAAGAAACCTTCTGGAGGAAGATAACTTCTTGGAAGTACCAGAGATAGAATTCAAAACATTACTATACAGAGGTCTTTAAGAGATCAGGAAGGTGATCAGCAAAACAGAGAACAAGCCAAAGAACATACATACAAAGCAACAGAGGAACATAATAAGGTTATACGAGAGCATAATGACAAATTTAACAGGCTGCAAGAATCCATAGAGAGAGAGCAAACAGAAATTCAAAGGATTAACAACAAAATTTCAGAATTAGACAACTCAATAGAAAGTCATAGGAGCAGAACTGAGGCAATGGAAGTCAGAATTAGTGAGATTGAAGATCAAGCTCTTGACACCAATTTATCCGAGTAAAAATCATATTTTTAAAAGATTTTTAAATGAAGAAACCCTAGGAATTATGTGGGACTCTATCAAGAGGAATAACCTATGAGTGACTGGAGTACCAGAACAGGGAGGGTTCACAGAAAATACAGAGAAGATTTATTGGCAGAAAACTTCCCTGATATCATGAAAGATGAGAAGATATATACCCAAGAAGCTCATCAAACCCCATATAAGGTAGATCCCAAAAGAAAGTCACCAAGATATATTATAATTAAACTTGCCAAAACCAAACAAAAAAGGAGAATTTGAAGTGTAGTTGGGGATAAACAAAAAGTCATCTACAAAGTAGAGTCAATAAGACCAAGCTCTGACTACTCAGCAGAAACCATGCAGGCAAGAAGGCAATGTCACATGCGTAAAGACTTTGAAGGGAAAAAATTGCCAACCCAGAATTATATATCCAGCAAAACTATCTCTCAAATATCATGGTGGAAAAAGGACATTTCCAGATAAATAGAAGTTTAGGGAAATGGTAAACACCAAACCAAAATTACAAGAAATACTAAAGGGAGTCCTCTGGTTAGAAAATCAGTAACATCAGATAACAACCCAAGACTAGAACACAGGACAGAGCAACCAGATATCAACCCAGATAGGGAAATCACAAACAAATCAAAGCTAAAACACTGAAAAATAGGAAACAGAGATGTCAATATGTAAAAGATGACAACATTAAAACAAAAAACAGGGACTAAATAATGTAGTCATAGATCTTTCAAATGGAAAGAAAGTCAAGGTGATATAAAGAAATGAAAGATTGGTTTAAACTTAGAAAAATTGGGGTAAATATCAAGGTAACCACAAAGGAAATTAACAATCCCACACATCAAAGAAAAAAAAAAAAAAAGACTCAAGCAAATTAAAAAGGAAAAACATGAAAAGAAGATACATACAGAAAAACGACTCTGCACAGAAATTTAGGTGGAACAAAGAAACTATCAACAACACACACACACAAAAAAATACATCAAAACGATTGCACCAAACTCATGCCTATCAATAATTATGCTGAATGTAAATGGACTAAATGCACCAATAAAGAGACAGAAAGTGACAGAATGGATAAACAAAACAGAATCACCTAAATGCTGCCTACAAGAGACACACCTTAGACTTAAAGACACAAACAAACTAAAACTCAAAGGATGGAAAAATATCAAGCAAACAACAATAAAAAAAAAAAAAAAAAAAAAACAGGAGTGGCAATATCAGTTTCCGACAAAACAGACTTTAAGTGAAATCCACCACAAAGGATAAGGAAGGACACTATATAATGATTAAAGGGTCAATACACCAGGAGGATATAACCATAATAAATATTTACAAACCCAATGACAGGGCTCCAAAATACTAAAACAAACTCTAACAGCGTTAAAAAGATAGACAGCTCCACAATAATAATACAAGACTTGAACACGCCACTTTCATTGAAGGACAGGACATCCAGAAGGAAGCTCAACAGAGACACAAAGATCTAAATGCTACAGTCAACCAACCTGATCTCACAGACATACACAGACACTCCACCCAACAGTAGCCAAGTATACTTTCTTTTCCAAGACACATGGAACATTCTCCAGAATAGACCACATATTAGGCCACAAAGCAAGCCTTAAAAGAATCCAAAGCATCAAAATATTACAAAGCATCTTTTCTGACTATAAAGCCATAAAAGTAGAAATCAATAACAGAAAATGCAAGGAAAAAAAATCAAACACATGGAAACTGAACAACACCTTGCTCAAAAACTACCAGGTTATAGAAGAAATTAAGAACAGAATGAAGAAATTCACAGAATCAAATGAAAATGAAAACACATTCCACAAGAATCTTTGGGACACAGCAAAAACAGTGCTCAGAAGTCAATTTATAGCAATAAATCCACACATCCAAAAAGAAGAAAGGGCCAAAATCAAAACATTAACCCTACAACTCGAAGAAATAGAAAGAGAGCAGCAAAACAAGCCATCAGGCACCAAAGGAACGCAAATAATGAAAATTAGAGCAGAAGTAAATAGAAAACAGAAAAACAATTGAAAGAGTTAACAAACAATGGGTTGGAGAGAGATGCTGATGAAGAGTGAGCTACTTGTATCAGATGGACACTTGAGACTGTGTTGGCATCTCCTGTCTGGAGGGGACATAGGAGGGTAGAGAGGGTTAGAAACTGGCAAAATTGTCACAAAAGGAGAGACTGGAAGAGCTGACTCATTAGGGGGAGAGTAAGTGGGAGTATGGAGTAAGGTGTATATAAGCTTATATGTGACAGACTGACTTGATTTGTAAACGTTCACTTAAAGCTCAATAAAAATTATTAAAAAAAAAAAAGTTAACAAGACCGAAAGTTGCTTCTTTGAAAAGATCAACAAAACCGATAAGCCAGTGACCAAACTGACACACACACAAAAAAAAAACAGAAGAGGAAGCAAATAACCTGAATAAGAAATGAAATGTCACAAAAAACCCAACCAAAAGTCAAAGAATCATAACAGAATACTAAGAAAAATTGTACTCTAACAAATTTGAAAACCTAGAGGAAATGACAAATTTCTAGAAACACATTACCTACCTAAACTAACACAAACAGAGGTAGAACAACTAAATAAACCTATAACAAAAGAAGAGATTGAAAAGGTAATTTAAAAACTCCCAATAATAAAAAAAGCCCTGGCCCAGATGGCTTCACTGAAGAATTGTACAAAACTTTCAGAGAAGAGTTAATACCACCACTACTAAAGGTATTTCAGAGCATAGAAAAAGAGGGAGTACTCCCAAGCTCACTCCACGAAGCCAGCATAATAACCTTGATACCAAAACCAGGTAAAACCAAACCAAACAAAATCCATCGCCATCCAGTTGATTCTGACTTATAGCGACCCTATGGAACAGAGTAGAACTGCCCTATAAGAAACCAGGTGAAGATACCACAAAAAAGAAAATTACAGACAATATCCCTCACGAACACAAACGCAAAAATCCTCAACAAAATTCTAGCCAATAGAATTCAACAACATATCAAAAAAATAATTCACCATGAGCAAGTGGGATTCATACCAGGTATGCAGGGATGGTTCAACATTAGAAAAACAATTAATGTAATCCATCACATAAATAAAACAAAACACAAGAACCACATGATCTTATCAATTAATGCAGAAAAGGCATTTAACAAAGTCCAACACCCATTCATGATAAAACCTCTCAGCAAAATCGGAATAGAAGGGAAATTCCTCAACACAATAAAGGGCATTTATACAAAGCTAACAGCCAACATCATCCTAAATGGAGAGAGTCTTAAAGCATTCCCCTTGAGAATGGGAACCAGACAAGAATGCCCTTTATCACCACTCTTATTCAGCATTGTGCTGGAGGTCCTAGCCAGAGCAGTTAGGCTAGAAAAAGAAATAACGAGCATTCAAATTGGTAAGGAAGGAGTAAAAGTATCTCCATTTGCAGATAATATGATTTTCTACACAGAAAACCCCAAAGAATCCACAAGAAAACTACTGGAACTAATAGAAGATTTCAGCAAACTATCAGGATACAAGATAAACATGCAAAAATCAGTTGGGTATCCCTACGCCAACAAAGAGAACTTCGAAGAGGAAATCACCAAATCAATACCACTTACGATAGCCCCCAAGAAGATAAAATACTTAGGAATAAATCTAATCAGAGATGTAAAAGACCTATACAAAGAAAACTACAAGACACTACTGCAAGAAACCAAAAGAGACCTACATTAGTGGAAAAACATACCTTGTTCATGGATAGGAAGACTCAACATTGTGAAAATGTGAATTCTACCCAAAGCAATCTACAGACACAATGCAATACTGATCCAAATTCCAATGGCATTTTGTAACGAGATGAAGAAACAAATCACCAACTCCACATGGAAAGGGAAGAGGCCCAGGATAAGTGAAGCATTACTGAAGAAGAACAAAGTGGGAGGCCTCACACTACCTGATTTTAGAACCTATTATACTGTCACGGTAGTCAGAGTAGCCTGGTGCTGGTACAACAACAGATACATAAACCAATGGAACAGAATTGAGAATCCATACGTACATTCATCCACCTATGAGCAGCTGATATTTGACAAAGGCCCAAAGTCCGTTAAACAGGGAAAAGACAGTCTCTTCAACAAATGGTGCTGGCATAAGTGGATATCCATCTGCAAAAAAAATAAAACAAGACCCATACCTCACAACATGCACAAAGACTAACTCAAAATGGATCAAAGACCTAAATATAGATCTAAAACGATGAAGATCATATTAGAGACAACACTCAGAGCCCTAATACATGGCCTAAACAGAATGCAAAAAATTACTAACAATACACAAACACCAGAAGAGAAATTAGATAACTGGGAGCTCCTAAAAATCAAACACCTGTGCTCATCAAAAGATTACGCCAGTAGAGTAAAAAGACAACCCACAGACTGGGAAAAATGTTTTGGCTACAGCACATCCGATCAGGGTCCAATGTCTAAAATCTACAAGATGCTAAAAAACCTCAACAACAAAAAGACAAATAACCCAATTAAAAAATGGGCAAAGGATATGAAGAGACACTTCACCAAAGAAGACATTCCAGTAGCTAATAGATACATGAGGAAATGCTCATGACCATAAGCCATTAAAGAACTGCAAATCAAAACTACAATGAGATACCATCTCACCCCAACAAGACTGGCCCTAATCCAAAAATACAAAATAATAAATTTTGGAGACGTTGTGGAGATATTGGAACACTTATGCACTGCTAGTGGGAATGCAAAATGGTAGAACCACTTTGGAAATTGATTTGACACTTCCATAAAGAGCTAGAAATAGAAGTACCGTATGGTCCAGCAATCCCACTCATTGAAATATATCCTAGAGAAATGAGAGCCCTCACACCAATAGATACATGCACACTCATGTTAATTGCAGGACTGTTTACAATAGCAAAAAGACAGAAACAACCAACATGCCCATCAGTGGATGAATGGATAGAGAAATTTTGGTATATTCACCAAATGGAATACTACACAACGATAAAGAACGATGAACCTGTGAAACATGTCATAACATGGAGGAATTTGGAAGCCATTATTCTGAGTGAAATTAGTTGTAAAAGGACAAGTATTTTATGAGACCACTATTATAAGAACTCCAGAAATGGTTTAAACACAGAAGAAAACATTCTTTGATGGTTATGAGGGTGGGGAGGGAGGTAGAGGAGTATTCACTAACTAGATAGTAGACAAGAAGCATTTTAGGTGAAAGGAAGGACAACACACAACACAGGAGAAGTCAGCAAAACTGGACTAAATCAAAAGCTAAGAAGTTTCCTGAATATAACCAAACACTTGGAGGGACAGAGTAGTAGGGGCGGGGGTCTGGGAACCATGGTTTCAGGGGACATTTAGGTCAACTGCCATAACAAAGTTTATTAAGAAAATGTTTTGCATCCCACTTTGGTGAGTGGTATCTGGGGTCTTAAAATCTAGTGAGTGGCCATCTAAGATGCATCCTTGGTTCCAACCCCCAGGGACCAAAAAATTAAAAATGCCAAAGACACAAGGAAAGTATTAGCCCAAGAGACAGAAAGGGCCACATAAACCAGAGACTCCATCAGCCTGAGACCAGAAGAACTAGATAGTGCCTGGCACTCTGCAGGAGGAAGGCTGGGGACTGCCAAGGGTTTCTCCCTCCATCTTGTGTGTGCTTGTGAGTATATGCATGTGTGTAGGCACTGGGGTGGGAGGGGGTCTTATTTGTGTCTCCTCAAAGTTGAGGACAGGGTGATCAGACTCTGTAGACTAGAGAGCCTGCTGAGAAGAACACCCAGGCCCTGCCCAGGAGGTAGAGATGCACCCCTCCACTCACTATGGACTAGATGTTTCTGAATGCAAGCACCTCCTCCACCTGCCTCTTTGACTGAACGGACAGAAATGTTGGGCATTTGGGCAACCTCCCTCAGCTTCCGGAAGCTGCCTTCCTTAACCTGTCTCCTTCTGTGAGTCTCGGGGTCTCTCCTCTGTTGTTGGAGACAGGTGGTGCAGGGCAGCCTTAACTTGGGTATTGTCCTCAGGCTTCTGAATAACAGCTCCAAACATTTATTGAGCACCTGCTGTATGCCCCCGAATGGCGCCTATCTCTCACATGTCACTTCGACACATCAGTCATTCTTTTTTTTTTTTTTTTTTTTAGTATATCATAGTGGTTAAGTGCTATGGCTGCTAACCAAAGGGTTGGCAGTTCGAACCCACCAGGTTCTCTTTGGAAACTCTATGGGGCAGTTCTACTCTGTCCTCTAGGGTCGCTATGAGTTGGAATCGACTCAACAGCAGTGGGTTTTATCTTCTAAGCAAGTCTCTGATAAATGCTCAGTAGATTACAGTTTACAGCTCAGGTTAGTAAATTTCTGGGAATTTGAAGATCAAACGTGTAGATGAGTCATTTAGCCAGCAATAGAGACCTTGTAGCTGCATAGCTCTGTGTACAGTATACAACAAAGCACCCTTACCCTTCTCTGAGAGCACCCACAGAGCCGACCCAGGTGAGGAGGCCTGAACGCAGAGGGCTCCCCACCTCACAGAGAGGAGACTGAGCCTCAGGGGCTGGTGAGAGTGCTAGTGAGGACAAGAGCCCAGATGTTCTGGTTTCACATCCTGCAGGGTGAGAAGGCAGGAACTGGGGCAGGGCAGGGGTCTGTTCCCACAGCAGAAACCCCTCTGGCATAATTATTCCCTACAAGCCGGGGATTTGATCCTAGAAACCAGAGGGAAGACAGAAACTACCCTCTCCACCCATCCTGGAAGGGAATCAAAGGCCTAGTCAGGGGTGGGAACAATGTGTGTGAAGCCTGCATCCACCAACCCATGTTCTCCCTGGTCCACAGCATGGAGTGGCAAGACCCTCTGGCAGGAAGCTCCAGCACCTCTTGCGTCTCCTGTAACCTGCCTCTACCCTCCTGCAGCAGCCCCCTCTGCATAGGTGGCCCACCATGAGTATCCCACAAGAGACACCATGCTGAAGTGGTGGGCCCATAGCTTCTGCCCCGCAGACATCTCTATAACCCGATTTTGCAACTGCAAAGCCCTAGTCATGGACATGGAGCATATGTAAGGCTGGCCTGTGGGAAATGGCACCTTCCAGAAGTGGGTGGCTGTGGAGGTGCCCCCTGGAGAGAAGTCAAGATACACCTGCCAAGTAGAACACCAGGGGCTGGACTGAATGCTCACAGTGGCCTGGAGTGAGAAGCGGCAGAGGGAGGACCTTCAGCTTTCTCACATAAGGGGTCTCCCTGGGCCCAGGGTGTGGTCAGAGGAGACGCCTTCCTGATTTGGTTGCACGAGGCTAGGCCATGGCAGGTCTTCCTTCCTCTACAAGGACTCCAGGTTGTCCCACGAGCCTGGTCCCATATCCTGATCTCTTCCCAAGGGGAGCCTTAAAGGATCTCTGAGGGTTGGGACTTAGTTCTGGGGATGGAATCACTGGCCTGTTCCTTCTGCCCTGCAAAGGTGCCTCCTCAGGATAACTTCATAGTTCGGATGCTGGCTGCCTTTGAGACACTCCTCACCTTCCTTGCCCTCCTGTGCTGGGGAGCTTTGAAATGTATGAGAAGGTGGACCTCACCTAAGGAAGGGAAAACAAGGCTCTGCTTTAAGGGAAATGACCTCCTAACTCACATGGTCCATAATGTAGTCAGGGGGTCCTTTCTGCCCAGTGTCGCGTGAGCATCACCCAACAGAAGCCAGAAACAGTTCCTCCGCCATCCTTCCTCTCATCTCACCTCTAGCCCCCCTCTTCCTTTCCCCAGCATTACTGGGGGCAGGCGTGGGCTGCATCACAGTGGCAGCCAAGGGAAGTCATAGTTTGGGGTCACAGGATGAGCTTCCTGCTCTGGGGATACTTAGCATGGTCTGTCCACAGGTTCTAAGTCCTCCCATCCTCATGCTCCCCCACCAGATCCTCTCTGCTCCAGAGGCAGGTGTGTAGAGACAGCACTGTGGACAGAGACAGGTAGAGAGAATGTCCCCTCTCCAGCCAGGCCAGGCACTGGTGCACTGACCGCAAACTTGTTCTTCCACCTGGAGATGGCTGTTCTGAGAGGCCCTCAAGCTTTAAAGACTGTTCCATGGAGGGGTTGCTGTATAAGCCATCTCCCAGACACACTACTTGGCATCTGGGGCATGGGTTTGCTGCCATAAAATAGGTTTCTCAGCGTGAGGTTACCAGGACTGTGATCACTGGCCTGAAGCCCTTGTCAACTTCCACTCCACTCCTCTCTCTCCTTCCACCCCCACCAGCCCTCAGCACCCCTCCCATCTGTGGACCCAGACAATTCTTCATAGTCTCCTCTCACCTGATCCCCACCTAGACCAGACCTGGGCCTCATCCTTCTCTGAAGTTGACCCTGGAAGGTAAGGGCAGTGTGAGAGGGGGTAAGGACTCCATCCCAGGGTAAGGAAAAATTTCTCTTTGTAGTTCCATCTTCCTCTTAGGCAACAGTGACTAGCCCTTCTCCCAGGAGGATCTAGTGTCCCCTGGACCCCCCAGACACTGAAAAAAAGAAAAAAAACCTTTGCTGTCAAGTAGATTCTGACTCTTAGTGACCCTACAAGATAGGATGGAACTTACCCCATAGGGTCTCCTAGGCTGTAAATCTTTACGGATGCAGACTGCCACATCTTTCTCCTGTGGAGGCGCTAACTTTTCGGTTAGCAGCCAAGCACTTAACAACTGCACCACCAGGGCTCCCAGCTGAAACTACTCAGGAGAAACGTGTCCTATTTAGGTGTTTCCGTCCTTCCTCCTCCGTTCGAAGGCCTCAGAGCCTGTGCAGTGAAGACTTTGGCTAGGAAGCCTATGATTGGTAGATGACACCTTAGCCAAAGGTTGTGGAGGGTAAGAATTGAAAATTCCCACACTCCTTAGAAAAGACTGATTGTTGTGTAGCCATGATAACAAGTAACCACCAGAACCCATTTTCAAACTGTGTAATCTGACAGTGACGTTTTGCCTCAGTGACCACACACTGTTGAAAGTCAGCTGATCAGCAACGGGCCTTCATCAGCAACCACTTTCACAGCTAAAAGTAAACCCATCCCTAAACACTCTCTACTCAGAAGGTCCCCCAATTCCTGAACAGAGTGCTTCCCAAAACCATATGTGAGATCAGCTCCTGCTTTGCTCAGAGACTGTATTTTACAAGTAATTGCTCTCCCATGCTTAGGCAAGTAATAAGTTCAGCTTTTAAATGCTGCTTTCTTCCTTCAACAAGGGGTCTTGGCAATCAAAGGAGGTTCCTCCAGTCCCAATAATCTGCAGAAGCCAGCATACATTATAGAAGCCTGTGGAAGTTCCATCCATCAGGAATCCTGGTCAAATGTACTATATGGAAATAATTAACGTTGTCGATTGCTAACTTTAGAATTATTATTAACACTTTTGTCTTTACCTTACTACTTTAACTATAAGGTAACTGATTTCAGTGACTTGATTTGTTTACAAGCCCTTACAGCAGGACTCAGGATTCAGTTCAAGTTCCTGGGTTCTCAATCCTAATGACTAAGTTGTCCCATGGGGAGGAATCTGGGGATCTGGCAGGGTTCAAACAGGTTCGTTACAGTTCAACACAGATCTCCGGGTGATTCTTATGTATTCCCAGGTTACATTTTGTTAAAATGTAGATTCTGATTCAGTATATCAGGGGTGGAAAGACAAATTATCAGCAGGGGGTCGAACCAGAATGAACCAATCTGAAGCCCTGGATCTGAGAACCTCAGAATGCACCTACAGGAGCACTCTGAGTCCTCAGCTCCCCCATGGATGACATTTGAATCACCCTGGGCATCTGGGCAGAGACCCAGTAGAGAGTGGAGCCATGGACAGGGGATAGTTTGACCAGTGTTCCTGAAGCAGGGACCCACAGGAGGCAGATCACCATGTCTCTGGGCCAAGACCTTGTAACCAGCAAGTACAAAGGACCCAGGGGCAGCTCCAGAGATGCCATCTATCCATGGGAAAGCAGCAAGTGCAAAGAAGAATGCCTGAGTGGGAGCCTAGCCCTCTCAGAAAGCCCTTCCCATAGAGGTGCTGATCAAGACAGGCCTCACAAGGTCTGTCTCTCTCTCTCTCACAAAGCCCTCTGTGGTTAGGCCTTGATAACCTAACCAGCTGTGTGGCCTTACCTTCCCCATCAACTACCTCTGCTCCCCGCACACCTCTCTGCCTGCCCTGCAATGTGCCTGCTGTTTCCCTGACTAGAACTGCTTCTCATGTCATACATTCATGTTCCTCACGCTCTCTGTCAAGACCCAGGTCAACTGTCACCACTTCCAGGTGGCTCCCCCAGCCTGACCCCTCTCCCTGCTCAGAGTCCTGGTTTCACTTGTGTGTGTGTTTGAGTGTGAGCGTATATGTGTGTGTGTGTCTGCCAAGGGCAAGGGGTCAGAATCCCATCAGAACAGCTCTCTTTTCATGTTACAAAAGCTTTGTAATATCCTCTTCTGTCCTGAAGGGAGAAATAATTTAATCAACATACTCATAGAATTAAAAATTAAAAAGTATAATGCCTTAATGGTAACAAAACTATTAAAAATTAAATTATAATAAAATAACGACATGCACTTCAATATGTAAATGTTCAGTACAACTGTACAGAAAACCTAGTGATAAAATAGGCCCTTGCACATATATGCAAAATTTCTATAAATAAGACCATTACCAGTGCAGACTAATAGAGAGTGCTGAGTGGGCAATAAGAGCAGTTATGGGGATGGCGGAGCCCCGGTGACACAGTGGTTAAGAGCTCAGCTGCTAACCAAAAGGTCAGCAGTTCAAATCCACCAGCCGCTCCTTGGAAACCCTATGGGGCAATCCTAGTCTGTCCTATAGGGTCGCTATGAATCAGAATCAACTCCATGGCAACAGGTTTGGTTTGGTTTGGTATTATGGGGCTGGGAAGGTATCTTGGTAAAGTACCCCACAAGGCAAAATAAAACCTCCCTTCCGTCTGCAGCGTAGTTGCATTCCTGAAAGATTCAGTGTATACTGTGAAAGCAAAAATGACATTTGCATGCTTCCATTATGAGCAGGTTCATCATGTCCCACAGTTGGGGGCAAACACTTTGCACTAGGGTGACCAGCTGTTCTGGTTTGCCAGGGACTGAGGAGGCTCCAAGAGGCCCTGGTGGTGTAAATGTTTAAGCTCTTCGCTGCTAACCGAACTTTGGCAGTTCAAACTCATCCAGCAGTTCCATGGAAGAAAGACCCGGCAAACTGCTTCCATAAAGACTGAAGCCAAGAAAACCCTGTGGGGCAGCTCTGCTCAGTCACATGGGGTTGCTGAGTTGAAACTGGCTCGAGGACACCTGACAAAAACAAGGAGACTCCTGAGACATGAGACTTTCAATGCTAGAACAGGAAAGCCCTAAGCAAACCAGAACAAGTTGGTCACTCTACTTTATACCTGAAAACAAACCAAAAGTAACAGGGCTTCCCTACTTGGTTTAGCCCCCAAAATAAACCTGGACTTCCTTTAGCCCCTAAAATAAGTCTAGACTGCCACTGGGTAGTGCAAACGGTTAAGCATGGCTGCTAATCAAAAGGCAGTTTGAGTCTACCCAGAGGTGCCTCGGAAGAAAGGCCTGGCCATCTACGTCTGAAAAATCAGACACTGAAAACCCCATAGAGCACAGTTCTACTCTGACACACATGGGGTCACCATGTGTTGAAGGGTGGCCATGTGTCAGAATCAATGGCAACTGGTTGGTTGGTTGGTTGGTTGGTCAGCCTAGAAAAATAACTTCCTCATTGATGGTTGCAATGTTAATTACTGCAGATACATCACAATCTTTGCGAATAGGATAATAACATCATAGTACAAACTTATTAATTTTGCAGCTTTTGTCCTCTATATTTTATTTGGTCAACCAGATGTTCTGATATCTGTCTTCTTTGCACCTCTGTTCTTTCCAAGTGCTTCTTTGTCAATATTGAAATTTGACAAAAAACACATCTTGTATTAGTTTCCTAGGACTGCCACAATAAAGTACCAAAAACTTGGTGGCTTATAAGATCAGAAATTTATTCTCTCACAGTTCCAGAGGCTAGGATTCTGAAATCAGGATGCTGGCCATGCTGAGTCCTTCTGAGAACTCTGAGACTCTCTCCCATGCCTCTCTCCTAGCTTCTGATGATCAATGGCAATCCTTAGTGTTCCTTGGCTTGTAGATGCCTCTCTCTTCGCGTGGCCATCTTCTCTCTGTGTGTCTGTTTCTTCTCCTTTATAAGGACATCACTTATATTTGATTAGGAATCATGCTACTCTGATGTGACCTCATGTTAACTGATAAATTTTCAAAGACTTTATTTCTAAACAAGGTCACATTCACAGGTACCACAGGTTAAGACTTAAACATACCTTTGGGGGGGCACAATTCAGTCTACAACACACGTATATGATACTGTACATTTAAGAGTTGTATTCTAGGAGGCGGGGCCGAGATGGTGGAACAGCCAGATGCTTCCGGTGATCCCTCTTACAACAAAGGCCTAAAAAATCAAGTAAAATGATTATATTTATGACAAGCTAGGAGCCCTGACTATCAAAGGCAAAGTTAGAAAACGGACTGAGCAGCAAGGGGAGAAAAACGGTTCAGAAGCGGAGAGGAGTTGCCGGACCTGAATCACTGGGATCCCTCAGGCACCATTCCCAGGAGCAGCTGAGGCGGGCTGGTGGTAGCGTTCGGACGCAGTTTCCTCAAGGAGAATCAGCCAGCTACACAGCCTACTCACACCTCCAGAACCAGAAAAGAACGGTGCTCTCAGCAAAAGCTAAGTTCTTACATATATTTTACAGCACCCTCCACCCCCAGGCCGGCTTCAGTAGCTGTTGATTTCCCTGGGCCTGAGATGGGCCCATTTCAGCATCCTGAGGCATGCTTCCACACTTGGAGAAGGAATAAATTCACAACAGGCGGAAAAGATAATTTGCCAGCTCCACTAACCTGGGGAGTTCAGGACGGAAGTGGCTCCTGTCCAGGCATAGATAGTCCATGGACTTTGAATACCATTCCCCCTTGCATGGACCTGTGTGAGCCTATTTCAGGAGACTAGACCCTTGCTGGCAGACTGCAACTGTTTAAGCTGTGCATTGGAGAGGTAGGTGTTTGATATTTGACACTGCTTTGCCTATTAAACAGGGTCCTCACCTACCCACATCAAGGGCCTAAGGACTGGTGGCTCCATTCAGGTTACCCAGCCAACCTGCGACAGGTATCCCAGGATAACTGGTACCTCCCAGTCCTTACAACCAAAAGCACTGGGTACCCATGGTCCATCTACAGAACTGACCCACCTGTGCTCTCTAGAAAACAGGGATGCGCTTTCCTCACAGACACACGAGGCACAGTTCTCAGCCCCCTGCATTGTTCAGAGCATGACCCCCTGGTGCAACCAGATACCAGTACCTACACCAAACACTCCTGCCTCTCTAAGACTGTAGGACAGAGGCAGTACCACGCACATGATGACCAGCTACCTGGACACCTGAGCTGAATCCACACAAGAAAAGTGAATGGAATCATAAGCTCATATACCTGATAACAGCTCTAGCAATCTGGAGATAGGACGTCAGAGCTTCAAAAGCGAAAATAATCAAGCCAGCTTACTCAAGCAAACCTTTTGGGCATATCAAAACAAAACAAAGCAAGAAACTATGACACAGTAAGCAAACATAAAATAAAATAAAACAATAACTTATACATTGCTTGGAGACAACAGTCAATATCGAACCACATAAAGAAACAGATCATGATGGCTTCAACAAGCTCTCAAAACAGAGAATCAAAGATCTTCTGGATGAAGGTGCCTTCCTGGAATTATCAAATGCAGAATTCAAAAATTAATATACAGAACTCTTCAAGACATCAGGAAGGAGATCAGGCAATATGCAGAGCAAGCCAAGGAACACACAGATAAAACAGATAAAGAAAATAAAAAGGTTATTTAAGAACATAATGAAAAATTTAATAAGCTGAAAGAATCCATAGAGAGACAGCAATCAGAAATTCAGAAAATTACAGAATTAGACAACTCAATAGAAAGTCAGAGGAGCAGAATCAGGCAAGTGAAAGGCAAAATTCGTGACCTTGAAGATAAAGCACTTGGGACCAATACATTTGAAAAAAGATCAAAGAATTTTAAAAAATGAAGAAACCTTAAGAATCATGTGGGACTTTATCAAGAGAAATAACCTACAAGTAATTGGAGTACCAGAACAGGGAGGGACAACAGAAAATACAGAGAGAGTTGTTGAAGATTTGTTGGCAGAAAACTTTCCTGATATCGTGAAAGATGAGAAGATATCAATCCAAGATGCTCATTGAACTCCACATAATATAGATTTTAAAAGAAAGTCACCAAGACATATTATAACCAAACTTGCCAAAACCAAAGATAAAGAAATTTAAGAGCAGCTACGGATAAACGAAAAGTCACCTACAAAGGAGAGTCAATAAGAATAAGCTTGGACTACTCAGCAGAAACCATGCAGGCAAGAAGGCAATGGGATGACTAATACAAAGCATTGAAGGAAAAACATTGCCAGCCAAGAATCATATACCCAGCAAAACTGTCTCTCAAATATGAAGGCAAAATTAGAACATTTCCAGATTAAACAGAAGTTTAGGGAATTTGTAAAAACCAAACTAAAACTACAATAAATACTAAAGGCAGTTCTTTGGTTAGAAGATCAATAATATCAGGTATCAACCCAAGACTAGAGCACTGGACAGAGCAATCAGAGGTCAACCCAGACAGGGAAATCACAAAAATAAATCAAGGTAAATAAATGCTCAAAACAGGGAAATAACGATGTCATGTAAAAGAAGACAACATTAAAATAATACAGAAGGACTAAGAAATGTAGTCATAGACCTTTCACATGGAGAGGAAGACAAGGCGATACAAAGAAATAAAAGTTAGGTTTAAACTTAGAAAACTAGGGGTAAATACTAGGGTAACTACAAAGGAGACTAACTATCCTACTCATCAAAATAAAATACAAGACAAAAATAGGGACTCAGCAAAAACAAAATCAACAACAACAAATATGAGGAAAAGACAATATATAAAGTACTCAGTACAAAAAATTAAGTGGGAAAAAGAAACTGTCAACAACAAAAAAAAAAGACATCAAAATGACAGAACTAAACTCATACCTATCCATAATTACACTGAATGTTAATGGACCAAATGCACCAATAAAGAGACAGAGAGCGGCAGAATGAATAAAAAAACACAATCCATCAACATGTTGCCTACAAGAGACACACCTTTGACGCAGAAACACAGACAAATCAAAACTCAAAGGATAGAAAAAAATATATATCAACCAAACAACAAGCAAAAAAGAGCAGGAGTGGCAATATTAATTTCTGACAAAAAAGATTTTAAAGTTAAATCCACCACAAAGGATAAGGAACAACACTATATAATGATTAAAGGGACAACACACCAGGAGGATATAACCATATTAAATATTTATGTACCCAATGATAGGGCTGCAAGACACATAAAACAAACTCTAACAGCATTGAAAAGTGAGAGAGACACCTCCACAATTATAGTAGGAGACTTCAACACACCACTTTTGGTGAAGGACAGGACATCCAGAAAGAAGCTCAATAAAGACATGGAAGATCTAAATGCCACAATCAACCAACTCAGCCTTATAGACATATACAGAACACTCCACCCAACAGCAGCCAAGTATACTTTCTTTTCTAGTGCACATGGAACATTCTCTACAATAGACCACATATTAGGTCATAAAGCAAGCCACAGCAGAATCCAAAACATCGAAATATTACAAAGCATCTTCTCTGACCATAAGGCCATAAAAGTAGAAATCAATAACAGAAAAAGTAGGGAAAAGAAATCAAACAGTTGGAAACTGAACAATACCCTGCTCAAAAAAGACTGGGTTATAGAAGGCATTAAGGATGGAATAAAGACATCCATAGAATCCAATAAGAATGAAAACACTCCCTATCAGAACTTTTGGGACACAGCAAAAGCAGTGCTCAGAGGTCAATTTTTATCAATAAATGCACACATACAAAAAGAAGAAAGGGCCAAAAAAAGAATTATCCCTACAATTTCAACAAATAGAAAGAGAGCAACAAAAGAAACCTTCAGGCACTAGAAGAAATGAAATAATAAAAATTAGAGCAGAACTAAATGAAACAAAAACAATTGAAAGAGTTAACAAGACCAAAAACTTGTTCTTTGAAAAAATTAACAAAATTGATAAACCATTGGCCAAAATGACAAAAGCAAAACAGGAGAGGAAGCAAATAACCCAAATGAAAAATGAGATGGGCGATACTACAACAGACCCAACTGAAATTAAAAGAATCATATCAGATTACTGTGAAAAACTGTACTCTAACAAATTTGAAAACCTAGAAGAAATGGATGAATTCCTAGAAACACACTACCTACCTAAGTTAACACAAACAGAGGTAGAACAACTAAACAGACCCATAACAAAAGAAAAGATTGAAAAGGTAATCAAAAAAACTCCGAACAACAAAAAAAAGAGCCCTGCCCCCAATGGCTTTACTGCACAGTTATAACAAACTTTCAGGGAAGAATTAATACCGCTACTACTAAACGTGTTTCAGAACATAGAAAAGGACGGAATACTCCCAAACTCATTCTATGAAGCCAGCATATCCCTGATACTGAAACCAGGTAAAGATACCACAAAAAAAGAAAATTACAGACCTATATCCCTCATGAGGAAACCCTGGTAGTGTAGTGGTTAAAGTGCTACGGCTGCTAACCAAAAGGTTGGCAGTTCAAATCCGCCAGGCGCTCCTTGGAAATTCTATGGGGCAGTTCTACTCTGTCCTATAGGGTCGCTATGAGTCAGAATCAACTCAACTGCACTGGATTGGGTTTAGTTTTATCACTCATGAACTTAGATGCAAAAAGCCTCAACAAAATTCTAGCCAATAGAATTCAACAACATATCAAAAAAAATAATTCACCATGACCAAGTGGGATTCATACCAGGTATGCAGGGATGGTTCAACATTAGAAAAACAACGTAATCCATCATATAAATAAAACAAAAGACAAAAACCACATGATTTTATCAATCGCTGCAGAAAAGGCATTTGACAAAGTTCCACACTCATTCCTGATAAAAACTCTCAGCAAAATACGAACAGAAGGAAAATTCCTCATCATAATAAAGGGCATTTATACAAAGCCAACAGCAAACATCATCTTAAATGGAAAAAGTCTGAAAGCATTCCCCTTGAGATCGGGAACCAGACACAGATCCCCTTTATCACCACTCTTATTCAACATTGTGCTGGAAGTCCTACCCAGAGCAATTAGGCTACATAAAGAAATAAAGGGCATCCAGATTGGCAAGGAAGAAGTAAAAGTATCTCTATTTGCAGATGACATGATCTTATACACAGAAGACCCTAAAGAATCCTGAAGAAAACTGCTGAAACTAATAGAAGAGTTCAGCAGAGGATCAGGATACAAGATAAACATACAAAAATCAGTTGGATTCCTCTACACCAACAAAAACAACATTGAAGAGGAAATCACCAAATCAATACCATTTACAGTAGCCCCCAAGAAGATAAAATACTTAGGAATAAATCTTACCAGAGACGTAAAAGACCTATACCTAGGAAACTACAAGACACTACTGAAAGAAACCAAAAGAGACCTACATAAGTGGAAAAACATACCTCGTTCATCGATAGGAAGACTTAACATTGTAAAACATTCTACCAAAAGCCATCTACACATACAATGCAATTTCAATCCAAATTCCAATGATATTTTTCAATGAGATGGAGAAACAAATCACCAACTTCATATGGAAGTGAAAGAGACCCCAGATAAGGAAAGCACTACTGAAAAAGAAGAACAAAGAGGGAAGCATCACTCTACCTGATTTTAGAACCTATTATATCGCCAGAGTAGTCAAAACAGCCTGGTACTGGTACAACAACAAATACATAGACCAGTGGAACAGAATTGAGAATCCAGACATAAATCCATCCACATATGAGCAGCTGATATCTGACAAAGGCCCAAAGTCAGTTAAATGGGGAAAAGACAGTCTTTTTAACAAATGGTGCTGGCATAACTGGATATCCATCTGTGAAAAAATGAAACAAGACCCATATCTCACACCATCTACAAAAACTAACTCAAAATGGATCAAAGACCTAAATATAAAATCTAAAACAATAAAGATCATGGAAGAAAAAATAGGGACAATGATAAGAGCCCTAATACATGGCATAAACAGTATACAAAACATTACTAACGATGCAGAAGAGAAACCAGATAACTGGGAGCTCCTAAAAATCAAACACCTATGCTCATCCAAAGGCCACCAAAAGAGTAAAAAGATTACCTACAGGCTGGGAAAAAGTTTTTAGCTATGATATTTCTAATCAGCGTCTGATCTCTAAAATCTGGATGATACTGCAAAAACTCAACAATAAAAAGATAAATAACCCAATTAAAAAATGGGCAAAGGATATGAACAGACACTTCACTAAAGAAGACATTCAGGCAGCTAACAGATACATGAGGAAATGCTCACGATCATTAGCAATTAGAGGAATGCAAATCAAAACTATAATGAGATTCCATCTCACTCCAACAAGGCTGGCATGAATCCAAAAAACACAAAAAAATAAATGTTGGAGAGGTTGTGGGGAGACTTGAACACTTATACACGGCTGGTGGGAATGTAAAATGGCACAACCACTTTGGAAATCAATTTGGCACTTCCTTAAAAAATTAGAAATAGAACTACCATAAGATTCTGTAATCCCACTCCTTGGAATATACCCTAGAGAAATAAGAGCCTTTACACGAACAGATATATGCACACCCATGTTCACTGCACCACTGTTTACAATAGCAAAAAGATGGAAGCAACCAAGGTGCCCATCAACGGATGAATGGATAAATAACGGCATATTCACACAATGCAATATTACACATTGATGAAGAACAATGATGAATCCGTGAAACATTTCATAACATGGAGGAACCTGGAAGGCATTATGCTGAGTGACATTAGTCAGCTGCAAAAGGACAAATATTGTATAATACCACTATTATAAGAACTCGAGAAATAGTTTAAACAGATAAGAGAATATTCTTTGATGGTTACGAGGGGGGAGGGTGGGGGGAGGGAGAGGAGTTCTCACTAATTAGATAGTAGATAAGAACTATTTTAGGTGAAGGGAAACACAACACACAATACAGGAGAGGTCAGCACAACTGGACTAAACTAAAAGCAGAGAAGTTTCCTGAATAAACTGAACACTTCACCAGCATAGCAGGGGTGGGGGTTTGGGAACCATGGTTTCAGGGGACATCTAAGTCAATTGGCATAATGAAATCTACTAAGAAAACATTCTGCATCCCTCTTCGGAGAGTGGCTTCTGGGGTCTTAAACGCTAGCGAGCGGCCAACTAAGATGCATCAATGGGTCTCAACCCACCTGGAGCAAAGGAGAACCAAGAACACCAAAGACACAGGTAATTATGAGCCCAAGAGACAGAAAGGACCACGAAACCAGAGATTACATCAGCCTGAAACCAGAAGACCTAGACGGTGTCTGGCTACAACCGATGAGTGCCCTGACAGGGAACACAAGAGAGAACCCCTGATGGAGCAGGAGAGCAGTGGGATGCAGACCCCAAATTCTCATAAAAAGACCAGACTTAATGGTCTGACTGAGACTAGAAGGACCCCGGAGGTTATGGTCCCCAGACCTTCTGTTAGCCCAAGACAGGAATCACTCCCAAAGCCAACTCTTCAGACAGGGATTAGACCGGACTATGGGACAGAAAATGACACTGGGAAAGAATGAGCTTCTTGGATCAAGTAGACACATGAGACTATGTTGGTATCTCCTGTCTGGAGGGGAGATGAGAGGGCAGATGGGGTCAGAAGCTGGCCAAACGGACACGAAAAGAGAGAGTGTAGGGAAGGAGTGTGCTGTCTCATTACAGGGAGAGCAATTAGGAGTATATAGCAAGGTGTATATAAATTTTTATATGAGAGACTGACTTGATTTGTAAATTTTCACATAAAGCATAATAAAAATTAAAAAAAAAGCTGTATTCTAGACTCAGATCATTACAATAAGACTTTTCTCCTCATGAAAGTCTGGCTGGAAACCTAAAAGCTGTGGTGGCCTTGAGGCAATTCTGTGCCTGACAGGGCCAGCCGGGTCGGGACAGGACTGGACTTCTGTCATTCCTGACTTCACCCTCACACTTGGGGAGCCAACATCCCCCAGCCCAATAATCTTGATCACCAAAGCCTTCTCCACGAATGTTCAAACATCCAAAAGCTCTGATGATCCAGCTGAAAACTAGTGTCCTGAGGATCCCTGGTCAGATTTCAGGGGGCTTGTGAACCTGGATGGAAACCCTGGTGGCATAGTGGTTAAGAGCTACTGTTACTAACCAAAAAAGTCGGCAATTCAAACCCACCAGGTCCTCCTTGGAAACCGTCTGGGTCAGTTTTGCTCTGTTCTATAGGATCACTTTTAGGGTCAGTAGGAGTCGGAATCCACTGGAGGGCAACTGGTTTGGTTTTTGGTTTGATGAACCTGGATGAGAAAAATAACCTTAATTTAGCCACCCTTCCCATGACAAATGAAGGCAGCAAAAGTCAGAAGGATTAGCAGGAGCTGTGCCTTGATCTCCAACAGGTACCACCGATGTTCTGGAATCATCCAACAGTTGTTGCCCACATCTATGCGCCTCAGCACTTTCCAAGCGGCAGTAGCGATGAGCTCCACCTCCGGATCTTGTTTTTTGAGTTAATAAAGAAGCACCTATGCTGTATTTCAGTTTTCAACACAGTTGGTTTCCTTTTATGTTTTTCTCTGTTTCCTACTTCCAAGGTCCAACGAAGGGGCAGCCGACAGGAGGGATGGGGGCCGTAGGTCTTTTCCAGGAGCCCTGGGACAGCCCACCGGGCACCCTCTGCGCCGCCCCCCACCCCTCTGGCCTCCCACTCCCTCCCCCGCCCGGGGTCGCTGCAGCGGCGCAAGTGGGCACCAGGGGCGCTGCGAAGCGCGAGGCCAGTGGGCCTGCCAACAGTTCGCGCGGCTACTTGTCCGTCCCGGGCCCTGCGAAGGACGCTT
Source organism: Elephas maximus indicus (assembly GCF_024166365.1). Classification (NCBI taxonomy): domain Eukaryota; kingdom Metazoa; phylum Chordata; class Mammalia; order Proboscidea; family Elephantidae; genus Elephas; species Elephas maximus. The sequence continues at coordinate 199,892,585 of NC_064820.1, forward strand.
CCGGTGGTCAAAAGCCAGGCGTTGGCCCGTTAGGCACGGACCCTACAGCTGAGAGCAGGCTCCGAGAGGACCGGCACCCTGGGGCAGCGCGCGAGACTGGCGACCGGGGGCCCGCGGAGCCCTTGGAGCGCGCACACCCGGCCCCCGCTGCCGCTACTGCTGCTCTTGGGGCTGTTGCGAGAGCGCGCGGCAGGTGAGGGGGATGAACAGAGGTCGGTGGCGGGGGGAGATGGGGACTATTTTTTCATCCGAGCGCGGGCGCTGTTGGGGGACTGATGGAGAGAACGGCTGAGAGTGGGGAAACCAAACCAAACCCGTTGCCGTGGAGTGAATTCCTAAACCCGTTGCCGTGGAGCGAATTCCAACTCATAGCGACTGTATAAGACAGAGTTGAACTGCTTCCGTAGAGTTTCCAAGGAGGGGCTGGAGGATCCGCACTGCTCACCTTTTTGGTTAGGAGCCGCAGCTCTTAATCACTGCGCCACCAGGGTTCCGTGTGGGGAGGACACTTCCGGGATATAGGGGAATGGTGAAAAAAAAAATTCTTTCTTTTTTTTTTTGAGATGCGGCGCTGACCAGGACCTGGGGGGCGGTGTCGGTGTGTCCCGGGCCCGGGTCGCGGTGAGAGGCCCTGCGGGTGGGGACCCTGGCACACCGGCGGGGAGCTGGGGAATGGTAACGCACCCCGGGGCCCAGCGGACGCCACAAGGTCCGGGGGGGAACCACCGTGAGTCCCTCCAGAGGACGCCGCTCGCGCTCGGTCCCCGGGGATGGGCCCTCCAGAAAGGGCCCTAAGGAAGCTGGGCGAAGGGAGGACTGTGACTGACATGCCCCCTTCCACCTAACTGGGCCAAGCTAAGCTCATCTTAGGATCGCTTTGGAGCTTCTTGTCCCATTGGCGAGTCTCCCGGTTTGTCTGGGGAGTCTCGGAAAAAAGACCCCTGCTTCTGAGGCCCCTGGCGGAGGTGGAGGGTGATGGGGTGATAGGGATTTCTGCGACCTGGTCCAGTTTCCATTCTTTCCCAATTTCGGTTCTGCCGGGAGAGCTGGCCGGCGCAGGCCGCAAGCCTGGCGGCATCCTGGATTACCCTCCGCACTCTCCCCAGCCGCACACGTGCCGGCTGGTTATTAGTGCCGGTAAGGAACAGTGTCTACCACCATGGTAGTTATAACAGCTAGTGTGTGTCGTGCCACGCTCTGTTCTAAGTGCTTTACATCCATAAGGCCATTTCGGCTCTCAGGACTTTTCGGTTTACAGATGACAGGGTTAGATTCCCGACAGTGCACTTCATATGCATAACATGTCGTTTTGTTGCTGAACACTGGAGCTTCAAACTAGGGTGGACTCGGATAAAAGACCTGTCGATCTACTTCTGGAAGTAAGACAGTGAAAACCCTACGGGATCACAACAGTCGCATACACAACCGATCGTGAGAATGGGCAAGACTGGGCAGTGGGCTTTGTTTTGTGCATGGGTTCTCCTGAGTCAGGCCTACTGGGGGGTGCCTAATAATAAAATAAGGCCCAGAGAGGAGGCTGGGTGGGACACTGGATCTAGAGCTGGAGTTCTTAACCTTTTATGTGCCATGGACCTATTTTCAGAATTTTTTTTTAACACATAAAATGAAATACACAGATTACATAGGAACCAAATAGGATCCCTGGTAGCTCAACGATTAGTCGCTTGGCTGCTAACCACAGGACAGTGGATCTGTGGGAGAAGAAACTTGGATCTGCTCCTGTAAGGATTACAATCTAGAAAACCTTATACCCGTTGCCGTTAAGTGGATTCCGTCTCATAGTGACCCTGTGGGGCAGTTCTGCTTTGTCCTATAGAGTCGCTATAGTCAGAATCGGCTTGACAGTGCACTATAACACCACCAAAAACCAAAAAAAGCCAAACCCATTGCCATCCATTTGATTCCGACTCATAGCAGCCCTATAGGACAGAGTAGAACTGCCCCACAGAGCTTCCAGGGAGAGCCTGGCGGATTCTAACTGCCGACCTTTTGGTTAGCAGCCATCGCTCTTAATCACAGCCCACCAAGGCTTCAATAACAACACAGAGGAACCCAGTTATATTGCAATAGTCATAAAATTATTTTTTAAACTAAAAAAATAAGTTGGTGATAAGTTCTACACATGTTTTTCCTAATTTAACAATAAAATGATGAGTTAAATAGCAGCAAAGCTAATAACTATTGAAATTTGGAAGTAGTAAGGAGGGTAACAATTGTCACATGAATTTAAAACACCTGTGATTTCTTTTGGGCACCAAGGCACAGGTCCTGCTAACCATACTTGCTTTGCTGCCTCCGTTCATCACGGGAGGAAAAGCTAAATTTCAGCTGCTGCTGTTGTTGGTTCCAATTCACAGCGACCCTGTGTACCACAGGATGAAACACCACCTGGTCCCACACCATGCTCACAATTGTTGTCATGCTTGAGCCCATTGTTGCAGCCACTGTGTCAACCCATTTCCTTGAGGGTCTTCCTCTTTTCCGCTGATCCTCTACTTTACCAAGCATGATGTTCTTCTCCGAGGACTAACCTCTCCTGACAACATGTCCAACGTATGTAAGAAGCAGTCTCGCCATCCTTGCTTCTAAGGAGCATTCTGGCTGTACTTCTTCCAAGACAGATTTGTTTGTCCTTTCGGCAGTCCACAGTATATTTAATATTCTTCACCAACACCACAATTCAAAGGCGTCAATACTTCTTCAGTCTTCATTATTCATTGTCCAACTTTTGCATGCGTATGATGTGACTGAAAATACCATGGCTTGGGTCGGGTACACCTTAGTCTTCAGGATGACGTCTTTGCTTTTCAACGCTTTAAAGAGGTCTTTTGCAGCAGATTTGCTCAATGCAATGCATCTTTTGATTTCTGGACTGCTGCTTCGATGGGTGTTGATTGTGGATCCAAGTAAAATGAAATCCTTGACAACTTCAGTCTTTGTTTAGCATGATGTTGCTTATTGGTCCAGTTGTGAGGATTTTTGTTTTCTTTATGTTGAGGTATAATCCATACTGAAGGCTGTGGTCTTTCATCTTCATCAGTAAGTGCTTCAAGTCCTCTTCACTTTCAGCAAGCAAGGTTGTGTCATCTGCATAGTGCAGGTTCTTAATGAGTCTTCTACCAATCCTGATGCCCCATTCTTCCTCATATAGTTGAGCTTCTCGGATTATTACTCAGCGTACAGATTGTGTGGGTATGGCGAAAGGATACAACCCTGACACATACCTTTCCTGACGTTAAACCATGCAGTATCCCCTTGCTCTGTCCCAGCAGCTGTCTCTTCATCTGTATACAGGTTCTTCATGAGGACAATTAAATATTCTAGAATTCCCATTCTTTGCAACGTTATTCATAATTTGTTATGATCCACACAGTCGAATGCCTTTGCATAGTCAATAAAACACAGCTAAACATCCCTCTGGTATTTTATGCTTTCAGCCAGGATCCACCTGACATCAGCAATGATATCCCTAGTTCCACGTCCTCTTTTGAATCCTGCCTGAATTTCTGGCAGTTCATTGTCAATATACTGCTGCAGCTGCTTTTGAATGATCTTCAGCAAAATTTTCCTTGTGTCTGATATTAATGATATTGTTTGATAATTTCCACATTTGGGAATAGGCATAAATATGGATCTCTTCCAGTCAGTTGGCCAGGAAGCTGTCTTCCAAATTTCTTGGCGTAAACGAGTGAGCACTTCCAGCACTGCATCCGTTTGTTGAAACATCTCAATTGATAATTCCATCAATTCCTGGAGCCTTGTTTTTCGCCAGTGCCTTCAGTGCAGCTTTCACTTCTTCCTTCAGTACCATCAGTTCCTGATCATATGCCGCCTCTTGAAATGGTTGAACGTCAAACAAGTCCTTTTGTTATAATGACTCTGTATTCCAGCTGATTTCAGCTAGAAGTTAGTAAAAATATAGGTTATCTTTTCCCATCTGAGTTGAAATTCCTGAACTCAAATTGTTGTCTCCAGGTTAAAAACCCCCGCCCTTCTTACAGCCCCTCCCTGGTGTGAGAATAGGCATACACAGGTGACTCCAGGTCTGCATGATGGGAATGGGTATGTACACACAGGCTCTGTAGCTGTGTGGGTCAGGGCTGTCCAAGGAAGCCAGGATCACCAAGCCAAGGAAAAGGTAAGAAATGGAGGGATAAAATCTTGCCTGTTCCAAATTGTAGGAGGAAGATGGCTAGGGCGGGAAGGTAGCCAGGGGTTCCTTGCAGGCCCTCTCCCAAATGCTTCTGGATGCCAGGCCAGGAAGGTCAGGCTTTTCCCTTCAGGAGCTAGGGAGTGAGAAAGTGACATGGTTAGATCTGCAAAGTAGACAGTGGCTTTCAGGGAGCAGATATCATAAGTGCTACTCGGGAGTATGACAACAATATTGTTACTATCCCCGTGGTGAAGATGGAGAAACTAAGGCTCCAGGAGATTAACTGGCTACCCAAGGTCACACAAATATGGCCAGTTAGGACTTAGATCCCAACAGGTTGGGGCCTTAGCTCATGCTGCCTCTGGGAGAGCAAGGTAGGGAGTCATGACCAGGTGGGAGGTGAGAAGGTGGAAACAGGCAGTGGTCCTTGGAGTCAAGAACACTAAAGATGTATTAATTAGAGATTAGATGATTACAAAGTCAATGGTGGCAAATGCTGGAATCGGGCTGTGAGGGGTGAAAGCAGGATGAGGGGAGTACTCATGGTGTCTGGCCTGGGCATATGGTCGGGTGTGCCACAGCCATTAACAGGACTAGTGAGCATGGCAGGCTAGAGGGAGGAGGTGCTGAACCCATGTCGGGCACATTGAGGGGGATCTTCCTATGGGACTTAAAGGGCTCGTGGCCTTTGAAACTTCTGGTTTCCCTCCTACTGCCTTCCTCGCTCCTCTTCAGGTACCTCCAAAGGCCCTTCTCACTCTGTCTCCCCCTTCCTGCCCTCCATGGCAGTCTCATCCTACCGCAGGACTCAGTGTCCCCTCCATCTGACCACAGCCACGTTCTTGCTCCCAAGCTCCAGTACTTATGACCTCTACCTACTTCCTTCTTAGCCCCTTACATGGGTTGATTTGAAAAACGCTTCCAACAGCAGCCTCATGCCAGGCACTGTTTTAGGCCTTAATCATACCTACTGAGTTAACGCCCACAACAGCACTTTTCACATGGAGAAACTGAAGCACAGAAAGGCAGTGTAGCCCTTTGTTTCCTCCCCAGACTCTTCTGCATTTGCAGCCTACCTTTGATCTTGATTTTTCTGAACACACCACAGACTTTTACTCCAGGCATTCCCACTTGCTAGTCCTTCTGCCTAGAGCAGTTCTTCTCAAACTTTGCTGTGGCGCAGAATCACCCAGAGGACTTGTTGGACTACAGAAAGCAGGGGCCCCACCCCCAGAGTTTCTGATTCAGTAGGGCCATAGTGGGACCTAAGTATTTAAAGTTCAAACAAGGTCCCAGGTGATGCTGATACAAGCAGGGACAACACTTTAGCATAAACCATTCTTCCCTCCTCACCCCACCCCACTTGCCCAGTAAACTCTTAGCTGGTGAGATTTCCTCCAAGTTTCAGCTTACAAGACTCCTGATCCCTATCCTCTCCCAAGTCTCAGCTTACAAGACTCCTGATCCCTATCCTCTCTCGCCCCAGTGTGTTCCCCAGTGTCTGGCGCCTCCTGCCTTCTAACGCTTGTCTGACCCTGTGTACCTTACTGGACTTGATTGTTGAATCGTCCCTCTTTCCTGCCAGACCAGGAGCTCCCTGTCTTTCTTTGCTCATGCCTGTGTCCCCACACAAATCAATGCCTGGCTTGTGGTAGGTGCTTAGTAGGTTATTTGTCAAATGAATTAAATTGCAAGGGGAGAGGTCGGGGCTTGGACATGCAGGTTAGGAAGTTCACAGCACACAGCTGACCATTAACACCAGATGAACAAGTGAGTATGCTGGACAGAGCTGAGGGCAGCGCCAGGAGGGTAACATATATGCATTACTGGGAGCTTTCAACACCTGCCAGTTTCCAGGCCCCACTCCAGACCAGCTAAACCAGTGTCAGTGCAGAATTTTCAAAGCTCCCTGGGTGATTCTAGGGGACAGTTGGGGTGGAGAACCGCTGGCAGAGATGGGAATGGCCCAATAGGGCAGGCAAGATGACCGAGTTCAAAATCTGGCTTTCCTCCTGTCTAAGCCAAGATAACCATTGCCTGCCTCACAAGATTACAGTGAAGACTCGTGAATTAATACTTGTAACACTCTGGAACAAATCCTAGCACAGAGTAACCACTAGAAGCTTTTGTTAAATAAAACAGCAAGGCGCAGAACTTAGCCCTGTGGACTTTGCATGGAGGGAAAGTTTCCAGTCACCACTGAGGCAAGCCCCAGTGTACAAATAACTTCAAATATAAGAGTCAGCGCAAAGCCAATTCCTACTAGGTGGAGGTCAAATACATACCAGATTTCCACATTCTCTAGGCTGCCATACCACTCCATCCCTGACACCACTCTTTCTCTACTCAAAACTCTTCCCTCCCTAGTTTGGGTTCAACAATTCTTGCAACATCTCACAGAACTCACGAACTATATTTGCAGATAAGTGGTATTTTAAGGAAGTAACAGGGCACAACTCAGGATCAAGATCAACAGGCTGCAACTCAGGATCAGAAAGCATGTAGGCAAAGTCTCCCTTCTTCAGTGGAGGACAGCTCTCTCAGCTCCTTTCGGTAGTGCAGGCCTCCTCTCAGCCCCCTCGGGACAGGCTTCTCTTGACCTTACCATCTGTCAGCATCAGCTCTGCCATTGGGCCCCTCTGGGCCTGTCACCATCCTCAGTGTTACAGCCCTTGACCCGTGTTGCAGCTCTTTTAGGAGATCCGTTGTCTCCTCTGTCTCTGCTTCTCCTCTCTCTTTGCATCCTTCTGCTTTTCCCTGCTGTTTCTCTTCCTACTTCTTTCTGTCTGAAGAACCTCTGTGGTGTTGGCTGCATATATACACAACTCCTTGTTACTTTCAAGGCATGACCTTCCCTATAGTGGGGGCAATCCCATCTCAGTAGGCCATGGACACTTCATTTGCATAGCAGGCTATAGTCACCTCATTTGCATAGTCCATAGTCACTTTGTTTGCATTGGTACATTGACCAATCCCTGCAAGATGCGTACCAATCACAGAACAGGCTGTAGCCCAGGACCAGACAAAAAGGTTGTTTACAGCTTACCCAGAAAATGTCAGTCAACCTAAAAAAAAGTGATTAATCCCTGGGGTAGAAAACTAGGGCAAAGGTAACTCCTCAGGGCTTAGGGGAAAACTCTCTCAAGCTGTTTTTTCCAAAGAACCACGGCAAAAGGCCACATAAAGGAAGTCATTTCACTATAACCAGTATTCCTCTTCCCCTTTCTTTGAATGTGCCTCTCATTGTCACTTCATGCCATCTCTGCCATCTCTCCCACCAGTCAACAAGGATGTGTAGGATATTTATGCCTGGAGATTCATACTTCTCTCTCCCCATTTACCCTTGCAGAGAGTCCCTGGGGGCTGCCTGTGGTGGCTGATGGCCCAGCTTCCTTTGCAAAGGAGGTGATGGCAGAGCTGGCCAGTCTGGAGTTAGAAAACAAATCATGGCCTAGAGGTAAGACCCCCTGTCCCATCTGCAGAAGAAGGGGCAGGAATGGTGGAGGCCCAGAGCCTCCAACCTGTAGGAAGAGGGAGGGTACATAGTCTGGGAGTCTGGACAGACCATCTGAGGTTGGGAGGTGGGGGACACAAGTGGCCAGAGCCTCTAGAGGGTGCCTGGGGCTGGGGCCTGGCCTACAGAGGGCTGGCCTTCTCACTCAGGCAGCTTGCCAGCCCCCCATCCCTAAGACCCCTAACCTCCTCCACCAGCTGTCTCCATCCCTTACGTACCACCACCTTCAGAATAGGAAGAGGAAGGCTAATAAGAATAGTGATATCTGTAGAGTCCTTTCTCCATGTCCATATTTCTTCCTTATATTCATGATCTTATTTAATGCTCACAGCACTGCGGAAGATTAATTGCTCCTACTTTGCAGGTGTGGAAACCAAGGCCTAGAGCTATTAAATGGCTTCCTCAGTGCCACACAGGTCGAGAGTGGCAGTGCCAAGAGTATTGTGGGGAAGTGGGGCAGACGCAAAATAGTCTCCTGGGGAGGTGCTGGGGAGGTACAAAGCATCTCCATCCTCCTCCCACAGTTAAAAGAAGAGGGAGGTTGTGCTTAAGGGTGACTGCCCCTTACTGGGGGCAGTGGCCCAATGACCAGGAAGGGATAGTGGGTGGCTGATGATATAGACAGACCCTGAGGCAGCAAGAGGCATGTGACCAATTCCTTAGGTAATATCACCACCAGCATGGTTGCCATGGAGTCACCAACTCATGGTGACCTTGCGTGTTGTACAGTAGAACTGTTCCATAGGCTTTTTAAGGCTGTGACCTTCCGGAAGCAGACTGACAGGCCTTTCTTCTGAGGTGTCCCTGGGTGAGTTCAGTTAGTAATTGAGCGCTTAACCACTTTGCACCACCTAGGGACCCCTGGCTATATCACAGCAGGAGCAAATTCCCCAGGATATTTCATGCAACCCCACTTCCTCCTGCCTTAATCCCATAGTCCCTGACACTGAACCACTGGTCACCTCCATCAACCCAGCAGGGAGGGTGGCACTTCCAAAGCCAGGGGAAGTGATCTGATGATAGCTTCCTTGGCTTCTTTTGTCCCCCTCTAGGCTGGAGCCCGAGGCATGGTGATCTCCCCTGGGTTGGGTCGTGAGCAGGTGGGAGTCTAGGCCTACCTGAACCTCTTCCTAGGGTGTGGACAGTGTCCGAGCCCCCACGGAGAGCAGGCTGGGCTTTATCTGATAGGTGGAGCAGACAACAGTGGGATTTTCAGGGAAGGAGAGATGGCCCCTCACTGGGTATGTGGAAAACAGTACCTGGAAGTCAACTGTGTGAGGAGGCCCCGATCATGAACTTGTCCTCTAAACGGGTTCCTGACACCCAGGATGAACACCAGATGCCAGAGCTTTGGCTATGGGTGGAAGCAGTCCAGGGCAGAGCAGAAGTCAAGGCCAGGAACCAGAGCCCCCACAGCACGGAGGGCTAAGCCAAAGGCTATGTATTCAGGCTATTCCAGATACCATCTGGACAGCGCTGGACAGGATCCAGGATTCAACCACTTCTTAAACCTCCACTGCTACTACACTCAGTCACACCACCCTTTTTTTTTTTCTTCCTACATTATTGCAGTATCCGCCAAATACCGTAAGCACATTTCTGCCTTAGGACCTTTGCACTTGTGTTTCCTTTTGCAGACCTATAATCCTGTCCCCCAGATCTTTGCATGCCTGAGTCCTTTGGGTCTTTACTCAAAAGCCTCCCTTTTGGGTAGGCCTTACCTGACCACTCTATCTGAAATTTAAAACCCCTCCCCTAACATTTCACATTTCCCTGCTTTATTTTTTTTCTCATCAGCCCTTACTGCTGTCCAGCCTATCATACATTTTACTCATTTATCTTGCTTATCACGTAAGCTTCCTGAGAGTAGGGATTTCAGGCTATTCTGTTCATCACAACATCCCCTGGCCTAGGAGAGTGTCAAACACACCATAGGTGCTCAGAAAACATTGCTGAGTTGGGGGGATGGCGTAAGTCATCACTGGGCCATATAGTCTGGGTTTTCAGGGTGGGCAGGGAGTCCCAAGATATGGGAAGACCTGAGCTGGCTCTGCCTGGGGAGGGTAGAAAGTGCGAAGGTGTTGTGGGGAGGGAGGGTGCTCATCTGTCCCAGCCACACAGTTTCACCAGAAGTGTGTTTACTAAAAGGGTGGTGTGACCAGAGGCCTCCTGGAGAAACCCTTGAGCCCCCTGGGCGTGCATTCTTGCCTTGCCTTTCACTACTGCTGTGAGCTTGACAGGTGACCTTGTGTCTCAGTGGCTTAGCTTCCTCATCTGTCATAGACAGTTAACAATAGTGCCTACCACACAAGGTTGTTATGAGGGTAAACTGAGCCGACATTTTGTAAAGTTCTCAGAATGGAGCCCAGTATATAAGTGCTTTAGAAGTGTTTTGTAACTTTTAAAAATATTAAGTGGCCAGACTTCCTCTCATTTTTAATCAAAAACACCTTGTCATTAAAGCAGCTAAAATGAAACATTAAATATTAAATAAGTCATGCATATGTATTAATGGAATAGCCAGGTGGTTCATGTTGCCACCTTTGTTACCAGTCCTGGCCTGGAATCAGGAGGGCTTCCTGGAAGGAGGGATACCAGGGCTGCAACCTGAAGCATGAGGAGAAATTGGCCCAGAGAACGGGGAGGAGAGCGCTCGGGGCAGAGGGAACCAAAGGTGCAAAGGCCCAGAGATCTGGGTCTGATAGAGGGCCTGGGCAAAGTTAGGTATGGCCAGAAGGTAGCAAGGAGGTGGTGAACAGAGATGTTAGTGTGGAGATGTGTCTGACTTGTTTCTTTCGCATTTGGATATTCAACCCTTGAGCACCTACTGTATGTTGGGCACTGTTCTGGGTGCTGAGGAAACATTGGAGAACAAACTGTACAGAAGTCTGTGCCCTGGAGGATCTGACCTTTGAAGGGGAGAAACAGATTATTCACAAGTTAAACGAGTAAAATACATGGTCTGTTCAGTCAGAATTCGACTCAATGGCAATGGGTTTAGTTTTTATAGAAGGTAGCAGATGCTCTGGAGAAAATATTGCCGGGATGGGAGTTAGGGTTTAGTAGAAGTAAATATTTAATACAGTGGGCAAAATTAGGAAGGCCTCAGTGAGAAAGTAACATTGGAGCAAAACCCTTGTTTAAAATGAGGTAAAGGTAGCAAGCCATTGATATCTCTGGCAAAGGTGCAGTCTTTTTTTTTTTTTTTTAAATGAAAGATAATTAAATCATGAGAAATGGACATATATTTTACATTCGAAATAAAATGGAACAAAAATGCATATATGCTCAATGGTTAAATGTGAAATCCTACATATTCACAGTTAGTCTGTTTCTTTTGATTGAAGTCTTCTCTCAGACCATTGCTCTTTCTGCAGTTTCTAAGACTGAGACTAATTATTAATCTTGGATTTACAACATGGCTCTTTCTTTTCTAAGCAGAGGATGACATCATCATTCCCCTCCAGTTGTTTCTACCAGATAAACTGTCACTCTTAACCTATCACTCCACTGCCATGACAGCCTCAGTCTCACAATGTCCTGGCCTGGTCCCTCTGTTTCACCGTCAGCTGGCCATTCATTTCTGTAATCCAGAGTGTCCCTCCGTCTCACATTCATAAACCTGCACAACGGGAGCCTAAACACACCTTTAACATGATGATTTGACTCCTAGTTTTACATCTAAACCCTCCTCAAATGCTCTCATTCGTAATTACACCATATTGTAGGTGTGCTGAATTTTTAAAGATAACAGCATTTGTTTTTACAGCTTGAGTCAGGACTGGCTGCTAATGGATTTCGTCTCTAGGACCAAACAAATTGATGAGTGTGGGCTTGAGACAGCGTTTGGACTTAAAGAGAATAGAGATGGCCTAGCAGTGTCAGCAGTGGGAGCGGTAAGGGAAATCAAGACGCTGCCAACTTGGCAACAAAAATTTAAGATCAGAATGATGGCTTGCCTTTATCGGGCATCTTTGGGGAATGAATAAATTCACACAAATTAAGATTCCAAACAGCCAGGTTTTTTTATTACTTCCTTTTTAATTGTTAGGTGGGAAACCAGATAATCCCACTTATAGAAGTGAATGTAAAGTATGGGTAAGTGAGCCCTGAAAGAGAGTCTGAGAGACTTTCTAGGCTTAAAGTCCACAAGCCTTAGTGCGTGAACTTTGGCTTCAAAATTGTATTGCTTGGTTGATTGTTCATTTAGACTATTGACAATTTGGATGCTCTTTTTTTTTATTTTTAAACCAAAATTCCCAGTTCTTGATCCTGCTGATAACCTGCCTGGGTAAGTTTCCACTCCCTCCACCTCCCATCCTGCCACCAGCCCATCAATCCAGTTCCCAGTGCAGATCCTGGCAGTTGCACATGAGCCTGAGACCACACCCATGTTTCCACAGGGACCCACTCTCTCCGCTACCACTACCTGGCCCTGTCAGAGCCAGGCCCGGGCCTCCCCCAATTTCTGGCTGTGGGCTATGTGGACGACCAGCCCTTCATCCGGTATGACAGTCGCGTGGGCAGGGCCCAGTCCCAGGCCCCGTGGATGGTGCTCGTGGACGCCCAGTACTGGGAGAGGGAGACCCAGAAGCAGAGGGGCTGGGAGAAGGTGCAGCAGGTGGAGATGTGGACCGTGATGGGCTACCACAACCTCAGCAGCGGTGCGTCTGGGCGGGGCGTCTCGGAGGACTGGCGGGGCGGGGCAGGACGTCAGGGCTACGGTCGGGCGTCTGGGCGGGCTGTCGGAACGGGGCGGGGCCGTCAGAATGAGAATCCAGGGCGGCAACGGGGTGTCTGGACCCGCTTGGCGAGTTTGGACATCTGGGCCCGCTGGCGGGGTAGGGCGGGGCGTCAGGGCAGCTGTGGGGCTTCCCAGCAGGCTGGCGGACCAGGGCATCCGGGAGGCACAGCGCCAGTCCCGCGTCCCTGCTTCTCACCTCTGTTCTTCCCTTTCCCCTCTTTGCTTTTGGAGAGGGGGTCCCACTCTCTCGCACACTGTGGACGCTAAATCTCCAGGCAACTCATGCTTGTCCACTAGGTGGACAAATGCTGGTCAGCCTCCTCGACAGGCAGGGAACCCCTTCAGAGGTCGAGGCTTCTGATGCTGGGCATTTGAGTCTCCTCCCGCCCTAGCCAAGCAGGGGAGAGAGAGCTTTCAAAATCGGTTCTGGCTCCAGCTGCCATCCCACGGGCCAGCGTAACCAGAGTCCTGCCGAGCTGGGGGCCCAAGATGCCACCCCATCTCCTCATCCTTGCCTCCCCCTCGACTGCCCAGGGTTCCGTGTCTCACTTCCCACCCCCTCCAAAAGCTTCAAAACGCACCCTTTACATTTCCCTTAGCCACTATCTCTACCAGATGATAAGAACTAGGCAGACAGCTGAAAACCTGGGTGAAGAGTGAGACAGACGCAGGCCAGGCCCCTGCTCTGTCAAATCGATTCTCAGTGAGACACAGGGCATTTCTCTCAGCTTCTACTTCCTCAACTCTGAAATGAGTGGGCTCGTGCCCACTGCCAGGGATGTTGCAAGAATTGAATGAAGTAGAGTGTGGAACACAGCTTGAGTGTTAGTTTATCCTAACACTCAAGCTGAGACACCCAAATGATGGAACCAAAAACCATAGGTCACCAGAGGCCTCAAAGAAGTAGGGCATAAGGGAGTGAGATGTTCCTGCCCTGACCTGGGTCACGGAGCAGTCCCGTGGCTGGAGCTCAGGGGAACCAGCCCAGGGCCTCCAGGATAAACATGAACAGCCACCCCTCCACCCTCCCCACCCCCCATCTTTCCCACCCCCATATCACCGTGATAACAGCCAAGCTTACCAGTTTTCACATTTTAACATCTCTGAAATCAGGCTGTATTAGTCTTACCCACAGAGGACATCTTACACTCATTAAAATAAAACAAAAACACCATTGCCCTCCAGTCCATCCCAACTCACAGTGACCCCATCTGTTACAGAGTAGAGCTGAGCTCTGTGCGGGGGTTTTCTTGGCTATAATCTTTATGAAAGCAGATCACAAGGGCTTTCGTCCGTGGTGCTGCTGAGTGGCTTCAAACCACCAACCTTTTGTTTAGTAGATGAGTACAAACTGCTTCCTCCACCCAGGGACCTATCTTACATTCATAAGTGGCAGATTTTTTTTTTTTTTCTATCTTAGTGGCATATAAAATAACACTGTGTCTTAAAGTTATGGAATTGGGTGTTCTTCCCAGATAAGAAAATGGGGGTGCAGAGAGGCCTGGCAGGTTGCTCAGCCCTAGCTGTTCGTGAGAATTACCTGGGGAGCATTTAAAAAAACACTGATGTCCTGCCCCTCCACCGCTTCAGAGGCCCCATGGTAGTAGCCCCTTGCTGACCATTGCCATCTTGCTTGGTGTATCCAGGCAAGCACAGCGCTCAGCGTATGTTTGGCTGCGAGATTCAGGAGGATGGCCGCTCCAACAGTTTCTGGCAGTTTGGCTTCAACGGGCAGGACCACCTGTCATTGGACCTGGATACACTGAGCTGGGTGTCAGCCCATCCTGTGGCCTTACGAACAAAGCGCTGGTGGGAGACAGAGCGCTGCTACGCCCAGTACGACAAGGCGTATCTGCAAGGCCTCTGCCTCACCTCGCTGCGCAGGTACCTGGAGCTAGGAGGCCAGAGTCTGACTCGCACAGGTAAGGACATTAAAAAAAAAAAAAAACCCATTGCTGTTGAGTTGATTTTGACTCGTAGTGGCCCCACAGGACAGAGTAGAACTGCCCCACAGGGTTTCCAAGGATCGGCTGTTGGATTCAAACTGCCAACCTTTTGGCCCATGGCAATTGAAAAAGCAGTCTTCATGCCTCACATGTGCGAGCGCCATCGACTTTACAGATAGGCCTGTGAGGGTGGTGAGAATAGACTGCCATCCACCTCTCAGAGAAGCCTCCAGAGGCCCAGAAATGCAGCTGACTAGCAGCATAGCAGGACGAAAGCCCCAACCTCTTACTGTCAACCCGGTGCTTTTGACCCGGAGTGAGGAGTTCTGAGGTCTCCTCTGCTGCAGTGTGGTCTTCAGTAGTTAACCCCTTAACTCTGGGACTCAGTTTCTTCGTCTGTGAAATGAGTGGGTTAAACCAGGTAGCTCATGAAGTTTGAGGTCTAATGTCCTGTGGTTCTGCTCCTTGGGAAATTGTCCCAGTGGATGGCATCTATCACCAGGCCAGTCCCTGGACCAGAAAAGCTGAGGCCCCTCATCCCCATCCCTTCCCACCCCTACCCCTCCTTGTGATAAACTTGCTGCTCAGGCCCCAGGCTCATTCACCACAAATGTCCTAAACTTCTCCTAACCCTAAACAGCAGGGCTGGAGATACAGGAGTTACATGTCTCCAAGGCACAAGAACTGGGACCGACAGTAGGGAAATGGGTGCTTGGGGATGCTGAGGAGTGGAGGAGGCCTTTTGGGCTGAGGTAGTCAGGGAGGCTGCCTGGTGGGTGGAGCTGAGTCAGAGCACCTAGCATACCATTCATGGTTTTTGACTGAATTGGGAATGTGAATCTGCTGAGACAATAGGGAAAACACTCCTAGAAAGGAAGACAAAAAGGAGGACAGGACAAATAAAGTCAGGAGGAAATGATGTGATTATGCGAGCAGAGGGTGGTGGTTCAGAGCTCAGGCGCTGGAGCCCAGTCTCCTCAACCAGATCCAGGCTCCATGACTTGCTGGCTGTGTGATCTTAGGCAAGTAACTTGCCCTCTCTGTGCATCAGTTCCCTCCTCAGTAAAATGGGGATGGTAATAATAGCACCTGCCTCCTGCAAGTACCATATCGGTGTATGTTAAATAAGTGTTGAACTCTCAGTCAACACCAGGCTTCATTCTAGGCCCTTTACTTGAATTATCTCATTAAGTCTTGGAACAATCCTGAGAGGAAGGAACCATTAATCCCCATTAAGCCTTGAGAGACAGGGGTTAAGGGGCCTCCCTCAGGTTGCACAGCTAGAAAAGTGTCGAGCTGGGTTGCAACCCCAGGCTGTCCGACTGCAGGACCCACACTTTAGCCAGCCTAGTTCTGAGGTCAGGAAAGGGTCATGTAAAAATGGCATGGCAGAGATGTCTGACCTCCTCTAACTTCACAAGGGGAAAGGAGAATCAAGAATGGCCACACAGAACTCACAGACAATATTCACAATTATGAAGTTTATTAGGAAAGGAACAGGTTACAATTCAGGCTCAGGAATGTTCAGGATACAGTTCTTTAATCAGGACAGCCACTTCTCAGCTGTGCCCAAAGGCATGCCTCTCTCTGGCCCCTCCGCCTCTGTCCCACTCCGGCAAGTGTTACAGAGCTCTGTTAGCTCTGCTGATAAGTGCTGGGGGCACCCCACTCTACCAGTAAGCCTCAGTCTGAAGGTGTTCAGCTCTCTGGCTCCATGGGTCAGCATACCCAAATGTAGCCACCTTGCTCTGTGGGCCAGGAAGCCCACCACACCACCTCCTGCCAGTCTCCAGGTTCGGCTGCTTCTGCAGCTGCTGTTTCTCTGCTACTGCTTTTCACCATCTCTCACTGTCTCTGGTGTTACAACTCTCTCTCTCTCTTAGCCTCCTAGGTCTGGAAGGTCCCAGGACAGGTATCCCAGGTCCAAGGGACATGCTTCACTCCTAAAACCCAGTGCAGTCGAGTCGATTCCAACTCATAGTGACTTCCTAGATCTTCTTTTTTGGTGGTGGTAGGCACCCCCACTGCTCTGGGATTGACTACTCTTTTAAGCCTAACAGGATGGCAAGACTGATCAATCCCCTCATTAGTGTTCCATACACCTTATTTGCATGGTCTCACTCCCACAAGGGTGCCATACACCTTATTTACATTATTAGCAAGCTATCCAATCCCCTTGGTGGGCCACAAGTACCTCACCTGCATAATCCTCACCCAATCATTTGGTAGGAGTTTAAAAGACTATGGCTAGTAGGGCCATATTAAGTAATTTACTGCACCACAGATCACAGCCTTGCCTTCATGTTACAAACATTTATTAGGTATCTACTGTGTGCAGGAAGTCACAGGGAAATATGCAAAGCTCTGAGAAAACTCTAGGGTCACTGTGGGAAGAAAGGGAGCAGCTGTGTCCGTACAGGAGCCAACAGCCCCAGTCAGGACCCTCTTCGGGGGTTGGGGATGGGAAGTCACACCTCCCATGTAGGAATTCTCAGGACAGTGCCTCATTGGGTCAGTTGCTGATGGGTCCCCTGTAGCTCCCCTGGAGAGAAACCCTAATCCCCACATCCTACCTGTCCTCCACCCCTGGATGATGGCAGAGGCACCCAGGATAAAGACGTGGGGATTAGGATGGGCAGAGAGTAGCTGCTCACCAGCCTTTCTCCCCTCCTCCTCCTCCTTTACAGAGCCACCCAAGGTACAGGTGACATGGCACATAGGCCAGGATGGCAGGGTCACACTGAAGTGCTGGGCCTTGGGCTTCTACCCACAGGACATCTCCCTGAGCTGGTGGCTGAGGGGAGAGGAGCTGGCCCTAGAGACTGAGCACGTGGAGACGCGTCCCAGCGGGGATGGCACCTACCAGAAGTGGGCAGCCGTGCAGGTGCCTGCTGGGGAGGAGTCCTGGTACACCTGCCACGTGCAGCACCCGGGCCTGAACCATACACTCACCATGACCTATGGTGAGGAGTCGCAGTTTGGCTGAGCAGGGGGAGAGAAGGGGTAGAGAGGAACCCCACAGCACCTGGATGCAGCTTTGTGGCTGGGGGGGGACACCCCCTCTTCTCTGCCTTCCTTAGAATCACCGTCTCATCCAAGACTTATTGCCGACTTGGTTATCTTCAGCATCCTGGTCACCATATCCCCAGTGGCTGCAGTTGTGATCTGGATCAAGAAGAAACCTTCAGGTTAGTGGGAAGAAACAAAGGAGTGGAAGGCATTCCTGGCTGGTCCAGCCCTATAGGGAGGAATATTCTGCTCTCCTTCCTCCACCCAGAACTATTCTCACCAGGGGAGCAGCAGCTTCTACTGAGATTCCCCTGCTTCCCCCCCCCTCAGAAAAGCCCTCAGCCCCAGCACCCCATCCCGCATCCAGACACCTCTCTCTGGACCCTGTGGATCCCACAGTCTCGGAGAGACCACTAGGCGTGACTTTGGAAAGGGTTCAGAAGGAGAGGGAGTGGGACAGTGGCCTAGGGGCCACCTCACCTTTCTCCCCTTCTCTGCCCACCACCAACCTAGTATCTTGTTCTGTGTTCTTTTTTTCCCCACAGCCAGGGATAAGGAATCTTACCAGCAAGCCCCAGGTGATTTGTGGGATGGGGAAGGGTTGGGGAGAGGAACCCCTAGGGGCTGGAGATGCTCCCAACCTATGACTGAGATGCCTTAGAGCCAAAGATGGGGGCGGGAGGAGGAGGTGGGCTGCATTCCCTGTCTGTAACCCCAGTCTCAGCTCTCTGCCCCATCGAGCTGTCCTGGACCATCCCCTGCAGGGTAGAGAGAGAGGAGCGAGCCCTGACTGTGTGGGAGGGCGTGGGGATCACTCTGAAGAGCCACTGCCTGAATTTGGAGGAGCACCTGGGAGAGGGCCAGTGTCACCTGCATCCTTTCTCTTTGCAGGTGAAGAGGACCTCCATAAATCCCAAAGCACCTCAAGAGTAGTGACTACTCAGCATCTCTGCTGACCAAAGCTCACTGTTACAAGACCTAGGAGGTGTTTGGAGGGGGCCTGGAGACCACCAAGCTCTTCTCATCCCATCAGCCTGGTTTCAAGTGGTCTGGGTCACTGAGTTAAGCATTGTCATCTTCCTTAAGTCCTTTTAAAAATCCAGTTGTTTCCTGTTGGGAGGGTGGGGAAGAGGGCAGTAGTAATCATTCTGCAGATACATTTGACACTTGACAATTTGCAGAACGATTTCATTTAAGTGTAAATCGCACTTGACTCTTGAAGACATCCTGTAAGTTTGGCGATGTTATTCTCATCCCCACTTCCCCAACATAGACACCAAGGCTTAGGGCAGTTAAGGAAGAATCAGAATACTAGGAGTTATAGGGCGCATCCTACATTCATATGCCAGCATCTGGAAGAATCGCCTCTTTTTATAGATATGTTCTTGTATGTATGTACGTATGATCTCCTTTCATAAAAAAAATAAGAGTGTTGAGGGGTGTGGGGGGGCCTGGGAGGTAATGAGTGTATGTGGATGTACGTAGGGGTGTGAAGGGGTAGAGTTGACTGTCCGTGTTTGTGTGAGAAGAAAATCATCCAAATTTCTTCAGCTAACCCTGGGCAGCTAGAGGATGAGAAACGACACGGTACATATTTTGTACAGGTTTGAATTTTTACAATGAGCACCTGTTACTTTTACCATAAGGAAAAGACCTTTTTTGCTGTGTCCTGTGGAAATGCTTTAAGTGTGTGATCTGGGGGAAGGCCCACCCTCACCTTGCCTGCATTTTCAGCAAAGCAGAAACCCATGTCTGCTTTGTGAACAAGAATCTCTGTGGGGCTACACGTCTTTGTTTATTTAGAAAGAGTCACAGCCTCAGTCACAGGCCACATGATGCATAAAGCCTGGGATTCGGACACAGAGGAGGTGAGAGCCCTGGGGAGGAAACCTCCACTGTCGTGAGTGCCCAGAGGACCTCAGGGCCAGCTCGTGCCCTCTCATCCACCCAGGAGGAAACTTGAGGCCAATCCCTTCCAGGGCATCCTCTCCCTCTCCCACCCAATTCATTCCTGCCCCCAGAGAGCCAGCTTAGACCCGAAGGCATGAGGGAACCTCCGTGTAGGAACTTCTGAAACTCCGTGTCCTACAGCTCTGACAGAACACAGCCCAAGGACATGAGAGACTTTTGACTCTAGAAAAAGTTTCAGCCTGCTTTGGTGGACTGCATGACCTCAGCAGCGAGCTGTCAGATTTTATTGAAAGACGTGTCTTAAATGTCTCTCTCAGTGACACTGTCACAAACTGTGTATACTGTGCTGATTGATCATGTGCCAGACAGGATTCTAATCACTTTACATGTACTGTGCAGTAGAATTAATAACGCTGTGCTACAGGGGAAGGAACTGAGGCCCAGAGAGGTCAAGTGTCTGTCCCAGGGTCCCACAGCCCTGAGAGCCGGGATGTGAGGTCACACAATCTGGCTGCAGTCTGGGTGCCTCACCACTGAACCAAAAGCCTCAATTACCGCTGCACCATTCTGTAAAAGGGTAGGTAAGTACAGATCTACAATCCCTTATCCATAATTCTGAAATCCAAAAACCAGGTTTAATTTTGGGATCAAAACATAACCCAAGCCGAAGTCACGCTATTCACACTCTATTTGCTCCCTTTAGTGTGCCTCTTCACAGTTTTCTGCAGAAATATTTATGTATTTGGTTATGGGGTATCACCCCATGCCCCTCTGGAAATGTTAAGTAATATCCAGCATCTGCATTTCGGTACTTTCTAAAGTCCAAAGAATTCTAAATTCAGAAATAGGTCTGGCCCCAGGGATTATGGACGTGTATTAATAAGGTTTTGTAGTAATAAACATGTTTTACTTTGGTTGGTAGAAGCACAGTTGTCTGGCTGTACCATATGACTGGGATCCTGGCCCAAGGCAGGTCTATCCCCCCACCACCAAGGAGAAGTATGAGTACCCAGGTGGATCCTCAGGGTTCCTTCAGTCCAAACGTACTTAGGGCCTCCTGAGCAGAAGAGGAATTTTCTTCCATGGGGGCTTCAATGTGTTTCGGGAAAAACAGGTTGGAAGAGGTGTTCCTGGCTGGCCACATCTCACTTCCCAAATGCTACAGCTGTGCCATTTTCTGTGCTGCTGCCCCAAGACTTCAGGCTCCGCAGATCCCCAGACCGCAGCAGACCTTACCCATCTCCCACCGCCAGCCTTGAGTCCTGCCCAGACAGGCACAAACCTTCGACCCATGGGTTACAGGGCTTTTTTGATGAAGTTTTGTAGAACTGAAGGGAGCCTGAGACAGAGGCACCTCATTCCACTGTGTCTCACTTCTGTGAAATGCGAGCCTTGGGCTGAATGCGGTGTTGAAGTTCCCTTCCAGCTTTGCACTTCTCTGTGTCCAGGACCCTGAATATCTATGGGGCTTTGGGATGGTAGAACCATCTCTTCCAGATAAGGAGAAAGGGCAGACAGGGGTCTTGGGCTGGTACGGTACCATATTCACACCATGGCCCCTACAGGACAGCAGTAGAGCCCAGGCTGCATGCCACCCAAAGAGTAGGGTCCCTTCATCTTTCCAATTGACCTCATTGGTAACTTGGTTTAGAAACTGCCTAAGAGCAAGGACCTTGCCCTTTGTATCTGTCCTGGAAATGCATCAGCAAACCCTTGTTTTTGGACTTCCTGGACTTTTCCTCTGGCTTTCCTAACATTGGTCGGTGGTCAGCGTAGGCCCCTCTGTCCACCTGGCCGCCGACCTTCTCCCTAAGGTATGCCATCCCCAAGGAGAGAGCTCCAAGAACAGACTGGTGGACAGGGAAGGCTTCAACCAGAAGTGCCCAAAGGAGAGGGGACAGGGTCACTATACCATTGCCCTTTCCTGGGGGGCCATTCCTCTGCTTTCCTGAGTCCTACTCAGCCCTTCTCCAAATGCAGCAGCGCACACTCTGACTCTTGTCCGGAAGGGCCATCAGAATCTGCCGCCTTCTCCCTCTGCTGCCGTCTGACCCTTGGAGTGTCTGTGTCTCATCATTCCTTAACTGAATTATGAGATCCTTGGTATCCTTCAGGCCACTGCTTTAACTTTCTCCCTTACAGGATAGTGAGTATTCATAAAATATATTTTAGAACTAATGGGGTCCTAGAGAGCACCTCTACAAGCCGCTGATAATTTTACACACACCCTCACCCTATTACGCTGCTTCGCTCTGTTGAAGTTGTGCAGCCTCTCTCTTACAGAATTTACCATTGCTTATGTAAGTTTTTTTTTTTTTTTTTTTTGGTTTTTATGTAAGAGTCATTTCTGCCCAGGCTGGGAGCTCTCTAGAGTGCACATCTTTCACTCATTTAACACTCACCCGGCTTATATTAGCCTACGTCTCTTGCACCTGCCAAAATGAGGGTGAACATGATCTGACCACCACCACATACCAATTAGTACATGAACCCAGGGGTTTGGAGTCTAATTCCATGGAGGGGATAACAAGCCTGGAAAGCATGGAGGTCCCCTCTGAAGCATTTCTGTTTACCCTTTTTATGGTGTTATGGAAGAAGGCAGTCGTTGTTATGTGCCGCTGAGTGAATTTTCAACTCATAGTGACCCCATCTGACAGAGCTGAACTGCCCCATAGCGTTTTCTAGGCTGTAATCATTCTCACACGGACCTTCTGAGTGCATTCAATCCTCCAATTTTTCAGCAGCCAAGCACTTAACCATCGTGCCACCAGGGCTCCTTTTGGCCTCATTTCCGTGTCCCTGCTTAGCCGTGGCTGGTCAGCAGTCTCAACCAAAGACAAGTGCTCCAGGCCCAGTTGAACCAGCCTGAACACCTGCCTCTCTCCAGTTGCTCCTTCAGCCACTCCTGCCAGGAGAGAAACGTGTGAGGGGACAGAAGGCAAATCCAGAGGGAATTCATCTTAGCCCTGAGTGTCCCTCCACAACCACCACAGTCTCCTGAGTGGGCAGGCAGGCAGGCAAGTGAGGAGGATTCTGAGCACTTTTGGAAACTGACAAGTGGCCTGAGAACCTGGCAGGGTCATGAGGGCAGCTTTGTAGGGGGTCTTCCTCTCTGTCCCCAGATGGAAGACTCTTGGGGAAATCAGCATCCTCATCCAGCAGGGCATAGACTTTGTGTCCTGAGGGCTCTGCCACCTGGCTGCACCTGAGTACTGCTTCCCTTAGCCCTGAGGAGAGCTGGCACTGGCTCAACTCCAGGAGCTCCACCCACAACCTGCCCCTCACTCCCCCCTCATCCAGCCTTCCAAGCCCAGTAATCACCCCTACCCTGATTTCCCCACAGTGCAGGGTCTGCCGTGCAAGGGGGGCAGGCCATGATCTTCTCCACTAATGGATCTAACTCAGCTTTCTGGTCCTTAAGCAACCCTGAGATACATCCACACTGTCATGGATTGAGTTATGTCCCCCCAAAAATATGTGTATCAATTGGGCTGGGCCCTGATGCCCGGTATTGTGTGATTTTCCTATATGTTGTAAATCCTGCCTCTATGATGTTAATGAGGGAGGATGGGCAGCGGTTGTGTTAGTGAGGCAGGACTCACCCTACAGGATTGGACTGTGTCTTAAGGCAATCTCTTGAGGTACAGAAGATGGGGGGGGGCAGCGTGCTCATACCACCAAGAAAGCAGCACCAGAAGCAGAGGGCATCTTTTGGACGTGGAGTCCCTGAGCCTGAGAAGCTCCTCGACAAGGGGAAGATTGAGGACAAGGACCTTCCTCCAGAGCTGACAGAGAGAGAAAGCCGTTCCCTGGAGCTGACACCCTCAATTTGGACTCGTAACCTACTACTACACTGTGAGAGAGTAAATTTCTCTTTGTTAAAGTCATCCACTTGTGGTATTTCTGTTACAGCAGTACTAGATGACTAAGACACACACTATTGGCATAAATGTCTCCCCTTGACTAAGGTGGTGCAGCGGTGAAAGCATCCAACTGCTAATTGAAAGCTTGGCAGTTTGAAACCGCCAGTGGCTCTGAGGATGAAAGATGAGGCAGTCTGCTTCCCTAAAGATTCAAGACCTTGTAAATCTTATGGGTTGGGGTCACTATGTTACCGCGATTTCGTGAGTTAGAGCCGCCTGCCACAAATAGCCAATTCTTGAGACAGGTGAGGTAGAGTTTTATTAGATATACCAGTATACGGAGACAGAGGGGAATGATCTCCTCCTAAAGTCGTCTGTCTACCCAGACTACTGATGGGTTCAGGTTTTTAAGGGAAAAGGGGCCGTAAGTTTTAGGGACTTGTGGAATGTGCACTCTCTTCTGTTTGGTTTTGGTGGTCGTATCTCAAACATGTTGATCTTTTCCTGCCATTATCCCATCAGCTCAGGGGGCAGCTGGCGCCATCCTTCGTCTTATTTGACAGGGTTAGATCAATATCACTTGTTTTCCACAGTCTTAGAGGAAACATTGGTTAACAGTTAACCAATTGGGGAGCTAACATCAGGACCTTACTTGGAGGCAGGAATGGGCTAGGGGAGGGAAAGAAGACAGAAGAAAGAAAAAAAAAATTGGCTCAGGTGCTGAGCAGCCTGTTTCAACTATGAGTCAGAATCAATTTGAGGGCGATGGGTTTTTGGAGGAGGGTTTTGTAACTACTGTGGAGTTTAGTCCCAAATGGGCAACTTTTTACCCAAAAGGCAACCAGATTTATGGGAATTTCAGGCAGGAAGGAAGTGGGAGGAATGGAAAGCCTCGTAATAACAAATGAGTCAGGGACAGAATGAACCCAAGGTTTTCTCTAAAATCCAGAATGGTAGAATACCCTGCTTCTTAACTTCCTACATTCCTGCACTGAGGACTGGTGGCACGTGCTAGGCTGGTCCTGGCCAATGCTCTGATGAAGTACAAGGAGATCCCTGGGATTACGCTCTGAGGCTCAAGTTACATTTTCTCCCTCCCAGCTTCTGGCCAGAGGCCCTACCTTGTGGTTGGTCCCTGCCCCAGTGAAATGACCAAAGTGCAGGGACATCTTAATGCCAAGTTTTAAATAATAATAAATACCATGTACTAAAAGCTAAACATATGTCTACCTCTGGCCCAGTGATGGCACTCCTAAATCTTATGCCCAGCAAAAATGCACACTTAGGTTCACCGAAAGATACAGGGGGAAAGAGTTTTTCCTTAGGGGCCATTGCGGTTATGTTAATGCTGGTGGAATGATTTGGAAAAGGGTGCATAACATGAATGTAATCAATTACTGTATTGTACATGTAGGTATTGTTGAGATGGCATATGTTTTGTTCTGTATATTTTCACCACAATAAACTTGTTTTAAAAAGACAGATACAAGTGCTCATAGCACTGTTTGCAGTAGCTCCAAACTGGAAGTAATCCAAAACACCCATCAACAGAAGAACAGATAAACTTGGTGTGTCTACACAATGCAATATTATTTACATCAAAATGGAAATAATGTATTACTGCTTACAATGGCATGGATGGATCTCACGGGCATTATGTGAAATGAAAGAAGTCAACATAACAGCACACAAACATTACTATTAAAAAAAAAAAAAAAACCCCAAACCCATTGCTATAGTACCTGACGAAGTGTTTTTGAGCCACTTTCTCATTCTGTTTAGGTAATTCCTTTGCTTTTTCTTCTGAAACTGGCTGTTAGGGTACAATGTAACTCAGATCAATTTCACTTAAAGTATCTTTGGAGCCCTGCTAGTGCAGTGGTTAAGCGCTTGGCTGCTGACCAGGAGGCTGGCAGTTCAAATCCACCAGCAGCTCCTTGGAAACCCTATGTGGCAGTTCTACTCTGTCCTATAGGGCACTATGACACAATATCGACTCATGGCAACAGGTTTGGTTTGAGTTTAAAGTATCTTTAGCCTTTTCCCCACATTTTTCTTTATGCCACACTTCCTTATTGCCTTGGGCTAATAGAGGACCCAGTTGTCTCAAATCAGTGCCAGAGGCTTTCTTTATTTGGGCAGAGGGATTTCTTATCCTTTCAGAGACCTGGAATCCCATAGATTCCATTTCTGTAAAGTTCATGAACAGGCAAAACTAATCCATGGCAAAAGACATCAGGATCATGGTTACTTAGGGGCAAGGAGTGAAAGCAGACACAGGTATTTCTGGGAGTATCTGTTTCTTGTTCAGGATGTGCACTTTGAAAACTCATTCACACTGTAAATTTATAACTTGTCTATTTCCATATAGATGTTACATTTCAAGCAGTGCAGAGATGGAACCACAAATGCTCCCAGAGTCTGTTAACAGTGACACAAGATATAAACCCACAAGCAGATTCAATGTAGACCCATGTGTCACATTCACTGTGCCCACCTAATGCTTCTGGAATCTGAGAGGTGCCACCGGAACAGACTAGGACAGGCATCCTACCAACCCTCCTGACTCAGGTCCCAGCTACTTCTCCCCAGCAGAGCCAGAATATAGGCAACAGCCCAGGTTCTTGCAAAACTGTCTGACAAAGAGAGAGGGAGAAGGAGGGGGAAAGGGACAGCAAAGGGGAGAGGGAGGAGAAAGAAGAAGGGGCGGAGGAGGAGAAGGAAATAATTCCCTCTCTACCTACCCTTTTGTCTCTCATCTTTCTCCCCAGTCCCCCAAATCTTTCTTTACTATTGATCCTGAGAGGTTTCCCACCTTGAGGAGATCAAGTCTGGGTGTAAGCTCCCTCTCTCTTCCAGGACAAGGCCCTCAAAACCACTAAAAATGACACATGGTAGGTTATTTTTCTCCACAAGGTCCCAAACAATAACCCTATTCTGAGTGGGATAGAAAGATAGGGGAGAGTTTCTTTTAAGGCTCATCTACTACAGGAAAGGAATATAGTCCCAGGTGATGATACAAAGATAATTCCAGTTTACAAGTCACTTTACAGATGTCAATGAATCCAACTTCACAACAACCCATGAAGTGTGTGGCACTATCGTCTGTTCCGCAGATCGAGAAGCTATAAAACAGATATTAAGAAACTAATCCAAGGTCACACAAAGAGTAAGTGACAGAGTTGTATCTAAACACAGTCTACTGCTGGCCTCCCAAAGAATCTCTGTCAGGAGACTATGTCTGGGCAGAGACCTGAAGGATAATTAAGAATTATTATCCAGGCAAAGCAGCAGGATAAGAAGAACCTTCTAGGCAGTACAACATGCTCAAAACATGAAACAGCCTGGTGTGAGTGTGTGTAAACTACACAGTAGTGTTCCCAGAGTGGACATTTTGAGTGGTAATGTTGGGCTGGAGACCAGGACGAGGAGCCATGGAGATGCGCTGCTCTAACCTCCTTTCAAGAATGAATTTGTCATTCAAGTTGGAGGACTACAGTGAGCTCCTCCAGCTGCAGGCCCTTCAGGATCTGCCACAGTGTTTGAGCTGAGGCTATACTCTTCCCAGGCAGCCCCCAGCCAAAGACTGAGCATGATGGAGGTGCTAGGGCTTGGCTGTTTCTGCCCAACAAGAGATTCTTCTAATGGGCAATCTACTACAGAGTTCTGTGTTGGCTTGGCTGAGACAGTCAGATCTGCATCATGGTTTGAGACCCCCTCTTCCCAATCCTGCTTCCTTCCTCCTTTATTTCACACACATAAACCCCCAATATAGCTCTTGCGTTCCCAACTCCATCTCAGTATCTGCTTTCCAGAGAACTTAACTGACACAGACTGCAATGTTTATCATAAGAAAGAGCCAAGATTTAGACTGTGGGCTTATGGTTTTCAAAGGTTTTTTATTCAAAACCTTAAAAAAAAATTTTTTTTTTTTTTTTTTTTAATCCTTCTGTTCCAATCACGGAGAGCCTATTTTATAACCAGATGAGGACAGGACTGCTGTTACTGAAGTGGGAATGCAGAATCCAGCACTCAACCCCCCATGCCCCACAGGACTCCAGGACTCTTCTAGGCAAACCTGGAAAAATAATTGAGAGCCACCAAAGGAAGTAGTCAGACTTTCATTTCAGTGGCTGGTTCTAGTGGGTGTAGAATGAACTGAAACGAGAGGGCAAGGAACTCATCAGGAAACTTTTTGTCCAATCTGAAGCTGATGGGTTTTGTTTTTTTTAATAATATTTTATTGTGTTTTCAGTGAATGTTTACACAGCAAATTATGTTCCCATTTGACAACTTCTACACAAGTTGTTCAGTGACATTAGTTACATTTTCCACAATGTGTCAACATTCCTTTAATTGTGTTCTTGTTGCTCCCTTTCCACTATTCTAGTTCCCCCCCACCACCACCTCTGTCTACTCCCCCCCACCAGTCTTCTCATTTTTGCTTTAGAGTAATTGTTGATCTTTTGGTCTCATATAGATGATTTTTTAATGGAGCCTCATACTTAAAGGTATCCTTTATTTTGTGTGCCAATCTGTTATGTGACCTAAGGGAACAGTTTCGTTTCAAGATTTAAAGAGTTATTTCAGAGCACTAGTCTCAGGGAGTCTTCTGGTCCGGCAAGTCTGGACTTTGTAAGAACTTGAGTTATTTTCCACATTTTTCTCCCATTCTATTCAGATCCATCTACTGGGGCCCTGATTAGAACAGCTGGTAGTGGCAGCCGGGCACCATATGGTTCTTCTGGTCTCAGTGTAGAGGAAGCTGTGGCCTGAGTAGGCTACTGTCATGGACAGAAAGGTTCTCTCGTGCCTCCAACTTTTCTCCTCAAACCATTTCATCCTTTTCTATCTGCAGAGCCTCAGTCTCTTAACCTTGACCACCTGGCCAATGGACTGGAAGAGATCCATATTTGTGCCCGCTTCAAACAAAGTTGGTCTAGCAGAATGCAGAAATTATTGAACAATTTCATTAATATGACATGCAAGCAAAATAATTCAAAAGCGGTTGCAGCAGTACATTGACAGGGAACTGCCAGAAATTCAAGCCAGATTCAGTAGAGGACATGGAACAAAGGATATCATTACTGATGTTAGATGGATCTTGGATGAAAGCAGAGAATACCAGAAAGATGTTTACCTGTGTTTTATTGACTATGCAAAGGCACTGTGACTGTGTGGATCATAACAAATTATGGGTAACATTGCAACGAATGGGAATTCCAGAACACTTAATCGTGCTCATGCAGAAACTGTACATAGGCTGTCATGGATTGAATTATGTCCCCCCCAAATATCTGTCAACTTGGCTAAGTCATGGTTCTCAATATTGTATGATTGTCTACCATTTTGTCATCCGATGTGATTTCCCTACGGGTCGTAAATCCTATTACTATGATGTAATGAAATGGATTATTGATGAGATCTATAAGATTAGATAGTGTCCTAAGCCAATCTCTTTTGAGATATAAAAGACAGAAGTGAGCAGAGACACAGGGGAACCTCATACCACCAAGAAAGCAGTGCTGGAAGCAGAGCATGTCCTTTGGACCTGAGGTTCCTGTGCTGAGATGCTCCCAGACCAAGGGAAAACTGATGCATCACAAAGACCTTCCTCCAGAGCCGACAGAGAGAGAAAGCCTTCCCCTGGAGCCGGCACCCTGAATTTGGACTTCTAGCCTACTGGACTGTGAGAGAATAAACTTCTCTTTGTTAAAGCCATCCGCTTATGGTATTTCTGTTACAGCAGCACTAGGTGACTAAGATATAGACCAAGACGCAGTCATTCAAACAGAACAAGGGGATACTGTGTGTACGTCAGGGTTGTATCCTTTCACCATACCTATTCAATCTGTATGCTCAGCAAATAATCTGAGAAGCTGAACTACATAAAGAAGAATGCAGCATCAAGACCAGAGAAAGACTAATCAACCTGCAATATGCAGATGACACACCTTGCTTGCCAAACGTGAAGACGACTTGAAGCATTTACTGATGAGAATCAAAGACTGCAGCCTTCAGTATGGACTACACTTCAACATAAAGAATACTAAACTCCTCACAACAGGACCAATAAGCAACATTGTGATAAAGGAAGGAAAATATTGAAGTTGTGAAGGATTTCCTTTTACTTGGGTCCACAACCAATGCCCAGTCAAAAAATTAAAAATTGTATTGCCTTGAGCAAATCTGCTGCAAAAGACCTCTTTAAAGTGTTAAAAAGCAAAGATATCAGTTTGAGAACTAAGGTGTGCCTGACTTAAGCCATGGTATTTTCAATCACTTCATATGCATGTGACAGCTGGACAATGAAAAAGTAAAACGGAAGAATTGATGGCTGCATTATGGTGTTGGCCAAGAATATTGAATTTACCATAGACTGCCAGAAGAACAAACAAATCTATCTTGGAAGTACAGCCAAAATCCTCCTTTGAAGCAAAGGGTGGTGATACTTCAACTCACATACTTTGGACGTGTTATCAGGAAAGACCAGTCCCTGGAGAAGGACATCATGCTTTGTAAAACAGAGATTCAGCAAAAAAAGAGGAAGCCTCTCAAAGAGACAGGTTGACACAGTGCTGCAACAATGGGCTCAAACATAGCAACAACTGTGAGGATAGCACCAGACCGAGCAGTGTTTCTTTCTTTTGTGCACAGGGATGCAATAAGTCCGAACAGACTCACAGGAACCTAACAACATAAATGGAAAAATGGAAGTCGATGGATAAACGGATGTTTGAGTTGTGCATATATAGGATGGTTGGATTAAAAATGAATGGGTGGGCTAAAGAATCCTCAAGAAAACTACTGAAACTAATAGTTCAGCAGAGGATCAGGATACAAGATAAACATACAAAAATCAGTTGGATTCCTCTACACCAACAAAAAGAACATCAAAAAGGAAATCACCAAATCAATACCACTTACACTAGCCCCTAAGAAGATAAGATACTTAGGAATAAATCTAACCAGAGACGTAAAAGACCTATACAAAGAAAACTACAAGACACTACTAAAAGAAACCAGAGGAGACCTACATAAGTGGAAAAAATATACCTTCCTCATGGATAGGAAGACTTAACATTGTAAAAATGTCTTTTCTAGCAAAAGTGATTTCTAGATACAATGCAATTCCGATCCAAATTCCAATGACATTTTTTAATGAGATGGAGAAACAAATCACCAACTTCATATGGAAGGGAAAGAGGCAAGTAAAGCATTACTGAAAAAGAAGAACAAAGTGGGAGGCCTCATACTACCTGATCTTAGAACCTACTACACTGCCACCCTGGTGGCGTAGTGGTTAAGTGGGCCGGCAGTTCGAATCCGCCAGGCGCTCCTTGGAAATTCTATGGGGCAGTTCTACTCTGTCCTATAGGGTCCCTATGAGTCAGAATCGACTCAACTGCACTGGGTTTTTTATACTGCCATAGTAGTCAAAAAAGCCTGGTACTGATGTAACAACAGATACATAGACCAATGGAACAGAATTGAGAATCCAGACATAAATCCATCCACATATGAGCAGCTGATATTTGACAAAGGCCCAAAGCTGGTTAAATGGGGAAAAGACAGTCTCTTTAACAAATGGTGCTGGCATAGCTGGATATCCATCTGCAAAAAAAAAAGAAAAAAATGAAACGAGACCCATACCATGCACAAAAACTAACTCAAAACAGATCAAAGACCTAAATATAAAATATAAAACAATAAAGATCATGGAAGAAAAAATAGGGACATTGCTCAGAGCCCTAATACAAGGTGTAAACAGTATACAAAATATTACTAACAATGCACAAAAACAAGAAGAAAAACGAGATAACTGGGAGCTCCTAAAAATCAAACATCTATGCTCATCCAAAGACCACCAAAAGAGCAAAAAGATTACCTACAGACTGGGAAAAAGTTTTTAGCTATGACATTTCTGATCACCGTCTGATATCTAAAATCTACATGATACTGCAAAAACTCAACCACGAAGAGACAAATAACCCAATTAAAAAATGGGCAAAGGATATGAACAGGCACATCACTAAAGATGAAATTCAGGTAGCTAACAGATACCTGAGGAAATGCTCACGATCATTAGCTATTAGAGAAATGCAAATCAAAACAACAATGAGATTCCATCTCACTCCAACAAGGCTGCCATTAATCCAAAAAACACAAAATAAGAACTGCTGGAGAGGTTGTGGAGAGACTGGAACACTTATACATGGCTGGTGGGAATATAAAATGAAACAACCATTTTGGAAATTGATTTGGCACTTCCTTAAAAAGCTAGAAATAGAACTACCATACGATCCAGCAATCCCACACCCTGGAATATATCCTAGAGAAATAAGAACCTTTACACAAGCAAACATATGCACACCCATATTCACTGCAGCACTGTTTACAATAGCAAAAAGATGGAAGCAATCAAGGTGCCCATCAACAGATGAATGGATAAATAAATTATGGTACACTTACACAGTGGATAAATTGATAAAGAATAATGATGAACCCGTGAAACATTTCCTAACATGGAGGAAGCTGGAAGGCATTATGCTGAGTGAAATTAGTCAGTTGCAAAAGGCCAAATACTGTATGAGAAGACTATTATAAGAACTCAAGGAATAGTTTAAACAGAGAAGAAAATATTCTTTGATGGTTATGAGAGTGGGGAGGGAGGGAGAGAGAGGGGTTCTCACTAATTAGATAGTAGACAAGAACTATTTTAGGTAAAGGGAAAGACAACACACAATACAGGAGAGGTCAGCACAACTGGACTAAACTAAAGCAAAGCAGTTTCCTGAATAATCTGAATGCATCGAAGGCCAGCATAGCAGGGTCAGGGGTTTGGGGAACATGGTTTCAGGGGACATCTAGGTCAATTGGCATAATAAAATCTATTAAGAAAACATTCTGCATGCCACTTTGGTGAGTGGCGTCTGTGGTCTTAAAAGCTAGCAAGTGGTCATCTAAGATGCATCAATTGGTCTCAACCCACCTGAAGCAAAGGAGAATGAAGAACACCAAAGACACAAGGTAATTATAAGCCCAAGAGACAGAAAGGGCCACATAACCCAGAGACTACATCAGCCTGATACCAGAAGAACTAGATGGTGCCCAGCTACAACCGATGACTGCCCCGACATGGAACACAACAGAGAACCCCTGAAGGAGAAGGACAGCTGTGGGATGCAGACCTCGAGTTCTCAAACAAAAAACAAAAAACAGATTTAGTGGTCTGAGACTAAATGGACCCCCGAGGTCATGGTCCCCAGACCTTCTGTTAGCCCAAGATAGGAACCATTCCCAAAGCCAACTCTTCACACAGGGATTGGACTGGACTATAGAATAGAAAGGAAACTCTGATGGCGTAGTGTTTAAGTGCTACGGCTGATAACCAAAAGGCCAGCAGTTCGAATCCAGCAGGCACTCCTTGGAAACTCCATGGGACAGTTCTACTCTGTCCTATACAGTTGCTATGAGTTGGAATTGACTAGACAGCAATGGGTTTGGTTTGGTTTTATAGGATAGAAAATGATACTGGTGAGGAGTGAGCTTCTTGGATCGAGTAGACACAGGAGGCTACATGGGCAGCTTGTCTGGAGGGGAGATGAGAAGGCAGAGGGCGACAGAAGTTGGCTGAATGGACATGAAAATAGAGGGTGGAGAGAAGGAGACTGCTGTCTCATTACAGAGAGAGCAACTATGACTATACAGCAAGGTGTATATAAATTTTTGTGACACTGGTGTGTAAACTTTCACTTAAAGCACAATAAAAAAAATTTTTTTAAAGAAAAAAATGAACTGGTGGATTAGTGATGGAAGGATTATAGATGCATGAAGGTGAAAAGATGTTGAGTTTGAAGTGTTTGAGCGGTTGCCTTATAGCGGAGATGGGCACAGGAAGTTAAGGTCGCGGGAGAGGTCATAAAGACTGAGGCTCTACAGACAAAAAAGGATGAAATGGTTTGAGGAGGAAAGTTGGAGGCACACAAGAACCTTTCGTAACACTTCCATTACGCGTTCCACTCCGTCCCATGTCAGGTCCAGCCCCTCTCCTGACGACCAGGGCCCCGAACTCGGCTGCCAGAGAACTCTGAGTCCCTTCCCCCTCCCCCTCCCCCGCCCCGGAAGCCCTGTGCTCAGTAAAGCCGGAAGTGCGCGAGAGCTCCAGGCTTTCGCCACGGTCTTTCCCAACGTTACCTGTCCGTTTTTGGCCACCGGCTCAGCTGATCGGCCGCCGGACCCTCTGCGTGTGGCTGGTGGGAGGACGTAAGAGAGGACTGTTTCTTGCCTCAGTCCCTTCCCAGCAGTCTTTCCTTCTTGGTGAGGCTGGGCTGGCGGCAGGTGTTCCCGCTTGCTGTGTCGCCTGGGGCACCATAGAGATGTGGTCCTCCGCCGGCCGAGACCATCCCCTCCCGAGTTTGGGCTACAGCGCCTTGTCGTTTCTGGTCGCTTCGGGCTGGTTAAGGAGCTCGGCTTCTGAGGAGGACGCGGCAGGGTAGGCAAAATGGGAGAGAAGTGTGGCGTGATCGGGATTTGCACGCAGAGCTTCGAAGGGGAGAAGGGGACGCCGCCTGCTTCTGCCCCCGCCCCCCTTAGAAGGTACCGGACCTAGGGTCTTTGCCTCAGAGGGGGCCTGAGGGGAAGAGCAGGGTCAAGGACAGTCTTAGGTCACCAGCGTGGCCAGCAGGCCGATCTGCAGGTGCATCCCCGCACAACTCCCAGCTGACACATTTACATCGGCCGAGACGCATTAAGATGGCTAGCTGTGCCACTACCAACCCCGCGGAGACACTTCAGGAGGACGCCGTGTGTGCCATCTGCCTGGATTACTTCAAGGATTCCATAACTATCGGCTGTGGGCACAATTTCAGCCGAGGGCGTGTGACCCAGCTGTAGGGCTGGGAGGATGAGAACAGGGACGAGAAGGAAGATGAATGGGAGAAAGAAGAGGACGAGGCCGTGGGGGCCACTGGTGGACGGGACAACTCCATTCGAGAGGTTTTGTACCGGGGCAATGCTGACGAGGGCTTCCAAGACGAAGATAAACCCTGGGTTGGTGACGGAGGCATAAGGAATTGGGACAGTATGGACTATGTGTGGGACCAGGAGGAAGATCGAGACTGTTACCTGGATGGCTTGAGACATGACTTGAGAATTGACGTCTACCCAGAAAACAAGAGATATTTGAAGAATATGATGAGGATGAAGAGCTGTATTCTGACAGCCATCTGCCTCCTCTCCCAACCCCTCAGCATCAGTTCACCAGCCCCCAGTGCCTGAAGAACTTTACACGTCCTTTCTTCCCAACTTGCAGCTGGCCAACATGGTCCAGATAATTCACCAGATGTGCCCCATGCCTTACCAAGGGAGCCGAGGAAATGATCAGGGCATCCTGCTCCAAACACCAGGAAGCCCTGAAACTCTTCTGTGAGGTGGACAAAGAGGCTATCTGTGTCATGTGCCAAGAATCCTGGAGCCACAAACAGCACAACGTGGTGCCATTGAAGAGGTGGTGCAGGAGTACACGGTGAGAGGAATAAGAAGGGAATATTGGGAAGGGGGGAGTAGAAGGGAGTGGAGAGTAAACAAGTGGAGCTGGGAAATGGTACCATCTTCCTACCCCCTTTTCCTTAAGTGAAGATCTTGAGTACTTGCTACTTGAACCTCTCTTTTGTGGGGGGAGAAGGGGAGATGGGACATTTGAGGACAAAGCACACACACAGCCATGAATGTTAGTGCAATTGGCTCTCCCAGATAAAGCTGAGCAAAGACATGGTGCCAGGTCACAGGAAGTAAGACTGCTGTTACCCTTTCAGCTTATCTAGATATAC
This sequence comes from Elephas maximus indicus, assembly GCF_024166365.1. Classification (NCBI taxonomy): domain Eukaryota; kingdom Metazoa; phylum Chordata; class Mammalia; order Proboscidea; family Elephantidae; genus Elephas; species Elephas maximus. The sequence goes on from NC_064820.1 coordinate 199,927,577, forward strand.
AACAGGTATAGGTAACAGAGTCCTAGTATATTGATACACCAAAATGCCAGGTGTGGGTCCTGGACTAGTAAGAGCAACTGGTCATGCCCCCCTCCCAGAATCTGGGGTTAGTTCCCCACCTTCAGTAAAGTCCATTTTGCCTCTAGAGAAAGGCAGAGGACATAAGCATCTCTGATGGATCAGTGTAAGTCTGGATCACTAAACTGATGTTCACTTTTTTACTTGACTTTCTACTAACATGTCCTTCCTCCTCTGGATTCTGATACGATTATTACGTTTTCCAGTCTTGATCTGAGCATTAGAGAATTGTCTCAATGACAGCATGAATACTATCTTCCTTACCAAAAACCTGGGCAGATTTGACCCCTAGCAATACTCAAGGAAGCAGAGGTCCTCTTCAGGCCCTATCAAAGTCTTAGAGTTAAACTGGATATTCAGGAGCAGCTACTCACATCTCTGTAGTGCTTTACAGTTTATAGAATGTATTTCATCATGCTTTCCTGCATCAGTGGTTTTCAAACTCTGGGTTTTGACCAATCAGTGGATCTTAAAGTAAATTAAGTGGTCATGCCCAGCATTATTTTAAAATGAAATAGAGATGGAGTATAGTAAGGGTAAGTATTGTTTTGTGAAAGTTTTAAGTTACATATATACGTATATATATACAAGTGTTCTCAAAGTAAAATACATTTTTTATTCTTCGTAAGTGGCATTGGAAACCCTGGTAGCATAGTGGTTAAGCGCTACGGCTGCTAACCAAGGGGTCGGCAGTTTGAATCCGCCAGGCGCTCCTTGGAAACTCTATGGGGCAGTTCTGCTCTGTCCTGTAGGGTCACTATGAGTCTGAATTGACTCAACAGCCCTGGGTTTGGTTTTTTGTTTTGTTGGTAAGTGGCACAATTAAGACACAAATCCAACTACAGATCACTGCTACCTTTATGAAACTAATCTGATGTTTACAAACCCTGGCACCACACTTTACCTTGGTAATAAGTAAAATTGTCCGGGGAAGAAATTATATCTTAGGCTTCCGGTTTTTAGAAGTTACTGCAGTAAAGCTGAAGAAGGGAGAAAAATCTTCCATCCTTCTGATAGAATCTTCTGGAAGCAATTCTGAAACTGAAATTTTAATTGAAAGCCAATGTAGATAAAAGAAATGGTTTCTTCATCTGGGGAGGCCAGATAACGTTCATTTGAAACCTGAGATGTTAGTTGCAGAGAACACTAGTAGATATAAAGAAACAGTAAAACCAAATTAAACAAATTGAGGGTATCTCTTTCTGAAATATAGAATATTAAAAGGTGCACTTTTATTTTCAAACATATGCCAGAACAAGGTAGATGATATTCCCAAATGAACCACTTCGAAGAGGTAAAAACTTGTATTTTATGTAAGTTATGTGTAAACTGATATTCCTTTAAGGACTTGACATACTCTTTCATTCTTTATACATTTCGTATTTTGTCCTTCCTCTCATTGGTAAACATGTACGTTATAGTAGCATGAAACAGAATTTTACTGAACCAAATACTCATCATAATGGTTAACACAGCATGGAACAATTTTTGTATAACGGTTTATTAAATATGTTATAGTAAACATGCCATCACACAGTTCTGGCTGTAGTGAATTCTCTCCAGCTATAAATTCAGCACAATTTTTTAATCTACTTTGGAAGTGATCAAGCTTTTAAGTTTTAGGAAACATGAGTAGGGAGGTTGTTACAGATTTAAGGATTAAGTCGTGATTTTCAGGAACTGAATAGGAGAGAAAGGTATTCCTTCCCCCTCCCACCACAAATTCTGTCAGCACTGCAGGGTGTGGGGAGGATTATAATTTATAAAATTATATTCAGTGTTGTAATTTTTTTAAGATTAAAAAATACTCAATTTTTCATAATATAGGGAATAAAGTTGGAAAGAACTCCTTAGCTGGTGGGAATAGAAAGAAGATAGAGCAAGGAAACATTCAGAGCAAGGCCTATAATAAACGGGGTGTGTGAAAGGTTGAATTGCCACAGGAGACGGTCCCATTGTGACTATAGTGCCATTTCACTGCTGTTTAGTTCATATATCCACTACAATTATATTCTTTCAAGGTCAATGTTCTTTTAAAATTTGACTTTGTATAAGAAGAGGCTTTTGAATCCTGAAAAGCTTACTTAAATACATCTTCCATTTTGTCCATTCCATGAGTTTGTCTTGATTCTGCAGCTAGAAAATAAGGTCATTTAGATTTGACCTAGCACACCATTAAATGGTGTCGGGTGTTGGGCAGCAGACAGGTGTATAAAAAGAAAATGAACCAAGATTTCACTTGATGGGACTCCAGCATCAGTGAATGCCTATATTGCCCTGCTACCAGCTGCTGCCAATAAAATCATTCATCACTGCAAAGAGGGACTAGATGCTTCCATCATCTGTACTCCTTGCTTTTCAGTTTTCTCCTTTGAGGTTGCTACAAATGGCAGCCAAAATTTTGAGGCTTTTATCAAGTATATATTCACATTATGATGCAGAAGATAGGATCAGCATCTTCAGTTGAGTTACCTGAAAGTGTTGGGCAGTAATACCATGCCATTAAAATTTTAAATTCATGCCTCAAAGGTCAGCGGAGCAAGGGCAGGGGTTTGGGGACTATGGCTTAAGGGGACTTCTAAGTCAATTGGCAAAATAATACTATTATGAAAACATTCTGCATCCCACTTGTAAATGTGGCATCTGGGGTCTGAAATGCTAACAAGCGGCCATCTAAGATGCATCAATTGGTCTCAGCCCACCTGGATCAAAGGAGAATGAAGAATACCAAGGTCACACGATAACTATGAGCCCAAGAGACAGAAAGGGCCATATGAACCAGAGACTTACATCATCCTGAGACCAGAAGACCTAGATGGTGCCTGGCTACAACCGATGACTGCCCTGACAGGGAGCACAAAGGAGAACCCCTGAGGGAGCAGAATAGTGGGATGCAGACCCCAAATTCTCATAAAAAGACAAGACTTAATGGTCTGACTGAGACTAGAGGAATCCTGGTGGTCATGGTTCCCAAACCTTCTGTTGGCCCAGGACAGGAACCATTCCCGAAGACAACTCATCAGACATGGAAGGGACTGGACAATGGGTTGGAGAGAGATGCTGATGAAGAGTGAGCTACTTGTATCAGGTGGACACTTGAGACTGTGTTGGTATCTCCTGTCTGGAGGGGAGATAGGAGGGTAGAGAGGGTTAGAAACTGGCAAAATTGTCACGAAAGGAGAGACTGGAAGGGCTGACTTATTAGGGGGAGAGTAAGTGGGAGTATGGAGTAAGGTGTATATAAGCTTATATGTGACAGACTGACTTGATTTGTAAACGTTCACTTAAAGCTCAATAAAAATTATTTAAAAAATTTTTTTAATTCATGCCATTAGTAGAGTGCTCTGCAAAGCATAATTCTCTGCAGCTTTTAAGATTGTACAGTATTAGATTAAGAGGAATCTTCAAAAGCCATGAAAGCTTAATATTAAATAGCCTTTTTAATTAGAAAGAAGAAAATAATGGAGAAACTTGTGAAACTGTATTGCAAGTGCTGCCACAACTCTGAGAGGAAATTGAGGAATTCTCGAATTTTTTCATCTGCTTCTTTACTCTTAAATCTGAATTGATAACCTAATATACTAAACTTCAGGTTTTAAAAATCAACTCATCCTTCTTTGCTATTAACTGAATCTACTGATGAATAAAACTGTGCTTTGCTTATGTTCAGAATAAGGCTTTAAAAACCATGGAAGTGATATTTTCAAAAGCCTAGTACTTGGCCATTAAGACAGTATTTTTGGAGCTGTATTAAATGAACCGAGCTAGAGGAAGAACTGCAGGAGTGTATGTTAATGGTGCTGCAGCAATGTGGTTTAGATCTTGGATTTCTTTGGCAAAAATTGAAGAAAATTGGTGCTCAGGATGTACTTCAGTAATCACTACCATGCATCAACTTCCAACACCCTGTCCATAGTCTACTGGAAATCGTCACACTTGCTGTCTGCATTGACCATTGTGAAAAACAGTGCTTTCAACCCCAGTTCCTTTGCCTTGCTTTTTGAAGATCTGAATGCCATTCGAGTGTTTTATATTACATACTGAGGATCCTTGGTTGTCAGAAAGCACTATGTTGAACTGAATTTATGAACAGAACAGCCCTGATTTTGGAACACTAGTGAAAAATAACCTATACTTTAAACTTCGAAAACTTAAGATTTTCAGCAGAGTTTAGCATATTGAAAGTTTAAAATAAATTGTCCCTGAAATGTCAAGGGGCAAACACCAACATCACTGCTCGTTATGAAATATTTTAAGCAAAACTTGCCAAAAATCTAGCTATAGACACAGCATACTGGTGCTAAAAATGTCTAATTTTCTCAAATTGGTCAATCTTTCAAGGACTAGATTTATGAACGTTATTTCAAGGAAAAAATAAATATTCAGAATTATGTTTGATGATGTGTTCCTGCTAAAACCTGCCTGCAATAGCTTTTGGGAAGAAAAACATCACACTCATGTTTAATCCTCACTGAAAGGGCTTCAAGAGGAGTTGCTGGCACTCAAGTTTGATTGTGTTGACAAGAAGCTTCCAGATAAATATCCTAGAGAAATTTGGTGTAAAATGTCTAAACAAAGAAGAAGGCTTTATTCTATTTGTTACTCCATTTTCTCTACACATCTTAAAAGCTTTCATATATATCTAGCTATGGGGAGAAAACAATCCAAGAGTGTTGAAAGAAGCTTGTGTTTTGTTGCATCTTCTATACTACCCAGGAAAGAAAAGTTCTGGCTAGAAAACAGGCTTAATAGTGACATGTTTATCACATACTCTGAATAATTTTTTTCCTTCTAAAATTACCATTGCTTTGATTAATTTTAGTCATGACACTTCATTTTAAAATTTTGAAAAAACATTGATGGAAGAAGAGCATGAGATTTTGAGGCATATGAAAAGTAGGGGTATTGGTTACAAAAACATTGAGAAAACTGGTATAGTCATACCCAGCAGGTGCTCACCTTGTTTATTGAATGTCTTCCCTACCAGGTTCAGCTGTTGACTGCTGTATTAAACAGTTCGAAGAGACTGTTTAAACCTCCTCCTCTGTACTCCTGTGGCTGTAGCCTGGACTTCATCTTCAGACAGACTTGCTACACATCTGAAATCCTCAGCTCCAGTTTCACTCTGAGCTTAGCTCTTAGCCTTTCAGTACACTTAAATGCACTCCAGTTACACCTGCTCTTTAGCTTTATAGTGACCACTGTTCCAAACTCCTAATTTTGTTCCTTCCCAATTTATCAGACACTTGCTACCCTGGTTCCTATCCTACGAAGCCGGGGCCCATGGTTAGTCTTAGCATAAAGACCTAATGCGTCTTGTGGTCTAGAATAGGGTTTCTCAACCTGAGCAGTATTGAGATTTTGGGCCAGGTAATTCTTGGTTGTATGGAGCTGTCCTGTGCATTGTAGGATCCTTAGCAGCATTCCTGGACTCGACCCACTAGACTGAAGCAGTATACACACACCTCCATACCACTTGTGACAACCAAAAATGTCTCAAGACGTTGCCAAATATCCCAACATGGGGGTAAAATCTCCCCCAGTTGAGAACCGCTGGTCTACACTTAAGGATCCCTGGTGATGCAGTAGTTAAAGCGCTCGGCAGCCAACACAAAGGTCGGCAGTTTAAAACCACCAGCAGCTCTGCAGGAGAAAGATGTGGCAGTCTCCGTTTGTAAAGATTCACAGCCCTGGAAACCCGATGGGGCAGTTTTACGCTGTCCCATAGGGTTGCTATGAGTCCGAAGCTACTTGATGGCAGTGCATTCGCTTTTGGTCTAGAGTTGAAGTTACCAGCCTCGCTTAGGCCCTATTGCCAGTGCCTGGTATAGGTGTTCAAAACTGTTCAGTGGAAGACTAGCATCAGTAGATTAATCGATAGGACACCCAATTCTCCAAGCTCTTGGCAGAGTGCAGGTGGCCCTTGGTTGATCTGTGTAACATCAGCCCCTAAAGCACCTCCTTAAAATATGACATCTGTCACTGACCACAACCCCTGGCCTCTGTGTCATGCTGCCTGAAACCCTTATACCAGAAGACCAAACCCATTGCTGTTGAGTTGATTCTGACTCATAACAACCGTATAGGACAGAGTAGTACTGCCCCATTGGTTTTCCAAGGCTGTAAGGGTGAAACCCCTATAGGACCTACAGATTCTATGCTATTTAGCACCCTTAATCCCTTGCCCCTCTGAAGTTATTACAAAAATTTATTGACTGATAAAATGGCGTTACAGGAAGGGGAAGACGGGGACATTAGCCCTCCATACCAGGTTTAATGGAATTTTTCTGCAGTGGTGGAAGTGTTTCTGTATCTGTGCTCTCCAATATAGTGGGCATCACTAGCTACATGTGAATGCTGAGATCTTGAAATGGGTCTAATGCAACTGAGGGACTGAATTTTTAACTGTTTAATAGCTACATGTGGCTACCAAATCACTGAACCACACAGTTCTACACAAAGAAGGCAGCTGAATTCTGATTCTTCTTAAGGACCCTCAGGAGTAGCAAGTCTAAAAGGAAAATGAAAAAGAAGTGAGGCAACTCTCCTTTCCCAGTCAGGAGAGGTAGGCTGTAAGGTAGTCATTTCAGACATAAAAGAAAAACTAAGTAAGGCTTTCCCTATTATGTTTTTATTTTTTTAATCTGACAAAAACAGTCTTGAGCCAATATCGCTTCTGATCCACCTGGGAGATATGACAAGGGAGAACTCTTAACGGAAAGAATTTAAAAACAAAACTGTATTACTCTTATCAAGAAAGAACTGGGGCCAGAGTCTCAAAATAGAAGTATAAGGTTTCACTTGGTGCCAGACTTTTTTAAAAATGGGATGTGAGGAGAAACTTGTATCAAAGCATGTTAGCCACCTTTTCCCTTTATCCTTTCACAGCTGATCCTGACAGGGTGGTAAGGTCTTGGACTCCTAGAAAACAGTTAGTGCTGACAGTGTTATGTCAGAAGAGGTAGTGACGGGTCCTAGGAATAACAGGCTGATGAGGAAGAGACAGTCCCCCAGGCCATGAGAGCTAAAGTTGGTGATAAATTTACCTTTATTTATAGATTTTGCCCACAAACCAAAGTCCTCAGAAGTACAGCACATGAACTCATCCGTGCATATGAGAAGTGTAGAAGATGTGACTAGGCTCCTGTTATCAGGTGACCTGCAGAAAAGGAGGGAAATGGCCCTCTAAGTTATTACTCTTCTCCTCACCTTTTCCCTCCCAAAGAAAGGGGAAAATGGAAAGGTCAGGGATTTGAATTAAAAATAGCATTAGTGAATGGGGAAGTTCCTTCCTCCATAGTTATTTCCCTGCTGAGGCTGGTTCATATGTAGCCTTTTCCCCTATCTTAAAGGACTTGGATCCAAACTTGGTCACAGTCCTTTGGTTGACAACTCTACCTGGCACCATGCAGGACCCCACAAAGATAAAGGGGAATCCAGATGCATGGACAGGATCTCCGGAGAGCCCATACCCTTTTTTCTGTCATTTCCTAAGCGTACAGAATCCCGTCTCCACCTGCAGCAAAGGATGAGATTTCTCAGCAGCCCTGGCTGTTTTACCATTCTTGGAAATGAGTGAGCTAGCCTCCATCTGCATGTCAGTGTATTTGCCCCATCCTAGTTCACATGAAATTCTCTACCTGGTAGAAAACTGAAAAAGGACTGAGTCACCTTTTGTTTCTCACCTACAGCTCCTTTAAATCTTTTAACAAGAAGGCCAGATGCTGCCTTCTCTCTGCATTTCTTTCCGTCCTGCCTGGACCATCCCCAGTTCCGCAGCCTCTGACTCTGCCCTTCTGCTGAACACCCAGGGCCTGGGGACTCCCACAGTATACCTCCCAAAGAAGATCCAACAGAATGCCTTAGGATCGACTTTCTGGGGGGCTGTTACCTGTTGCCATTGGGTCAATTCTGACTCAGAGCTACCTTACAGGACAGAAAACTACCCTATAGGGTTTCCAAGGAGCACTGGTGGAGTCAAACTGCCAATCTTTTGGTTAGCAGCCAAACGCTTAACCAGTGTGGTACCAGGACTTAGACCTCAGATTTCTGCCTAAGGTGGACACTGAATCTGGAGATAGACATAAAAAATGACATGGGATCTCTTTGTAAGATCTGTTCCAGGAATTGATTTAATGCCAGACCCCACACCGCCTAGGAGGAACAGCATCTATACCTACATTCCAGCGTTTGCTTACCTACAACTTTTTTGTGCTTAATTCTTTAAGCCTCAAACATTAAACAGTTTCTACATGCAGAGCCCAATTGTAGACACTGGAGTGAAGAATATGGGATGGGGAGGAGACAGATGGCTTGGAAGAGACAGTCAAGCCCTCATGCATAAGGCCTTTGATAAATGCTTTGTCACCCTGTAGTGCCATTTAGTAGGACTCAGCCTCCTAAAGCTCCTGGCTTCAGTCCTCCTTGTCTTCATTACTGTAGTAACTTCGTAACTCTTCATGTTTCTAGTCTTACTCCTCCAACATAGCCTCCACTCTGACAACAAATGCCTTTAAGGAAAATCAAGTCTGGGCAGGAAGGATGTGATCAGAATCCTAAAGAGACTTCAGGACAGAATCCAGGTTCCTTAGCAGCAAAGTCCATCTAAACTAGCTGAGTTTAGCTTTTTTCCACCTGGGGTTTTACTCTGTCCACTCCCTTTATTCCTTCTCTTGAAGCCATCCCTCCGACTTGTGCACACAAACCACTTGACTTATGCACTTTTTTCCCTCCTTCTGCACCAACCCCCATTCCTCTCCCTGGAATACCCTCCCCTCCCTCTAATGACTCGCCCTTTACTACTCAGCCTGTGAGACTAGCCACCAAGGTTAAGTCTTCCACATGCCACATACTCTACCAGGTGCTGGGGATGCTGCAAGTCAGAAAGAAGCCAGTCCCTGTTCTCAGGGCACTCCCAAGAGAGCCTTGAGGAATTCAAATAACTGCAAATTGAGCTGAGTGCTATGAAGGAGCAGCATACCCTACACTACCATGAGCCATGAAACAAAGTAACCTGACCTAGACCTGAGCATCACAGAGGGCTTCCTTGAAGAGGCAACACCAGCTGAGGCTGGAAGGAAGCTTAGATTTAATAAGAGAAGAGGAGTGGGATATCACAGGCCTTCCAGACAGAAGAATAGTGTGTATAAAAGTTCTATGTGAGAAAGAACTGATGGGTGGGAGGAGGAGAAGAGGGCCAGCATGGCTACAAAACACAGCTTGGGGCATTCCAGAGCCAGCCACACTGGATCTGGATGGTGACAGTAGAGATTTTGATCTTAAAGTACAAGAGGAAGCCACCTGCCTACAGAACTTTAGCAGACAGCAAGCAGGCCCTCTAGTCCTGGTGACCTTTCCCTCACCTACCACTTCCAACAGCCCTGACCTCAGCATCCAAGAGAAGACCTGTCATACCCCCAATGGTCCCTAAGTGCTGATGTGGGGATGGGGGGAGGCCTCTGATCCTGGAGAAATGGTCACTCCAGTGAGGTAACAGGCCTTTGGCAGGGAGGCATGAGGAGCTCTTTTCAACTGTGTGATCCTGTGGACTCCCTCCAGTAAAGGAATGGTGATCAGAATCCTAGAGAGACCACTCTTAGAAGAGCCTCTCCAAGGGCATTCTTACCTTGTGTGGAGTGGAGGTGGTACTCATGGGCTTAAGAGGTGGGAGAACGGGGGTAGTCAAAAGGCTCAGAGACGGGGTAAGACTAAGTTGAACTAGGGCCAGAAGCGGTAGGCCCAGTGAAGAAGGCTTTGCCAACAGAGCAGTGGGCTAGGAGGAGAGAGGGAGGTAGACAGAGCAGGAAGAAGGCTCTTGCATGCAGAGAGCTCTAAGTCTGGCGGGGGGAGGGGGGCCTCCAACAGGCTTTCCACCTCTGTGGGATTAAGAAAAAATGATCATTGAGAGGAGCCCTTCCCTGGGCAAGGACAAGGCCCACCCCAAACTGGTGAATGCAGACTTCTCGTGGGAGGAATGTAGCTAATTTTCAGCCTTGTAGAGCTGAGATGTCACACTGCTACAAGGGACCAGCCTGGAGTCACAGGCAGGACACTAGGGCCCCTTTGCTGGCCAAGAGCAAATCCACAAATTCTTCCCAAGGAATGAGAAGTCTAGGTAGGGTCCCTAACCCAGGCCAGGCACGTATACCCGGTAAGCAAGCATGGATGGGGCTCAACCCAGGTGGGTGCTGAGCTGGAAAAGCAGCTGCTCCACCTCCATCCCCTCCCCAAATTACACCCCAAGTGGTCCCCAAGGTTGGGGCAACTCCCTCAGCTCAGGATTGTCCTTCAGTGGCCATTGAAAAGTACTAGCATCCCTTTTCTTAAAACAGGAAGGAAGGGGGTGAGGAAAACTCCAGAGGAAAAGCCCAAATCCTACAGGGACTGATCGTCTGAGAAGTGAACCGTATACTCCATTTCTCCCTCTCCTCCAACTGACATTCCCCTGGGCTCCATGGGCTCTGTGGCAAAACAAGAATTTCTCCCTCACCTCCACAGGAGGGCGCTGCTAGAATCAGCTCATAGAGTAAGGGATGAGGGAGACCAGCCAAAAGCAGAAGGCACCTTTGGAAGTCCGGGTCTCCAGAAAGAGGAAAGAGGAGGTATGGATGCGGGGGAGGATGTGGGAGAGGTGCTCTGGAGAGGCAGAGCCTCCTGGAAAGGGGCTGGGCAGTGCAGAAAGGTCCCATCCTTGAGCACATGGGAGTGGGGGGCAGGGGGGGCCTCATTTTAAACCCAGACTCCCCAGTCCTACCTCAAGGTTGCAGATTTCCACAGGGGCTCCCTGGGCAAAGTTAAACAGCAGGATGAGGTGTTTTTGATTTTAGGCGGGGAGAGGGATGTAATAATGTAACTTATGATGTTCCCAGGGGAAGTGGGGAAGCCCTTGCATAGCACACCAGAGACTCACTGGAGTAACTCACCTCTCCATTTGTGAGAAGCACCTATGGGGCCAGGATGGCCTGACCCAAATCACGGGCAGCGAACTGGATATTGGGGTTGGTGAAAGCATGGGGCTCCCACGACCGCAGAAGAAAGAAAACATGTGGGTCAGGGGAGAGTTCAGTGTTGCAATAGTGAAAGGACAACCATTTGGGGGTGCCAGGGAGACAGGTGATGTCCACACCTGGGGCCCTAGGAGGACAGGCATCAGGCTGGGGAGGAGGAGGGGGCAGCCAGGACAGGGCCAAATGCCCAAAGGAAGCTGCAGGGGAATCTTCACTGGACCAGGTCTGGTGGCCACAAGGGATGGGTCCTGGCCTTCACAACATGGGGCTGCCACTGCCTCCTTCCCTGACTTTTGCCATCCTCTTTCCAAGCCTTCCAGCACGTGTTGCCAAGATCCTTCCCTAAATCCTTGAGGCACTATGTGAACTGCCCCCACCTCCATCCCACTGCTCTGTCCTTAGTTTCTCCAATAACTCTTTCTCTGACACTCTAGCTCAGGACCTTTGCACTAACTCTTTATTCCAAATGAAACATTCTTCCTCATATGCCTTCCCTCTGACTGGCACATTGTTCCCCCATCTCTCCACATGGCCCTCTCCCAGATCTAATTTCCTGTCTCCAATGTCCCACTCAACCACCCATCACCACCAAAGAATGTAAGCGCCAAGAAGGGGGTCCTCGTTTCTTTGCAGCTGTATCACCAAGACCTAAAACACGACGTGGTGCCCAAGGGATGTGAACTAAATAAGTTACACAGATTAATTCTATCAGGCATTGTTCTGGGCGCTTTACCTTTCTTGACTCGATTACTCTCCATAACACCAGGTGAGGTAGGCACTATCATTTCCAATCGTATTTCAGAGAAGAGACTAACGTTAAAGCATATTACAAATAGAAAGTAAATATGTATGTTGTTGGGTGCCATCCAGTCCGTTCCGACTCAGCGACCCTATATGACAGAGTAGAACTGCCCCCATAGGACTTCCAAGGAGCAGCTGGTGGATTTGAACTGCTGACCCTTTGGTTAGCAACCGAGCTCTTAACCACTATGTCACCAGGGCTCCAAATACTATATACAATCCCCCCTTTATTTTGTACAGGTGATAACGGCTGCGGTCCTCCCGATCTACTTCCCTGAGCGGCGTTCTGGCATGAAAATATGTTAGGGTTTGAGAGTTCACCTGAGCATGGTTCGAAAGTTTATGTTTCTTTAATACGGCTTTTTTCCCCCAAATTGCCCACAGGTACTCACAGTTGGGATCTCGAAATTAAGTACCCGCTTCATTGTCCTCTGAACTACCAAGCGGAAAGGGCGGGGCTCGCGTTGTGCCACCTAGCGGACGGTGAAGCCGTAAGGCGATCCTCATGGGAATGTGCCGTACATTTCAACTCTTTCACGTCTAAGAAATCACACCCCAGCAAAGGTTTAAGGAACCTCTTTAAATATTCGGTCGTGATAGTTTCAGAGTGTATTCGTGCGGAGCTGTCAAATTATGTTGCGTGGCGGAGGGGACGTGTCGTGCGATTTCAACAGCTGTTTCGGCTACATGGCGCTGCCATCTTAAGCAGAAGTGAATCATGGGAGCCACCATTTTGGTCGGGCGGGCGGGTATTTCCGGTTCCGGCAGTGGGTTCCTCGATCTTTTTCTACGCAGGGCCGCGGCGAGAGCGCCGGTGCTGCTGGTCTCTCTGAGCTATCTGGTGCCATCCTCGTCGCTGCGGCGACCCTCGCACCCGCCGCCGTCATGACTGAGCAAATGACCCTTCGTGGCACCCTCAAGGGCCACAACGGATGGGTTACCCAGATCGCTACCACTCCACAGTTCCCGGACATGATACTGTCTGCCTCGCGAGGTACGTACTGAGGTGCAGGAGGAGGGTTGCGCGCCTTACGAGGCTGGGCTGTGGTGCGCGAGTCGCGGGTCCGAAAGACTCCGCCGGGGTTTGAGGGGGGACATGTGACCCGGCTGAGCCCGGTAAGGCATTCCCATCATTGCTAATGAAGTACCGAGGAACAGCCTGTGGCCGCCAGGAGGGTGGGAGGTTTCTTTATAGCCTTCACGCTTCTGCACGGTGTAGCTAGTTGTGCCCACGAGCCTACAGGCCTGGCGGAGCGGTGATGATTACAACATGCCATCTGAGCATAGGTGCTGAGACCCAGAGGCTGTTTCTGAGCTGTCGCCCGGCCCTCGGCTCTTTTGGGAATTGGTGGTCTCCAGGGGAGCTCCATGGCACAAACCTGGATTTGACCGGCACCTACTCTATGCCCTGGCTTCTCTTCCTCTCATTCTCGGTCGGCCTGAGTGCGTTTGGAGGCTTCCTGTGCTTTCCAAATGCTCCCACACTGGGAGTTTTTTGAAGCTAGGATTAGGGCTGGCCCTTAATTGTAAAGTTTATAGTGTAGGACACGTTTTAGTGAAATCATCCAACCCTGTAGCGTGCAGAACAACTTTCCAACACTGATTCACTTCTGGCAATCCTCAAAAATAGTCCCGGTGCCCACGACGAGTCCTCTACACCCAGGCTGCTCTGTTTCTGCATTAGACCTCAGATAGGACACGAAAGGGTTATTGAATTGATCTCAGTCTCAGCCCCTAGCAAAATTCTGAACCCCTGATTTACATTTGTATGAAAGACTTTTTAGTTTTATCTCTCTATTCCAGCAAGTAACTTCTTACTAGCGTATAGTTTACCTCCTTGTCAAGCTTCTCTGTAATTTGTCATCTTGTAAACCCATGACCTCGAGACATTTTGGATTATCCAGTAATCAGCAAGGTAGCTGCAGAGTTCAGACTGGCAGGATGGCTAGTATAGAGGAGGGCAGAGTTTCTCAATGGGTTTACTTTTTGTTTTATCTCTCCTTAGATAAGACTATCATCATGTGGAAGCTGACTAGGGATGAGACCAACTATGGCATCCCCCAGCGTGCTCTGCGTGGCCACTCTCACTTTGTTAGTGACGTGGTTATCTCCTCTGATGGCCAGTTTGCCCTCTCTGGCTCCTGGGATGGGACACTGCGCCTCTGGGATCTCACAACGCAAGTACCTGCTCGCTTAGCTTTGGGGCCTTGGGGGGAAAGCTGGGCAGAAATGAGGAAAATGGCTGAGTCCTCCCTCCTTGGTTGATTCAGACTCAGAGAGACCCTAGAAGACAGTAGAACTGCCCCATAGGGTTTCCAAGGCTATAAATCTTTACAGAAGCAGACAGCCACATCTTTCTCCTGTGGAGTGGCTGGTGGGTTCAAACCACCAACCTTTGGTTAGCAGCCAAGCGTTATAACAACAGTGCCATGTGGGCAATTTGAATTGAGTGAAGCAGTTAGGAGTACACACAGTGGTTTGAAAATGTTTGGCCTTGGTAGCTCTGTCCTGGGTGTTGGTCAGCTGGTGACAATTATAATGGAGCATCCTGGTGATGACAGATGACATTGTCAGCTGATCCCCATGTGGGAGTGAGGACATGTCCTGCAATTCTGAGGGATTCTCTGGCATATACTCAGACAAAAGCTTGCTGTGGTCAGAGCCATAGCTTGGGTTATCTGAGTAAAGAAAATCCCCTGGGGACAGGGACAAGGCCCGGAAAATGATGTGACTGTGGTAGGAGAAAGTTTGCAAGGTGTCTGTAGAGAGTGACCAGGTCCTCCTTCTCAGGGGCACCACCACACGACGATTTGTGGGCCATACTAAGGATGTGCTGAGTGTGGCCTTCTCTTCTGACAACCGGCAAATTGTCTCTGGCTCCCGAGATAAAACCATCAAGCTGTGGAATACTCTGGGTGTCTGCAAGTACACTGTACAGGTAAAGTGAAGGCATGGGGGAAAGAGTGCATCTTTGAGGTTCATTCCCGCTCTTCCTCTTAAACGTTAATCACGTGTGGTGGTTTCAAGTATTGTCTGGCATCTAAAAGTTTCGGGACGAGAATATAAGACTGCTAGCATCCATCTCACATAGCTGAGAGGAGGAATAGTGGTCTAGAGTTTCATGGGCCAGAATGTTTCCCCTTATTTCTCTGTCTCCTGTAGGATGAGAGCCACTCGGAGTGGGTGTCTTGCGTCCGCTTCTCCCCCAACAGCAGCAACCCCATCATCGTTTCCTGTGGCTGGGATAAGTTGGTCAAGGTGAGCTTGGAACCAGGGCCACAAGGCCTTTACCAGCCAGAAACTGCTCCCATTGCATCTAGATGGTCATAGGCTCCAACTCGGAAACCTTTGCAGATTCTCTCCTGAGACATTTCTGTCCAGCATGCCTTTCATCCTAACCAACCACCTGGAGTTAGGTCAGATCTCACAAGCTAAATGTTAGTGTTCTCTAGATGCCAGGTCTTCCCGAGACTTCGTGCTGGTCACAAGCTTGGGAGTCCCCTGTGACACCCTCACTTCTGACCTGATAGCTACAAATCTGGGATCTTCCCACTACCTTGGGTTTGATAATTCACTATAATGACTCACAGAAAGTGTTACACTTACTGGGTTACAGCTTCATTAGGGCAGCATCTGGATACTGGATAGCGTTGCCAACATGGAGCTTCCGGCCCCAAAAGGGACACTACCCACCCGTGTCCATCACTGTCTTTTGCCAACCAGGAAGCCCTTGGAGCTTCCCTGACTAGAGTCTTTTGGGGACCTCGTTACATAGGCATGATTGAATTTTGCTTCCCTTCCCTGAGGTTCCCCTTGGGTCTTTCTGGCCTGGCCACCCTCTACTTGAATCACCTCATTATCATGATGTCAGATCTAGGGTTCTCTTAATAAAAACACTCAGTTACTAGGGATACTCTGTTTTAGAGGTTATCGCAGGAACCAAGCACAAAGACTAGATTCTTTGGGTAAAGTTAAATTTTTTACCCCACACTCTGACTTGACTTTTTTCCTCTTGCTGTTATTTTTCTCAGTATCAGCTGTTCGTTTTTGTTATTTGGTCTGCAGTGTTCTCAAGTAGCAAATGAGCCCCAAGTCCCTTGTAGGACTGCACCCAGAGTATTTGGTACCCATTTTAATCCCAACTGTCCTTAAATGGCCAAGGCAAATTCTTTAATTTTTTTTTTTTTTTGTGTGTGTGTGTGTGATAAATGGCTGCCGTACCCAGGAGTACTTTTAAACAGGTGTCATGCCTTTTTTGTTGGGGCCCTGAATCCTACACCTTGGCTCATCTGGAGCCAAGTTCCTCACCTGTGTGGACCCTACCTCTCTATCAACTTAGGTTTGGAACCTGGCTAACTGCAAGCTGAAAACCAACCACATTGGCCACACAGGCTACCTGAACACTGTGACTGTCTCTCCAGATGGATCCCTCTGTGCTTCAGGAGGCAAGGTATTCAGGGGCCAGGAGTTTCCACAGTATAGTAGAAAGAATACTTGATGAGATAGTAAGATAAATACAGAAATAGAGTTTCTGAAGATCATTTTTTAAAAATAATACAGATAAGGTATTCTGTTGAAAGGATTGTTTTCTGTAAAGCCGATTTGTTGAAGCAGTTGATGAGGTTAGGCTTTTGTAATTTCAGAGTTGATTATAGTGAATTGTAAGTTGTCAGGATTTCTTCATACATTTGGGGGGTGTCCTGTATTAATTGAAAAGTATACTGAGATAAATATTAGTATTTGCGTCATGAGCTTACAAGAAATTGGGGGAAAGGTTAAAACTTGATTAGGATACAACCTTGGGACGGGTGGGATTAACATGTGGAAGAGGTCTCGTTGCCCTAACTCACTTCCCTGTCTGTCCAGGATGGCCAGGCCATGCTGTGGGACCTCAACGAAGGCAAGCACCTCTATACCCTAGATGGTGGGGACATCATTAATGCTCTGTGCTTCAGCCCCAACCGTTACTGGCTCTGTGCTGCCACAGGCCCCAGCATCAAGATATGGGTGAGTATGGGTTGAGGGTCAGGCTAAATATCTGGCTGCATGCTGGGATCCCTAGTCAGTGTTGTGATTTCCCAATATACCATCAGACTCCCTGCTGAGATTAAAGCTTTCTGAACTGCCAGCCATCAAGTCATCAAGAGACCAAGGAAGGGTGGGTTAAAACTTCCTGGGATTAGCTAGAGGAATACCCAATTATAGCGCTTACTCAACTGCAGAGCAAATGACATTTGGAGCTGGAAAAGTCTTATAAGAGGACTGCTCTGTACCTTGTAGGGTATTTAGTATTTTACACCCTTGGACCCCACCCACTAGTTGGACAGTAGGAAACCCACTTTCTCCATTAATTATAACCAAACACGTGTCTATAAATTACCTAATGTCCCCAGCAGGGGTTAGAGAGGCATAGTCTTCGCCTGTTGATTTTGGAATGTCTTGGAGAGCATTAGTCGGGCCGCATGAGAGAAGCGTCAGTGGCATTAAGTATTGTGCTTGCCCTTTTTCCCAGGACTTGGAGGGCAAGATCATCGTAGATGAACTGAAGCAGGAAGTTATCAGCACCAGTAGCAAGGCCGAGCCACCCCAGTGCACTTCTCTGGCCTGGTCTGCTGATGGCCAGGTAAGTGGGTCCGTCTTCTCAGGTTGACTCACCTTCCACCTTTTCTGCTCTTGGTGTGATTAGTCTGGTGTGATTTAGTCTATCAGTCACAAGACCACCACCTTTAACATATAGTATGATGAAAGGTTTGCTGTGCTTATTTAGCAAAACTTAACTAGGCCTACCAGTGAACACACAGTACATGTTCCTGCATGAGGAAAGATTGATCTGGAGGATATTGGTTAGCTGCCTTTCAGTAAATACCTTGATTAACTTGACCAGTTAACAAATGTATAAGTCCTTTAAATAAAAAAAAGCCCTTAGAACCAGTTTTATTGTAGGAATGTATAGTCACCACCTGCAGTCTGGTTTAGAACAACAGGGATCTTAAAAAGAAGAGTCATCTTTGCTGACTAGTGAACTGTAGAGTTCCATGGCTCCTACCTGCCTTAATCAGATAAAATTTCTCTTTTCTTGCAGACTCTCTTTGCTGGCTACACAGATAACCTGGTGCGAGTGTGGCAGGTGACCATCGGCACTCGGTAGAAATTTATATGGCAGAGCTTTAGAAATAAACTGGCTTTCTGACTTTTTGAAAGTGTCTTTCTCTGATAAGCACAACAGCCACTTCTGTCACTACTGCGTATGGATTTTTTTAAAAATCTCTTCAGTTAACGTGTTCACAAACTGAAAGCAGATGATGAAACAGGTAAACAAGGCTTTGATACAACAGTTTATGTAGGCTTCCTGTAGTGTTGCTGGAATGCAATATGGTGTTCCTGCAAAGTTATGTAGGGATAAGGTTTCTTGAACTTGTACCATCGTAGTGGCCCATATTTTGGTACAGATTCTTAGGGCCTAAAACCTACAGAGAATGTTCCTGAGGGAAGAGGGCTACAGTCCATTTAAGAACGGCAGGCTTAAGTCACCTAACACAAAAGAACTGAAAAACTATCACTCTTTCAAAAGTTTATGAATATAAGCTAGGAAACATTTTGAAACTTGAAGTTAATCTCTGTTACTTGGGTCATGGGGTTAAAATGATTTTTTTAAATCTTCAAGTAAACTCATCGGAAGAGTTGCCACCTTCGTTCCTCTTTAATTAGAGATGAGAGATTGGCTGGTGTGGTCTTAAGCTACTCCTATATATAATCATAAAACTGGCTTTACTGGTTTAGCCCTGCTGCTTCTGCTTTATTACATATAAGAATTAGACCTCGTGCAAATTCTCATTGAGGAAGGTCTGGTGGGACCTGAGATTCCAGCCATGCTGCTGGTCTTCAGACTACACCATTATTATAGGGAATGCTGGAATTTAGTAGTTGTAACAGGCATGGAATAGTTCAAACCCAGCTTACAGCCTAAAGCCATTGCCATTTGCTCTGTACAATTTTCTTAAGCAGTGACTTTAAGATAAATGCAGTCTACTGAAGGTGTAACTTTAACTTCATAGGACTCAAATAGTTCACAATCGGGCTCTGAAAAATGTTTCTAGGCTCTGGGCTTGAGAGCCAGCAAGAGAAACTAAGTAGGGCAGGAGTTACATCCCTGTGTAGATGGGGTTCTGCCGGGTAAGAAATGTGGCAGCTCTATCCCCAAGGCAAAAGGTGAAATTCAACCAGGTAGAAGTGCCCTACGTTTTCTGCCATCTTTTTTTTTATTCACTAGAAGTATGAGTTAACTGTGTAGAAAAAAGGAATCAAATTACTTCTAAGTTACATCTCAGTTCCTGCCCATCTAAAGGAATAAACTCCATAGAAGAAGCAAATAAACTTTTATTCATTTCCACAACACAACCCACATCTCCCTTTCCCCTAGAACATGAATCGACCTCGGCATTAAAGCAGAGGGCAAAAGCTGGTAAGTGACAAAAGGTAAGGGGTTACTAGAAAAATAGATTATACCCAAGGTTCTTCTCATGGGGATCCAAACCCCTGTTCCCAGGCACCCCATCAGGTTGCCAAATGGAACTGAAGGCATGGAGAGATGCTGGGAACTAAGAAATAAGTTGTGTAAGTAATTCCATTGAACAAAGGGGAAAGGAGCCTGGCAGTGAAAGACCTGGAGGGGTGGGAGTGGGGTGAGCTTTGCTCCTAGAGTGAGTGCTGGAAAAAAGAGGGAGCAAATAATTTATTGAATGGTGTAATGGTATGTAGGTTCAATCATGTTGACCACTCCAGATCTCTCATTGAAGCTAAAGTCTGGCCGGTCTATGGAGGTAGAAATAGGGGAAGGAAGGAAAGTTTAGAATCCCTCCCAATTCCCAGGAGAGTACACATTTATTACCCAGCTCTACCCTTTTCTCCAGCCTGCCTCCCCAAAACAGCTTCCAAATCCCTTAGCTAAAAGTTGGTATCAGAAAATGGAAGATGGGGATGTCATGAGTCTTGCCCAAACCCTCCAGCTTCAGAAATGACAGAGGTGGGGAAAAGAAGTTAAGGAATGAAATCTTTCCTCTTCCCCTACTCCCAGCTTAGACTCTGACCCCAAGGGCTGGGCTGGGCAGACAAGGGAGGGAAGGCCAGGCAGCTGTTCTCATTTTCAGGGACCCATGCAGACCTGTTGGGACAGACATAGTAGGTGAGAGAAGGCGGAGCTGGAGGCCAGGAAGGTTCTTTAGGCTCCTAGAGGGAGAAGCAGGGGCCTGGGATCAAGGGGGAGCGGGAGGCAACGCAATAACAAACATTGGAAAGGAGCCTTTGAGCCCCCAAACTTGTGGGCCACCCTCCACCACCACCCGCCCCCCCAGTGCTGACCAGGGGGGCCCCTGCGGGTGGCAGGCCAATCAAGGGCAGAGCTTGATGCGGGTACCCTTGGAGAGCACCCGGAAGAAAGGGAAGACACGCTCGCCCAGGAAGGCAGCCGAGAAAGTGTGGATGTGGGCCAGAGTCTCCGCGTTGTAGAAGCCCAGGCGCCCAGCCTCGTAGTCCAGGTACACACCAAAGCGCCGTGGTTTCTCACTTGGGCTCAGCAGTGTCTGCTCCGTTGAGCTCTGCGCTTGGTAGCGTTTACCATTGGTGCCCACGCACCACACTTCCCGCTGGAGCAGAGGCTGCTGGGGCAGGTGGAGGCGGCGGCGGCGATGGTGATGGCGCGAGGAGCTGGCATCCCCACTGCCCACGGAGGGCCCCCCAGAGCCCACCTTTTCCTTGTGATGGGTTGATTCACGGGCAGCACCCACTGCCCAGCCCCGCCGCCCGCCCACCTCTACCTCCCAGTAGTGCCGGCCAGAGCGGAAGCCCTGAGCCCCCAGTACACAGCAGTCAGCCGAGAAGCGCTTGGGGTGGTCAGCAACCTCTTGCCGCCGCTCTGCCAGGCGGACCCCACGGCGATCAGGGGACAGCATCAGGGCTGGGTGAGCCGTGTCAGGGTCCAGCGTCAGGTCCACTTGGAAGAGGAGAGGACAAATATACTATGGCTGGCTGGAACAGCTATTCCTCATCAGCAGTCAACTCCATGGGTTCTCCCTTTCCTGCTGCCCATCCCCCACCCTCCAATCCAACTCTCCTCAGCTCCCCACCCCCTAGAGACTCAGGTTCCTATTGGTTCCACCATCTTGCTCCCATCTTGCTCCCACGACACCTGACAGCTCTTCCATCTGGCCCCTGCCCTTCCTAGCACTCCACACCCCTAAAACCTACCTGGGCTAGGACACAGGCTACCCTTGGCATTCAAGCCCCAAAGGTGCCCACCTATATCCTGCTCCATCACAGCACCCCACTTTCCCTGGGCCCCCACTTTCCCTCAGGCCCAACCTCAGGTCTGTGAAGGGAAAGGTAAAGGAAGGTCATACAGGTGACCTCCCTACCTCGGGCAGCCTGACAGAACATCCGGCTCATTTTCCTCACGATGGCATCTGTCAGGAAGTCATGGCTATGGGGTTGGCACGGGTCAGGGGACCAGGCCTCTGGGGGCTGCAGCTGTACTTCTTCACACCTGGAGGAAGGGGACCGGGCAGGGGGTGGGACCACGATATTCCCAGAGGAAAGAGCAGAAGCTGAGGGGAAGGAGAGGAGGGTCCAGGAGGCAGAAACGCAGGTCCTGGGAAAGGAAGGAGAGGAGAGGGATACCCAAGAGAGGAAGGGATGGGGAACCAGATGCTACTGGGTCACAAAGGGTAAAGGGTGGGAACACACCTATTGAAAGTCTCCTTGATGTCCTGGGAATAACAAAACAAAAAGAGGGAAAGGGAGAAAGAGACAAAGAGTCAGCTGCACAGGGATGGCTCCTTTCTCCCAGTCTCCAGCCAAAGGACTGAAATGAATAGGGAGGGGAAAGCAGCACCCTCAATGACCTCAGTAACTGTGAATCCACCTCAGTTGTCCTATGCCTCTCACACCTAACCTGTCTCATCCTGTACTGTGCTCTGTGATTCTAAGTAAGCCAGTACTAGAATTTTCACAATATAACTTGGTCACTTTTCAGGATATCATTGTCAAAAATTATTTCCCTCTCATTTAAACCCCACCTACAATGATTTCTTTCTCTTCATGTGTATACTGGTCACTCACACACACACACACACACACACACACACACACACACACACCATTCCACATTAACTCTGGCTCCAGCCTCAAAAAACTGTTGTGGTGTTCAGGTTAAACTATTATAGCTCCTCTCAAGGAGGAAAGAGGCAACTCTGGACAAACACTGGTAACTCTGGTAAGCACTGCCTGACGGAGCAAACAGACAGGCACAGGGTGCTGGGAGCGGGACCATGGCAAACCCAGGCAGTAGGGGGCAGGGGGAAGGGGACAGTGCTTACCTGGAGCAGCCGCAGGCCCCCCTGCTGGCTCCGCTCCTGGGCCTCCGCCAGCAGGCGGCTCAGCTGGGCAGCCTGGTCTGAGAGGCGAATGGCTGCTGCTCCTGCACGCCCCAGCTGGGCTTCATGCATCTCTCGGAGGCGCCGCTCCAGCCCTGCCTGCTCTTCGGCCAGAAACCGTGTCAGCCGCCCAAACTCTGAGGCCACTGCTGCCAGCTCTGACTTCATCTGGCTCTAGAATGATGGAAAAGGGGATAGTGGGTATTACTTCAACATACAGATAAGTCTCTAGTTTTGCAACTGCTGCCCCTCAACCCAAGGCAAAGGGACCCTGCATCCCCTTGGGCCAAGAAACACCTTGGAATGAAAAGCAGCCCCTGGCACCCTCCTTACTTCTCGGCCTTCCCAGGCCCACTCCCATACTCACGGCACACCGCCCTGAAACCAACTTCTGCCTGGAATATCTACCATGTCTGCCTAACTTTGATTCATTCTTCAAGTCTAAGCTTTAAATATTCCCTGAGAGAAGCCTTCCCTCCAGGTCTAAGTCAGGACAACCCCACTAAGTATCACTGTATCCCTTCATAGCATGTATCTCAATCTGAAATTTCATATTTATGTGGGAGTATCTTTTAACCACTTACTCCCCCACTGCACCATAAGCTCTCCACCAGCAGAAACTGGGTATGTCTTTCTTTGCCACAGTGTCCTTAGACCCTGGCACAGTGCCTACCACAGAGTAGGCACTTGGTAAGAAGTTTTTGAAGTGAATGAATAATTCAGGAATCAAGGCACTGAAGTTAGGGTTCTGACTATAACACTACTTGCAGTGACCTTGAAAAAGTCACTCAATCCCTCCAGATCAGAGGTCAGCAAACTTCTGCAAAAGTCCAGATAGTAAATATTTTAGGCTTTGTGCGCCAAGAGGCAAAATCAAGGATATTATATAGGTATTCACATAACAGGAGAGAAAACTCCCGCCCAGCCCACCCCATTTGCCTGGAGTGAGCCATCCCAAGTGGTGGTCACACTTTTTGCCCAGTTACCATTAGCTGGAAATACTCTTGGGGTAAAGAATAAGGTTCCACAATGGGGAGGCAGGTCCTGGCTGAGTAGAGGGACACACACACAGCCACCACAGTCTGTTTCACTTCCTCCCCAAGTGACAGATCCCAGTGCATCTTTCCCTGAAGGCTTCTCTCCTCCTGGAGAGCCCAGAAGTCTCAACTTGGACAGCTGGCCAGAGGCAAGACGACTCCCCGACTCCTAGACTAAGACTCCTTGGCTCAGGGCCCAGCAATGGTCAACAGCAGAGTCCCTCATGTGTAGAGTGTAACCATCATGGGCCCTGGAAACTGGCATAGCCCAGCCACTGGCCAGGGAGGCAAGCACTGGGAGCAAGGTGGGAGAGGAACAGAGGGGGATGTCCTGGCACGGTCTCAGAAACTTGTAGTGCTAGCCCACTCCAGCAGTGCCCACCCACCTTACAAGAACAGGCAGTAGAGAGAGCAATTATGAAGGGAAAAAAAAAATCTAAAAACACTGCTCTAGAAAATATTAAGGTCTTTGCAGTGCTAACATTCACTAATTCCTCTTCCCCACTAAACACCTTGGCTCCCTCCAGAGGGCACAGCAAGCCTCCCCAGACCATGTCCCTCTGCCCACTGCCAGCACCCCAACCTGGGGGCTCTCTGAAGGTGGTTCTGTGGGGTCTGTCTTGCCCTCTTCCTGCCCTCTGTGCTTACCCTTGATGTGAGGGGCAGCATGGCTGGCACAGCACAGGCTCTGGGGCTGGGCGTCCAAAGTAGAAATCCTACCTTGCAGCCTTGGACCAGCCACCCAACCTCTCCAAGCCAGGCCTTGGTTTTCACTTCACTCCATTTTGCAATCTAGGAGCATGCCTCCTGGCCCTCTTGAGTCCTCCTCTTCTCAGGACCCTGGAAAGTCGTCTACCCTTCTCCTAGTCACCACTGTAAGAGTGGGCAGCCCTGTCTTCCTTGCCTCCACTATAGAACCAGTCAGTCCCAGCCAAAGACATTTGCCCACCTTTAGCTCGGTCACCCGCCTCTCCTCCTTGGCCTTCATCTTCTGCACAGCCTCCAAGTGCTTCTTCAGTGGTTCCAAGTGGCCCTGCAGTTTGGCCTGAAGGAATGGGAAAAGGAAGGTTAGAGGCCTGGGCTGGGAGAGACACTTGCGCCTTCAGAGCCCACCTCCCTCATCCTTCCCGCAGTGGGTTGGGCCTCAAAGCCTGGTTTACACCACAGGTGTAAAATATGAGCATCTTACTCCCTTCCTCCCCTTTCTTAGGTCATGACAAAGACCTCTGACTCTCCCCCTGTACTTATGCACAGAAGCCCCATGTGTGTTCTTTAAACGTGAGATTTTTATGACTACAAAGCCCCACACTCAGTGTTTTGGTGGATCTGGCTTTCCACGCCACACCACACCACACAGTCCTTCCATATGAACATTCCTGCCTTTGGTCCCTTCCCCCTCACAGGCAATCCTCTTCACAGCCTGCCCAGCAGTTATCTCTAAACATTTTTCTGATGATTTTGTGCCTGTGCTAAAAATTCTTCAGTTGTTCTCTGCCACTTGCAGAATATAAGGTTCATTGCCCCTACATTTTCTAGCCTCACCTACATCCACCCCTTCTACACCCAATCTTAGTTTTAGCCACATTAAACTATTTCTCTTCTCCTGAGTGTAATTCCATACCTTTAACCACATAGTTTCCTCTGCCTGGGGCTGACCTTCCCTACTTGGTCCAAGACATTTTTCCTTTAAGACCCAGCTCCCTGACCATGACCCTGATCCTCCCCACCTTTGACTCCAAGGAACTCTGAACAAAACCTTTACAATATCATAATCATTTACAAGTGTGCCTCCCTTATGACACCGCAGTCTCTCTCCTAGGAGCAGGGACCCACTTTAACTTCCATGCTCTCTCTGCCTATCTGTTCTCTCTCCCACTCAACTAGCAGTTGCTAAATGGAAAACAAAAACCTCTCCTCCTAAAGGTTTAACTTGCATAGCACATACGCAAGCAAGTTCTGTTTTCCAACAATTTGTAGCAAAGTGTTTTTCTTTCAAGAGCTGTTAGGGAGACCAGAATGGGTGAAATAAACCCTACTTGTGTGCCTTTTTCTTCTTTATGTCTTCTACTTCTTCAGCCTTCCTCTCTAGTTTTCCTTGAAGGGTAATACAAGATAGAAATTAAGATCTTAAGCCTAGACCCAGTCAGATCTGGACCGGAACACAACTAGATGACTGAGGCAAACCAGCTTCAGTTTCCTCATCTTAGAATGAGAATAACAGAATCTACTTCATGCAGCATTTGCTTAGCACAGTGTCTGCCATATAACAAAACAGCAGTAAATGTTATCTAATATTCACTACCTAGAACTTAAGCCAAACCCTGGTGGCGTGGTAAAGTGCTACAGCTGCTAACCAAGAGGTCAGCAGTTCGAATCCACCAGGCGCTCCTTGGAAACTCTATGGGGCAGTTCTACTCTGTCCTATAGGGTTGCTATGAGTCCGAATTGACTTGACGGCAGTGGTTTTTGATTAAGGCCTTAAGCCTGCCATTGACACCCTGATAATGACCCTTGAACTAAAGAGGTTACTGACCCCGAGTTCTAAAAACAGTTGCTGCAGAGGATAAGTGATTGTAGAAAACATTACAGCAATAAGACTGTGGTCAATCCATAACATAAAAATAGCATAAACTATACAAAATTTTACCTTTTGATATTACTTTCTATTTTTCTACAAGTGTCATTGATTTCCACTCCATTAATTCAGAATTTAGATTTAATACTTCTCTTAAATTCCTGACAAAAATTCAATCAATAATCCAACTACATAACTATTTAAGAGAGATTTTCAAGGACCTTCAATTTTTTACAACTTTATTTAAAAATCATTTGTGCATGATTCAGTTAAGAAATGTTTCTAGAAAACAGTGTCAAGCTAGTCATTGTATGTATCTGAAAAGGACAGACTACTCCTCCATAACAGAGTTTGTAAGTCAGAAACGGAATCACTCAAATTAGGATATAATAAAATTTACTTGTCAAGTTGATTCCAAATCATGGTGACCCCGTATGTACAGAGTAGAACTGTGTTGCATAGGATTTAGAAGGCTGTGACCTTTTGGAAGCAAAGAGCCAGGCCTGTTTACTGAGGTGCTACTGGATGGGTTCGAACCACCAACCTTTAGGCTAAGAGTTGAATGCTTAACTGTTTATACCACCCATGGACTCCCTTCAGGGCCTAAAACAGGATTTTCAGGCAGCTGGCATTTGGTAGATGTGACCAATACAAATAAAATCCAGTTTCAGAAGGTCCTTAGAGGAGTCCTGCAGGAGAGTGGAGGAAAGGAGGTGGAATGCCCACGGAGAGTCTATCCCTGGTTCCAGTTAACGGAGTGACTGCACATTGTGTGACTGGTACAGTTAACTAGGAACTGAGGGGATATAAAAAGACAACGGGTGTTCATAACCTCCCATAAGGATACACGGGTAAAAGGCAGGTGATGTTAACCAATGCAGTGATTCCTAAACTGGGCTGGGCTCTCCTAAGAATTCTCCCCACACCAATTCAGAATCTCTAATGGTAGGACCCACTGTACTTTTGAAAAGTTCCCCTAGGAATTATGAGAGTTAGCCAGGTTTGACAATCACTCCTTGAAAGGAATAGTTAGTGATAAAGGGATATAGGTCTTAGCCGTACATACTCAGAGCTGAGAAGCCCTAGACATGTTACTCTAAAATTGACATAACAACAACAACGAACCTAACTTGAGGTGACTGTAGGAATCAGGAGAAGGTGTGAAAACACAAGTCAGAGCAAAACAGCACCGCACAGACCACAAAGAAGTAGCCACCCTCTCCTTCTCCTGGTCCTGCTGCTTTCAACCCATCCAGGCTTTGGCTTAGTAGTATTTACAAACAAATCTCCTTCACCTATGTCCAAGAAGAGTCAAGATCAGAAGAAGGGGGCAAGATATTACCCAAACCAGAATCGGTCTCCAAAGAGGAAGGTCACATGTCAGAAATGTCAAACTAACAACAGACATCCAAATGGTGGTAACAGCTTCTAATGGATCGGGGGGCAGGGGAGTCATAACCAAATCCATTTATTAGTAGCTCTGTGGTCCTGTATACATTACACCTTTCTGGTTCTGTCTCCCAATCTGTAAAACGGGAATGAAAACATACCAAAATCACAGTTTTTTAAGCTTTAAATAAGAAAGTCCAGGAAAAGCGTTTAGTAGAGTACCTGGTATACACAGTAAGTGTTCGATAAATAAATTAAAAAACCCAGTAAATATTAACTATTAATCCTGACTTGATGGCACCTAACAACAACAGCAATCATGGAGAAATTAAAGTTCAAAAGATTCAGAGACTTGCCCAACACTTGACGGCAAATAAGTGGCAGAACCAGGTCATCTAACTTAAAAAGCTTCTCTCTTTTTTCTGTATGTTACAAAAAGTAAGAAGTTCTGGTCAGTATATCAGACTGCTGCAGATCCTACAAAAGTTCTCAAGGGGAGAACCAAACCAAATCATGGGGTGGGTAGGGAACTCCAGTCAGGAGACAAGTGGGGGGCACCTGTCATTTTTACGCTCTGCTTCAGAGCCCAAATTATTGTTCTCTGAGAGTCCCCATCTCTTGGGGTCTCCGTCAAAGACAGGCTTAAGATTTACCCAGAGGAAGTGGAGACTAGTATTAAAGCACTAGGGGCCTGTCACCTGCACTCCTACACTTAGGGACAGTGGAAGAGTGAAACAGTAGTGGCCTGCTCTACGGGAGATGCAGCCCAGTAATCTGGCATCATCAGCTTTGCCTTATATCCTTTGAGGAGGCCAGTCTTCGCTGGTCTTCTTTGCTGTATCTCCTTTGTCGGTGTACAGGACCCTTCTGACCCTACCCCACCTGGGTGCCAGTAAGTAAATGCTCACATAAGGAGAATCAGCTCACCAGTACATGAGGTTCTTGGGGGGGAAAGACGCTTCCATTTCCCAGCTCCCCTTACTTTCTCTCCACCCCCACTAAATTCCCATCTTCTCTCTTCTCTCACCTTGTACTCCTGCACCACCTCCTCCAATGGCACCACGCTGTGCTGTTTGTGGCTCCTGGATTCTCGGCACACTACACAGATGGCCTCTTCGTCCACTTCACAGAAGAGTTTCAGGGCTTCTTGGTGTTTGGGGCAGATGCCCTGCTCGTTCCCACGACTCGCTCGACCAGGGGCTGGGTGCATCTGCCGAATCACTTGGACCATGTTGGCTAGCTGCAAGTTCGGACGGAAGCTCCGCCGGGGAAAGCTCTTTCGGCACTGGGGGCAAGTGAAGCACCTCCGAGGGGCAGGAGGCGGAGGCAGTGGGGTGACGGGATCTAGCTCCTCTTCCTCATCCTCCTCCAGTACCTCCTCCTCGTCCTCCTCATCCTCCCCCCTCAGGTCCTCCTCCATGTTCCCCAAGTAGTAGTCCAGGTCTTCCTCCTCGTCCTCCTCCTCCCACACGTAGTCCATGTTGTCCCAGTTAGACCCGCCCATGCCATTGGTCCAGAACACTCCCTCTTCTTCCTCCTCGACCTCCTCCTCCATATCGCCCTCATAGTCTTCGTCCCGCATGGGGGTGTCCCACCCCCCGCCGGCTCCCACAGCCTCCACTTCTTCCTCGTCTCCGTCCTCCTCCTCCTCCTCCTCCCGGTCTAACTCGTCCCTGTCCTCTTCATCCTCCCCGCCCCACAACTGGGTTACACACACTCGGCAGAAGTTGTGCCCGCAGCCGATGGACACGGGGTCCGTGAAGTAATCGAGGCAGATGGCGCACACCGCCTCCTCCTGAAGGGTCTGCACAGGGTTGGGTGTCATGGCAACGGCAGCCATCTTAGCGTCCAGTCAGCCAGTTTAGATGTACGGTGGGGGCGGGGAGGGGGGCGGGGGGTCTTCCCTCTCAGACGCCCTGGCGACCCGGCCCCACCCCCAGCCCTGCCTCTCCACAGCTCGCTTCAAGTGCCGCCTGAGAAATGTTCTTCTGACAACCCACCCCTCCACACAGAGCTCCCTACTCCCAGACGACAACCGTGTCTCTGCGTGGGCAAGGGAAAAAGCTGAACGCTATCGCCAACTCCCTCAGGTGGCCCTGAGTGCAAATCCACCCCAACGCTTCCCTGGCCTCCTCATAAACCCCCGCCCCTCCTCACTTCCTGGCCCCGCCCCCTCACTTCCGATTTCTCACCCAACACTTCCGGCGTCTACGCGCCAGACAGGCTCGTGAGTTTCCCCCCCCTTCCCCGGTCCCTGGGCGACAGGAAACGGCGAGGAGACGCTCTAGCGGGCACTCGGGAACAGGGCGGGAGGGATAGGACATAGGAGCCCTACATCTCTGTGATGCGGCGGGGTGCGGAACGCAGAGCAAAAGCCCCGCCCTTCCCCTCCTCAGTCACTGGAGAGAAACTTGGGAGAACGGTGGGAGTACTTGGCGGCTGTCCGCTCTCGGTGCCATGACCGAATCGGCCGGGCGCCCCCCTACCGGCCGAGTACAAATGACACCCGGGCCTCAGCGCTGCCGGTGCCGGAAGCAGAGGGGCGGGGCTTCCTTGAGCGCTCTGCAGCGCTTCGGCCCTTCTAGGCGGAGGACTTTGTTGTTCGAGCGCTCAGATTTCCTCGGTGATGGATCAGGGGGCGGAGCCAGAGACACCCTACCACTATAGTTGGCCTTGTCAAAAACCTCAATTGTTTACAGAAACATGAAAAATTAGCGTAACGGAATATATTTATTGAGTAGATACTATTCCACTCAGGCAGCGGTCACCCGAACGTGTTGGGAAGACTCTCCGAGAGGAGACTGTGAAAGCGGGTTATAAAGGTCAATGTTATGTTAATTTATCAAGAGATAACATCAAGCACAGGGCAGGTTACAGAAACAGTCAACAAGGACATGCCATATATTCTAAAACAGCCTTTAGCCAGACCCTGGAACTTCTGCATTTCGAAGCTGAATGCACAATGCCTAAGGCCAATGTCTCTGCTAAGCGGCATACTGAACTCGTTTGACCTGAAGGTGACTCCAGGGAACCAGTTCTTTAAAGGTTCAAAAGAACACCTAAGGGCTGATGGCCTGGGTGGGTCACCCCACTTCCATGAACCCAGAAATCTGGATTTCAGGAGAATCAAAACGATTTTGTCAGCATCTTCCATGCCCATTTTAGAGATTGTTGCCTGATCACTGTAGCCTCCTGTAGGTGAACTTCCCTAACTCCCATCCGTAAAGGGATGGTGACAGATCTTCACACGAGGAGCTCTGGAGTCGCAGTGGTTAAGACCTCCACTGCTAATCAAAAGGTGGGCAGTTCAAATCTACCAGCTGCTCCTTGGAAACCCTGTGGCCGCTCTAACCAATAGGGTCACGCTGAATGGTAATCGACTCTACCCAATGGGTCTGGCTTTTGGTATATCCACACAGTGGAACACTATCTGTAAAATGCAAATCCATCTTCAAGATTTATTAAGTGAAAAAAGCAAGATACAGGCAATGTCCGGGCTATGAACGAGATTCCTTCCAAAAGTGTGCCTTTAAGTCAAACTCGTAGGTAAGCTGGAACAGGTGCATATGTTTCTTATTTAGCCTTCAGTGCAAGAAAAGTCTCGATGCCTTTTCAGTGATTTAAAAGTTGCCTGTGCAGCAAGTGAAGGTGATTGTGATGAAAAATTTGTTGCAAGTAGCAAGCAGTTGGTTCAATCATTTAAAAGTAAAGACAAATTTACATAAAGGGCAGGTACCAGTTGTCCATAAGTCTGACATCAGTAATCTCGGGACTTACTGCACAGTGTGTAGAGTATGTCCTCATCTGTAAAAAAGAGGAATATGTTTCAAAGATGTATTTGATATTTGCACATTCCTGCGCTTCAGTTTACTCATGCAAAATGAGGATAATAGTACCTACCTCAGAGGTTTGTGAGAATCAGAGCAAATATGTAAACCGACAGAACAGTGCTAAGCACATAGTAAGCGAGATACATTAGCTACGCATTACTTATCCTTTTCATCAATGTCTCTGCAAAGATACTGGCAGCCGAGTTCTGCTGAGAAGGCAACGGAATGGCCAAGGGTCACGAGTAGGAAAGACACTTTCCCTGTATCTTTCTGTCTTCTTTGAATTTTGAACCAAGTGAATGCATTACCTTAAAAAAATGAAAATACAAAACTTTCTAAATGCCATCGATTAATTCAACTAATACTTTCCGAGCTGTGCACCACACATATTCTGCTCACAGAAAGCCTCAAGGTTTGTCTTCTTGGTGCCCTCGTCTACGAACAGGGCCTCGGACTGGGTTTGTGGAATTGATTTTACTTGAGGCAATTCTGTCCAGGCTGTGGAATTGTAGTAGTAAAGATGCCGCTGTGGTACCCAACATCACTACTAAGTGGATTTCATGTGTGATAGCAGTAGTTCTAGATGCTTTGTTTAAACTTCTTGTAATTAACAGCAATAACAAAAACCTGTGAGCCAAGTTCCTGCCCATAATGTTCCCGGTGGTGCAGTTGTTAAGTGCTCGGCTCCTAACCGAAAGGTCAGCTCTGAGACAGAAAGATGTGGCAATAACCTCCAGTAAAGATTTTTTAAAAAATGCGAATCACCCTATAGGACGGAGTAGAACTGCCCCGTGGAGTTTCCAAGGCTGTAATCTTTACAGAAGGGCACTGCCACCTCTTTTCTCCCACTGACCTGCTGGTTGGTTCGAACTCCGGTTAGCAGCCGAGCGCTTAACCACTGCACCACCAGGACTCCTTCCACAAAACGTTACAGCCTTGGAAACCTTATCGGACAGTTCTACTCTGTCCTCTGGGGTCGCTATGAGTCGGAATGGACTGAATGGCAATGGGTAATGTATGTGCAGAATTGCCAGCGAGTGCCAAATGCTGAGCGGTACCAGGGCACCACATCCAGAGTTTACCCCTTTTTTTTTGGAGACACTTTTCGCCTCGTGAGGAACTCCAGAAGAACAGGAGGTTCCGAAGTGGGTGGTCCGGGGACTCTGAGCGGCTGACCCAAGGCGCGAAAAGCCACGAACCCGGCGGTTCGCAGAGTGCGCGCAGATGTGAGCTGAGCGGGCGCCCGCCCAGACGCACTGGCTTTAGCGCTAGAAGTCAGGCCACGGGACTTGAACACTGCGGAGTGGCAGTGCGACGCGCCTTTGCGGATTGCAGTCGCACTTAGAGCTGCCATTCTCTGCCACGTGTAGTTTGAGGATTGTATTAAGGATGTGCTGATAATCTGTGTTTTTGTAGTGTAGTGGCTATCACGTTCGCCTCACACGCGAAAAGTCCCCGGTTCGAAACCGGGCGGAAACAGCCTTTTCTGGTCTATTTTTCATTTCGATGCCCACGTCTTCACGGTTATCTCGTCTGCGGCTCGAGATAGGGGGAGGGTGCTGTCACATGGAGGCATATACAGACAGATGTGTGTATCTAATCTGTGTTTCAGGGAAACAGTAAAGCGCGATCACAGCAGAGCTGGGCTCACACCAGATCATAAATGTTCACAATGTCAATTCAGCTAAAAAAAATTTTTTTTTTTTTACTACTCTTGCCTTCGGAAGCCTGGGCCGCCACCTCCTCCGGATAAGGGCTGTAGGTTGTAGGCTTCGGATCCCCGGACCTTTGTGTCTAGGGCGCAGCCAGGCGCACAGTAAGTGATCCATGAATTCTTGTGCAATTAATTCTGCAAAACTCCTTGAAGTGTGTCCGCACGCCTGCTGTGTATCCCGGTTTCCTGAGGCCGAAGAAAAAGGGTTGCGGATGTTGTCAGACTATCTCAGTCGGTAGGGCACGAGACTCGTGAACTCACGGATTTGAGCCCCACATTGGGCGTGTATTCTCTTTTGAAAATGAAAATGGCTAAGGAATTTTTGTGCCAAAGAAGAGTCGGAGGGAGACTGAGTGGGCTTTGGCATCGTGGACTGGCGGTGTTCGCCGAAGCTTGGCCAGACAGGAGGTCGCCCAGGTACTGACTAGAAGACCTCGAGTTGGAAAACCCACAGCCGTAGGGCTTTGCTGACCATAGGTGAACGAGTAACTGGTGGGTATCAGCCGACCAACTCTTGGGGCTCTTCACCCTGGGTCACGGCTCCGCCTGCTGCCATCTACGTATCCATTCTTCCATCTATGTTCAACAAGTATAAGGCAACTTCTGTTTACTGCATCCGCCCGGGTAGTGGGGAATAGCTCCGAAGGAACGGAAGAGTTGTGGATTCGCTGCCATGGGGCGTGGCTTCCCAAGGCTAGGGAAATAAGGGCTGCCCCAGGAGGTATTCTTGAATATCAAAGCCATAGCAGGGGGAGTTGAGACCACTTTTCTAGATGATTTAGAGGTTAGACGCTTTCACGGCCTCGGCCAGGTTTCAGTTTCCGATCAGGGAAGACATGCTCTGTTTAATCTGAGACCCTCATCCTCAGCATATGCTCTCAATTTTAAGAGTTGATCTTTTGTGAAATGTTGCTACACACATTCCAGCCTTCATGTTCCTCCCACAAATGTGAAATTTTCCTTTACTTTGAAACACCCTAACGTTAACATCCTGTTTACCGACCTATTCACGAAATTCTTCTTAACTTCAATAGAAATTTGTTCGTTTATGTTGACTGTTTCCTCAGTTCTGCAAATTCCGCCTGTTTTCTATTTTCCAGTTGTAAAAGTCACCACCATGTACACACCAGACCACGAGAGAAATCTGTTTGTCATAAGTAAATAAAGCTGATTTATTGCATTTGCTGAGCAAGGGGGAAGAACATCACCTTGACAGTCTCAGAAATGTGTCGAAGGGGGGAGACAGAGAGGATCCTTAAGGCTGGGGGGGGGGTGTGGTTTAATATGATACCCTCGGAGGGTGGTCTGGGCAAAGATCAGAGTTTGTAAACTAGGCAGAGTTGCCAGTACAGTCAGATGGCGTGAATCTCTGGGGAGTTACTGTTACTATGACCTTATCTTGGAATTTATGAATCTGAACAAGCTGGTATTCAAGCAATTTGAACGTTGTCATTTTGTTTCACCCAGATACTTGCCGGTTGGTTTGCAAATTTTGGCTTCAGGGTTATTTCTTACTATCTTCACTGGGACTGGAAAACATTTTTTTTTAAAGATAGTGGCTTCTTTACGAAAACCCTGGTGCTGTAGTAGTTAAGTGCTACAGCTGCTAACCAAAAGGTCAGCAGTTCAAATCCACCAGGTGCTCCTTGGAAACTCTGTGGGGCAGTTCTACTCTGTCCTCTAGGGTCACTATGAGTTGGAGTCCACTGGAAGCCAATGGCTTTAGTTTTTTGGTTTGGGCTTCTTTATTAAGGAGAAGCCAAAGTGGACAGGCTTCTCTTCCCTGCCTCCCAACAAGCCAAGAGCACACCCATCTGAGCTTTTTGCTACAATGTCTGCTTTTCTCTTCTTTCCACCCCTTCCACTGCTGCCACTCTGGCCAGGCCCAGTAGGGGAATGCTCTTCCAGGTAAGTGACTCACACTGTTCTGGGCACAAAAGATTCAAGGGTTCATCAGTTTAGACTTATCAAACACATGGACCCTGGTAGCATCTTTGATCTTTTTTCTAGTGATGATGGGGGATGCAGTAACAGAAGGACTCTCTTGAATTTATGTTTTAGAGGGACTCCTCAAGGAATGATGAACAGAGAGTGTGAGGGGATGACACAGCATTAGGGAGAGGGGCTGGAGGATACAGCAATAGTCCAGATAGGTGGCAAGTAACTGGGGAAGGCAGCAGCCAGAGGGATAAGAAAGACCTCATGCACGATTAGTGCTGAGGGAGAGATCAAGAACAGACGCTGATGGTCGGGGTTGAGAAGAGTAATGAGTCAGTCTTGAACAGGTTGGGTGTGAGACTGCTGTGGGACATCTAAGAGGACATGTCCAAGATTCACATGAGTCTGAAGCTTAGGTCACTGCTGGAGGCACAGATGTGGGCCTAGGTAGTGGGTACTGCTTTGACCCAGGATGAAACTCTCCAGGGATATGTTGTTGTCGTTGTTAGGTGCCACTGAGTCAGTTCAGACTCATAACGACCCTATGTACAACAGAAGGAACCACTGCCCTGTCCTGCGCCACCCTCACAATCGATGTTATGCTTAAGCCCATTGTTGCAGGCCACCGTGTCAATCCATCTCATTGAAGGCCTTCCTCTTCTTTGCTGATCCTCTACTTTACCAAGCATGATATTCTTCTCCAAGGACTGATCCCTCCTGACAACACGTCCAAAGTATGTGAGACATAGTCTCACCATCTTTGCTCCTAAGGAGCATCCTGGTCATACAGATTTGTTTGTTCTTTTCGCAGTCCATGGTATAGTCAGTATTCTTCTCCAACACCACAATTCAAAGGCGTCAATTCTTCTTTGGTTTTCTTTATTCATCATATAGCTTTTACATGCATAGGAGGCGATTGAAAACATTGTGGCTTGGGTCAGGTGCACTTTAGTCTTCAAGGTGACATTTTGCCTTTCAACACTTTAAAGAGGTCTTTTGCAGCACATTTGCCCAATGCAATGCGTCTTTTGATTTCTGGACTGCTGCTTCCACGGGTGTTGATTGTGGATCCAATTAAAATAAAATCCTTGACAACTTCAATCTTTTCTCCGTTTATCATGATGTTGCTCACTGGTCCAGTTATGAGGATTTTTGTTTTCTTTATGTTAAGGTGTAATCCATACTGAAGGCTGTAGTCTTTGATCTTCATCAGTAAGTGCTTCAAGTCCTTTTCACTTTCAGCAAGCAAGGTTGTGTTATCGGCATATTGCAGGTCATTAATGAGTCTTCTTCCAATCCTAATGGCCCCTCCTTCTTCATATACTTCAGCTTCTCCAATTATTTGCTCAGCATACAGATTGAATAGGTATGGTGAAAGGATACAACCCTGACACACACCTTTCCTGACTTTAAACCACGCAAAATCTCATTGTTCTGTCAGAACAACTGTCTCTTGATCTATGTACAGTTCCCTCACGAGCACAATTAAGTGTTCTGGCATTCCCATTCTTCACAATGTTATCCATGATTTGTTATAATCCACACACCTTTGCATAGTCAATAAAACACAGGTAAACATTCTTCTGGTATTCTCTGCTTTTAGCCAAGATCCATCTGACATTAGCAATGTCTGGTTCCTTGTCCTCTTCTGAATCTGGCCTGAATTTCTGGCAGTTCATTGTCAATATACTGCTGCAGCCGCTTTTGAATGATCTTCAGCAAAATGTTCCTTGCGTGTGATATTAATGATATTGTTGGATAATTTCTGCATTCGGTTGGATCACCTTTCTTGGGACTAGGCATAAATATAGATCTCTTCCTGTCTGTTGGCCAGGTAGCTGTCTTCCAAATTTCTTGGCATAGATGAGTGAGCACTTCCAGCACTGCATCTGTTTGTTGAAACATTTCAGTTGGTATTCCGTGAATTCCTGGAGCCTTGTTTTTTGCCAATGCTGTCAGTGCAGCTTGGACTTCTTCCTTCAGTACCATTGGTTCCTACTCATATGGTACCCCCGAAACAGTTGAATGTCGACCAATTCTTTTTGGTATAGCATCTTTGTGTATTCTTTCTATCTTCTTTTGATGCTTCCTGAGTTGTTTAATATTTTTCCTATAGAGTCCTTCAATATTGCAACTCAAGGCTTGAATTTTTTCTTCAGTTCTTTCAGCTTGAGAAACGCAGAGCATGTTCTTCCCTTTTGGTTTTCTATCTCCAGGTCTTTGCACATGTTATTATAATACTCTACTTTGTCTTCCCGAGCTGCCGTTTGAAATCTTCTGTTCAACTCTTTTCCTTCATCATTTCTTCCTTTCGCTTAACTACTCAACATTCTAGAGCAAGTTTCAGAGTCTCTTCTGACATCCATTTTGGTCTTTTCTTTCTTTCCTCTTTCTTTTCCTTTTTAATGACCTCTTGCTTTCTTCATGTATGATGCCCTTGATGTCATTCCACAACTCGTCTGGTCTTTGGTCACTAGTGTTCAATGTGTCAAATGTATTCTTGAAATGGTCTCTAAATTCAGGTGGGATTACTCAAGGTCATACTTTGGCTCTCGTGGACTTGTTCTAATTTTCTTCAGTTTCAACTTGAACTTGCATATGAGCAATTGATGGTCTGTTCCACAGCTGGCCCCTGGCCTTGTTCTGACTGATGATATTGAGCTTTTCCATGGTCTCTTCCCACAGATGTAGTCGATTCGATTCCTGTGTATTCCATCTGGCAAGGTCCATGTGTATAGTCGCAGTTTATGGTGGTGAAAAAAGGCATTTGCAATGAAGAAGTCCTTGGTCTTGCAAAATTCTTATGAAGTGACCTCCAGTATCGTTTCTATCACCAAGGCCATATTTTCCAACTACCGGTCCTTCTTCTCTGTTTCCAACTTTTGAATTTCAATTTCCAGTAATTATCAATGCACCCTGATTGCATGTTTGATCAATCTCAGAGCCCAGAAGTAGGTAAAAATCTTCAATTTCTTCATCTTTGGCCTTAGTGGTTGGTGCTAAATTTGAATGATAGTATTACCTGGTTTTCCTTATAGGCGTATGGATATTATCCTATCACTGACAGCGTTGTAATTCAGAATAGATCTTGAAATGTTCTTTTTGACGATGAATGCAACGATTCCTCTTCAAATTGTTGTTTTCAGCATAGCAGCCTCCAGGGATACGGCCTCGGTTAAATGGAAGAGGAATGGAGAAGAATGCAAGCAGCGAAGCATCCACCGAGGCCAAAAGAATGGAGATGTGCAAAAAGAAGGGAGAGGTTCCATAGTTAAATTCAGCACATGATCCAGTAAGGGAAGGGGGCAAAGTGTTCATAGATTGGGCCACGGGGAGGCCCCTGGTGACCTTGAACAGGGGCCTTTTTCTATTTTGAAAATTTCTATTTTGGCCAGAGAACTAGACTTGCACAAGAGGGGCTCCCACCCTGCACCTGGGTGGAGAGGATTGCCTGAGTCACAGACACGGAGGATCCCTACTCAGCAGGGCTCAGCCTTCATCCCTACTCCAGGTTTCCCGGTATTGGAAATCAGCAGTGGGCAGCAGAGAAACATTTTGCGTTATTAAACAATCAGTACTACTCTTAAATGTCTCATATATGAAGATCAAGACATAACATGGGTTAAACCTCATCCCAATTGTTTACACATTGAATCCTAGGATTGATAAGTTTTAGTTTTATAAAAATCCTTAAAAGATTTTATTAAGTTTTTAAAATTTAATAAAAAATTTCAGCCTTATTTAAAAACATTGAATTGAAAATTGATATTCATTAATTTCAATTTTGCCCTGTAATAGGTGATTTTGCATAATTTAGAAATATTTAACTTTTTTGGAAACAAAAAATAATTTAAATTTATTTTAATTACATTTTGATGAAAATATATTCACATCTTGTATAAAGTACTTTGAATACATTCACATTTTATTTTTTAAATCCTTTAGATAGTTACTGCCAATGGAGCGCAAATTATGTGAAAATTTAAACCCTGTGGCGGTCTTCCTGGAGGAGAGAGAAAGACATAGGAGTTTCAAGCCTCTGAAGCTAGGTTTACCTTCCCTCTTGCGAGACCCGTTGATTTCATTTGCTCCTTTATTTCTTTTAATTGCTGGACGCGACTGACAAACATTGTTATTCCGGGTCGCAGAAGACCTAAATTCCGTTATCGCTTGGTTCCAAAACCCTGCTCCCAACGGCTGGGGCCAGGAGAGCTGGGCGGTGACTATAAGTTCATAGACTTTACAGTAAGGACCTTGTCTGTCGGTTTCCGTAGTGTAGTGGTTATCACGTTCGCCTAACACGCGAAAGGTCCCCGGTTCGAAACCGGGCGGAAACATATGTGTGTTTTTATTACCGGGGATATCTTAGTTTCTTGACGTTAGAATATATGTAAGTTATATACATAATTTTAAAATATTTTTATCCCTACTCTTTTTTTTTTTTTAAATCTGTGCCAGTTCACTTCTACCAGTATATTCCAGGCCTCGGTTTATGGGTACAAAGAAGATGTTGTATGATTAGAGTTTGCCATCAAAGAGCTTAAAACCCTTGCAGATCAAATATAGCCACCAGCACCAAAAGGCAGAAAAGCCACGCAATGACAATGAAATGAAAACGACTGAAGGGGAAAAGGTACAGGGCACCATGAGCAATTCCAATGAAAAACAGCCGGGAAAGTAGCGTTGGCTCTGGTCAGCAGAACGCTAGGGACTGGGTAGAGAGGCTAGACCCTACGGAGGACTAAGGAAAGCCCTGTCGGTTTAAAAAACTCACCTGGCTGCTCCCCCTGGCGTCGATGGCGATCGTGACAACCGCCGCACTAAGGAAACCACAGTAAGCGAGGCTCTATTTTTCTTCCCTGACGAGTTTCACTTCCAGCCCCGCCTCCACCACCCACCTGTCAATGGGGCCACCTCCGCCCCTCCGGTCTGAGCCTTAAGCTCCTCCCGCCCGAGTGCAGGCTCACCTTGTGTCTGCCCTACAGCCCTCCCACCTGCCGGGTATGTGATCTGGACCTTCAGCTCACCTCTTCACCAGCCCTCACTTGAAGCGCCCCGCCTGGGGCCAGTGGAACACCGCACGGGTGCTGGGAAGCCGGCTTCTAGAGGCTGCCTCTTCCACGACCAAGGAGAAAAGTCAGGAAGATTCCAGGGAGGCAGCCTGAGCTGCGGTGGGGCCTCAAATGCGGAGCTGCTGGCCGGAAAGTTTTCAGCCAAGGCCCACACACTGGACTTGCAGTGCAGCCTGTTTCCACACACGGAAAATGGGATTCGCGCTTTCGTACAACTGAAGGGGCAGACTTAACACGTGACAAGCAACTTCTTTTCCATCACTTCCACTAATCTCGAAAGTCAAATAAATAAAATTTATCAAAGTAGTAAGTCAAGAGCACTTTAATTTTTATACATCTTAAACGCAAAGCAATGAAGACACATTTGTTATGCAGCTTACACACCAAAAATCAGTATTATTCTCATTTCTTTATCATAGCTGTGTTGTAATTGCTTGTATAAAACTCAAAAAATTAAGCCTATTGCTGTCGAGTCGATTCCAACTTATAGCGACCCTATAAACTAAAAAAACGAAACCTCACGCAGTCGAGTCCATTCCGACTCGTAGGGACCCTATAGAACAAGAGTAAAACTGCCCCAGAGGGTTTCCAAGGAGCGGCTGGTGCATTCAAACTACCAACCTTTTGGTTAGCAGCCAAGTTCTTAACTGCTGCACCACCAGGGCTCCACTTAAACTGCTTTCCAGAATTTCTAGATGTACTTCGCCAATCAGGAAGACAGAGTGCCCTTCAAGGCCCCAGCCATGGAATTTAGCGGGGGCCAGGAGAGGCCAGTGTGTGTGCGTGAAGGATTCCGGACCTGACTTGGGAGAATTCTACCAGAGTTCACCTGCTGACCTAATTTATTTTTCTCTTTTTTTCTTTCAGATGTTCTACTGACTGATTTGAGGTGAGCGGGCACATAACCCCACTCCACACTCCAGGCTCTGGACTACCAAAGTGTTTTCTGCACACCCCTCAAGCTGACCTCCTTGGCTGTCCCACACCCTGGGAGGTTGTCTTAGTTATCTAATGCTGCTATAACAGATACCACAAGTGGATGGCTTTAACAAACAGAAATTTATTTTCTCACAGTTTAGGAGGCTAGAAGTCGGAATTCAAGGTGCCAGTTCTAGGGGAAGGCTTTCTCTCTCTCTCTGTCAGCTCTGGAGGAAGGTCCTTGTCTCTTCTGAGCTTCTGCTCCTAGGCAATCTTCTTGTGCCTTGGCACCTCTCTTCTCCCATCTCTACTTCTTAGCTTGTTTAATTTCTTTTATATCTCAAAAGACGTTTACTCAAGATATACCCTAATCCTGCCTCATTAATATAGCCTAATCCTTATTGACATAACCTAATCCTGCCTTATTAAAACCACAGGCAGAGGTTAGGATTTACAACACATATTTTTGGAGGACACAATTCAGTCCATAACAGAGGCCATAACCATCGCTGGGTCCCCTGTCACTCTTCTCAAGGAGAATTTTAACCAGTGCCTCAGCTAACAAAAGACAGTTCTCATCTGTTGTCGTTTTCTTTTTTTGGCTTTAACAAAGAAAAATTTATTTCCTCACAGTAAAGTAGGCTAAAAGTCCAAATACAGGTCTTCGGCTCCAGGGGAAGGCTTTCTCCCTCTGTTGGCTATGGAAGAAGGTCTTTGTCCTCAGTCTTCGCCTGGTCAAGGAGATTCTTAGGCATAGGGACCCCGAGTCCAAAGGACGTGCTCTGCTCCAGGTGCTGCTTTCTTGGTGGTATGAGGTCCCCAACTCTCTGCTTGCTTCGCTTTCCCTCAAGAGATAAAAGGTGGTGCAGGCCACACCCAGGGAAACTCCCTTTACAGGGATGAGACCTGGTAGGGGTGTTACAATCCCACCGTAATCCTCTTTAACATAAAATTACAATCACAAAACGGAGGACAGTCACAAAATACTGGGAATCATGGCCTAACCAAGTTGATACCCACATTTTGGGGGGGGGGACATAATTCAATCCATGCCAATATGCCTATTCTATTAAATGCTTTTTCCAGAAATGGCAGCGTAATATATGAACAGACACAGTGTTCTGTGCGTTGCTTTTTCACCTAACAGTACAGCGTAAAGATCATTTTATCTTATCATCTATGGTATCCTCATTCTTTTTTACAGCTGCATAGTGTTCCATTATATGGGTATATCTTACCTTCCCCATTGCTGTCAAGTTGATTCTGACTCATAGTGCTCTGAGGGAGAAAGATGTGGCAGTCTGCTTCCATAAAGATTTACAGCCCTGAAAACCCTATGAGGGAGTTCTACTCTGTCCTACAGGGTTCCTGTGAGTTATATGAGTGTACTAAACTTTTTAAACTTTACTTAACCAGTTCCTTATAGGTATTTCGGTGTGAACAGTTAACATGCTCAGCTGCTAACCTAAAGGTTGGAGATTCGAGTCCACCCAGAGATGCCTTGGAAGAAAGGCTTTGCCATCTATTTCCAAAAAATCAGCCGCTGAAAACCCTATGAAGCACAGTTCTACCCTGGCACACATGAGGTCACCATGAGTCAGAGTGGACTTAATGGCAACAGAGTTTTTAAATATTTTTAATGGGCATTTAGGTTGATCCTTGTATTTTTCTGTTATAAACAATGTAGCAGTTTTTAACCTTGCTCAAAGAACTTTCAGCACTGGTGAGAAAATATTTTTTCTCTGTAGGATAATTTTCAAAGGTGAAATTGTTGGGTCAGAGAGTATTTACTTTGGTAATTTTGATAGATACTGCCTAATGCTCTCCATAAAAGATACGAAATCCAATAGCAAGGTAGGAGAGGGTCCTTTCCCCAAACTCTCTCCTCATCACAGTCTCAACTATTTTTAGAAGTAGATTTGTTTTTAACTGTTTTTTTAAACTGAGGCAGGTGGTGAGGTTTGAGTCAGGGAGAATTCCCAATGCTTTACTATGAGCAAGTTATTGGATTTTTCTAAGCTTCAGCTTTCCTCTCCCTAAAATGGGACTATAGTGCCTACTTTGTAGAACTTCTGGAAAGGACAAAAAACACATAGCACAAAGCAGAGGTAGTTAAAGAGGAACTAAATAAATATTAGCCAAAAAAGGGAGGGGTGATATTTTTATGACTTTGACTCCAAGGAGTTTTTTGAATCCCTGTACGCTGACCGGAGCCCTGGTTGCACAGTGGTTAAGAACTTGACTGCTAACTACCAGAAGGTTGGCAGTTTGAATTCATAAGCTGCTCCTTACAAACCCTGTGGAGCAGCTCTACTCTGTCTTACAGGGTCGTTATGAGTTGAAATTGACTCAAAAGCAATGGGTTTGGTTGTTTGAGTTTTGGTATACTGATCACCTGCAGTCACGGCCCGTGGCTTCCCAATCTCACTCACATTGCTTGTCTCACTGGCCTTCTTCCTATTCATTCCTTGAACATGCCAAAGACACTCCCACCTCAGCACCTTTGCATTGCCGTTTTCTTTACCTAGAGTGCTCTTCACCCAGGTGTCTGCATGGATCACTTCTTCATCTCCCTCAGGTCTTGCCAAATAATTCTTCAGAGAGACCTCTTGTGCAGACAATAAACAAATCCAAAGCAAGGCAATTCACACCAACAAACCAACTTCAACCGGATAACAAGATCTACAGGAAGCTGCCCCATCTGAGTCTTATTTCTTTTGAGTTATACTTAATGTTAACTTGTCATTATGGCCTCACAGCTTTTCTAGACTCATC
The DNA here is from genome assembly GCF_024166365.1 of Elephas maximus indicus. Lineage (NCBI taxonomy): Eukaryota > Metazoa > Chordata > Mammalia > Proboscidea > Elephantidae > Elephas > Elephas maximus. The sequence continues at coordinate 199,971,137 of NC_064820.1, forward strand.
TTGTTTCTGTTAACCCTAATTGTTATTCTCTTTCTGATGCTTAAATTGTAGTTGGAGCGGCTTTATACTGGCCCTTTTGTCCTTTCAGTATTGCCCTGACATTTGAAAACATCCTAGTTTCCTGGCAGTATCACACGCTTCAGACCTATCTATGACTTCCCAGGGAATGTTCAGGAATCTCGGGTTCTTTACAATGGAGAGTGTGATGGTTAGGTTGTATGTCAACTTGGCTGGGTCATGATTCTCAGTGGTTTGGCAGTCCTACGATGTTGTGATCAATTCCATGATGAGATTCGATATAATGTGATCACCTCCATGATGGGATCTGCTGTGAGTAGCCAGTCAGTTGAAAGGGAGTTTTCTTGGGTGTGGGGCCTGAGTGGACATAAGTGAACATTCTGGCAAGGCTTGTAGGCTTTTGCTTACTCTGGATCCTACAGCTGGCTCTTTTTTGTCTGACCTCCAGTTCTTGGGACTTGGGCTAGCAGCTTACCTGCAGTCTTGCCTGCCGATCTTGGGATTCATCGATCTTTGCAGCCTGTGAACAAGAACGCTGCTCTCTGACCCGCAGATCTTGGGCTCACCAGCCCTCACGGCTACTTGAATGATGAGAAGTCTCTATCCTAACCCATGGACTTAGGACTTTCCAGCCTCTACAATAGCGTGAGCCATTTCCTTGATATAAATCTTTCTATATATATTTACACACTTTCCTGGTTTTGCTTCTCTAGAGAACCCTGCCTAAGACAGTGAATAAAAGAGTAGAACTAAATCTGGATGTCAAGGCAGTGCACAGATACAAAAGGTCCTTGTGGTGTCTGACTCCCCCACTTCTTGGTACCTTAGAGATAGAACTAAAAGGGGACTAGATTAAAGGACATGAGTTCACATTGATGGTTCCCTTTAGCTGTAGCTTTGCTAGGTCTTTACATTTTTTTCAGATAAACCTGAACATCTTTTCTCTGCACAATTATATACCTACGCGTTCAACTTCACTCAAAAGTAGTTGTAGTCCCTTTTCTTTACTAAAAAAAAAAAAAAAAAATTTTATTTGAAAATTTAAAGTAGAGAGAATGATTCTATGAATCCCCAATTACCCATTACTTGAGAGAGTGATAAGGACTGTAAGAAAAAGAGTCAGGTGATTTGATAGAAAGTGGCAGGCAAACAGAGGACAGCATCAGAAAGATAGAACAGGAAAGATACATCAGAGGAGGTGACACTGAGATGAGTCGGGAAGGTAAGAAAGAATCAGCCTTCCAGATTCAACAGTTATTACCCTTCCATCACTCCTGTTTTATCTTTACCTCCATCCACTGCCCATCCCACTTGCTCATTCTTTACAATCTCATAGATATCATGAACTAAATCTGTCTATAGTCACTTCATTGTCCATCTCCCCTTCACTCTGGTTGTCCTGTTACTCTGTAGCAATTTGAGGTTTAGGAAATATTAATAACTATAAATCACATGAATTGGACCCTAACTGCGGAATGGGCAGTATTCTAGGTGCTGGGTGTGTATTAACTCACTGCATCCTTGCAACAAGCCTATGGAGTGGCCACTAGTACAGGGAAACTTCATTTATTCATTCATTTTCATTGTAATGAAAAAGACATTGGTGGGTAATTTAACTCTTTAGTTATTATTGGTTTAACAATATACCAGCCAGTTTTTATGCCTCTGGACCTTATAGGTAGTACGTTATTCCAGTTCTAACGCGTTTAATGTCAAGGTGAGTCACTTTTGAAATGCATGAAGCTCAACAGACCAGAGCTGGAGCCTCACTGTTTTGTAGGTTGAGCATTCTATTAGGTGATGCATCCTGGAAGAGTTAGTTTTATAAATGCTTTCCTTTTTTCCCCTTTATTTCTGTGAGATAAAGCTTGCAAGTATAATTATGACTTTCCTGTGTGATAGTTACAGAGCCCTGATGGGTTTGTTTTGATTTTTCTACGTCATATTTAGAAAACCAGAGGTTCCGAACCCATGTAACCTAATGGGAAGGTGCCAGCGATGAATTTTGTTTAGTTCTTATTGGTGTATTGTCATACCACAGATCGGTGGTGCCAGAGTGACACTTGCCTTATTGGTGGCTTGTATTACCAGATCATATTTATCAAAATCCATATTATCAAAAATTTAAACACACTCAGTTAGAAGGCATGCATTCCAATACTGAAAACATATGCCATCAAGAAAAAATAAAAAAAAACCTTTGGTAACAAAAGGGTTTAAATAACAAACAGGTAAACAGATACAGAAATTACTTGGGAGAGTGATAAGGAGTGTAAGAAAAAGAGTGAGGTGATCTGATAGAGAGTGGCAGGCAAACAGAGGACAGCATCAAAAAGATAGAACCGGAAAGATGTATCAGAGGAGGTGACATTGAGATCAGTCGGTAAGGTAAGAAAAAAATCAGCCTTCCAAAGATCTTGTGGAAGAGGCCTTCAAGAGAGGGAACAGAGGGCTTAAAGGCCTTGAGGCAGAAGAGACCCTGATGAGTTCAAGGACGGAGGGAAGGACAGGGGATCAAGAAGGTTAGGAGCCACAGCTATACTTCCTTGACTCTGCATTCTGATGACTGCATCCAGAACACCATTTGTAGTTTTTGTTTTGCAAAGGGATCAAAGAATGAATGGAGGAGACCTGATCCAAATTCTAAGCACGCTCCCAGTCTAATGAGGCACATGGTAGGACCTCCTCAATGCGGAGCCTTTAAGGACAGAAGAATGAGTCCCGCTTCACTCCCAACATTGCAAATAAATGATGCAACCAGGACCTCTAAAAGTGCTTTGGGTTGGTGGTTAAAGCAGGGTGTCTATACCAGCAGGCTAGGTTCAGATACCAGCTTTCCACACCTAGCTGTGTAACCTAATCTCTCAGCACCTCTGTTTCTTGTCTATGAAATGAGGGTTTTGATATATAAAATTTGGAACTGTAATTTAAAATGTTAAGAGTATGTCACCAGTTGAGTAGATAATAGGGCTTAGATGCTCAGGATGACTCAGTTTGATAACCTTAATTCATGAAGAAACCAGTGAAAGAGATTGTTTCAAAAATTACTAGCTTTATTTAAAAAAAAAGTTTGCAAGTTGAGTTTAAAACCTTGAGAAAAATTAGGCTTTAACATTTACAACTAATAAATTGAGTATTAATCACAAAACAAGGAGTTGTATGTATTCTTTTCTATTTTTAAAAGCCTGTTGCAGTGCCCTTAGACATTAAACATCTCAAATGACAGTGATAGCAAGGAGAGTTTCCTAAAATACCCATTCCAGTTGGTTCTGACACAGGATGGAGGAACAGGTCATTCTGGGTCATTTTTTTGGCCACTCTTCTTTTTGCAGGAAGTCCTCCAGAATTAGGTTGCTTTGGTGATATTTTGTCTTCTTCCTTACCCGAAATTCACATTCCCCAGAACATGAACTGTTGCTGAGATCTGCCTTTTATCTGGGAACTTACATCCTTAAACTGATGTAATATGATATAAACAGCAAGAAAATAATGGGATGAGCGTTTGCTGATGGTTTAACTATTTCTCCTGATGTTGCACAGACCCAGGGAGTCTGGCTTGGTCTAGTCCAGTAAAGGGAAGTAGTCTTAGACTTTGTTGTTATTTGCAGCAAGCTGATTTCGACTTAACAGCCGCCGCGTGTGTGCAGTGTAGAACTGCCTCATAGGGTTTTCAAGGTTGTGAACTTTCAGAAGCAGATCACTAGGACTGTTTCTGGAGGCGCCTCTGGGTGGGTTTAAACCACCAACCCCTTGCAGTCGAGTTAATTCCAACGCATACCTACCCTATAGGACAGAGTTGAACTGCCCCATAGGGTTTCCAAGGAAAGGCTGGTGGATTTGAACTGCAGACCTTTTGATTAGTAGCCGAGCTCTTAACCACTGCGACACCAGGGCTCCATTCTTAGACTAAACAAACAAACAAAAAACCTGTTGCCTGGACTGGATCAAAAGCAAAGGAGTTTCCGGGATAAACTGAATGCTTCGAAGGTCAATGGAGCAATGGGGGGGGGGGGGCGGTTTGGGGACTATGGCTTAAGGGGACTTACAAGTCAATTGGCATAATAAACTCTTATGAAAACATTGCGCATCCCACTTTGAACTGTGGCGTCTGGGGTCTTAAATGCTAACAAGCGGCCATCTAAGATGCATCAATTGGTCTCAACCCACCTGGATCAAAGGAGAATGAAGAACACCAAGGTCACACGATAACTATGAGCCTTAGACAGAAAGGGCCACATGAACTAGAGACTTACATCATCCTGAGACCAGAAGAACTAGATGGTGCCCGGCCACAACCAATGACTGCCCTGACAGGGAGCACAACAGAGAACCCCTGAGGAAGCAGGAGAACAGTGGCATCCAGACCCCAAATTCTCATAAAAAGACCAGACTTAATGGTCTGACTGAGAGTAGAAGAATCCCAGTGGTCATGGTCCCCAAACCTTCTGTTGGCCCAGGACAGGAACCGTTTCCAAAGACAACTCATCAGACATAGAAGGGACTGGACAATGGATTGGAGAGAGATGCTGATGAAGAGTTAGCTACTTGTATCAGGAGGACACTTGAGACTGCATTGGCATCTCCTGTCTGGAGGGGAGATGGGAGGGTAGAGAGGATTAGAAACTGGCAAAAGCGTTAAGAAAGGAGAGACTGGAAGGAGGGAATGGGCTGACTCATTAGGGGGAGAGTAAATGGAAGTATGTAGTAAGGTGTATATAAGCTTATATGTGACAGACTGACGTGATTTGTAAACTTTCACTTAAAGCACAATAAAAATTATTTAAAAACAAAACAAAACCTGTTGCCGTGGAGTCCATTCCGCCTCCTTAAAAAAAAAAAAACAAACAAAAAAAACCCGTTGCTGCCGAGTCGACTCCAACTCATAGCGACCCTGTAGGAGAGAGTAGAACTGTCCTATAGAGTTTTCCAGGAGCGCCTGGTAGATTTGAACTGAAGACCTTTTGGTTAGCAGCCGTAGCACCTAACCACTATACCCCCAGGGCTTCTTTTGGGATCATAGCTAGGTATATATCCATGAATACATTAAACCTGAAGACTATATTAGACCTGAAGAAAATTTTCTGTTTCAAATGAGGTTTTTAAATAAAAATATTTAAATATTTTATAAATATTAAAATTTTAATTACAATATTTTTAATTTAAAAATATTGTTGGTTAATAATTTACATATAAACTATATTTAGTCATTATTGTAGACCACATCACAAAATACATGCACGATCTAATAATTTATATATACCCCATATGATACCAAGATTGAGAAGAAAATCACATACACATTTAATTTCTTATATCTACTTTGGAATTCTTCCTGCCTCAGGGAGACATTTGCAGAATAAGTAATAACGGAGAAATGTCCTAGGGTAAAATCACCACAAAGTTATAGTAAAGCAGGAAGAAAGATTTTATTCGCCATATGTTGAAAGAGGCAAAAGTGGGAAATAGACAAGCATGCTGCCAGAGCTGTCTGCCCAAGTCCGATGAATGTTAATGAATTATTAGTATATACTGACATTACAAATGGATAAAATCATTAAAAGTTTCACCTTTTCACAGCTGGCTAAAAGCTGCTCAATTACCGTGATTCTACATTTTTTATTATCTTTCTTAATAATCATTGTTACAGGTTTAGTAATGACAGTCAGAAGGGTCTTCATTGGTCCAACAAATCTTACTGTTTACTAAATGCTAATAGAAGAAGATAAGAATGAAAAATAAAATATGTAGGTCTTTTGTGCTCTAAGTGTTTGTTTGAAATAAAAAAACCAAACCAAACCTGTTGTTAACTCATAGCAACCTTATAGGACAGAGTAGAACTGCTCTCAGAGGGTTTCCAAGGAGCACCTGGTGGATTCCATCCACTGATCTTTTGGTTAGCGGCCAAGCTCTTAACCACTACACCACCAGGACTCCTGCTTATGTGAGTGGTTCCCTAAAAGATGTTTTCCAAGATTGTCCTACCTATGGTTTTTATACCTTAGGGCCCAGTTGATGTGTCCTTGTGAGTCCAGTTCTAGCTGGGTCACATTCCTTATATTCAAGGACAGGGAATAATGGCTTCAGTTTTAACTTCTAGATCAGAAGCCCTTTCCAATGATGTCCGGGCTTTCCAAGCGAAGAGAACATGATAGTTGCCACAGGAACAAGCCTGAAAAGATAATAATGTTGTATAGAATTGGATTAGAAACAATAAACGAGAGTGACACTGTGATCTTCAGAGTCATTTACCTGAGTATATCCCTGTGAGGAGCAAAAGAGGGTCCCTCTCCCTGCTGGGTGGTGCCCTGTAGGCCCTGCAGTGGTTATTATCCTGTAGGACAGACAGTGAGAGACACTGGTAATTTTAAGGGGAGAAGTCACATGTTTAGATTTGGTTAAAGCAGCCCATTGCCCTCAAGGCTGTGGAGAAACAGGAACTCTCATACATGGATGCCAGGGAGGGAATATCAACCCCTCCAACTAACAGAGGGATGATTTGACCATTTCTATAAAATCACAATCACAGATACCCTTTGTCCCAGTATTCTTTCTGCGGGGAGTTTTCCCCGCAGATATTTAAGTGCAAAAGTGTGAAATGACAAACACTACATGCCTATTACCTAAAGCACTGATTGTAATAACGAAGGTTGGAAACAATGCGAATGTCCATCAGTAGGGGACTTGTTAAACAAACTATGATTCGTCTACAGCAGAATATTCTGCAGCTGCAAAGAAGACTGAGAGCATTTTCTATGTATTGAGATAGAAAGATCTCCAAAATATAACAGCTGTAAGTACCTTTTTTTGTGTCTAAAATAGATGAAAATAAACATATATTTGGACCAAAAACTCTGGAAGAATATATACGAAGATACAAAAGTTGTTACCTGTGGAGTGAGGTTGAAAGTTACATGCTTGTCACTGAATACCTTTATATATGGTTCCATTTTTTAACCATGTAATGTATTACCTACTCAAAAGATGTTAAAATTATTACTTTGTTAGTAGATAAGGATAAATTAATCCACGAAAGATGGCTTATCCACAAACCTTGGACTGAATATTGACAAGTTTCCGCGTTAGCATTTCTTTGATTTTCCAAAGGCCTTATTTGTCGGGCGACAAATTGTTCCGTTTAAAAGACATTGGCGATTTAAGCAAATAAAAACCTCCCGCCCAACGTGGGGCTCGAACCCACGACCCTGAGATTAAGAGTCTCATGCTCTACCGACTGAGCTAGCCGGGCACTGAAAACAAGTTACTCTAGTTTACTATTTCAAGGTTAAATTGGCTTTGTCTCCACCTCCAAGGATTGAAAATGCGTTTATGAATTGGGGTACAATTAAACCACTAAAGGACACTGGCAGCCCGAGAAATGCAAATTCTGCCGTCAGTGCCTGAGTGTCCCTCTCACTTCCATCGTCTTCTTCTTATTCTACCCTATCAGAAGCTTAGCTCTTTTCCATCCGCGGGAAGGGCACTGGTGAAAAGATTTCGAAGGAAAACATAGTCACCCTCGTATCACTGACGTACTCAGCCTCACTAATTTTTTAATCCCGTGTTTGATCGCCTCGGAGGAGAGCTGGTCCTCCGAAATTTGGGAAGGAAAAGCGAAACCCAAACACGTCGTGGAGATGCCGGGGATCGAACCCGGGGCCTCATACATGCAAAGCATGCGCTCTACCACTGAGCTACATCCCCAACCGACCAAACGGTTCTTCAGTACTCTCTTGGCCACTGCTTGACGCAGGACGTGGATGGGACAAAAGAAAATTGATTAAAAAAAAAGACGTGGATGGGACAAAAGAAAATTGATCACAAGTGTGTTATTTGCGGGCTGTTCCAGGGTCTTCCTCTGACTTAAGGTGAACGGATCTCGATTGAGGGATGCCCCGGGAGATAACCGAGACGGGATAAGCACCTGTGGGCAGCGGAGGAAAAAGGAGAAAGAAGTCATCAGGTACGATGCTCAAGACGAACTGTGACCCGAAAAAGGAAAGTACGGATGCAGCAGGATGCTACATTTTGTTTTTAAAAAGGGGTGGCGGCAAAATATATAATATTTGTATAAAATACCCTAGAACTGTGTTGAAAATTGATTGCTTGAGGTGGGGAGGGAACTGGGCGTAAGCGACGGGTGGACTTTTTACTGTGAACCGCTCTATATCGTCTGAATTTTAAACCATGTTTAAATTAATTCAATTAAAGTTTATTAAGCGCCTACTACGTGCCAAGAACTGCTTTAGAAACTGGGGGGGGGGGGAGGGGGTTCAGCCGTAGACACCAATACAGTCCATTCGCTTTTAGAGTTCTCATTCCAGAGGTAGTAGAATGCTAGAGAGAAAATAGAGCCAGAGATGAGGGTGAGAGTGTGGTAAGGCCAAGATTTTAAACAGTGATGTCGGGGCAGGCTTCACTGAAAAAATGACATTTAAGCCAAGACTGGAAGGATGTGGGAAGTGAGCTGTGCTGGTATGTGGAGGAAGAGAGGCCTAAGCAAAGAGAACAGCCATGCAAAGGCCCTGAGGTAGGAGTCTTTCTGACATGTTGCAGGAAGAGGAAGAAGGCCCAAGTGGCCGGGGTGTAATCAACAGGGCGGTATAGTAGGAGATGAGCGCAGAGTCGTGGGTGTAGGAGGTGCCTAAGCAGAATGGATAGGGCTTTTAGGCTATTGTAAGAACTTTAGTTTTTACTCTGAAGGAGGTGGGAGACACTGGAGGGTTTTGAGCAGAGGAGGACCATTATCTGACCCAACATTTTAACAGGTTTGTTCTGGCTGCTGGGTGGAGAAGACAGGGCAGGAGATCTGGGCAGTAGGGGAGAAAACTGTTGCAATCATCTGAGACAACGTAATGGAGGAAGTGAGAGGTGCGAGAGTGAGGAGATGCTGAGGATTGTGCATGGGGGGTGAGCAAGAGAGGGGTCATGGATGAGAGGTCCGCCTGAGCACCTGGAGGGTTGGAGCTGCCGTTAAGCCGGATGGGGTGGGGAAGGCTGTGAGAAGAGCAGGTGGGGGCAGATTAGAAGTTCAGTTTTGGACACAGTGAGCATGTGACACTTCTTAGAACATGCAGGTAGAGATGCTGTGTGGGAGTTGGATGTGGGAGCCAGGCATCCTACAGGGACCTGGACTGGGGATGTGTACTGTGGAGGCTTCAGCAAGCAGTGTTATAGATGGAATTGTGTCCCCCCAAAATATGTATTCCAAATCCCAACCCCTAGACGGTCAGTCCATTCAGGTTCACAGCGACCCTATAGGATAGAGTAGAATTCCCCCCATAGGGTTTCCAAGGAGCTGCTGGTGGATTCAAACTGCCAGGTTAGCCACTGAGCTCTTAGCCACTCATTTAACCCCTATATCTATGGTTATAATCCCATTTGGGAATGAGTTATCTTTGTTATGTTAAAAACCAAAAGAAATCCATTGCCATGGAGTGGATTCCAACTCATAGTGACTTTATAGGACAGAGTAGAACTGCCCCATAAGGCTTCCAAGGAGCAGCTGGTGAATTCAAACTGTCCACCTTTTGGTTAGAATAGGCTCAAGCATAACAACGATTGTAGGGACTGCGCAGGACCGGACAGTGTTTCGTTCTGTGGTACATAGGGATGCTATGAGTCGGAACCAACTCAATGGCACTTAACAACAGAAACACCTTTTGGTTAGCAACCTAGCTCTTTAACCACTATACCACTGAAGCAGTATTAGTGTAGTATGTCTTAAGCAAATCTCTTTGAGATATAAAAGAGATTAAACAAGTAAGTGAGCAAGCAGAGATGGGGGAAGATAGATGCCACGCCACATGAAGATCACCAAGGAGCCAAGGAATAGAAGCTGAGGAGACAAGGAAGGACCTTACCCTGGAGCTGACAGAGAGAGAAAGCCTTCCGCTAGAGCTGGTGCCCTGAAGTCGGACTACTAGCCTAACTGTCAGAAAAATAAATTTCTGTTCTTTAAAGCCACTCACTGTGGTATTTCAGTTATAGCAGCACCAGATAACTAAGAAAAGCTGGGAAAGGATCTTTCAAACTGAGAAAGTAGAGGAGATCACAAGGGAGTGAGCGTAGGTAGAGGACCAAGACTCTGCTAGGGCTGGGAGAGGAGAAGGAAATCGCAAAGGAGGCCAATAAGGGGGGTAGGAGGCCAGTAGGGTGGGAGGAGAGGCAAGGGTCCTGAAAGGCACAGAGGAGGAAGCATCAGAAGGCAGGTGAAGTGAGGTCTTTGAAAGAACCTTCAGAATAGGATTGTGGAGGCCAGTGGTTTTGAGCAGAAGAGGTGCGTAATCTGACCTGAGATTTTAATATAGCATTGTTTCGAGGAGGACGGGGCGGGGGCAGGGCCGGGGGGAACCCTGATCCTTGTGGCCTCGAGAGGGAATGAGGAGAGAGAGTGTGGAAACAGATAATCCTGGCAGCCCTAGAAAGGGCCTGTGGAGACGAGCTGGAGGGGCAAGAGAGGCTTTTTTTGGGGGGAGGGGTGAAGTGTGGCGGAGAATAACATCGAGTAAAGTGGGAAAAATTGATTGTAAATGTACCACTTGTTCAAAAACAAATATTAAATAAAGAATAAACAAGAGGTAGAGGAGTAGAGGGAAAGGTAGCTACAGAAGTGGATATAAGGCTATGCTGTAGGTGGGTGGCAAGAATAGGTCCTGGACCCTAAATTTCACTCAGCAAAGGGCCGGGACAGACCTGCACTCGCGGAATCTGACACCGTGGCCCTTGTCCCGGTCGTGGTGGGTTGGCCTCGGGCGGTAGCCTGGAGTGGCGCCTAGCCAGGCTTGTGTGCCCACCTGTCTCGGCCCGTTTCCCGCGGCTGACTGGGTCAGGCTGGGGCGGCCTTGAGAGGCCCGCAGCGGGGGTGACGGAGAGAGGCGAATAGAAGAGGTTTCCTCGGGGCCGGGAGTCATGGGCCAATGCCGGGGCTGGAGGACGCAGGCTCAGGGACGCAAGGCGCGGTCTAGAACTTGACTACCTTCGCTCTCTGCCGCCCCGCCTGTCAGCAGCGCGCACGCTCCTCTCCCGGCTCCCAGCCCGAAGCGCTCTCAGATCACCGCTCCGCCTGCTCCGCGTCAGCCCTGGCCTTCCGCTCCGACTGTACGTTCGGAGAACCGACCAGGCCGCGGCGCTCGGAGCCTCCCACAGTCCGGCCCAACGGCCTCCCCCGCGCCGCCTGACCCGGGTGCGCGGAAGGTGTACATGGCGGCGGTGGGGCCGCGGACTGGCCCGGGCGCCGGGGCCGAGGCGCTGGCTCTGGCGGCAGAGCTGCAGGGCGAAGCGACGTGCTCTATCTGCCTGGAGCTCTTCCGCGAGCCCGTGTCCATCGAGTGCGGTCACAGCTTCTGCCGCGCCTGCATTGCGCGCTGCTGGGAGGGCCCTGGCACTGGGGTGGCAGCCGCGTCCCGCGCGCTGCCCTGCCCGCTGCCCTGCCCGCAGTGCCGCGAGCCCGCTCGCCCCAGCCAGCTGAGGCCCAACCGGCAGCTGGCCGCCGTGGCCACGCTGCTACGCCGCTTTAGCTTGCCGGCAACCACGCCGGGGGAGCGTGGGAACCCGGATTCCGCGGCACGAGCGGCGGCGGCCGGGTGCGCGCTGCATGGCGAACCGCTCAAGCTCTACTGCCAGGACGACGGACGCGCCATTTGCGTGGTGTGCGACCGCGCCCGCGAGCACCGCACGCACGCCGTATTGCCGCTGGACGAGGCGGTGCAGGAGGCCAAGGTGAGATCCTGCCACACCCCTACCTGTCCCTAGGAACGTGGTCCCCCGCCCGGTTCGCCCCACCTGCGCGCGCAGTGTATAAAAAAAGGAGCCCCTGCCTTCTTTCTCCTCTCCCAGCCTGTCCAGCACTGCCTCCCAGGCCGACAGCGGCTCTTCTCTGTCATTCTCAGAGCACCACCACCACTCCTGTTTCCTTCTGAGCGCCATACTGGGTTGTCCGCGCGGCGCCCTCACGAACTTGGCGATTTTCTTTCTGTCGGCACCCGGCTTCTAGCAATACCAGTTATTGCGGCTTTTCCCCCGCGGGAAGTCCCCACCGCATCCGCACACACGACGCCCCCATTCTCAGCCCTTTCCCCGGGGCATGGCTCTGCTCAGCGTCCCCACCTCCTGAGACCGAGTGGGACGATCTCTCCAAGAGGTCGGTGGTGGTCAGAGGCTCCTGAGTTGAATGGCGCGCCATCTGCGCTGTGTGTCAGTGCTGTCTTTACTGGGCATCCCTTCTTTCTTGTCTCCTTGCTGGGGCCAACGTGGAGTGTGTGCCAAGGCCTCGGGCGCACACAGGCCCCATTCTTTCTTTGCTCCCCCACCCTGTTCCAACCCTGCAGTCCAGAGGGTCTTTCTGATGATGAGGAGGAGAGCAGAGGAGAGAAAAAGGTGGGTTGGGCTGGTGGCGAGTTTGTGTTTCAGCCTGGATTGTGTAGCAGATATTCTTGGGGAAGTGAGGCTCCAGGGCCTTTGGAGTCACCTTGAGGCTGCCCAGTATCCCTGTGCCCAGCCTGTGCATGCTACATCCATCCTGGCGTCCAGAGGTGGCTTGGCTTCTCCCTGGCCTCTTCCTCAATGGGCAGGGCCTTTGCTTTCTCCTGGATGTCTCCTGGAAGGCACAGGTGGTGGTTTCCAGAACCCTCCTCACCGCCTCTCCCATCTCACGTCCCTCAGGAGCTCCTGGAGTCAAGGCTGAAAGTATTGAAGAAGGAGCTGGAGGACTATGAGGTGTTCCGGTCCATGGAGGAGAAGGAAAGCAGGGAGCTCCTGGTAAGCGAGGCATGGGCCCCTGTGGGAGACAATTGCAGGACCACCTGCCACCCCTGACTCCTGTGTGTATGGTTGGAGTGTGTGCTTATGGAACAGCAGAGGTAGGTTTTAGAAAGATAATAGGGTGAATAGTATATAGGATGACCATATAATTTATTACACAAGAGATTTTGAGAGTGAAAGAGGTTCCTAATAATCATTTCCGAACAACTGGCTTAAATTGAAACTATCCCAGGGAATCAGAATGTATGGTCACCCTAATATCATATAACACCCCAACTGGGATCTGGGGCAGCATTTTGTGATTGAATACATTAATATTTCTGCAGAGAAACATAAATATCCGTAATAGGGAGGAACATAAATACAATAAATAGCTTCATGTCAGTTCGGGGCATATTTAGTCATCAAATGAGTTATGAAAAAATTTCCATTTTCAGACTTTATTATAATTTGGAATTGAGGCTAAGGGAGAAAGGGTGTGGGGGTGCATATCAGAGCTGCTCCCCGACCCCAGCAGAAGGCAGGAGGTTTGGGGACTTGGGTTTACAGCAGCTCCTGCTGTGCAGCTGAGGGTCCCCAGCACTTCAGTGAACTAGGATGATATTTTGTCTTCCTTACCTTACAGTGGAATGAAGATTTCAGGAGAGGATGCAAGTAAAATGCACTTGGGAACAGGAAAGCGAGATTAGGTTCATTTTGGTTAAGGTGGGCACACGTGGGTCACTGACTGTCATTTGTCTCGCTCACATATTCAGTTCCTAGCTCAGAAAGTAGATGTTGAAATAATGAAAGGATCCACTAGGGCCTGTTGAAAACTAGAGGAAGAGCAACTTGCCGATGGTTCTTTCTTCAAGTTGAAGAGGGGGGAAGGGACAGGCCCTTGAGTTGAGATGCCCTAGAGTCCTTTCCTCACCTGCAACTGCACCTGTTACACCTGCATCCAGTGTGCACCTTTTCCTTCCCATCTGATCGCTCACTTCCCTGCACAAGAAACGGCTCACGTCTCCTGACCTTTATCCCTCCTTGGCTGGAGAAAGGGATAATCATTTGTCTTTTCAGTCATTGTTTTACATCTGTGACCCAGAGAGCTTTCCTACAGCATGGGCAGCTTCTCGGTCTCTGTTAGGACCGCGTCCCATGACTCTGTTTAGCACCTTCCATCTCTGTCCTCTCCTGACACCCACCTATCTACCTGTGCTTCTAGCCCACACATTCTTTATAATTACAAAATGCCTGCTTAATGAAACAACAGAAGTGGAGTATAATTGTTGTTGAAAATGTTCTTACCATTTAGAGGAGTGGTCCTCAACTGGGGATAATTTTGCCCCCCTCTCCCCTGGAAATATTTGCCAATGTCTGGAGATATTTTTGGTTGTCAACACTGGAATGGTATGGTATGATATGGACACTTTGTGGGTGGTCGAGGCCAGAGATGCTGCTCATCATTCTATACTGCTCAGGACAGCCCCCCTGCCCCCTGCAGTGTTGCGTAACTGTGATTTAAAGTGTTTGGGCAAATGCTATTTTACTTGTGTTATTTCCTTGGGAGGCAATATGATGTAATTGTAAAAATTGTAGACTCTGGAGTTAGATTCCCTGGGTTAGAATCGTGGCTTACCACTTACTGACAATGTGTCTGTGACTCTGTCCCTTATCTTTAAAATGGGATAAGCCAACAATAAAAAAAAAAAAAAGATGATAAATGTTCCCACCTTGTTGAGTTGGTATGGGGTTGAGTGAGTTAATGCCCATAAAGTGCTCAGAATGGGGCCTGCCACAGGGTATGTAAATACTTAGTAAATGTTAGCAGCTGGTGTTTGCTTTCCCAACATGCCAGTTGAAGGAAAGAGGTGGGGGCATTGGTAAGAAGTCTGTGGAGCTGTGGCTTGAACCCAGGTTTCCTGACTTAAAAATTCACTGGCAGTCTCCTTTTCTAGCCAGTCTTTCTTTTGCCTGGAGTTTCAGGGAAGGGGAGTTGAGATTGTCCTGGTAGGGCTGAATCCTTATTTGCCACCGGCCAGGTTTCCTCAGGCCTCAGCTCTTTGCTCCTTTTATCAATGTGGAGGCCACATGTGTGTTCATGTGAAGAACAGAGGAAGAATCGGGAGTGTGAGTCTGTCTAAAACCACAGTAGTGAAAAATACTGCGTATGACGTTAATGCAAAGAATAGAATATAAAGCTTGCACAGAGCATTTGTGTAGAGAAGAATTTGGCCTTGCCCAAAGAGAGGTCTGACTTTTGTCCTCAGCTTCTGGGAGGTAATCTATGTCATACTTGATAGGAGTATCTTTGTTTAGGGCAGGATCTTAGGGTGGGACTCTGGCCACACCAGAAAGACCAACCATGTGATTTAGGGTGAGGGCCTTGGGTCACATGGTTTCAATTGACCTGGAGACTGAGTTCAACCACATAGGCCATCGGTCAATCAGTCATTCCTAAGTAATGAAGATTTAATAAAAACTCTGGACACTGAAGCTTGAGTGAGCTTCCCTGGTTGGCAATACTCTGTGCATATTGTTATACATCAGTGCAGGAGAGGACAGTGGAAGCTTTGTGTTTGGAACCCTTCCAGACACTACTCTATGTGTCTGATTTTAATGTATATCCTTTCTTTGTAATAAACAGTGACTGTGAGTATAATAGCTTTCAGTGAATTCTGTGAGTCTTTCTAATGAGTTATCAAACCTGAGGGTGGTCTTGGGAACTCCCAAAACCTGCAGTTGGTGTCTTCAGGATGAGCTGGAGAAAGAGCAGAAAGGTACGGGTAGTTGTTGTGGAAGTGAGGGTGGTCTTGTGGAAGAGTGTGTGACCTCTAAACTTGGTAGTTGGCTCTAAACTTTGCAGTTTAGCTAACTCCAGGCAAGCATATTCTCACTGGGGTCATTATGGGTGTGCTGTTACCTCTCATCACCAGCATCGTATTTTCCTTCCTCCCTTCCTTCTGTTTTTCTGCAGCTCCTACGTTTTGTATTATGGGCATGTGGTAGCTTTAAAATTGCTAAAAAAAAAAAAAAAAAAAAGCACTCTTTTAAAAGAAGTAAAGAGAGTTAAGTTTGAGGCGTGACAAAATAAATGGGTTTGGGGGAATTAAAAAGCTGCCTCAGTTTATCCTTAATAAGCCTCTTGCACTTATTTATTCCTCTCACTTTTAAAATGAGAAAACTGCAGCCCTAGGTGGTGGTCCTGGGATAGTTTCAAGTTGCCCCAGGTTAGGTGGTAAAACTTAGGTTCAAAGATACATGTGTTGAGACTGCTGAGTACACTGAGTTGGAATATTTAAAATCGTGTGTATGTGTGAGTGAGTGTATGCATGCGTGTGGGGGGTGTGTCTTTGACCCCTAAAACACTGAGGGAGATGGAACCGGGCCCTGTAGGACAACACAGACGCTCCTGTCCAAATGCCATGTCTCAGTGTCTAAGTATCCTTGCCTTTCCAACCTCTCCTCCTCTGTGGACAGAAGCAGATGGCAGCTGAGAGAGAAAAGGTGGGTGCTGAGTTCCAGGCACTGAGGGCCTTCCTGGTGGAGCAGGAAGGCCGACTCCTGAGCCGTCTGGAGGAACTGTCCAGGGAAGTGACACAGAAGCAGAATGAGAACCTGGCCCAGCTTGGGGGTGAGATCACCCAGCTCTCCAAGCTCAGCAGCCAGATCCAGGAGACAGCTTGCAAGCCTGACCTCGACTTTCTCCAGGTGAGTCTGGCTCGGCCAGGGATTTGACCCATTTACTGTAAGCCTTTGGGAAGGGTAGAGTGACCAGTGTCAGATCTTGTGAGCAGAACTACACAAGCCAGAGGCAAACGGGACTGGGGAGAGGCGCCCTGATTCTCCTGGGGTTAGAGGTCTAAAGGGGTGTGATAAAACTTTATTGACCATGATCCACAGAATATATTTTACATTGTATTCTAGGATACACATACTTGAGACAAAAGTCTCAGAAAATAATAACCTTTACTACGTGATACACTTTGATGTTTTCTATCTTATTTCATTTTTTAAAAATGGTCACCATAATCCACTAATTTCCCAAGCCACTAATGGGTCAAGAATAGTAGTCCTCACCATCGCATAAGCGGTGTGACTATAGTCTTTTTTGGTTCCAAGAGCAGATGCTCTGGTGAAGATTTCGTAATAAAGAGAACATTTACAGAGGTGTGGGCAGGGGTGAGGGGCTCACTGAGTTTATGAGACACCCAGAAGCTAGCCACAGCGGGAAGTTGTTGCCACCAGGGACCCATGCAGGCTATGGAGCAGGGTATACCTGCTTATTGTTTATTTTTCTTGGACACAGGCCAAGGGGCTCGTTTTGTTTTCTTAAAGGTGAATGGAAGTTACACAGTGCTGACTTGGTTTTTCTTCTATCTTTCCTTCTAGGAGTTCAAAAACACACTAAGCAAGTGAGTGAACCTAACAGCTTCTGGGGCCTCTCTAAGCTGTCCCTTCTCCTTTTCCACTGAACTCTCTCTTCATTCCCCACCCCTGCCCTCTGGCCACCTCCCCCACATCCCCAGCTGTCTTACCTGGGTATGTTCTGAGGCAAATATCTGCCTACCTGGCCATGGGTAT
Organism: Elephas maximus indicus; assembly: GCF_024166365.1. Lineage (NCBI taxonomy): Eukaryota > Metazoa > Chordata > Mammalia > Proboscidea > Elephantidae > Elephas > Elephas maximus. Next base: position 199,988,477 of record NC_064820.1, read on the forward strand.
TCCAATACCAGGCTGGCCTTTCCCTTTTCTACCCCTTCCTGATAAGACCTTGCCAATGTATTTGTCAGAGCCCAGTGGGGGTGGGATGGTGTACATGGGCCTTCCTTAGGATCCCTGTCCTGCAGGTGCAACAATGTGCCAGGCCCCAAGCCGACCACAGTCTCTTCTGAGATGAAGAATAAAGTCTGGAATGTTTCCCTCAAGACCTTTGTCTTAAAGGGGCTGCTCAAGAAGTTCAAAGGTAGGGGCTTGGGTGTGGGGTGGGCCATGTGGTATAGGTGGTGGTGGTGGTGTGCTTTTGGTAGTTCAGGGATCCCAAGGGTGTGACTTTCCAGAAGCTGTGACAAAGTGGTAGCTAGAGTATGTCAAGGTTAGGCTGGTGTTGAGAGGTGGGGTGGCTAATCGGGGGTATTTAGGGAATGAGTGAGTCAGTTGGGTTATAAATATTGGGAAGGTGGTGTCATTGCCAAACACACACAGATGTCATTCACGAACTCCCTTTGTTTCTCCTCCTCAGAGGATCTTCGGGATGAGCTGGAAAAAGAGGAGAAAGGTATGGATGGTTGTTGTGGAATTGAGTACTGATTAAGTGGCAAAGTAGAGAATCTGCACCCTGCAGTGACTGTCTCTGGGCTTTGCACACAGTTGGTTCTTTCTTTCAGCCCTGCCTCACAACCCTGCTGGTCTTCTTTCCCCTTCTCCCCGAAATCCGTGCCTGCCTTAGCGCTTCTGACTCCCTCAGGCAGCAGTGAGGCCTGTGGGCCTGTAAGCTGTGGGTTGGTCAGGAGCAGGAGTGCTCTGCACCTTGGGATACTTAGATTTGGGTGGGCTTGTTGGCCACCTGGATGAGCCTCTCCCCACTGTCCCCACTCCCAGACAGATGGGGACAGCTTCTGGGAATGGGAGTTTGTGTGCACAGGTCAGGAGAAACGGGGAGACTGAAGACAGGAAGGGCAATGATTGTTCTTATTCCTGCAGAGCTGTGCAGTAAGTGGGATGAAACCCTGAGGAAACGGGTGGGCACATAGTCTTCATGCTGATGACTGAGCTAAGTCAGCATTTACATGGGTAGAATCTAAACCAACTGTCTTAGCCATTGCCTTAGTTATCTAGTGCTGCTATAACAGAAGTACCACAAGTGGATGGCTTTAACAAAGAGAAATTTATTTCTCATAGTCTAGTAGGTTACAAGTCCAAATTCAGGGCGTTGGGTCTAGGGGAAGAATTTCTATCTCTGTTGGCTCTGAAAGAAAGTCTTTGTCCTCAATCTTCTCCTGGTCGACGAGCTTCTCAGGTGCAGGGACCCTGTGTCCAAAGGATGCGCTCTGCTCTTGGTGCTGCTTTCTTGGTGGTATGAGGTCCCCCTGTCTCTCTGCTTGCTTCTATCTTTTATATCTCAAGAGATTGCCTCAAGACACAATCTAATCCTGTAGGTTGAGTCCTGCCTCACTAATACAACCACCGCCCATCCTCCCTCATTAACATCACAGAGGCAGGATTTACAACATATAGGAAAATCACGGAATACCCAGAATCATGGCCCAGCCCAACTGATACACACGTTTTTTGGGGGGACATAATTCAATCCATGACAGCCATCTAGTGCTGCTATAACAGAAATACCGCGAGTGGATGGCTTTAACAAAGAGAAGTTTATTTTCTCATAGTCCAGTAGGCTAGAAGTCCGAATTCAGGGCAAATGGCTCCAGGGAAAGGCTCTGGAGGAAGGTCCTTGTCATCAGTCTTCTCTTGGTCTGGGAGCATCTCAGCACAGGAACCTCAGGTCCAAAGGATGCACTCTGCTCCCAGCACTGCTTCCTTGGTGGTATGAGGTCCCCATGTCTCTATGCTTGCTTCTCTCCTTTATATGTCAAAAGAGACTGACTTAAGACACTATCTAATCTTGTAGATCTCAGCAATATAACTCATTAACATCTCATTAACATCATAGTGATAGGAATTACAACACAGGAAAATCATATCAGATCACAAAATGGCAGACAATCATACAATACTGGGAATCATGACCTAACCAAGATGACACTTATTTTTGGGGAACACAATTCAATCCATGACACCAACCAAGCCAGACCATGCCTCTCCTCTGCTCAGAACCCTGCAATAGTCCCCCTCACTCAGTAAAGGCCACAGTCCTCACCATGGCCTTCAAGGCCCCACTGGATCTGGTTTCATCTTCACGCTCTCCCCCTTGCTCACTCTGTACAGCCACACACCCTCCTTGCTATTCCCGGAATACACCAAGCACATAACCACCACAGGTGTGTGTTTAAAACCATTAAAAAAAAAGAAATAGAATAGAAAACATCAAAATGTATCACATGTAGTAAAAGTATTATTTTCTGAGACTTTTATCTCAAGTATGTGTATACTGAAATACAATGTAAAATATATTCCTGCGGATCATGGTTAAGAAAGTTTTGTCACACCTTTTAGACCTCTTGACTACTAACCTAAAGGTTGGTGGCTTGAACCCACCCAGCGTTACCATGGAAAAAAGGCGTGGTGATCTGTTTCTGCAAAGATTACAGCCAAGAAAACCCTATGGAACAGTTCTACTCTGTAATATATGGGGTTGCCATGATTTGGAATCAACTTGATGGCAATGGGTTTGTTTTGTTTTTTTTAGCTTTAGACCTCTAACCCCAGGTGAATTAGGGTACTTCTTCCCAGTCCTGTTTGGCTCCGAATTGTATGGTTCTACTAAATAAGCAACACCATGATAAAAGGAGAAAATACTGAAGTTGTTAAAGATTTCATTTTACTTGGATCCACAATCAACAGCCATGGAAGCAGCAGTCAAGAAATCAAAAGACGCACTGCATTGGGTAAATCTGCTGCAAAAGACCTCTTTAAAGTGTTGAAGAGCAAAGATGTCACCTTGAAGACTAAGGTGCGCCTGACCCAGGCCATGGTATTTTCAATGGCCTTATATGCATGTGAAAGCTGGACAATGACTAAGGAAGACCAAAGAAGGAACTGATGCCTTTGAATTATGGTGTTAGGGAAGAATACTGAATATACCGTGGGCTGTCAGAAGAACGAACAAATCTGTATTGGAAGAAGTACAGCCAGAATGCTCCTTAAAGGCAAAGATGGCAAGGTTTTTTCTCGCATACTTTGGACATGTTATCAGGAGGGATCAGTCCCTGGAGGACATCATGCTTGGTAAAGTAGAGGGTCAGCAAAAAAGAGGAAGACCCTCAGTGAGAGGGACCGACACAATGGCTGCAACAATGGGCTCAAACATAACGACGTTTGTGAGGATGGTGCAGGACCAGGCAATGTTTTATTGAGTTATTTGCTATGAGTCAGAACCAACTAGATGCCAACTAACAACAACAACAACACTAAATTCACAGCCAGCACTACACTGGTTGTCCGTTTGTCTGAAGCATGCTTCCCCCGGATAGCTGTGTAGCTGGCTTCTTCACCTCTTTTATGTCTTGACTCAAATGATACCTTTTCTTCCTTTTTTAAAATTTATTTTGTTGAGAATATACACAGCAAAATATATAACAATTCAACCATTTCTACATGTACAATTCAGTGACATTGATTACAGTTGTGCAACTATTCTTACCCTCCTTTTCTGAGCTGTTCCTCCCCCATTAACATAAATTCACTGCCCCCTAAGGTTCCTATCTAATCTTTTGAGTTATTGTCAGTTTGATCCCACATAGAAAATTCTTAAAAGAGCATAATGCTCAAGGAAGACATTTTTTTACTAGTTAAACTAAACTATTGTCTGGGTTTAAGAAGACCTCAGGGGATACTTTTGGTTTATGTTTTAAAGATTATCTCAGGGCAATAGTTTCAGGGGTTTATACAGCCCTCATGGGGCTGTCTGGAGTCCATGAGAATCAAATGGCACCTTTTCATTGAGGCCTTCCCTGAGCACTCAAGTTAAAACTATAGACTGCTGTTTTTACTGTGCTTATCACTTATTGTCTCTCTCCCTGCTAGAAAGAAAGCTACATGAGGGCGGGGACACTGGACTGTATTGTTCTCAGTGGTAGTCCCAGTGCCTGGAACAGTGCCTAGAGCATAGATGTGCTCAAAGCAAGTGTACACATTTTAACTTTTTATTATGGAAAATTTCATACACAAAAGTAGAGAGATGAGCATAACAAACTGCCACATACACACCATCTACCTTCAGCAATGATAATTCATGACTAATGTTTTTCACGTACACCCATACTCACTTCTTCCCACTGGATTAAACCAAAAAAAAACCAAACCCACTGCTGTCGAGTTGATTCCGACCCACTGGATTATTTTAAAGCAAATCATAGATAACATTTCCATAAATATAGCAGTATGCTATTTCTGTAGGCTTTTTTTTTTTTAACATAACCACAAAACCATCATCACACCCAGAAAAATGAACGATTCTTTCTAATATCTAGTATTCAAATTTCCCCAGTTGTCTTTTAAATTGGATTTGTTGGTCTGTTTGAATTGAGATCCAAATCAGATCTATCTATTGCATTTGTTTGATTTCAATAAATACTATTGGGTAAGAAAATAAAAATAAAAAGTCAACTGTACCTGGGAGGCAGAGGGTAGAGGATTGATTGAGCATTGGGCTTAGGTGCCAGAAGGATACCTAGAGGAAATGGAGCTGGGTTTACAAAGAAGTAAGGGGAGTGTGGCCTTGGAGAAGGGGGCTATGCAAGATGCCTTTATGGTGACATCTCTCAATCTGTCTCTGCCCTGCAGTGGAGCTGACCTTGGACCCTGACACTGCCAACCCCCGTCTCATCCTCTCTCTGGATCTTAAGAGTGTGCGCCTTGGACAGAGGGTCCAGGACCTGCCTGATCACCCACGCCGTTTCGATACCAACACTCGGGTGCTGGCATCCTGTGGCTTCTCCTCTGGCCGTCACCACTGGGAGGTGGAAGTGGGCTCCAAGGAGGGCTGGGCCTTTGGCGTGGCCCGCGAAAGTGTGCGCCGCAAGGGCCTCACGCCCTTCACGCCTGAGGAGGGTGTCTGGGCGCTGCAGCTCAACAGCGGGCAGTACTGGGCCGTGACCAGCCCTGAACGGACGCCCCTCAGCTGTGGGCACCTGTCCCGCGTGCGGGTCGCCCTGGACCTGGAGGTGGGGGCCGTGTCCTTCTATGCTGCAGAGGACATGCGCCACCTCTACACCTTCCGTGTCAACTTTCATGAGCGAGTGTTCCCCCTTTTCTCTGTTTGCTCCACTGGTACTTACTTGCGAATCTGGCCTTGAGTATCACCCGTCCCCAACCCCCCCATCCAGTCATGGGTGAACTTTTGGGTCTATCCTCCTCCACACCTTGCCCCAGAGGGGCTTCTGCAGAACACAGCCTTGGAGGCATAAGAGTGGGTGATTGAGGACAAGGGCTCTGTGGTCAGTTGAGCAGGGCAAGAAATGCATGCCTTGGGCCCTTAGGGCCTGTCCTCTCCCTGATGCTGGCATGTGCTTTAGGCCTGAGCCTGAAGAGGTGGAGGCAGATAAGGATAGGAGCCCAGTTTGTGTACCTCCCCTGGGGTACTGAAAGAGACTAATAGGGGCGCTTCCTATCATGTGGGTGTTACTGGGCCATCTGGTTTGTGGACTATTGAGCTCTGATCCTGTGCTGTCCTCAGTTGCAAGGGGGCAGGTTTGGGCCTGGGCCAGCCAAATTAATTATTCTGCTTTGCTTTTTGTCAGCTGTCAGCTCTACCATCAGAGGTCATGAGACCTTTAGATCCAGCTGGCCTGAGGTTTCTACTCAGGGAAGGACACTGTACTCTCAGCTCAGAGGACAGTCTGGGCCAGAACTGCATGGAGACCCTTGGCCTTATATGCGAGGAAAAGACCACACAAGAAATCTCAGGACAAGATCGTATAGGCATTACTACCTTCCAATACCCCTTAGTCAGATAATTCAGAGCCATATGTACATCCTTGACCACAATGACAGCCAACACGTGTTCTCACAGATACCTAAACCCCATCTTCAAGTGCCAAAGCACTGTCTCCCTTGGGTAAGGAGATCAAAGGTTCTGAAAGTTTGAAATGCAAGTTGGTATTTACAGTTTTACAGATGCAACTAGCACCAGCATAGAGATGCACTGAGCACAAACCTGTCCCTCACACCCTCTTTCTGGAACTTCCAAAATGTATGTTAACAGCAGAGGTCCCTAGTGCCAATGTAGCTGGCCGAACCATCCTTTTCAGCCTGCGCCCTGACCAGTTGACCAGCCTCATTATCCCCTTGGCTAACTGTTCCCTGACTTCTGATGGCTGGGCTTCTGGGAGAATGGTGGTAGTTTTCTGCTTAGTGCTCCCCAGGGATAGGGGTCGGGGAGATGGAAATACAGACTGTGAGCTTATCTTTAGGGTGGCTTGACTCATTCTCCCCTCTCCCCTGGTCTGAGTACAGAAACACAGGCCGGAGCAAGGGTTTCTGCCAGATTGAGTGTGCACGTGTGCTTATGTATGTGAATGTGTGCATGTCTGTTTATGCTGACCAGGCAATCAGAACCCTGTGTCCCTAGGGCTGGGGACAGGGCCATTTATGAGTCCAGCCTATGGCAGCATTCTGAAAGGTGAAGGGCGCTCTTAAATCTTATGGCCTTTTCATACAGGGAGAGTACTCTAGAATATTGTAGTCAATCCATGTATTTGAATACCACTGATATCCACAAGGAAAGATGATTTCTAACTTTCATTTTTTAATTAAACCATCTGATGTTTATCAGAGATAAAGACAGCTGTTTGGACCTCTAGTTTATATAACAGTTGTGCCAAAGATTCACATATTAGTAATTGTAATTACTAATAGCGCAGCACATATCACAGGTCACAGAAGATCTGGGTGTCTGGTGCAGGCCAAGAGTATGTGGAGGTGCCACGGATACCTGTAAGGCCAGGTGTAGGGACTGTGGGGGTTGCTGTCTATTTTCAGCTTTTGTGTTTGTGAATGTGATTGTGGGTCTATCAGAGTATGTGTGTTTACAGAATAACTGCATGTGTATCTGAAGAGATGTAACAACAGTTATAGTAATAACTGCACGTGGAAAGGAAGAGATGTTCTCTCTTGGTGACCAAGGCAGAGTGGTGACTTTTGATGTCAAAGTGCTCGTGTGTGAGTATGCATGCATGCATTTTCCTCTCCCATCCTTTGGGTGCTGGTAAGATCAAGGTCTCTGAGAACAATGACTGGCCTAAATTGGGCCTTTCTGACCCCACCCTTTAGTCCCAGATCCCTGTGAACCAGAAGAGTCACCAGAACTCAGGTCCCTGCAACCCCACCCACACAGGGTTCCGCAGCATCCAGACTGGGGGACACCCAGGGGCCTGTCTCTGCCTGCCCACTGACTTGTCTCCTGCCCTTGCAAGGGCCATAGGGCGGGCTGGCCACGGCTGCCAGGCCAAGGTCCACCACCTACAGCTGCCACTTTCTGTCTTTTGCTGAAATGGGGCTCCTGCTCTTCACGGCGGCCTTCACTCTCTCTCCCCTGTGGGCCCTTTGGGAGTCCTGAAGGAGCCAACTCCCCATGATTCAAGGTGGGTCCTAAAGGTTGCCTTTTCATAATTCTCCCAAAGGTGCTGCAGGGCTAGGAGGCACAGGCCCTGACCCAATTTCGGCCCAGCACCCCCTTACACCCCAGCCTTCTGATTCTCCCAGCCACTCTCTGAATTTTTGCCTCCGGATTCCCCCACCGTGCCTTCACGGCCCCACCTACCCCAGGTCCCACCTTCACAGCCCAGACCTGGATTCCCCTCAGGACAGGCCTACTGACACCTTCCCCAGGGACGATTTCCCAATAAGCGAAGTACGCACAGGCTTAATTACTAATCTGTAGCGCACAAATTCACCCAGTTTTCACCACATCTTGTGCACTACAGATTAGAAAGTAAACACAAGCACGTGCGTATCTCGCTTAATGTAAATCGGTGCATACCGTCCTTAATGGTTAATTCACCCGGACCCTTCTCCTAATCCCTCGCTCACAGCCCTGAACTATGGGTTCACATCCTCATACAAAGCAAGCCAAGGAACCCTCTCCCCAATTCTGCCCTCGCGGCGACGAACACACATCCCGCCGCCTGCCTTGGGCTCTCCTCATTGCTCCGCCCAGCGGAGGCACCGCCCCCGCTTTGCCCCAGCTTTGGGTCCCCCATTGGCCCCTGCTGCTGCGCGCCGGGTCCTCACCCCACCCTTTACAGACCCCGCAGACACGCAACGCAGGTCCTCTCTCCGCCCGGCTTGCTCCCAGGATTTGCCGCCAGGCCTACGTGGTGATGGCAGCCGGACCGGACTCCAGGGGCAGAAGAACGCTAGCTCCACCTTTTGTCACCGAACGCCTTGATACAACGATCTGCGATTGCGCAGTCTGCAGCTGCGCAGCAACGATGACAGCGTCAACAACTCAAGCGCGAGCCTCCGAATTGTGGCTGGCTCCATAGCTCAGGGGTTAGAGCACTGGTCTTGTAAACCAGGGGTCGCGAGTTCAAATCTCGCTGGGGCCTGCACTTTTCTTTTTTCCCCGTATGTTTCACCCTTCTCTTCTGAAGGGAGATTCGTGAAGGAAAATCAATTTCCTCCATTCTGGACCGCCCGACCCTGGAGGAACAATTTCTTTTTCCCCCTCATGTGCAGGCCGCCCCAAGGTCCCTCCCTACTGTCGCTTTAATGTCCAAAAAGCCCGACTCTGCGTTTATTCCTTTTTGGATCACAGGCTCCGCTGGCCACATGCGTCTTCGCCAAGGCCCCTCGCTCGCTTTTATCTGCGCCCGCTCCCGGCAAGTTTATGGCGACACTTTGGCCTTTCGGTTTTCTCTCCTGTCGCTCCCCTTGGGTCAGGCGCTCGCCTCGGATCTCATCCTTTCTCTTTCGCTGCGTGTGACCCCTCCCTGTCTCCCGGGATGGAGACCACGGTGTTAACGCGACCTTTCGGCCCTGTCCCTCGGCTCGCTCCTCTCCCTCCCAGGGTTTGTCTTCGCCTCCTCCCGCGCGCCCTCAGCGTTAGTTAGGTCTGTCCCGCCTCTGCTTGGCCTCCCTCGTGAGCACCTGCTTCTCTTCTCTGTGGCATTATGAAGAAAAGTGCAAACAAATGTCTAGATTCGCGACACCCGAGCCTCCAGGATGTAATTTTGTTATTTTCTCTTCCAGTCTTTTTTTTTTTTTTAATCCGTTTAATAAACAAAAAATTGAAAACCCAATGGAGCACAGTTCTACTCTGACACACATGGAGTCGCCATGAGTCTGAATCTACTCGGCGGAACTGGTTTAATATATGCTGACCATCTTTGACCATCTAACTTTATTTATTTATGCTGTTAATGGAATTCAAGTTTACAAAACGGGGCGCTGCCAGAGTTGGGTTGGCCAGGACCGCTGAAGGCCTTCGGGCGACCCTCTCGACACCCCTTCGGGGGCAGGACGTGTCGCAGCAGCCTTGTCTGAGGCGTGCCCAGGCTTGGCTGCGTTCTCCCAGGCCGCAAAAGCCCTCTTTCCAGTCAAAGTGGACCCTGAGAAAGTACCTTCCAAAGAGCCTAGACTTTGCGTCCAGACCCAGACGGACTCATTCGTGGGCACTTTCGGGTACTCATGCGCCCTGGGGTGCTGGGACTCGTCGACTCCAAAGCGCCTGTCCCACGGGAAGGTAAGACCTCACTGTAGAAGCCTCCCTCCCAACTAAAACAGTGGACATCGAGGATGCGTGTGTGTTTGTGGGAAGGGGAAAGGGGTTAGTTGACAGGCGGTACCCTAACAGTAGTTATGCAAACTGATGAATGAGTCTCAGGCCTAGCGCTCAGGGCGCTCAGTGTCTGAGCATCACAGCCGCACTGGCAGATGCCCATGTCAGGATCCGGCGAGCGGACGGCGCCCGGGGCCGAAGGGTGTCAGGGAGGATTTTCTGCGAGTCTGGAAGGGGCCCAAAGAAGGGAGACTGCGCACATCCGCAGGTCACCTGGCCGAGAGGTGAGGCGTCGGGAGGGGGGTTCCCAGGAGCACGCCCCTGTCCAGCCGGTGTTGGAAGTGCGGGTAACAGCCTTTTGGGGAGAGAGGGCTATCGCCGGTGGGGCGGACACTTGGCGGGGGTGGGCGTGTTCATCCGGGCATGTTCACTACGGAAAAAGCCGAGGGTCAAGTACCGAACTCTAGAGAAGGTTTGACGGAACAGAGACCGGGAGGGGCCAGTGGAGAGATAGGAGGAGGCCTTGGGAGGACAAGGTGCCAGACCCGGAACCCAGGTTCTGAAGAGGGCGGGCAAGGGGACGGAGTGGATAGGTCAGCAGTGTCCCAGGCGCACAGGGCTAAGCAAGATCACGGAAAGTAGGAATGGAAAAATTAGCGCTTGACTCCTTGGAGTAGGTTAACCATCATCTTCCTCCCAAGCTGTTTTTACATCCATCTGCGTGGGGATTTTTTCTGCTGGTGGCACAAAAATAAATCTTTGATACAGCTCTGATTATGTGAATTATACAACAGGGAATCCAAGGCACTATTGTTTTACTCCTAAGTAACCCAGTGCAGTTAAAGCCCTTTGCGGAAGAGTTGGTCCAAGACGAGAGAGGGGAAGAACGATCGTATAGCTCTGGCCTCACACACTTGTTTGCCTCACACACTGGTTTGCCCAGTGCAGGAGGCCGCTCAGGCGCGATACCCGAAGAACGTGGAGAGAGCGGGGAGTGAGGGGACGAGGAGCCCAGGCAAGGGGATTAGGCACTCAATCCTGGGACTCCGGTGCGACCGGGACCCAGGCGGCAGTGGACGCAGTGGCGATATTTGGGTTTGGTCTTACTCAGTATTCGAACTGCGGCTTAAATGGACCAGAAAACCCAGCTTGTGGGTACACTGCAATCGCATTCCTCCACTTCGTGAAGTTGGAAAGATGTCTTTGAGCGACTTTTAAGTTACATAAAACCACGTCACAAAGTAATATGTAGGCGGTGACCCTATTTTTGCTAAGATAAAATTACCTGGAGTGTGAGCGCGCTCGCTGATATGAGTTTCTAAGGACGTGCACCAACCAGCGAGGCCAGAGTCACCACTGAGAGGTCAGGGTTCCTGGTCGTCTGTCATTTCTGCCACACATTTCCGTACATTTTATGAACATTTTGCGAATAAGTATGTATTGCTCCGTATATTTTGATAAAACGATAATGAAAAGGCCTGCCCCCTTACCAGGCGCCCTATCGTGAAGGGACTACCCAGGTTTCGCTTCTCGGGGTGGATGACCCAGCCGGTCCACTACCCTTACAAGCCCGGCGTCCAACTCTCTCCCGGGAGCTCGCGGTTCTCTCCTGGAGCCCCCCGGCTCTCCCAGCCTCTGCGCCCCGCTCCTGGGCATCCAGATACGCCTTACTTGGGCTCCCTTGGGAGACAGCGTCCCACTCCCAGAGCGGATGGATGCCCCTTTCAGCTGTCCGAGTAGCACTAGCGGGGAGGCGCTCATTCTGATTCCAGGACATCTCAGAAGGCTGAAGAGATACGGCGAGTTATACTGCTTGGAGCCACCCGATATCACGAGCTGAAGGTGGGTGCGGAGATAGCTGAGTACAGATAGGTCGGACATAGGGACCACTGAAACCCCGAGACATTAGGAACTGTTGGAAATACAAATCCATTTTTTGGTGATGAAACGACCCACAGGGAATCGACTCAGAAATTGATACATGAGCACATCGCTTAGCGTCCGGCTCGTTGGTCTAGGGGTATGATTCTCGCTTTGGGTGCGAGAGGTCCCGGGTTCAAATCCCGGACGAGCCCGCTTTTTAACTTCCCCTTATATTCTGACCGAGTTTCTTGTTACTTTGACAGTTTTGCTCCTGGGCAAGCCTGGGGACGCCACTGCTAGGGTAGAAGAGTAGATGGGAGAGTGAGTGGCCACGCCAGAACACAGGCTTTTTTTTTTTTGACAGTTTTGCTCCTGGGCAAGCCTGGGGACGCCACTGCTAGGGTAGAAGAGTAGATGGGAGAGTGAGTGGCCACGCCAGAACACAGGCTTGGCGGTGTGAGATAAGCGCAAAGCATACTCCCAAGGACGGTATTTGCCTAATGCATGGGAATGCTGTGCGCAAGCGGGAACGTCTGCGTACGCCGTGGCGTGGCCGGCAAGCGAATGTTGTCTGGTTGCAAAGCTTGGGTCGTCGGGCCAGCCTTACACAACCACCCGGTAAACCTAGACCTGTGTGTTCACCCAAGCTGTGGGAGGCATTACGAACAGTCAGGAAGACCTCAGAGGACTTCGCCTCTGTAGTTTCCGTAGTATAGTGGTTATCTTGTTTGCCTCACACGCGAAAGATCCCCGGTTCTAAACCGGGCGGAAAGGTGCTCACAAACTCTTCAGTTACTTAAAGTTTATTACACTGGGGGGAAAGCTGGAGATTCAGCGAGACAAGCGTGGTCTCTGCCCAGGGTACCTCACTAACGTCTGCACCTGGTTACAGAGGTGTACTGTTATCCAGGAAAGAGAGAAAGACATTTATTTACATGGCCGGCTTCTAGCCTCAGCCACCCGCACCTAAGAAGACTCGACATCCATCTTCTGCGTCCTGACTTCGTCACACATAACGTCAAGGACATTGGCGCCCACGGACCGGGCTTATGCCGCAACCAGACACTGCGAAACAAAATCCCATACCCGGAGTCCCATGGGACCGACGGCGGGCGCCTAATTCCATCCAGTCCATCTTTTGAAAAAAAAAAAAAAAAAAAGAAAGAAAAGAAACCGAAACCAAACCTACTACCGATTCACGGCGACCCTGCGGAGCATGGTAGAACTGCCTCATAGAGTTTCAAAGTAGTACCTGGCGGATTCGAACTGCTGATATTCTGCATAAGCAGCTGTAATATTTAACCACTACGCCACGAGGTTCGTAATCATGAAGGAAACAAAATCCTCTTAGCGGTGGGCAGCGGCTGTACTCAAATGCAATGCCTCGAATCACACCGCCAGGATATTTCAGTGCTGTAAGCGCTTCTGTGTTTCTCTTTAGGATGAATATTATCCCTAAGGTTCTGGGTCCAAACAAGTCGTTGGGCCAATCAACTGACTACCCACATCCCATCCAGCAGAATTCACTCACGCAGGGCCCCGGGCGCGGAAACTGGGCTCCACAAGAGCGCGGACTGAGGACAACTTGGGAAGCGCAGACCCCACGGCTTGGTTTTAGGAAGGGCACTCAAGAAATTACCCTGCCTGTCATCGTTGGGGAGTGGGCGCGGGAGCAGGCGAGGGGTGAGGGCTTACACTTTTTTTTTTTTAACTGTGGGCGTGTGTTGTTTTTATACCTTTTTTTTTTTTTTTAAGGGGGGCAAACAGTACTCAGTCTCCATTTTTTTTTTTTTTAAATCCCTTAAGTTTTTTTTTTTTTTTGCCCATGGCACCGACACATTCAGAAGTGGCTCTTTAGTGACCACGTTGGCCGCGGTCTCAAAAGCTTCTATCCATGCAGCTTTGCACTCTTCGAACAAGCTTCCACCCTTTGAGCAAGTTTTCCAGCTCAAGGTATTGGATCTTGAGAGGACATTGTTAAAACACGTTTGGCTACACACTGTAAACGGATTTTTTTTTTCCAGATTATAAAAATTCACCATTAAAAAAAGCAAAATATAGAAAAGTCTATAGAAACAACAAAACACCAGTAAATCCACAACCCATAGATAATAATTAACATTTGGTGAACTGGATTTACAGTTTGTTTTTCTGTTGATTTTTCCAGCACCAATATGTTTATATCCTTAGTTGTGATCATGCTGTAGATTACAGACTTGAATTATGCTTTTTAAACTTAGACTTTATATCATTAAAATTTCTCAAATCCTGTTTGAATGGCTGGCTCAAATTCTGAAGTCCGGAAATAGCCTGCTTGCTATCCCTGGCGCCCTGACTTCGAATGGGATAGTCAACGTGGTCACTTCAGAGCCCCTTCTAAATGTGTCAGTGCCATTGCCAAAGAAGTAATGGGTTTTTTTAAAAAAAGGAGGGTGCTGATTTTTTCCCTCTTTTTTTAAAAAAAAAAAGTGTGAAAACAACACAGGCTCACCGTTCAAAAAGAAAAAAATGATAGTGTAACTCCCCCAATCCCTATCCAGTGAGACAGGAAGGGTAACCTGGCCTGGCGTAGAATAAACGGGAACTTTTTTTTTTTTTTTTTTACTGCTATAAAACCCCAAACCAAACTCAGTGCTGTTGAGTCCATTCCGGCTCATAGCGACCCTATAGGACATTGTAGAACTGCCCTGTAGAATAGAGTTTCCAAAGAGCGCCTGGTGGGCTCAAACTACCAACCCTCGGGTTAGCAACCATAGCACTTAACCACTATGCCACCACTGCTATACGTAGGTGGATATATTCCTGGTCAGAGCCCATTGCTATTGACTCCATTCCCACCGTATTGGACAGAGTAGAACTGTCCCATAGGGTTTCCAAACAGCGGCTGATGGATTTGGACTGTGGGCCTTCTGGGTAGCAGCCGATCACTACATCACCAGAACTCCATGTTTCTGGGTATGCCCTACAGGACTTATGGGCATGCAGAGATGGTCTCAGTTTTTTTTTTTTTTTTAACTTTTATTGAGCTTCAAGTGAACGTTTGTTTTGGGTTTTAATAACATGGTTTTCTACTCAGTCAGGACCATCTTCACACGGACAATAAGGTCCCCAGTGCAGATTAAAAATGTGTTGCCAATAACCAAATGGAATCATCAACTGACCCCAGCCCCTGCCACTAGCAGAGTTCTTAGTAACTCCCCATCTCCCCAACTGAGAGCATTAACTTCTTACAAGAGAACGCTGTGTTGGACTCTGCGATCTTAAAAAAAAAAAAAAACTTTAATTTTGAAGTAATTATTGATTCGTAGAAGTTGCAAAGAATTTACGGAGAGGTCCTGTGCACTTTTCGCCCAACCTCTCCAGTGCTGACATCTTGTATAAATATAGTACAAAACAAAAACAGGAAATTGACATTGGTGCAACCCACAGAGTTTATTTAGATTTCTCCAGCTACTCATGCACTGATGTGTCTGTGTGTGTGCATCTGTGTGTGTGCATGTGTGTGTGTGTAGGCCTTTTATAAAGAATTTTATCACAGGTTTAGCTTCCCATAATCACCACAACAATGAAGATACAGAACTGTTTCCTCACCACAAGATTTCTTCAGGCTACTTTTTTACAGACACACACATCAGATCCAACCTTCCTCCTCCCCCAATCCCTAACTCCTGGCAACCACTAATCTGTTTTCTGTCTCTACAATTTTGTTGCTTCAAGAATGTCAACTAAAAGAACTATATAGCCTCTAGAGATTAGCTCTTTTTACTTAGCATAATTCCCTTGGGGATCATCCAAATCCCATCAATAGTTCATTCTTTTTTATTGCTGAGCAGTGTTTTCAGTCATCTCATATGCATGTGAAAGCTGGACAATGAATAAGGAAGACTGAAGAATAATTGATGCCTTTGAATTTTTTTTTTTTTTTGAATTATGGTGTTGGTGAAGAGTATTGAATGGACTGCCAAAAGCAGGAACAAATCTGTTTTAGAAGAAGTACAGCCAGAATGCTCCTTAGAAGCAAGCATGGCAAGACTTCATCTCACATACGTTGGACATATTATCAGGAGGGATCAGTCCCTGGAGAAGGACATCATGCTTGATAAAGTGGAGGGTCAGTGAAAAAGAGGAAGACCCTCAAGGAGATACATTGACAGAGTGGCTGTAACAATGGGCTCAAGCATAACAACAATTACGAGGATGGTACAGGATCAGGCAGTGTTTCCGTCTGTTGTACAGAGGGTCCCTATGAGTCGGAATTGACTCTAGGGCACCTAACAACAACAACAACAGTGTTCCAATAAAAGTGCCCTGGGGCAGTGGTTAAAGCTCTTGGCTGCTAACTGCAAGGTCGGAATGTTCGAACCCACTACCGGCTCTGTGGGAGAAAAGAACTGGCAATCAGCTCTCGTAAAGATTACAGCCTAGGAAACCCTATGGGGCAATTCTCCTCTGTCATATAGGTCAGTATGAGTCTGCACACAACAACCAAAAAAAAAAAAAAAAAAAACTGCACACAACAAGAACAGTATTCCAATATTGAAGGATTATATGGGCAAAAAAATGAATAAGAAAAAAGCACCAAAAGAAGATGGAAAGAATACAAAGAGTCACTGTACCAAAAAGAATTGATCTACGTTCAGCCATTTCAAGAGGTAGCATGTGATCAAGAACTGCTGGTACTGAAGGAAGGACAAGGGATGCTGAAGGCATTGGCAAAAAACAGGTCGCCAGGAATGGATGGAATACCAAATGAGATGCTTCAACAAACACATGCAACACTGGAAGCGCTCACTCAACTATGTCAAGAAATTTGGAAGATAGCTGCCTGGCCAACTGATTGGAAGAGATTCATATTTGTGCCCAATCCAAAGAAAGGTGATCAAACAGAATGAGGAAATTATCAAACAATGTCATTAATATTACATACTAGCAAAATTTTGCTGAAGATAATTTAAAAAATGGCTGTAGCTGTACATGGACAGAGAACTGCCAGAAGTTCAAGGTGGATTCGGAAGAGGATTCGAATCAAGAGATATTATTGCTGATGTCAAATGGATCTTGGCTGAAAGGAGAGAATATCAGTGATTTAGAAAATAATATGAAAATTATTATTCCCTGTCCTTGAGCATAGAGAATGTGACCCAGCTGAAGCTGGGCCGGCAAGGACTCACAAGGACACATCAACTGGGCCTTGAGATAAAGATAATAATAGATGTGACAATCTTAGAAATTATCTTTTAGGGAAGAAAAATATCTTTTTGGGAACTTTTCGCATAAAGCTAATCAAACAGAACACAGGAGACTTTCCACTCTTTCTATTAATGTTCGGTGAATAGAAATTTGTTGGACCAAGGAAGACCTTCCTGACTGTCAGTTACTGAAACCTATACCAATGATTGTTAAGAAAGGCAGTTCAAAATGTAAGATCACAGTTTCTAGCCAATCTGTGAAAAGATGAAGCTTTCCATGATTCTACCTATTTTTGTGATAATATCTACTGATGATTCTGTAACCTTCCTCGGATTTGGGAAGACATTAGCTCTGGCATCATGCTTGTCTGCTTCCCACTTTGGTCTTTTTGAATATAAGCCGAATAAAACTTTCTTTTTGCTTTACTAAACTTTGCGATTTTTTTTTCCTCTAAAACATCAGAAAGATGTTTACCTGTGTGCCTTTGACTGTGTGGTTATAACAAATTATGGATAACATTGAGAAGAATAGGAGTTCCAGAACACTTAATATGTGTGTGGATTAAGAGGTAGTTGTTCAAACATAACAAGGAGATATTGTTTGGTTTAAAATTGGAAAATGTATGTGGCAAGGTTGTATTCTTTCACCTTACTTATTCAATCTACATGCTGAACAAATAATCCAAGAAGCTGTGCTATATGAAAAAGAACATGGCATCAGGATTGGAGGAAGGCTCATTAACAATCTGAGAAATGCAGATGACACAACCTTGCTTGCAGGAAGTGAAGAGGACTTGAGGAACTCACTGATGAAGGTAAAAGACTATAGGCTTTGGTATGGATTACGTCTGAACGTAAAGAAAATGAAAACCCTTACAACCAGATCAATAAACAACTTCATGATAAATGGCGAAGAAATTGAAGTTGTCAAGGATTTCATTCTCTTTGGATCAACAATCAATGCCCACGGAAGCAGCAGTCAAGAAATCAAAAGACGTATTTGCATTGGGCAATTCTGCTGCAAAAAACCTCTTTGAAGTGTTACAAAGCAAAGATGCCACTTTGAGGACTAAGGTGTGCCTGACCCAAACCATGGTATTTTCAATCACTTCATATGCACGGAAAACCTGGGCAATAAATGCTGAAGACGGGAGAAGAATTCATGCATTTGAATTGTGGTGTTGGTGAAATATACTGAATATACCATGGACTGCCAGAAGATCAAACAAATGTGTCTTGGAGGAAGTACAGTCAAGATGCTACTTAGAAGCAAGGATGGTGAGACTTCATCTTGTTTACTTTGGACATGTCATCAGGAGGGACCGATCACTGAAGAAGGACATCATACTTGGTCAAGTACAGGGTTAGTGAAAAAGAAGGAGACCCTAAATGAGATGGATTGACACACTGGCTGCAACAATGGGGTCAAACAGCAACATAGCGAGGATGGTGCCAGACTGGGCAACATTTCATTCTATTTTACATGTGGTTGCTTTGAGTTGGAGCCATCTTGATGGCATCTGAGAATAGCAACAAATATTCCACGGTATGAATGTACCACAGTTTGCTTAACCATTCACCTTTTGACAGATATTTGGATTGTTTCTAGTTTTTTTGGTTATTACAAATGAAGCTGCTATGAACATTTTGTACAAACTTTTGCATAATAGTAAGTTTTTGTTTTTCTGGGATAAATGTTCAACAGCGTTAACTGCTGAGTCATACGGTAAGTGCATTTTTAGCTTTAGAAGAAACTACCAAGCTATTTTCAAAGTGGCTGTACTGTTTCACATTCCTACTAGCAATGTATGAGAAATCAATTTTTTCTACATCCTCTATAGCATTTGGTGTTATAACCTAAAAAAAAATTTTTTTTTAGCTGTTTTAATAGGTGTGTAGTGATATCTCACCATGATCTTAATTTGTATTTCCCTAATGGCTAGTGATGTTGAACATCTCTTCATGTGCTTTTGTGCTATGCTTATTTCTTCTTCCACAAAATGTCTCTTTATATCTCTTGCCTATTTTCTAATCGGATTGTTTATTTTTTTAAAAAGTTGACAAAAGCAATCTATAGATACAATGCAATTCTGATCCAAATTCCAATGGCATTTTTTAATGCGATGGAGAAACAAATTACCAACTTCATATGGAAAGGAAAGAGGCCCCAGATAAGGAAAGCATTACTGCAAAAGAAGAACAAAGTGGGAAGCCTTACTCTACCTGATTTTAGAACCTATTATACAGCCACAGTAGTCAAAACAGCCTGGTACTGGTACAACAACGGATACATAGACCAGTGGAACAGAATTGAGAATCCAGGCATAAATCCATCCACCTATGAGCAGCCGATATTTGACAAAGCCCCAAAGTCAGTTAAATGGGGAAAAGATAGTCTGTTTAACAAATG
Source organism: Elephas maximus indicus (assembly GCF_024166365.1). Taxonomy (NCBI): domain Eukaryota; kingdom Metazoa; phylum Chordata; class Mammalia; order Proboscidea; family Elephantidae; genus Elephas; species Elephas maximus. The sequence goes on from NC_064820.1 coordinate 200,007,618, forward strand.
GTGCCGGCATAACTGGATATCCATCTGCAAAAAAATGAAACAAGACCCATACCTCACACCATGCACAAAAACTAACTCAAAATGTATCAAAGACCTAAACCTAAAATCTAAAACGATAAAGATCATGGAAGAAAAAATAGGGACAATACTAGGAGCCCTAATACAAGGCATAAACAGTATACAAAACATTACTAACAATGCAGAAGAGAAACTAAATAACTGGGAGATCCTAAAAATCAAACACCTATGCTCATCCAAAGACATCAACAAAAGAGTAAAAAGATTACCTAGAGACTGGGAAAAAAGTTTTAGCTATGACATTTCCGATCAGCGTCTGATCTCTAAAATCTACACGATACTGCAAAAACTCAACTACAAAAAGACAAATAGCCAATTAAAAAATGGGCAAAGGACATGAACAGACACTTCACTAAAGAAGACATTCAGGTAGCTAACAGATACATGAGGAAATGCTCATGATCAGTAGCTAATGCAAATCAAAACTACAATGAGATTCTATCTCACTCCAACAAGGCTGGCATTAATCCAAAAAACACAAAATAATAAATGTTGGAGAGGTTGTGGAGAGACTGGAACGCTTATACGCTGCTGGTGGGAATGTAAAATGGTACAACTTTGGAAATTGATTTGGTGCTTCCTTAAAAAGCTAAAAATAGAACTACCATAGGATCCAACAATCCCACTCCTTGGAATATATCCTAGAGAAATAAGAGCCTTTACACAAACAGATATGTGCACACCCATGTTTACTGCAGCACTGTTTACAATAGCAAAGAGATGGAAGCAACCAAGGTGCCCATCGATGGATCAATAGATAAATAAATTATGGTATATTCACACAGTGGAGTACAATGCTTTGATGAAGAACAATGATGAATCGTGAAACATTTCATAAAATGGAGGAATCTGGAAGAAATTAGTCAGTTGCAAAAGAACAAATATTGCATGAGACCGCTATTATAAGAACTTGAGAAATAGTTTAAACGGAGAAGAAAATCTTTGATGGTTACGAGATGAGGGAGGGAGTGAGGTTTCCACTCATTAGATAGTAGATAAGAACTATTTTAGGTGAAGGGAAAGACAACACACAATACAGGAGAGGTCAGCACAACTGGACGAAACCAAAAGCAAAGAAGTTTCCTGAATAATCTGAATGCTTCTAAGGCCAGCATAGTAGGGGCAGGGGTTTGGGGATCATGGTTTCAGGGGACATCTAAGTCAATTGGCACAATAAAATCTATTAAGAAAACATTTTGCATCCCACTTTGGGTAGTGGCTTCTGGGGCCTTAAATGCTAGCAAGCAGCCATCTAAGATGCATCAATGGGTCTCAACCCCCCTGGACCAAAGGAGAATGAAGAACACCAAAGACACAAGGTAATTATGAGCCCAAGTGACAGAAAGGGCCACATAACCCAGAGACTACATCAGCCTGAGACCAGAAGAACTAGATGACGCCCAGGTACAACCGATGCCTGCCTTGACAGGGAACACAACAGAGAATCCCTGAGGGAGCAGGAGAGCAGTGGGATGCAGACACCAAATTCTTGTAAAGAGACCAGACTTAATGATCTGACAGAGACTGGCGGGACCCTGAAGGTCATGGTCCCCAGACCTTCTGTTAGCCCAAGACAGGAACCATTCTCAAAGCCAACTCTTCAGACAGGGATTGGACTGGACTATGGGATAGAAAAAGATACTGGTAAAGAGTGAGTTTCTTGGATCAAGTAGACACATTAGACTATATGGGCATCTCCTGTTTGGAGGGGAGATGAGAATGCAGAGGGGGTCAGAAGCTGGCCGAATGGACACAAAAAGAGAGAATGGAGGGAAGGAGTGTGCTGTCTCATTAGAGGGAGAGCAACTAGGAGTATATGTTGTTGTGAGGTGCCGTCGAGTCAGTTCCGACTCATAGCGACCGTATGCACAACAGAATGAAACACTGCCCAGTCCTGAGCCATCCTTACAATGGTTGTTATGCTTGAGCTCATTGTTGCAGCCACTGTGTCAATCCACCTCGTTGAGGGTCTTCCTCTTTTCTGCTGACCCTGTACTCTGCCAAGCATGATGTCCTTCTCCAGGGACTGATCCCTCCTGACAACATGTCCAAAATATGTAAGACTCAGTTTTGCCATCCTTGCCTCTAAGGAGCATTCTGGCTGTACTTCTTCTAAGACAGATCTGTTCATTCTTTTGGCAGTCCATGGTGTATTCAATATTCTTTGCCAATACCACAATTCAAAGGCATCAATTCTTCTTCAGTTTTCCTTATTCATTGTCCAGCTTTCACGTGCATATGATGCGATTGAAAATACCATGCCTTGGGTCAGGCGCACATTAGTCTTCAAGGTGATGTCTTTGCTCTTCAACACTTTAAAGAGGTCCTTTGCAGCAGATTTACCCAATGCAATGCGTCTTTTGATTTCTTGACTGCTGCTTCCGTGGCTGTGGATTGTGGATCCAAGTAAAATGAAATCCTTGACAACTTCAATCTTTTCACTGTTTATCATGATGTTGCTCATTGGTTCAGTTGTGAGGGTTTTTGTTTTCTTTATGTTGAGGTGTAGTCCATACTGAAAGCTGTGGTCTTTGATCTTCATCAGTAAGTGCTTCAAGTCCTCTTCACTTTCCGGAAGCAAGGTTGTGTCATCTGCATAACGCAGGTTGTTACTGAATCTTCCTCCAATCCTGATACCCCGTTCTTCTTCATATAGTCCAGCTTCTCGGATTATTTGCTCAGCATACAGATTGAATAGGTATGGTGAAAGAATACAACCCTGATGCACATCTTTCCTGCCTTTAAACCAATCGGTATCCCCTTGTCCTATCTGAACAACTGCCTCTTGATCTATGTAAAGGTTCCTCACGAGCACAATTAAGTGTTCTGAAATTCCTATATATTAAAAAAAATTTTTTTTAATACATATAGCAAAGTGTATGTAAATTTTTGTAAGAGAGACTGGCTTGTAAACTTTCACTTAAAGCACACACACAAAAAAAGAAAGTTAAGTTTTGCTAGTTCGGTATATATTCCAGCTCCAAGCCCTTTGTCAAATACGTGGTTTGCAAATATTTTCTCCCCAACTGATTTTTGACAAAGGTGTAAAAACAAGAGGAAGGATAGTCTTTTCAACAAATGGTGCTGGAGCCATCCATAGGTAAAAGAATGAAAGTTGACCTAAACCTCACATTTTATGAAAAAAATTAACTCAAAATGGGTCACAGACATCAATGTAAAACTACAGAAGTTTCAGAAAAAAAAAGAATAGGAGAAAATCTTTAGCACCTCAAGCTAGGTGAAGTTCTTAGACTTGTGAAATAAAATTATAAGTTTTGTTTTATGTAGACAGAGAGTTCTCTTACCCACAACACTAAAGGTCATCTTATTAAATGTTAGAAACCTATGTGTTGTATAATCATGAATAAGTACATGTTTTTTAAACTTATGGTTATGCCTTGAACTATAACTGACTTTTAGAAGTGGCTTGTCTAATTTCATATACTTGTATTTAGGTGATCAGGGTCACTGAAACACTTGAAACTTACTCTTTTAGAAAACAATGGAAGATTAAGGAACATGTTCTGTTGTCCAAGACTTCAGAAGCCTTGCAACCATTGCTCATTGATCTTGTGATTATCTTAGCAAGGGTTCTATTTTTTTTTTTTTGGTATGAACAAGGACGTTTATTATAGAATTGTTTATAATAGAAGAATGAACCTGAAAACCTTATAGTCTGTGGAATACTATGCGGATATTACAAAGAATAAAATAGACCTGTATGTATTGACTTAGAAAAAAACCCAGTTGCTGTGGAGTCAATATTGACTCAGTGACCTTGTGTGTGCATCAGAGTTGAACTGTGCTCCATAGGGTCCTCAGTGGCTGATTTTCCAGAAGTAGATCACCAGGCCTTTCCCTTGAGGCACCTCTAGATGGACTCAAACCTTCAACCCTTCAGTTAACAGCTGAGCATGTCACCCTCTTGTACTTCTCCTTACAAGAGCCCCAACCAAGCATAGAGTTCTCCTCCTGGAACAGAGTCTATTCTTATTTTCCAGGCTGAGGGATCCAGCCACCATGAAGGCCAACCCAAATTCCATGGACATGGTCCTTGGGCTCCATTTTGGATAAAATAAGCAGTTCTTGTTCACAAGGAGTCACTGGGTAGTACAAATGGTTGACATGCTGTACTGCAAGGGTTCTATTTAAGTGTGATAATGTTTGAGCATACACTTACAAGATTTATGTATTCTGACATAATCTTCAACCAATCAAAAGTTTTTTGTTCAAAGTTCCTGGTAAAATTGTATATATTGCACTTTGAAAATCTAAATTAATTGCAGCATTGATTTATTCAGTAATGATGTGCTGCCCAACTTTAAAGTTGTCCCTTAAACCTGTACAGCAATCTGTTAATGGTGTTGTGAGCTGTTTATTTTTGACAGAGTTGACGCCAAAGACATGATCTGTAAAAGGGAAAATTGATAAATTGCACCTCATCAAGATTAAAAGCTTCTCCTTCTGTGAAAGACTCTAAGAGGGTGAAAAAAGATATATATTTTTAATTAAAAAAAAAAAGGCCTAGATAATAATGGACAGTTTTGCAAAAACAAAGATCTCCAACCTGGTCTTCCTGATGCCTGAAGGAACCGCTTGTCTACATTTGTCAGAAACTTAAAACCTACTCAAGTATACATCCCAAGCTACCCCCTCCCCATTTCTACCCTCCACATTCATGTTTATACAAGACTAAGACAGATGCTAGGTGTGCCAAATCTTCAATTCACTTAAGTATATTCCACCCTGTGACAGAGCAATTCCACAGAAACAAATACACACATGAGTCATGTATAAAAATGTTCTTTGCAGCCTTACTCACAATGACCCAGATATAGACACAGTCCAAATGCCCGTCATCTTTATACGGGATAAATAAAATCTGATATAGTCATATGTGGAATAGTCACTACCGTGATAGTGAGCTTACTGCTACAAGCAACAATACAGATGACATTAATGTTGAACAAAAGAAGCGAGATATAAAAGAATCTGTATTCTGTTGATTGCATACTTACAACATTCAAGGATGAGCAAAGCTAATCTATAGTGATAAACGTTAGAAATCTTGTTATTTGCAGGGAACGGGCAGGAACTGACTGGGAATGGACATGAAGAAACTTTATGGGATGCTGGAAATGTTCTGTCTTGATCTGGGTGATGGTTATACATGTGTATGTGTATCTGTCTGTATTCACTTAGCTGCAGACTTAGAATCTTCGTATATATAAAATATCCTTGCACAATAAAAATTAAAAAAATATTTGTAAAATATATGTAATAATGAAATATTGAAAGTACGTGTATCACTTTAAAGTATTGAAAGTATTCAGAAACAAATCAATGATGGTGGCTATGGTCAATTCTTTTTAACATAGTTCTAGCCAGAGCTGTTATACAAGAAAAACAACACCAGACTCCACCAAACTGAGTCCAGCACAACTAGATCAGATACCTCTAGTGGTGTGACTAACAGGTATTTATTACTTACAGAACAGGGCATGAATGAGTAGACTAACACACCTCATTAGCCTAGGGTCCTTGAAGTTAGGCTCCTGTCCACAGAATTAGATGGCATCCGAGCACTCCGCAGTTCCTGTCCTGGGAGGAGAACATCTAAGTTCCTCTCTCCTGGGATTAAATACTAATTGGACAGCCATGTCTACATGCCAAATAGCATATACAGGGAGCAGGTAGGGGAAGGGGTAATGAAAGGAAGCAATAAAAGGTAAAAGGGGGTAATAAAAGTGAAACATCCCCTGTAGACAATGGGCATCATTTATTGCCCCTGGTTAGGCTATTCTAGATTTACTGGTGCCAGAGAACATCCCTCCCTTCTTTACTCCACTAAGATAGAGTTCTGGGTTTCTTCAAAGGACAACCATCTTGCCCTAAAGCACACATTTTACTTTATGTCCTTTAGTAGCTATTATGTCCACTAGCAGCTAGGGAGTTGGTGAGGGGGAAATTATAGCACACCTGAGCATCCAGCAATTTCTATTCTTAGTTTGCTGAAATTTTTTTTATTAAGGATGAATATTGAATTTTGTCAGATGCTTCTTCTGCATCAGATTGGGATGAACATATGATTTTTCTTTTTTAGTTTATTAGTAATTGAATTATACTGATTGATTTTTCAGATGTTGAACTGGCCCTGAGCAGTAATTCAGATCATTGTGTTCACTGATTGGTTTCCTTTTTATTGCCTGGCCCTCCCCTAGTGTGTAAGCATCATGAGGGCAGAAAGCTTATTTGATTTAGTCCTGCAATATCCTTAATACCTTGCACAGAATGCCGCTCCACAAGCTTGCTTTAGACAGAGTAGATGCATCAAATCTCTGTTGGATGATGAGTGAATCACTCAACACAGCTTTCACTAAGGTCGCCAATGACCTCTAGGTGTTTCAGGTCATGAGCACTTTTCAGTTCCTATCCTCAGTTTCTCTGAAGCATGAACACACTAGACTAGTCCTTGAGATATAACTCCACATCTGGTTTCCTTCCACCTCCTGGACCTCAGTTTCTCAGTCTCACCTCCTCTTCCTCTACCTGGTATAAATGTTGGAAATCCTCAGGGCATGAGCCTATGTCTCTACTCTCCTCATCCCCACTCTTTCCCTTGGTGACCACTGCCATGGTTGCAAATACTATCAATGTCTTCCTTGGTTTTCTCTCCAGCCCAGAGCTCTCACCTTGCTTCCTCTTTGGCATTTCCACTCCAGGTCTCTCCAGGCCCTCAAACTCCAGCTCTACACATTTGAACTCATGACTCCATTCCCCAACCAGCTCCTCTTGTGTGCCCCTCTCTCAGAAAATGGGTCCAGCTGTTTAACCCACATGCCCACTGGGCAACTCCTGACAACCCCCTCACCCTCTCACCTGCTATTCAGTCACCAAGTCTTGTGGATTAGCCATCCCAGTGCTCTACATCCCCAGTTTGCCATCCCCACTGCCACCATCATCCCTTTCCAGGATCACCGCCACACCCCTAGTCAGGACTCCCTACATTTACTTATGCCAGCATATCAGAAAGGTGTTCACTTCTTTTGTCCCTCTCCCATTAACCAAGCTCAAAGGGATGCTGAAAAAAGCCCAGAATTTACAGTGAGAAATAAAGCAGAATAGATACTATGGTGGGTGCTAGGCAATTAGGGAACAACCAGAAGGTAATTGATGAGTATGGAGATCTCACCATCCATTGTCCTGAGGGTCTGAGGTCCTCTGCCAAGGAAGGGTCCACCTCATGCAGGGACCGGGCACTTTGCATCCTCTCCCCCGGACAGTGTTGGAGGAGAGTGTGTAGACAGACATAATCTCTCTGAACCGCCTTTTGCAGATGACTTGTAGATAATTTCCCTTCTTGATGCACATTATCTCATAAAATACAACCATCACTTAGACAACAGTATACGTTGTTATAACCATGACCCGTAACCCATTGCCAACTCATAGCGCCCCTAATGTAGTCATGCCCAAATCATATAAACTCAATCATATCAACAGATTCGAGTCCCAGCTCACAGATGCCACTTAATTCAGTCAGTTCTACCTTAACGTTATTCCGGTGAGTCAGGAGTTTCTTGCTATTGGCGCCATCTACTGTCGACAGTGGTTGCAACGTTGGCATGAAAGACTCGCCCAGGTAGAAGTGCATAGGTCGGTAGGAGCTGGGGGTGGGAGGCTGTTTCTTTTATCCTGTGGGGAAGTGTTCTTTTATTCTGGGGCCAGTGATGAACAGTTAGGGAGTCTGTGAACTTGGATGGGAAAAGTAACAGAATCGTATTTTCCCTAATCTGTAGCTGAAATTAAGTCTTTACATTGTGAATGGAGGTTACCAACAACAGAACAGAACCCGTGACTTCTTTGCCAATAGAAACCATGCATGTTTTAATATCGCATCCATAGTTGTGGTGGACATCTTGAAATATCATTTATGCTGCTTAGCCCTTCAAAAATGTTGCTAGATCTTGTTATTGTGTTAATAAAGCAACACATTTATTGTTATAAATTGATTTAAAAATATATTTTGATAACTATTCCAATAGAGTTGAGTTCTTTTTCAGTCATATGTATTTTATGCATTTAAAAACATTTTCTGAGAAGGGGTCCATAAGTTTCAACAGACTGCCAAAAGGGTTGAGACTCTTGCAAATAGTGCAAGAAGAGGTGTGGGTGAAAGATGGAACCAAGGGGCACCTCTTTTATAAAGGATAAAATGACTTTCAGAGAACAAGGAGGGCTCTGGATCCAAAGGGTAGTCAGGGAGGGATGGACTGAGGATAGCTTTATACTAGACAAATATGAAGGATGCACTGGTGGCCTTCAATAGGCTCTGTTGGAGGAGAGGCTGACGGAAATCAGGATGCCATCGGGGCTGATTAGGGCTGATGTTGAGCGACAGAAGTGTCATGACCACACACATCTTTACTTTTATTTCATTCATTTGGTCAGCAAGCATTTACATGTGCCATTCCTGTCCCAGGCCCTCATCTATATCCTAAGGGTCCAAGGATTCCTGCCCTCAGGAGCTCACAGTCTGGTGGGGAAGACAGACATTCAGATTGAGAGATGAAGGTATGTACCCTAAACAAGGCAGTAAAGGGAGGGGTGAAAGACAGGGAACACAAGAGGAGGAGGAGAAGGTTGTGAGCACTTGTGGAGGGGTAAGCAAGGGTGGCAGCATTGTGGGCAGCAGGGACAGCACTGCCGACTCCTGGTCCAGGTTGGGGCATCCTTGTCTGGTGCACTATTGTAACTCAAGACCTGTGTGACAGGAAAGAGGGGACCTGCTGGGAGTGAGGGGCCCTAGGAAGGATGGAAAAGTGAAGGCCCCAGGTTCAAGGATAGTTCCTGGTATGTAATCTGTAGGGCCCAGTGCTGAATGAAAATATGGGGCTCCTTATTCAAAACAGCAGGAAGGTTAAAGATACGAACACACAAAGCTTTTCCCTCTCTAACTGCAGTCTCTCTTATGACTCATCGTGGTGTTTTTCTATATAATATTTAATGCAGTTCTATGTAAAGAAAATTAAAAGTTTAAATTATTAGCATGAATCTTCTGTTCATCTTTATACTGTGCAATGCTAATTTTAAATGCAAATATAAGAGCATTTAATGTATATGCAGAATCGCCAAAATCACACAGTTCTCATTTTGTAGCTCATACAAGCACATTTATTTCATTCTTACCAGAATAGTGGAAATGCCACACAAAACCAACCCACTTTTTTTTTTTTTTTAATTTCACTTCTTATACATCACATTCTCCCAACATTCTCTACCTTCAGATCACTGGTAAGTAAGGAAGGACTGAAAGGAAAAGGAACTATGAATTGCCCTGTCTTTCTCCTTCCTTTGATGCCATTTTCATTGTAAAGTGGCTGGCTAATACAGGGACTGCTATGAGTAAGAAAGGATACCTACCATAGGTTTCCTTGGTTGTTGGAATGGCCTCTTGGTGAGCACTCCCACCCCCAAACCCCCTTACTCAGTCATAGATGTTAACAGCTTACTTTGAGCCTTGCAGACCTTCCACACATCCTGGGCCCACTGGAATTCTGTGTTCCTGGGTGGCAAGGAACAGCATACACACATTCAGAGATATCTCCTCTGCTCACAGGTAACACTCCCTTGTTCCATCTGACTCCACTTGAAAACCACAAGTTTAAAGATAAAATTATGAGGAATTTTAAGACCACAAACTAAAAAAAAAGCTCATGGCTGTCAAGTCGATTCTGACTCATAGCGATCCTATAGGAAAGAGTAGAACTGCCCTAGGAGCGGCTGGTGGGTTTGAACAGCAGTTGCTCTCCTTAGCCTTCTTGGTAACCCTGTAGCCAATGCTGATTAGCCTTCGGCTTTGGGGAGGTGGCGGTGCTAGGCTGCACGGCTTTTGTTGGGGAGGTGGGGATAGTGACCAACAGGCTGAGAACTGGTTTCCACAGTCGACCCCAAGTGTTGGGAGGCGCCGCCTGTAGACCTGGGCGGAGGCTGCCCAGAGTCAGCGTATGGGGTGTGGCGGCCCTTGCTTGCCGCCTCTGCCCTGGTGCGCCTGGACAGGGTCAAGAATGAATGTTGGGCGGGCAGTGTTGCCTGTGGAGTCTGGGGTAGCGGAGACCGGGGAGGAATAGTGGGAAAGCAATATAACGACGGATTTAGGGCAGGGATCTTGTGGAGAAGGTGGCGCCCAGGGAATTGTCTTCAGCCGCGGGTTAATGACAGAGTGGGCAGGGTTAGGCTGGTCCAGGCAGGAACCCCTGTAAGAGGAAGCAGCCCTTGGCTCTTCAGCTCTCCACTGATTCCCAGCGCCTTTGGTGATGTTCCAAGTCCGCGTGCGCTCAGAAAGTTTTGGATGGATGGATGGTTGATAGAGGAGGAGGCTATCACAGGCACAAGAAACAGAGGAGACCACTGGGAAATGCAATTTCCTCGACCCTTAGCTCTCCCCAGCAACCTACACAAAAATCGAAAATTTTAGATGTCTTAAATTTTTTTTGGTAAAGGTCCACGTATGAAATATTTTTAGCCTTCCGGGTATTTACAAGAGCTGCCATTTTAGCGCCAAAGCAGGCAAGGCAATACATAAATGAATAGGTGCTGCTGTGTGTCAGTAAAACTTTAGTTTTGGATACTGAAATTCGGATTTCATCAATTTCTCACGTGTCATGAAATATTATTCTTCTTTTGATTTTTTCCAAACTTTAAAAAAATGTAAAAACAAAACCACTAGACAATAGATAAGTGGTAACTTTGGTGAAGGGCAAGACAGTACACAGTACTGGGGAAGCCAGCATGTCTTGTATAAGGCCTGAATTGCTGGGCTGAGGGCTGTGGGGACCATGGTCTCTGGGAACATCTAGCTCAATTGGCATAACATAGTTTGTAAAGAAAATGTTCTACATTCTACTTTGCTGAGTAGCATCTGGGGTCTTAAAAGCCTGTGAGAGGCTGTCTAGGATACTCTCCCGGTCTCACCCCTTCAGGAGTAAGGAAGAATGAAGAAAACTGAAGATACAAAGGAAAGATTAATTCAAAGGACTAATGGACCACATCTACCACGGCCTCCACCAGACTGAGTCCAGTATAACTAGATGGTGCCTGGATAACACCACTGCCTGTTCTGATAAGGATCACAATAGATGGTCCTGGATAGAGCTGGAGAAAAATGTAGGACAAAATTCTAACTCAAAAAGAAAGACCAGACTTGCTGGCCTGACAGACTGGAGAAACCCTGAGAGTATGGCCCTCGAACACCCTTTCAGCTCAATAATGAAGTCACTCCTGAGGTTCACCCTTCAACCAAAGATTGGATAGGCCTATAAAACAAAATGAGACTAAGGGGGCACAGGAACCCAGGGGCAGGCACTAGGAGGCAGGAGGGAACTGGTAATAGGGAACCCAAGGTTGAGAAGGGAGAGTTTTGACATGTTGTAGGTTTGTTAACCAATGTCATAGAACAATGTGTGAACTGACTGTTTAATGAGAAACTAGTTTGTTCTGTAAACCTTCATCAAAAGTACAATAAAAAAAAAAGTAAAAACATGTTCTTAGCTTCTGGGACAGTAGAAAAACAGGTTGCAGGCTGTTTTTTTCTGGAGGGTAGTTTGTTGACCTTTGATCTGAAGAATAAGGGGTGAAGTAGGGACAGTGGCGTCACTAGGGTTGGTGTCATCCAGTGTCGTAACTCAGGGTGTCACCCCTCCCCCATGGACCTCCTCCCTACCAGACCACACAGAATCCTTAGTAATATTTTTTGTATAATGTTACTTGTGGATTGTAATTCCTGTATATCACTGAATGTAATGGCAATAGTAGTGACATAATTCAAACTTAAGCCCAGAAAATTTCATTAAAATCAAATATGTATTTGTAAGACAGTGATGTTTTTAAAGAAGTTAAAAAGATTAAAATAAAAAAAACTGAATTTAAGGTTTAAGTTATATTTCTAAACATGTGTGAAGAAACAGCATTTTCCCCACTTCAGGTTTTAAACTGTCAGTTTCTCTATTTAGTTATCAGAGTTATACAATCAATAATTGTTATACATGCAAGTTTCTTATCAATTTTAATCATAGAATAATATGTGATATAGTTGAAAATTGCTTAAATGTAGTATTTCTTAGATTTTATGAATACCAACCACAAAACTGTTTTGTCAAATCTTTCTACATTGAATTACAACATTATTAGTTATAACATTACGAGTAGCTGAGCAGGAACCTTTCTTGGTTTTTCTCTTTCTTTCCTGTAATTGCTTCTTCAGTCTCAAAAAAGTTACTGATATAGGTTCATGAATACGAATTTTGTTTTCCACAAATACATAGCTAAAACGCCTGAAAATTTGTCAAAATCAGTGACCGTAAGAACACTGGCAGCAAACAAAACAACAGCACATGCTTGTAGCACATGGAGATTAAACCACGTGATTCAAAGCGTCATTGTAATTGGGTAGTAATGACAGCTCTGACCGGAGCACATTTGAAAGTTCAAAAAATAAATTAGCATAGAGTTTTTAGCCTTGTAGATATGTTGATACATGTACGCTGGGCTTACAAAAATATTTTTGTTGTTATAACTAACTAAAGGGATATCTGTATAAAAAATAAGGAATTTCTGCTGGAACTGCACATTTGACAGACAGTCATTTTGGTGCACCCCCTCTGATAGTGTCACCCAGTGTGCTCTGCACCCACCTCGTCCTCCTAGTGACTCCACTGGTTGAGGGGACCAACTTGCTGCAAACTTCCTCTCCTATATATTTTCCTTTTTAAAAATTTTTATTGTGCTGTAAGTGAAAGTTTACAAATCAAATCGGACTCTCACACAAAAATTTATAAACACCTTGCTATATACTCCTAATTGCTCTCCCTCTAATGAGACAGCACACTCCTTCCCTCCACTCTCTCTTTTTCCGTCCATTTGGCAAGCTTCTGACCCCCTCTATCCTCTCATCTCCCCTTCAGACAGGAGATGCCCATATAGTCTCATGTGTCTACTTGATCCAAGAAGCTCATTCTTCTCCAGTATCATCTTCTAGCCTACAGACCAGTCCAATCCCTGTCTGGAGAGTTCGCTTTGGGAATGGTTCCTGTCTTGGGCTAATGGAAGGTCTGGGGACCATGACCTCCAGGGTCCTTCTAGTCTCAGTCAGACCATTAAGTCTGGTCTTAAGAGAATTTGAGGTCTGCATCCCACTGCTCTCCTGCTCCCTCAGGGGTTCTCTGTTGGGTTCCCTGTCAGGGCAGTCATTGGTTGTAGCTGGGCACCATCTAGTTCTTCTGGTCTCAGGCTGATGTAGTCTCTGCTTTATGTGGCCCTTTCTGCCTCTTGGGCTCATAACTATCTTGTGCCTTTGGTGTTCTTCATTATTCTTTGCTCCAGGGGGGTTGAGACCCATTGATGCATCTTAGATGGCTGCTCGCTAGCATTTAAGACCCCAGAAGCCACTCTCCAAAGAGGGATGCAGAATGCTTTCTTAGTAGATTTTATTATGCCAATTGACTTAGATGTCCCCTGAAACCATGTTCCCCAAACCCCTGCCCCTGTACACTGGCCTTCGAAGCATTCAGTTTATTCAGGAAACTTCTTTGCTTTTGGTTTAGTGCAATTGTGCTGACCTCTCCTGTATTGTGTGTTGTGTTTCCCTTCACCTAAAATAGTTCTTATCTACTATCTAATTAGTGAAACCCTCTTCCTCCCTCTTTCACCACTCTCATAACCATCAAAGAATATTTTCTTCTCTGTTTAAACTATTTCTCGAGTTCTTATAATAGTGGTCTTATATAACATTTGTCCTTTTGCAACTGACTAATTTCACTCAGCATAATGCCTTCCAGATTCCTCCATTTTATGAAATGTTTCACGGATTCATCATTGTTCTTTATTAATGCATAATATTCCATTGTGTGACTATACCATAATTTATTTATCCATTCATCCATTGATGGGCACCTTGGTTGCTCCCATCTTTTTGCTATTGTAAACAGTGCTGCAATGAACATGGGTGTGCATATATCTGTTCATGTAAAGGCTCTTATTTCTCTAGGATATGTTTTAAGGAGTGGGATTGCTGGATCCTATGGTAGTTCTATTTCTAGTTTTTTAAGGAAGAGCCAAATCGATTTCCAAAGTTGTTGTACCATTTTACATTCCCACCAGCAGTGTATAAGTGTTTCAGTCTCTCAACAACCACTCCAACATTTATTATTTTGCGTTTTTTGGATTAATGCCAGCCTTGTTGGAGTGAGATGGAATCTCATTGTAGTTTTGATTTGCATTTCTCTTTTTTTTTTAATGGCTAATTGCCGGGGGCCAGCCTCAGCAATGAACAGGGTTACCAGAGGAGGGGTAGAGTTTGGCGAAAAAAGAATGAGCGGTAGAGTGTCTTATATTTTCATTCTGCAGAAAAAGAAGCCTTCTCTCTGCTCTTTATTTTTTACATGGTCTTTTATATCATAAGCTTACAAAAGCATAACATCGCATGATCAATAAAGGGGCAGTACAAGATATAATCATAAACATCATTTCCCAGAGACATAATTTTCCAAGTGACACATAGTACAGTTCCGCATACATACACAAGTACAATGAGTTTTTTGTTTAATTGAAGAGAATATTTTGTTGATATATTTTTACACAAAATAATAATTGACTTCATATTGCTTTACACTTATGCTTAATCTTGCAATACCTTCCACAGTTTTTATAACAATTAATCTTTTTGCAAAATCATTGTTACATAGGCTTTGTCCATCTTGTCCAGGGTGGTCAAGTTCCTGAAGCCCAGCCACTTTGGGTTACGTCATATTGTCCACGATTATGCCAAGGACAATTAGCCCAATCTCTATACCCAAAGACCAGTCAAGCGCAGCAGTGAGCGGGGTGGACGAGAAAGTTGACCTGTAATTGGCTGAGAGATTGGCTGAGAGAACTCACTGCCTTTTGTTTTTCCACTTTTATGGGGTCATGTGTGGGTGGTGGTTTAATCACAAAAAAGGGCCTTGGTAAATACCAGGATTTCACCATCCTATTCTTGTTTTCCATAGTCGAGCTATTTGTTTTTCCCCTAAGACAACTTCATGTTGACCCCCAAGTAACACACGGGCTGTCCCTACCCGAGATTTCACCAGGGGATTATGAGTAGGACGCCCCTCATCCAAAGGTCCCTAAATCTATAATGGAATTTTATGCTTATACATTCTGCTATACACAGGCTGAAAATGAAATAGAAACATAACACAGATGACAGAGATATTCCTGACTTTTCAGGAATTCTTCGATGTTTATGCTGGGGACAGTGGGTGCAGAGGGGCCGCCCTTGCAGCCTGGCTCTTCCTGACTTTTCAGGAATTCTTCAATGTTTATGCTGGGGGCAGTGGGTGCAGAGAGGCTGCCCTTGCAGCCTGGCTCCTCCTGACTTTTCAGGGATTCTTTGATGTTTATGCTGGGGGCAGTGGGTGCAGAGGGGCCGCCCTTGCAGCCTGGCTCCTCCTGACTTTTCAGGGATTCTTCGATGTTTATGCTGGGGGCAGTGGGTGCAGAGGGGCTGCCCTTGCAGCCTGGCTCCCAGCATCTCCCCCTTTTTTATTTTTTAATTTCGCTAGATGAAGATCTGAAGCCACCTTTTGGATAGCTTGATTTAAGATTCGGAAGATGACTAGAAGAAAGAACAACAAAATCAAGAATAAACATAAAGAAATACCCGTGTTTAACAGAATGTTTTTAAGACTATGCTTTTGAATAAAGGAATTTAAGGAATCAATAAATTGGCTGTTTGAGAAGAGGAAAAATCTTTTTCTGCATTTGTAATATCTTGTATTTCCATATGTAATTTGTCAATATTAAAACTCAAATCGGGCGCCAGTTGCCGGGGGCCAGCCTCAGCAATGAACAGGGTTACCAGAGGAGGGGTAGAGTTCGGCGAAAAAAGAATGAGAGGTAGTATGTCTTATATTTTCATTCTGCAGAAAAAGAAGCCCTTCTGCTCTTTATTTTTTACATGGTCTTTTATATCATAAGCTTACAAAAGCATAACATCGCATGATCAACAAAGGGGCAGTATAACATCATTTCCCAGAGACATAATTTTCCAAGTGACACATAGTATAGTTCTGCATACGCACACACAAATACAATGAGCTTTTGTTTAGTTGATTTAGAGTAACAATTGACTTCACACTGCTTTACACTTATGCTTAATCTTGCAATACCTTCCACAGTTTTTATAACAATTAATCTTTTTGCAAAACCATTGCCACATAGGCTTTGTCCATCTTGTCCAGGGTGGTCAAGTTCTTGAAGTCCAGCCACTTTGGGTTACGTCATATTGTCCACGATTATGCCAAGGACAATTAGCCCAATCTCTATACCCAAAGACCAGTCAAGCGCAGCAGTGAGCGGGGTGGACGAGAAAGTTGACCTGTAATTGGCTGAGAGATTGGCTGAGAGAACTCACTGCCTTTTGTTTTTCCACTTTTATGGGGTCATGTGTGGGTGGTGGTTTAATCACAAAAAAGGGCCTTGGTAAATACCAGGATTTCACCATCCTATTCTTGTTTTCCATAGTCGAGCTATTTGTTTTTCCCCTAAGACAACTTCATGCTGATCCCCAAGTAACACACGGGCTGTCCCTACCCGGGATTTCACCAGGGGATTATGAGTAGGACGCCCCCCGTCCAAAGGTCTCTAAATCTATAATGGAATTTTATGCTTATACATTCTGCTATACACAGGCTGAAAATGAAACAGAAACAGAACACAGATGACAGAGATATTCCTGACTTTTCAGGAATTCTTCGATGTTTATGCTAGGGGCAGTGGGTGCAGAGGGGCCGCCCTTGCAGCCTGGCTCTTCCTGACTTTTCAGGAATTCTTCAATGTTTATGCTGGGGGCAGTGGGTGCAGAGGGGCCGCCCTTGCAGCCTGGCTCCCAGCATCTCCCCCTTTTTTATTTTTTAATTTCGCCAGATGAAGATCTGAAGCCACCTTTTGGATAGCTTGATTTAAGATTCGGAAGATGACTGGAAGAAAGAACAACAAAATCAAGAATAAACATAAAGAAATACCCGTGTTTAACAGAATGTTTTTAAGACTATGCTTTTGAATAAAGGAATTTAAGGAATCAATAAATTGTTTGGCTGTTTGAGAAGAGGAAAAATCTTTTTCTGCATTTGTAATATCTTGTATTTCCATATGTAATTTGTCAATATTAAAACTCAAATTGGAATGATTCCATATGCCCTGGATATGATTTTTGATTTTTTCCCAATTATGTATGGTAGTATTTACAGGCAGTGGAGTAACACAAATCCATTTGAAACTTACATGGCATCTCAAAGTAAGTCGCACTTTGAGATTAGTGATTTCTTGTCCTATATATAGAATTGCTTCTTCAAGGGCATTAACTTCTTGTTGTAATTTTCTATCAATGGCTTCTTGTGTGGCTAAGGCTAAAGTAATATTTTTACTTAAATTATTTACATAGTTTGCAGTATGAATCTGTTGTGTTAACGCCATAGCAGAAAGTGAAAGAGAAGTTGCTAAAGCTATGAGAGCAGAAATCCCCAGTATTAAAGCTGCTACAAACCGTTTGGCTCGAGATAAAATAGCAGAAGCTTGTTTTAAGGCTTCTAGGCCTGAATCATCATACCAATCTTCTTGTAAATGTACAGGAATCATAATATATTTTGGCTGTTGTAAAATCATCATACTTTCGACAGGAATTGCAGGATTTATACAACTGGTCAGTATACAATTTTCACAAGAACTAACATAATGTGTTTTCTTGTTTTCTATAACAATACTAGAGTGATTGTTGCGGCTAATTAATAACACATATGGAGCAGGTACACAAGCTTGAATATCAAAACTCTCATTATTAAAAGGACGGGACAAAGTGACATTGCCGGCAGCAGTTGCCAGTCTCCACAAAGATGGATGTATGTTACCCGTGAAGGTAGAAAGAATAGGGGGAACCCATCCATTTATATGCCAACGATTAACTTTTTGTGGGAGAGGGACTAAGGTATCTTGCCAATTAAAACGATATCCAGCTAATTTTAAATATTGGCGATAATCATATTCAGGATCTAAAATACTACAATCAATAAGACGTGCAGACATTTCAGGCAGAGCATATACAACTTGTGAATTATACATACAATTTCTCCAAATAGGAAATCCTTTTGAAGGGTCAATCATAGCCCAATCTTGATTGCTCTTAGAATCCTCAGGAGGCGACTCAACACAGGTAGGAAAAAGAGGAGTGTGTACTTTTGGGATACCTTTAAGAAAGTCAGATTTTTCTGGAAGGATGAGGCGTAGAGCCCATAATAATCTGTAAGGCTGTTGGTTTTGATTTCCATTAGGTGAGTCAGTAATCATTGATTTGAAGCCAAAAGGAATACAGCCAGGGATAGTTTTTTGCAAATTTCTTAATTGAATACAAATAGGAGGATTATCTGATATACCAGAATAGGAATAATTAGAATTAAAGCCCTGAGGGTTCCAAAATATGGTTTCGCCACCCAGTAATGCAGAATTATTAGTAAATACAGAGGGGGAAGGATCTTCCCAGGTGACGGGATAAAATATAGGAGGTTTTGGGACATAAGCCCAATGTATATCAGCCGTAACAACACATACCTGACAGGAAATGATAGCGAGCATAGCCACAAAAAGAGTACCCGCATTTACGGGAATATGTTGATCCACGGTTAAGGTGTGAGCCAGATGAGTAAGTTTTTTGAGTTGGCCCCAAGTTGGGGGCTCAGCCGCAATGGTTTGATGGGTTCTTGAATAGGGAGTATATCTCCGGCTTCTCCACCGCACTTTGTCTCGAGATGAAGAGTTGTTGAGGTTTGTAGAGGGTTGTATAAAGTCAGTGAGAAGGGGTGGAGTAGAAGATGAAGAGGAGGAACTAGAGACAGGCGAAGGTGGGGGTGTAGATGGAGCATTTTCAAGAGACAGATTTCTCAGAATAGTCGTGGGAGGTGTTAGGTTTGTGAGCAGTGAGGGAGGAAGTGTTGGAGGATTTTTGGTGGTTTTTGGGTCTTGCATGTCTGATGAGTCTGTCGGGTATCCACAAAGGGGAAGTTTCGTCCTGTGGGAAAACACAAGCATAGCCTCTTCCACAAGAGATTAATGGGTCAGGTCTTTTCCATTTTCCATAACAAGAAACTACCCCCTGGTAAGCAGGTTTTTGCCAGCTGATACCAATCATAAGGAGTCATCCAGCTGGTTGACAGAATATCTATTAACGACAATGTGTATGGAGACAGGGGTCCATATTCTTTGCAGGCATTTTTAACCTCCTTGAGGAATTTATAAGAAAGAGGAGTCCATTTTGCATCCTCATCAAATTCCCCACTGTAATGTACTGGAAAGCACAAAGGGAGGGTAACGTCCCCCTCAGACAAGCCTTGTTTTAAGGCTGCTTTGATTTTTGATTTTCCTGCCAGAGAAGGAGGTGGGGGAGGTAAAGGTACTCTATTTCGAGGAGTAAAGGTCAATGATTTAACCTCATACTTTGGAGGCTGTGACTCAATTTGCAACTTTCGTAAAGGAAGAACAATATCCTCATCTTGATGATATCTAGCAGCCTCCTCCTCTAGATCGACTTGCTCCTCCGGGCTCAGAGTGTCATTCGTGATTGGATTAGATAGACCAACAAAGGGCGGGGCTGAAGGGGTAGACACTACAGAAGGATGTTTCTGAAGCAGAGGTGTTTCTTCCTCCTCTAAAGTGGGGTCAGAGTCAGGATTGTCTAGTACTTGGAATGCTTTAACAGAATCGGGAGTTGGGTCAAGAGTATCTCTGATAAGCATCCATAGTGCAAAAGCATCAACAGGCACCCCCTCAGGACCACATCTAGTATAATATTTTTGTAGCTGTTCTCCCACAGCTTTCCATATGTCCAAATTAACCGAGCCTCCCTCTGGGAACCAGGGGCATTGTTCCTGAACAAAATGTAAAAACCGAGCTACTTGGCTTCTAGTCACTGCGGTTCCCCTTTTTTTGAGCATACACGTGATGATATCAATAAACAGTTTCCTTTCTGCAGAGGATATTTGTCCCATAGTGTTTTTCTAGTATTCTCCTGCTTATACAGGGGTCTAACAACTTCTCATATGTTTTGCCTATCTTTCCTTTCCTATCCCCGTCCTCTCTAACGACGGGGTGGCTAAAGGGAGCTTTTCTCCTTTCTTATTTAGCTCTAGGCAACAGCCCTATCTACCCCGAGACGACAATGCTTACCTTCTGGTCCCTGTTCAGGCGCCAGTTGCCGGGGGCCAGCCTCAGCAGTGAACAGGGTTACCAGAGGAGGGGTAGAGTTTGGCGAAAAAAGAATGAGCGGTAGAGTGTCTTATATTTTCATTCTGCAGAAAAAGAAGCCTTCTCTCTGCTCTTTATTTTTTACATGGTCTTTTATATCATAAGCTTACAAAAGCATAACATCGCATGATCAATAAAGGGGCAGTACAAGATATAATCATAAACATCATTTCCCAGAGACATAATTTTCCAAGTGACACATAGTACAGTTCCGCATACATACA
Source organism: Elephas maximus indicus (assembly GCF_024166365.1). Taxonomy (NCBI): domain Eukaryota; kingdom Metazoa; phylum Chordata; class Mammalia; order Proboscidea; family Elephantidae; genus Elephas; species Elephas maximus. The sequence goes on from NC_064820.1 coordinate 200,028,251, forward strand.
CAAGTACAATGAGTTTTTTGTTTAATTGAAGAGAATATTTTGTTGATATATTTTTACACAAAATAATAATTGACTTCATATTGCTTTACACTTATGCTTAATCTTGCAATACCTTCCACAGTTTTTATAACAATTAATCTTTTTGCAAAATCATTGTTACATAGGCTTTGTCCATCTTGTCCAGGGTGGTCAAGTTCCTGAAGTCCAGCCACTTTGGGTTACGTCATATTGTCCACGATTATGCCAAGGACAATTAGCCCAATCTCTATACCCAAAGACCAGTCAAGCGCAGCAGTGAGCGAGGTGGACGAGAAAGTTGACCTGTAATTGGCTGAGAGATTGGCTGAGAGAACTCACTGCCTTTTGTTTTTCCACTTTTATGGGGTCATGTGTGGGTGGTGGTTTAATCACAAAAAAGGGCCTTGGTAAATACCAGGATTTCACCATCCTATTCTTGTTTTCCATAGTCGAGCTATTTGTTTTTCCCCTAAGACAACTTCATGCTGATCCCCAAGTAACACACGGGCTGTCCCTACCCGGGATTTCACCAGGGGATTATGAGTAGGACGCCCCCCGTCCAAAGGTCTCTAAATCTATAATGGAATTTTATGCTTATACATTCTGCTATACACAGGCTGAAAATGAAACAGAAACAGAACACAGATGACAGAGATATTCCTGACTTTTCAGGAATTCTTCGATGTTTATGCTAGGGGCAGTGGGTGCAGAGGGGCCGCCCTTGCAGCCTGGCTCTTCCTGACTTTTCAGGAATTCTTCAATGTTTATGCTGGGGGCAGTGGGTGCAGAGGGGCCGCCCTTGCAGCCTGGCTCCCAGCAGCTAATGATTGTGAGCATTTCCTTATGTATCTGTTAGCTACTGAATGTCTTCTTTAGTGAAGTGTCTGTTCATATCCTTTGCCCATTTTTTATTTGTGTTATTTGTCTTTCTGTGGTTGAGTTTTTGCAGTATCATGTAGATTTTAGAGACCAGACGCTAATCGGAATATATTTCCCTTTTTTTATTACCAAAATATACCAAAATCATTTTTTTTATTATTATCCTCAACTTAGTTTTTCATCCCTTAAATAACTGTGCTCTCTTAAACAGTTTCTATACTCCATTGAAACACCACCACTATCTAAATTTCCATATACATTTGGTATTAAATTCCCATATACATTCCCATATACATATCTGTTTTTGGATTCAGTTCTATTCCATTGATCTAGCTGGCTCTTCCTGCACCAGGACAAAACTTCAAAAATTTCTACAGTAAGTAATAGAGATAAACTTTTACTTGTATAAATATCTTTGTACCAGAATTTTCAGGAGGGTTTCCCAGAACTGGAAGGCTGGTTTAAAGGAAAGGCATCTTCACGTGTTTGTAACCAGTTGTCATCTACTTGACTCTGACTCATGGGGACCCCGTGTGCATCACAGTAGAGCTGGGCTCCATAGAATTTTCAGTGAATACTCCCAAATTGCCCTCTAGAAGGCGGGCCATTAATGCTCCCACAAGCAGGGGTGCTGGATTCCCGATTTCTTGCCAGTGTTGGCAATCAGCTAAGCAAGACATATCTTACTATCATTTTAATAAATATATTTTAGTATGTCCATTTAATTTCCTTCTGTGAATCGTCTGTTCACATCCGTTGCCCATTTTATTTCCTATGGGATTAATGTTTTTACTGATTTTTAAGAGTTCTTTATATGTATATGTTTTGAGGGAACAGTGGTGGTTTAGTGGTAGAATTCTTACTCTTCATGTGGGAGAACCAAGTTTGATTCCTGGCCAATACACCCCATGTGCAGCCACCACCCATCTGTCAGAGGAGGCTTGCGTGTTGCTATGATGCTGAACAGATTTCACAGAGTTTCCAGACTAAGACAGGCTAGGAAGAAAGGCCTGGCTATTTACTTCTGAAAATCAGGCAATGAAAACCCTAGGGGTTCCAACAGTTGTGCATGGTGTTCCCATGAGCTGGGAGCTAACTCGATGGTAGCTAACCATTTATTACACATATGTTTATTTATTATATGCATTCACTATATTTTTTTGTTTTATATTTTATGTATAATATATATTATTCTCTCATCTGTTATATATATATTGCAAATATTTTCTCTGAGTCTTTGAACTGTGATAAAGTTTTAAATGTTTTATGGTCAATGTTTGCAGTAGTTTTCTCTACGGGTTCTGAGTTTTGCTTAAGAAGGCATGATTTTAAAAATATTTTCCTTTGTTACAATTTTTGGGTTCCTTATTTTGTTCTATTGATTTAAATTTCGTCAAGAGGGGACTGGTTAAATTAATTTTGGTACTTTCACACTGAGATACTTTGCAATCATTTTAAATAATGAGAAGACCTATATTAAGTGCTAACATGGAAGGATGTTCAAGAGATATTGAGTGAAAAATGCAAGTTGCAGAACAATGTATTTCATGGAATTCTATTTAAATTAATAAATACAGCAGCAAAAGTCTGTCTTTATTTCACTATAAAAGATCCATTCTTCATGTATGACCATTGCATTGCTGTCCTTTTCCTTTCAGGCAGAGCTTACATATGGCATGGCTGTGTTTTAGGTGTCAGGGGGTTAGTGCCTGGTGCTTTGTTCAGTTACCATCAAAGACTCAGTGAATCCTTTTCACAGTGTGACATTTCACTGGCTCAAAGGAGCATCTCAGAACAAATTATCAGCTTTGTTTATTTCATTTGCAGGATTAATACAGGCAGTTAGTTCAAAATTTAAACATACAAAAGAATAGACTGAAAAGTCTCTCTACTTCCCCAGGTCCCTACCCTCCAGTTCCTCTCTCTGGAGACAACTACTGTTACCATTACCAGTTTATTATGCATCCTCCAGAGATTATATATCTATATATATAAATATACATAATACCAAAAACCTATTGTTGTTGAGTTGATTCTGACTCATAGCAACCCTATAGGACAAAATAGAACTGCCCAATACGGTTTCCAAGGAGCAGCTGGTGGATTCGAACTGCCAAACTTTTGGTTAGCAGCCAAACTCTTAACCACTGCGCCACCAGGGCTCCAATATACATAATATACATATATTTGTATATATATCATATATATATGTTGTTGTTTCTGGGTGCCGTTGAGTCAGTTCTGAGTCATAGAGACCCTATAACAGAATGAAACAGTCCAGGTCCTGCACCATCCTCATGATTGTTGTTGTTCGCATCGATTGGATTCCAATTCATGGTGACCTCACCTGTGCGGAGTAGAACTGCTCCATAGAGTTTTCAAAGCTGTGACCTTCGGAAGCCAATCACCAGGCCTGTCTTCCCAGATGCCTCTGCGTGGGTTCGAACTACCAACCTTTTGGCTAGTAGTGAGCACTTAACGATTTGTGCCATCTAGGGACTATACCTGACTATCTATCCATCTGTCTACTTATATACACATACATATACATATGTATATATGTGTGTATGTCTTCTTCCAAATAGTAATACACGATAAAACTATGTATCTTCATAACTTGTTTTTTTTTTTTTTTCCACTTAACTTATCTTGACTTATTCCAGGAACTGAACATGGACCAGCATTGTTGGAATGGAGGGAGCTCAGAGAAGGACATTAAGAAATGAGATAAAAGACAAAGCCAGGACCAGAGAAGGCCTTGTAGGATGTTATGGACTGAATTGTGCCCCCCTAAAATATGTGTTGGAATTCTAACCCCTACACCTGTGGATGTAATGTAATTATCTTACATTTAATGTAATGTAAGGTCCCTGGGTGGTGCAAATGGTTTGTGCTTAGCTACTAACCAAAAGGTTGGTGGTTCACAGCTACCCAAGTGTGTGCCATAGAAGAAAGGCCTGGTGGTCTGCTTCCATAAAAATTACAGCCAAGAAAACCCTATGCAGCATAGTTCTACTCAGTAGCACATGGAATTGCCATGAGTCACACTAGGCTCCACAGCAGCAAGTTTAGTTTTCTTGGAATGGAATATAAAGTAATCACCTTCTATAATGCAATCTAGTATAACGTAATCAATCAGTCCATTGAGGTCATACCAGTGTACGGCAGATCCTAAACCTAGTCATTTCTGAATTATACAATGAGCAGCATAGACACAGAGACACGTGCATACAGTGGGGAAGACACATGCTATCTGATGGTGGAAACAGATGCATCTCTAAGGCTGGGAACACCAAAGATTGCTGGCAGATACTAGAAACTGAAATAGACAAAAAAGATCTTGCCCTGGGGCCATGCCCTGACTTCAGAATTTTAGCCACTTGAACTGTGAGAAAATAAACTTCTGTAAGGTCACACTAGGAAGCAGCACTAGGAAGCTAAGACATAGAGCAAAATCATAAATATCTCAGTCGAGTCTTTGTATCGGTAGATGCGTTTTGGGCTTGGGCCTTACTGCTAAGGAGGCATCTGCCTAGAGTCCGCTCACTGAGGAGGCAGCTGTGTTCATCATTGATGCCCAGTGTTCAGAACAATCACTGCTATGTTATTGGTGCTCAATAAACATCTGATGAAAAGATGAATGAATCCCTCTTGACCCCACTGATTTGACATTCAATGTATCATATTGAATTTTCATGTACATTTGGCCTATTTGTGGACTTCCTGCTCTGTTCCATGATTCATCCGTGTATTGTACTTATAATCAACCTGTCCTGATTTTCATAACTTTGTAATCTGTTTGAATAACCAGCAGGGCTAGGTCCCTGTTACTACTCTCTTTTTTTCAGAATTTTCCTGGCTGAACTTTAGAATTGGCATGTTTACTTAAACAAAAGGAGACAATTTTATTGGGATCAAATTAAACTTATGTATTAGTTTAGAGAGTATATATTCATGATGTTGAGCCATTTATGAAGGACATGATATGCCTTACCGTGTTCCAATCTTTTTTGAGCTCCTTGGTAGTTTTTATTAATTGTCCATGGGCATACAGGGGTGGGTACTTCTATTTATTAACAAATGTCTGCAGAGAATTAAGAAAGGGTACAATGGGATCAAACTCATTATTCTCTCACCAAAGTGTGTGTGCGTTCCTTTTTAAAAATTTTATCTCAGAGTACTGGTCCCCAGTTGGCCCAGCCAGCATTCTCACATTCTCATCAGGCCTAGGGAGCCCACCTCCAAGCCCCCTTTCTTCTTCATTGACACATCCCTGCCCAGAGTTGCAGAAGCAGTTGGAGCATCTGACAGGGTCTGGCCTTGCTGGAGATGGTAGAGCCAGTTTTTGAAGAGGTGGACAACACCCTTCTGAAAGCATCGCTTGAACAATAGTGAGGCACCTCACATTCTTCATAAAATGGCTCAATACACTCCTTTGTCTGAGCTGTCCAGACTTCTCATGGAAACCACTGCAAAAATGTTTTTGCTGGTCTTGCTGCCCTCACACCCACCAGCCACTCCTATTTTATATCCAACGAACGCATCTTCCTAAATTCAAGGCTGATCCCTTGGATTCCTGTCTCATCTCTCCAAGTGCACACAGGATCATCTTCTGCTGGCCTTTTGCTGTCTGGCAGCCTGACTACCCCACCTGCTACCCTTTATGCTAACAACTGGCTTCCATTTCACTCCCAGCCCTTGCTGACCTTGCACCAGGAACTGCCATTCTTAGTGTCCTTCCTGCGCATTCCCCTCAGCCAACCCTGCATTCATCCTGCTCACCCTTGTCTGGCCCCTGGGCAGGAGCCTTGGGGCTAGGGCCCATGGATGCCATCTCTGGGCTGCCTGTAAGAGACCAACAGTGTAGCTTTTTATTGTTGTTAGTTGCCTTTGAGTCGACTACAACTCATGGAAACCCTGTGTGTGACCTCCATGGTGACCCCTATGAAATTGTGCTCCATAGGGTTCTCAAGGCTGTGACCTTTCAAGAAGCAGATTGCCAGGCCTCTCCTCCGAGGTGCCTCTGAGTGGGTTTGAACCGCTAACCTTTTGACTAGTAGTTGAGCACTTAACTGTTTGTGTCACTGAATCAGCTAACAGTGTAGTAGAGCTGGGTTTTCATTCCCAGGTGCCTTCCTTCAGAGCTTGATCTCCCTCAACCTTTAGCCCTACTAGTGGATTGCCCCACATCAAGACAAACAGACTCCCATGCTGAACTGTGAATGCCTGTTAGACTCTTCTCTAAAGAGGGCACGCCAGGCCTCCCCAGCCGTACTTGGATTGTGGCGCGTGGTCTCCCCCGAGCCTCTGATGGTGTGGGGGGCCCAGGGAGGGGTCACAGAAGAAGTCTTATCACCAGAAACTGGGACCTAGGGCAGGGAGCGTGGAAGGTGAGGCTTGGTTTTGGGGAAGGGAAGTGCTGTGGATTGAATTGTCTCTCCCAAACATGTGTTGGAATCCTAACCTCTATGTCTATGGATGTAATCTTGTTTGGAAATAGGGATTTCTTTGTTACATTAATGAGCCCATGTCAGTGTAGGGTGGGTACTAAACCTAATCACTTCTGAGTTATAAAAAAAGCAGATTAGACACAGATACACACACATAGGGGAAGAGAGATTCCATGTGAGGAATGCCAAGGAACACCCAGGGCTATTGACAAGGAAACAATAGACACGGCTGAGATCCTGATTTGGACTTTTAGCCTCCAGAACTGTGAGAAAATTAATTTTTGTTCTTTAAAGCCACCCATTTGTGGTATTTCTGTTATAGCAGCACTAGCTAACTAAGACTGGGAGTAAATTGTGGGGCAAGAGTTGGGTCTGAGTTCAGTATGGTGATCTAGCTGTAATCTGAAAGGGAGGCTGAGGTAGCACTCCAATGTGCCTAAGATGTTTCATATTCTTTGGTATAATAGTTTATTGAAATGTCAATGAATGCTGTCCCCAGGAGAACAGTGTCTACTTCCTGTAAACTGTGCCCTGGCTCCACTCCCCATCCCAAAATGTGCCTAACCTTCCAGCCTGTCTCTCAGACGCAACCTCAACTTTGTGTTCCAGTAGAGTGTTGTCAGTGGAATGAGAAAGGGGTGGGAAATGGACTTAATATTCATACGTATCAGACCATCCTATCTGCAGGGAACTTGTGGCTTCCTGGATAACGACTTTTGTCTTACTTACATTTAACAATTCATTCCTAATCCAAGGATGCAGATGGAGGTAAAGGAAGGAATATGCTGTAGTAGAAAGAGTACTCACTCATATGTGGGTTCTTATCTAGGCTCCAGTCACTTTCCATTCAAGTCTGTTAATTTCTTTGGGCTTCAGTTTCCTCATCTGTAGAATAGAGATAATAATGGTCACCTCATAGGGTAATTAGGAGAACTGAATGATGGATAAAACATCCAGCACAGAGCTCAGTGCACATGGTAGTGCTTCCTTCCCTTTTACTTGGCATCCAGTGTCTGTGTGACTGGCAGAGGCCTCTTGAGAAGACGTTGATAAACTGGTAAACTGCTAAACTGTCATACCAGGGTTCAAAGTTGTCAACGAAAGACACACTCATGCTCCACTTGCGCATGAACTAACGCTTTACTCACATAGAGAAGAGACAGAGCGAGATCAGCGTCTAGTGGGCACTGATCTCCACAGCCAGCAGGATCCCCCTGCACACAGTCAGTGCAGGGCAGATGTACTATGTACACCCCTCTCGTAGACTGAAGAGACCCTGTTCCCTTTCCTCCAAGAACAGATGTAGAAATGGCGTTGGCCAGGTGCCATATGGTGCACATGTGCAAGAGACAGATAAAGTTACTGTGTGCCCAGAACAGGGGGAAGGCTTCTCTGATATAAAGAAAACACTAGGAGAGAGAAAGCGACCCAATTCCCAGCCTCCTTATCAGAGAATATTCTGGGTCCAAGGCCTCTGCTTAGGCAGCCCGGATGGGAGGTGTAGAGGCTGCCTGTTCCTCCAACACTAGAGGTATGGTTACATGACGCATGGCATATCCACATTATATACTCAACTGCTAAAAACAATGAGGTAGGGACCTTCAGCTATGGCAAAGTGAAGAAGTTGGCAAATTGTTTCTCTGTACCCAAAAGTATAAAACTGGACAAAATGTCAAAAGCAATTATTTTAGGGTTCTTGAAATTGACCAAGGTCAACTCATTAAATGGAAAAAATATTTATTCATAGTAAAAAGCTGCTGGAACTTCTGGTAAGAACCAGCTGGACCCTGCCACCTTCTTACCTGGGGCTGCTGCCATTACCACCCCAAGCTTGATACACGGAACAGTTTCATCCAGGGCTTCGAACTGGTTCACTTTAGTTCAGCCCCCGCTGAGAGTTTGCATTTCCATCCCAGACGCACTGAATCAGAATCTACATTTTAACAAGATCTACAAGAATCTCTAAGATCTATAAGAATCACCTGAGGATCTATTGGAAGTAAAACAAAACTAAAACAAACCTATTGCCCTCAAACTGATTCTGACTCATAGCAACCCTGTAGGACAGGGTAGAACTCATTTTATGTAAAGTATAACTCAATAAAACTTTTATATAAGGCCAAAACAAACAAACCCAACTAGACCAGGCAGTGTTTCACAAAGAATGACTCAGATGCCAATTGTAGTGTGAAAATGATTCCAGTGACACTGAGACATACTTTAAAAATCTTAATGTTTATGTAACACTAATGTTGTGTTAGAAAACTTAACTTGCATCTTGCAACTGAATTTATTGATAGTATTGCTTGTGATGAAGCTAAAGTAGTAAAAAAAAGAAAAAATGGGTAAATTTAAAGAAATGCCTAGCAAATGAGGGCACAGGAGATGAGCAGTCATTGCAGCAATGAAGATGGTGGTGTGTGAATAATGGAAGTCATCCAATCCAGGATTGCCAAAATGGACAACTTGCCTGTCACAGCAAGGGAACAGACTAATTCAATTTATGGTAAAAATATACACACCTTCACGCAATGGTGTGTATTTGCATGACATGCCAGTGTACGTTGGTATGTTTGTGTGTAATGTGCACATAGGTCCAGAAGGACCTGTGGAAGAAAGGTGCAGTGGGCATACTGGTGCTTGAAAAGCTGGGGGGCTCTCACTTTTAATTTTCTGTATCTTTTTAAATTAGAAAAGAAAATTAGTGTTTGCTTGAGCACTCAGGATTGCAGAACAGTTGTGGAGTTAAGAGTGTCTTAGACCCTCTGGAACCTGTCACCTGGGTCTGGATGGTCCTCCACTACCAGGGTGATCTCCGGCAAGTTAGCATCAACTGGGACACAGGTTCCTCATCTGTAGAATGGGAGTATAGTATGATACAGTCCCTTTCTTATAGGGTGATGATGAGGGTTAAAACACAAAGCAAGGACTATAGAAATGCCTACTTAATCAATAGGGGTGCCAAGACAGGCTATGTTTTAGGTCCAGGGGATAGAACTGGAGCAAAACCAGACAGACAAGGACTCTGCTTTCATGGTGCTTACAGTCAAAGGGATGGGGGATGAGGAGCAATGAGCCGCAGACAATACACAGGTTAACAAAAATGAAACACCACGTGGGACTTAGCAGAGCATACTGTGTTGGAGCAGGCTAGGGGCGGTTTTAGGTTGAGGGCCTGGGACGGCTCTCTGAGGAAATCTGACCAGAGAAAGCACTGGGAGGATCAGGAAGAAAGGGGCTTCCTGCAGAGGTGACAGTGAGAGACAAAGGTGGAGGTGTTGGGCGACATGGTGGCGGAAGAGAGCGGAGGCTGGGCTAAGGGGTTGCTAAGCGTGTACTAACAGGAGCAACAATCATAATACTAAGGAAAAAAGTGTTGGGACTTGTACCAAAAGCGCATTTCCTGCAACCTACACTTGTGTTTTGCTATGAACTGAGATAGCAGACATACAACTTGCGGCCCAGGGATCTGTTTTAGTAGCAACCCAGTTGGGAGCACAGGAGCCTGTTGGGTTCGATCAACCCGGGACTCCCCTCAGAAACCTGTCCTCAGTCCTCAGGCTCATCTGCGTGGGAAGCAAGCAGCTCCCGGGCTCTTCTCAGAGCCCAGTAACTCCCTCTGGGGCTTGTTAACCTGAAACTTTCTAACAAGCGTTTAACTAGCTGCCCTAGGGCTGTGCTGTGGTAAGGAGGTTAACAGGTCCCTTGGTGGTGCCAAGGCACTTCCCAGCCCAGCAACTCTGCTTGAGGGAGTATCTCCCCTAGCCCAGAGCTCCTTTGCTCATTCCCTGCACCCCATGGGAGAAGCCCCAGAACCCATGCTGCTGGCCCGAAGCCAGGTGTCCCAAGCACCTTCTCTGAAACAGCTCAAGGGAAACCTACCTGCAGGCGCCAGGGCTCGGACAGCGCTGCTGTCTCCGTTGTAGAAGCAGGAATTACCCTGTCTGCCGGCTGCTTCCCCTGCCAGGACAGGACTGTCTCCTGGCAGCCCCAACTGGCCCCCAGCCTTGCCCACCTCCCAGACTTCTCCTCTGGGAGGGCTATGTGAGGGGGAGTACCATGTGGATCCCACCACTTGTCTGTTAGTTTGTTGTACTATGGTGGCTTGCCTGTTGCTGTGATGCTGGAAGATATGCCACCTGGTATTTCAAATACCAGCAGGGTCACTCACGGTGGACAGGTTTTGGTGTAGCTTCCAGACTGACAGACTAGGAAGAAGGACCCAACCATCTACTCTGAAAAAAATTGACCAGTGAAAAACTTATGGATAGCAGTAGAACATTGTCAGATATAGTGCAGGAAGATGAGCCTTTCAGGTTGGGGAAATAGACTGGAGAAGAGCTGTCTCCTCAAAGTAGAGTCTACCTTAATGACGTGGATGTCGTTAAGGCTTCCCGGGTCCTCATTTATTGATGTGGTATGACTCAAAATAAGAAGTAAAGCTGCAAACATCCATTAGTAGTTGGAACATAGAATATACAAAGTATGAATCAAAGAAAATTAGAAGTTATCAAAAATGAAATGGAATGGTTAAAGATTGATATCCTAGGAGTTAGTGAGCTGAAATGGACTGGTACTGAGCATTTTGAATCTATCATATGGTCTGCTGTGCCGGACATGAAAAATTGAAGAGGAAAAGCGTCACATTCATTGTTAAAAAGAACATTTCAAGATTTAACCTGAAGTACAACACTGTCAGTGATAGGATAATACCTATATGCCCACAAAGAAGACGAATTAATACAACTATTATGCAACTATATGAACCAACCACTAATGAAGAAATTGCAGATTTTTATCAGCTTCTGCAGTCTAAAACTGATCAAACATGCAATCAGGATGTATTGATAATTACTGGTGTCTTAGGCTGGGTTCTCTAGAGAAGCAAAAGCAGTAATGCATATAAATATATATAAAAAAATATATGTAGAGAGAGATTTACATTAAGGAAACAGCTCATATGATTGTAGGAGGTGGAATGTCCCAAGTCCTTGGATCAAGATAGAGTCCTTTCCCAATTCATGGAGCCACAGAAGCTGGTGAACTCAAGATGAGCAGGTTGAAGAGAAGGCATCCCGCTCACAGGTTGTGACAGTCGAGGAATCCCCAAGGTTGGCAGGCAAGACTGCAAGGTTTCTCCTGAGTCAGCTGCAGGGGCTGGCAAACTCAAGACAGGCAGGTCGGGGAGCAGGACTCTTGCTCACAGACTGTGAAGATCAAGGAATCCCGAGATGGACAGGTAAGCTACTAGCTCAAGTCCCAAGAACCAAAGGTCAGACAAGAGACAGGTGCTGGATCTAGAACAAGACAACAACCTTTGCAAGGTGGGCAGGAAAAGGAAGTAGTCTGTGGAAGGCAGAAAGATGAAGGCTGAGGGGGTGGTGAGTTGCCACAGGCCCCAACCCCACTGGTACCACTCAGCAGATTCCATCATGGGGGTGATCACATATCAAATTTCAACAGGAAAGTGATCACAACATTATACAACTTCCAAAGCACTGAGAATCATGGCCCAGCCAAGTTGGCATACAATCTTAACCATCACGACTGGTGATTGGAATGCAAAGGTTGGAAATAAAGAAGGATCAGTAGGTGGAAAACATGGCCTTGGTGATACAAATGACTCTGGAGATCACATGATAGAATTTTGCATGACCAATAACTTATTCGTTGGACATACCTTTTTTCAACAATGTAAATGGCAGCTATACACGTGGACCTCACCAGGTGGAATACACAGGAACCAAATTGACTACATCTGTGAAAAGAGAAGATAGAGAAGCTTAATATTATCAGCGAGAACAAGGCCAGGGGCTGACTGCGGAACAGACCATCAATTGCTTATATGCAAGTACAACTTGAAGCTGAAGAAAATTAAAACAAGTCCACAAGAGCCAAATTACGACCTTGAGTATATTCCACCTGAATTTAGAGACCAACTCAAGAATAGATTTTACACACTGAACACCAGTGACCAAAGACCAGATGAGTTGTGGGTTGACATCAAGAACATCATACATGAAGAAAGCAAGAGGTCATTAAAAAGTCAGGAAAGAAAGAAAAGACCAAAATGGATGTCAGAAGAGACTCTGAAACTTGCTCTTGACTGTACTGTAGCTAAAGCAAATGGAAGAAATTATGACATAAAAGAGTTGAACAGAAGATCTCAAAAGATACTGCAAGAAGACAAAGTAAAGTATTATGATGAAATGTGCAAAGACTTGGAAATAGAAAACCAAAGGGAAGAACACGCTTGGCATTTCTCAAGCTGAAAGAACTGAAGAGAAAATTCAAGTGTCAAGTTGCAATATTGAAGGATTCTACAGGCAAAACATTGAATGATGCAGGAAGCAGCAAAAGATGAAACAGACAATGGAGTCATTGTACCAAAAAGAACTGGTTGATGTTCAACCATTTCAGGAGGTAGCATATGATCAAGAGCCAATGGTACTGAAGGAAGAAGCCCAAGCTACACTGAAGGCATTAGCAAAAAATTAGTCTCCAGGAAATGATGGAATAACAATTGAGATATTTCAACAAATGGATGCAATGCTGGAAATGCTCACTCCTCTATGACCAGAAATTTGGCCAACCGGCTGAAAGAGATCCATATGCGTGCTCATCCCAAAGTAAAGTGATCCAACGGAATACAGAAATTATCAAACAATATCATTAATATCATATGCAAGTAAAATTTTGCTAAAAGATAATTTAAAAAGTCACAGCAGGGGACTGCCAGAGTTCAAGCTGGATTCAGAAGAGGACGAGGAACAAGGCATATCATTACTGATGCCAGATGGATCTTGGCCGAAAGTAGAGAATACCAGAAAGATGTTTACCTGTGTTTTATTGACTGTGCAAAGGCAATTGTGTGAATCATAACAAATTATGGACAACAGTAACAAGAATGGGAATTCTGGAACACTTAATTGTGCTTATGTGAAACCTGTGCATAGACCAAGAGGCAGTCCTTTGAAGAGAACAAAGAGATACTGCATGGTTTAAAATCAGAAAAGGTGTGCTTCAAGATTGTATTCTTTCGCCACACTTATTCAATCTGTATGCTAAGCAAATAATCTGGGAAGCTGGATTATATGAAGAAGAACCAGGCATCAGGATCGGAGGAAGACTAATGAACAGCCTGCCATATGCAGATAACACAACTTTGCTTGCTGAAAGTGAAGAGGACTTGAAGAACTTACTAATGAAGATCAAAGACCACAGCCTTCAATATGGATTACACCTCAACATAATGAAAACATAAATCTTCACAACTGGACCAATAAGCAACATCATGATAAATGGAGAAAATACTGAAATTCTCAAGGATTTCATTTTGGATCCACAATCAATGCCCACGGAAGCAGAATTCAAGCAATCAGATGATGTATTGCATTGGGCAAATCTGCTGCAAAACAGCTCTTTAAAGTGTTAAAAGACAAAAATGTATTTTTGCGAGCTGAAGTGTGCCTGACTCAAGCCATGGTATTTTCAATGGCCTCATATGTCTGTGAAAGCTGGACAATGAATAAGGAAGACAGAAGAATTGATGTCTTTGAATTATGGTATTGTCATAGAATATTGAATATAGCATGCACCGCCGGAAGAATGAACAAATCTGTCTTGGAAGAAGTACAATCAGGATGCTCCTTAGAAGTGAGGATGACAAGACTTTGTCTCAAGTACTTTGGACATGTTATCAGGAGATAACCTGGAGAAGGACATCATGCTTGGTAAAGTAGAGAGTCAAACAAAAAAGGAATACCCTCCATGAGATGGATTGACAGTGGCTGCAACAATGGGCTCAAACATAGCAATGATTGTGAGGATGGTACAGGAATGGGCAGTGTTTCCTTCTGTTGTACACCTAATAAAAACAACAACAAACACGTGGAATATCTTTTCTTAGGGTTTGGTCTGGGTGTGGGAGAGAGCTTGGCATGTTCACTGGCTCCCCTAAACTTAACTGAATGTCAATGCTGTGTCCTAGATAGGAAACTGCAGATGCCAAAACAGGAACAGAGAAGGTGCTGAGGGAGTTCAAGGAAGGGGGGTGGGCATCTGCCATCTGGGGACTCAAGGAAGGCTTTCTGGAAAGGTGGTCTCTGAGCAGGTGGGTTCTACACTCAACTCCTGTATGAGTCCATGAGCCCTGGGAACAGGAGCCAACCAAGTACCCTCTTCCTCTGTGACCTGGAGGCCATCTGATGCTGGGCTCCCATTACCTTTCTGTTTTTCTTGGTTTTGGAGCCATCCTGTTCCAGTCCTCCTGTGAAAATGTCTTTCACTCCTCCATACAGCCAAGGGTTGGGGACTAATTTGTTTAGTTCTGGCTATACTTAACCAGCTCAACTGCTAACCAAAAGTTTGGAAGTTGGAGTCTACCTAGAGGCACCTCAGAAGAAAGGCTTGGCATTCTACTTCTGAAAAATCAGTCACTGAAAACCCTATGAAGCAGAGTTCTACTCTAACACACATGGGGTTGCTGCGAGTCAGAATCAGCTCCGGGGCAACTGGTACTGGTAGCTAAGTGCAGAGGCAGAGCCCAGACTTCAAGGAGTGGGGCATCGTGTGTCACTTTACTGGAGAGGCAAAAGGAAATTATCTTACAGGGCTGGTGTCTGGGAAACCAATTTAGCTCCATCTTTGCCCATTTGGAAATCCCTGTGAATTCAGATTTAAGGCTGCACAGGGCCTGGGAGACCATGGGGACCTTGAGCAATGTAGAGACCTGATCTGGTGACCCAGAATCAGCCACTGACTATTTCTGAGCCTGTTTTCACATCTAGAAAATGTGATGGTGAAATGAGGTGATCTTGAAAAGTTCCTTTTGTCTCTAAATTTCCCTACTTTTCCGTCACTTAGATTTGTCCTTGTCTTGAGCATCTTTGCTGAATCTCCTACCCTTCATCAGGGTGGGTGAAGGCCAAGATAAAGAGCCCATTTTCTTGGCTGCCCTTAAGTACAGTTGGAGAAGGTAGCCCATGGGACATGGGAGGAGCCACCCACCCCCAAATACCTCCCAAGTGCCCCTCCTGTTATTGTTGTTCTTCCTAACTAGTTGATTCCCCTTTCCCCTCCCCCCAGAGCCCTTGGTCTGGGCCTGGGACACAGCAGAAAGTCAGAGAAATTATTGTCTGTCACCAGATCTATTCCGACCACTGGTTCACCTGTTCTGGGAGGGACAAAGCCAGCTATTGTCTAAGAAGGACCCACACATGTGTCCTAGAAGACAAAGGGGGACTGGGCAAGTTTTTCAGAACTGTCTTTTTATCAGCCAGTCCTCAAAGACAAGAATTCAAGGAGCTTAAATGCAAAGTGTCATGGTGGAACCAGAAGGGGGTTCTGAAATTATTTTGTCAAATACCCACAGAGTGCTCTGCCTCCAGTTTTCACAAATGAGGAACCCAGGAATAGAATGCTGGTCCAACCATGGACTTGCCTCTCTCCTCCAGGCTTTGGGAGTATGAAGAGGGAGGGACATTGCAAAGCCGGAGGGGAGGAGATGGGGACTAAGATGATCTAGTGGGTTGGGAGATTCCTCATCTAAGGTCTTATCTAAGGCTTCTTTCTGCCCTGATCATCCTGCCTCCAGGCCCTGATTAAAAAGCTCTGGTTTTGGGCTTCCGGCATAGAGTTAATTAGGCTCCTCTATTCAGTTCTGTTCAGGATTGGTCTGTGCAAGATCCTTCTCTAGTCTTTAAGTTTATTTATTTTGTTTAATTCATTTATTTATCCTCTCTTTCACCCATGTCCTACCATTTCCCTTCCCCAGACATTTCTGACAGATTCGCAGGCCTGTCTGTTTGTGTGCTTGTCCAGGGTGCCAGCATGTGTAAATGTCTGTGAATGGTATTGTGCTCTCAATTCCATCCCATTTCTTCCTTTTCTCTTGTCTTGTGTCTTTCAGCTCATCTACACGGCTGTCCATTCCCTAATGACGCCGAGAAACTGATCACCACTCGGCTCTTGGGAGGATTTCTTGGAACATGTACCCAGAGGAGAGATTTCTAGGTCTTGGCTTCCCCCTCCTCACTGCCAACTGTGAAGCCCTAGCCCACACTTGTCTTTCCAGACCTGACTTCCCATCATTTGGTTCCAGCCCACCTTTCTAGTGTCTCTAACACATCCAGAACCTCAGCCGGCTGGGCACTTACCTCTTATCTCACCATTCCCCAGGCAACTTCCCCTCCTTCTGCAATGGATTTCCCACCCCCTGCACCTAATGTGGGTTTAGCCAAACCCTCTACACCTTTCTGAGCTCAAGGGCTCTCCAGGTCAAAGCCTTCATATGCCTCCTCTACACCAACTCCTTCTCCCTGTAATGTTCTGTCTTTGTGGGGTTGCCAGTCTGCTGCTGGCTAGGCTGTTATTTATCTTATTTTATAGTATGTGACAGTTTGTGTGTAACCCTCAGGTGCTAGCTCAGGATCATGCACAGAAAGAGCCAAATAAATGGGACTTTTCTGAATGACCCCGGAGCAGAGGCTGCCTGGAGCAAATTTGCTTGCTCCACAGAGAGGGCCAGAATTGTCCTGCCTGGATGGCTGTTAATATAGGTCCCCAGCCCTGTGAATATCTGACAGCTACCAAAGTGGGTCTTCAGGAAATATATGGACATAGTGATGTCCCAGGCAACTAAGGAATGATGGTGGCTGTGAGTAGAGCGGAGAGAACCTCAGCCCATTACAGCATCCTTAGGTAGGCCTTTGGCAACTTCCCTGTTCCAGCCCTTTCCTCTTCAACTTACCTTGGCCAGTCTCCTTGGTCTGGTTTTCCAGGTCCCCGCAATCACGACCCATCCTCCTGGTTATATGTGCTTCCCACTGTGCTTCAAAGTTCCCATTACCCAGAAGTCCCACCACATGCATCCTCACCATTATGCCTTTTCTTTTTTTTTTTAATATTAATAATAATATGCAAGAACCAACACATTGTCTTGCTATGGTACCGGGCCCTGTGCTTACTTTTACAGACTTTATCCACTTTACTGTCACAACAACCTTCCGAAGTAGGTACAACTATAATCTCCATTGTACAGATGAAGAAACTGAGAACTGTCAAGCGTAACAGATAGCGAGAGTGGAATAGTCTGGGCTCCCCTCTCCTCCCTTCTTTTCTCCCCTCTCTTCCCTTCCCTTCACCTAACATTAGATTCATTCTTCAAGGTCTAGTTCAAATCTCCATGAAAATGTCCCTAGCTCTTTCAGACCAATGAGATGGCATAATGTTGTATTTTAATAATAACAACTAAAGAGTTGTCAAGGATTTGATTTTACTTGGATTCACAATCAATGTCCATGGAAGCAGCAGTCAAGAAATCAAATGATGTAGTGCATTGGGCAAATCTGCTGCAAAAGACCTTCTTAAAGTGTTGAAAAGCAAAGATGTCATCTTGAGGACAAAGGTGCACCTGACCCAAGTCATGTTATTTTCAATGGCCTCTTTTTTTTCATACGCAGGCAAAAGCTGGAGAAGGAATAGGTCCCCAGCCCTGTGAATATCTGACCCCTACTACAGTGGGTCTCCAGGAAATATGTGGACATAGCTCTGTCCCAGACAACTAATGGTGGTGGCTGTGAGTAGAGAGAGGAAGAAGAATTGATGCCTTTGAATTATGGTGTTGGCAAATAATATTGAATATACCATGGCCTGCCAGAAGAATGAACAAATCTGTCTTGGAAGCAGTACAGCCCGAATGCTCCTTAGAAGCGAGGATGGCGAGACTTTGTCTCACGTATTTGGGCATGTTATCAGGAGGGACCATTCCCTGGAGAAGAACATCATGCTTGGTAAAGTAGAGGGTCAGCAAAAAAGAGGAAGACCCACAATGAGCTGGATTGGCACAATGGCTGCAACAATGGGTTCAAACGTAGCAACGATTGTGAGGATGGCGCAGTACCACGCGCTGTTTTGTTCTGTTGTACAGAGTCGCTATCAGTTGGAACCAAATCGACCGTACCTAACAACAACAATGTTGAAAGGGGCAGAGTGGGAAGCGTGGGAAAGGGGGCGTATCGGCCTAACATCCTGGGGATTATGGTATTGTTTTTACCTAGCTTACATAGTTAACTTTTGCATATCCCAGGGATTCTGTGATTTTACGGTTTCCTTCCCCCCCCCCCGCCCCCACTTGTCTTTTCCATGATCCTATGAAGTTTAAAACTAACCTCTGTTCTTCCTTGGCAGGTAGAACAACAAGCAATAAATGTGGAAGAGAGAAAGACTAAACCAAGGGCCAGTCTCGTGACCGGAACCAAGATGGCATCAGAGAATCTTTGAGAATACTCACAGAAGGTCCGGAAAGGGGCCATCATGCCCACCTCAAGGGGGAACTAACAAATTCCTTGAGTTCTTCAAACCCAAAACCCATCCCTATAAAACCCTCCGGTCGGCCTCCAACAGACAGATGTTGGAGGAGCCCGTTTCTCTCTGTCTCTCGTATACCGGTATACAATGCTGCTGCTCACCTCACACCTGTCTCAGTATTGGCTTCTGCGGCAGGTGGCTTGAATCTGCGCTTTGCGGTAACAATTTCTTTTGTCTAATATTACCTCCCCTTCTTGAGGAAGGGCCTATGCCATTTCTTTTTTTTTTAACTGCACTGAATCTCTTATTATCTGGGATATTCTGTTCTTCAGTAAATACTTCTTGATCCATTGATAATGACTGGTCTCCTAGCTCTCTGCTGCCCTCATGTGGCTGTTTATTTTCCTTGTGGGGAAAGGTTATGTCTGATGCCCTCGACTCACAACAGCAGAGATTCATGTGAATATGACAATTAAGATCCCTACTTTTATGGAACTTCCAGCCTAGCTTTAATAAATCACACACACAAATACATGAAATCCACATATATTTTAATAAATTACAAACGGAAACACATACACCAACATCCGTTGGCAACTACAGGCGTAAAGCTGTTTTCTATATTCATATTTTGGGTTTATTACCTTTCAAATATGCATAAAATAAATTTAATTAATTGGGAGAAATGTGGGCAAAAAATGGAGGGTTTCATAGAGAAGGCCAAGACTCTTATTTCTCTACAATTATTCCCTAACCCACTGAAATTCATTGGACAATTAAAGGCTGATTTTATTCAGGGTTTTGCAATAGGGAGGACATTCACTAAGGAGGAACGTCTCAAAGAAAAGGAGAAAACGTAAGGTCTCATAGAAAAGTGAGTTACTGAGGAAGGATGGAGACGGGTCTTATCTTGAAATATGCAAAAGCAGGGTAGTGTTTGTAGTCACCCATTTCTGGGAACACAAAAAATTTAGGTATTTCTTAACCATTCCTATTTTCAGGCAACTGAGTGCTTGGGTAAAGTTCAATACTGCCATGATCTAGTCTCATGCCTTTAAATATCATTTGTACCTTCTGTTAAGAAAAATTACCCAAAATTTGCAAGTAAGGCTGGAGGAATGCCACATCCTTTCAACGTAATTGTTTCACAGGCTCACTAAGGATTATATATTCTCTAAGAGGCTATACCTGTGTTTGACTTTGTTATTTACTATTTGATTAGAGCTCAGACATTGTGAAGTTACATCATAAACTTGTAAATTTCTGTTGGTTGGGAAAAATATAATCCCAAAGATTATAATTTATTACCCCATAGGACATTAACCAGTATTATACCTACCTGTGATGGTTATGGTCGTGTGTCAACTTGGCTGGGCATGATTCTCAGTGTTTTGGCAGTCGTGTAATGTTATGATCACTTTCCTGTTGAAATTGGATAGGTGATCACCCCCATGATGGGATCTGGTGAGCGGTACTGGTGGGGGGGGGGGCCTGTGACAGCTCATTGTCCCCTCAGCCTTCATCCCTCTGCCTTCTGCTGCCTGGATCTTCCTGCTCCCCTTGCTGGGGCTTTTGCTTGTTCTGGATACTGCAGCTGACTCCTGTTCCTCTTACCTCTGGTTCTTGGGACTTGAGCTAGCAGTTGGCCTGGCAATCTTGAAATTTGTAGATCTTCACAGCCTGTTCTCTGGCCTGCTGATCTTGGGTTTACCAGCCCCTGCAGCTACATGAATCAGGAGAATGCTCTTCCCTGCTCTACGGACTTCGGACGTCACAATCTCTAAAAACCATGTGAGCCATTTCCTTGATATAAATTTATGTCTCTATGTATACAGTTTACTCTAGAGAACCCAGCCTAAGACACTAACCTAACAATTTTATTCTCTAATTTCTCTATTAAATTGCCTATAAATCCCCAGCTCCTCAAGTGTTCTTTAAACTAGAGTTGTCATCTTACTGGTTTCTTCGTTAATTAATAAATTGAATAAAATCTTTGATGTGCGTTTGTTTTATATTTGCGTGAGGGTCATGTTTTCACCTTTTAAAAATTATGTTTTGACAGCGTTGGAGGTCCCACCCAGGTAACTGGGTGGACTCACCTGATGGAGCCAGGTAACGTTCTTTGCTGACGAAGTATTCCTCATGGGCCGTTTCAGCCTAAGCGTGTATTATCCCGGAGCACTGGGGGTGAAGTGCTTAACAGCTCAGGCTGCTAACCACAAAGCTGGCAGTTTGAATCCACCAGTAGTTCCTTGGACCAACAGGCCATCAGAATATTCATTTTTTTTTTAAATTGAACTTTAGATGAAGGTTTACAGAACAAACTAGTTTCTCACCAAACAAGAAAATTCATTTTTTAAAAAAGAATGTTAGAATAAGATTTCTAGATTAGATACAAAACTGATGTGGAGTCATATTTTCTAGTGGACATAAGTCTACAATTTAACATAGAACTGCATCATGTCTGGACTCACATCAAATAATAAATAGCAAAGTCAAACACAGGTACATTCTCCAAAATTAAATAATTATTGATTGGACCTGTGAAACTGACATTGACAGGACATGCGTCATCCTATATCTTTACTTCTAAATTTTGAATAAGTTTTAACAGTGTGCCTCTTCTGATCATCAGCGATCGCCAATGATTATTTTTAGTCACAAAAATAAAGGCTGCCTCCTTGTATTTTTGCCCCGATTATTTACAAAGGTGCAGCTAGACATGTTAATTAACACATATAAAAAGCTTCAATTAAACATAAAGAATTGAGCAAACTAAAGGCTGAGAGTTAATTTCTGTCTAGAATTTTCCATAAAGAATCTCAAGTTGGACTTTTAAAAATTTGTTATTTGCCTTCTTTCTAAAAGCTAGGAAACCAAACCCAAGACACTTCCTCTAACAGATTTCATTCACAGTAACCATAAATTTGGGTAAATTTCCCCTCTTCTTGAGGGCCTCCAAATTTGCAACGGTTCTTAGCCTGCCAAGAAATGATCTTTCTCACCACCTGTAAGAGGTACCAAGCAAGTTTTTCTGGGAAGGCTTTATAGGCATTAGTGCCACTATAAATTAAAATTTCTATTCCTTCATGCTGAGCTTGTTATACCTGACTCAATGAACATTATTCTCAAGTGTCAGTCTCCAGGTATGACCAATCTAATTGAAAAATGGTAAGAAAGAAGGGCAGGTGATTATTATTTTTTATTATCATTGTTGTAAAAATATAGATAACATGACACTTGCTAATTCAACATTTTTCACGTGTACAATTCAATAAACCAATTATATCAATCATGTTGTGCAACCATCACCAATATTTACTTTCAGATTTTCCATCCACATAAACAAAAACTCAGTGCTACCTAAACAATGATTTCCTCCTTTCCCCTCCCTTCCCATCCCTGGTTTTAAAAAAACAAAAACAAAAACAAACCCGTTGTTGTGGAGTCAATTCGATTCTGACTCATAGTGACCCTATAGAACAGAGTAGAACTGCACCACGGAGTTTCTAAGGAGCACCTGGTGGATTCAAACTGCCAACCTTTTGGTTAGCAGCCATAGCACCTAACCACTACGCTACCAGGGTTTCCCCACCCCTGGTAATCACTACTAAACTCTGATCTGTATGCATTTGAAGAAGGGCAGATTCTTATTGCCATGAAAAGTAAGGAAACTCAGGAAAAGTATTTCTTGAAATTTGAAATTAAAAATATTAATTTTAATTTGCTTTTGTAAGAATGTTGAGATAATTAAGAACTATGGAGTATACCAAACAAACCTAATTAATTCTAGCATCTCTGTTTTCATAAGACTAAGGAACATATCTTTGTGTTTTCCAGGGGCTCAGAAGTTCAAAAGAAGTTTTAGGTGTAAAAAATATCGAAAATTTTCAAAATTTGGGATCTGATCTAAGGAAGGGCAAAAATCAAAAGAATTGTCAGGTGCTACATCAGCCTGAGACCAGAAGAACTAGGTGGTGCCTGGCTACAACTGGTGACAGGGAACACAACAGAGAATCCCTGATGGAACATGTGAGCAGTGGGATGCAGACCTCGACTTCTCATAAAAAGACCAGACTTAATGGTCTGCCTGAGACTAGAAGGACCCTGGAGGTCATGGTCCCCAGACCTTTTGTTATCCCAAGACAGGAACCATTCCCAATGCCAACTCTTCAGACAGGGATTGGACTGGACTATAAGATAGAAAATGATACTGGTGAGGAATGAGCTTCTTGGCTCAAGTAGACACATGAGACTCTGTGTGCAACTCCCGTTTGGAGGGGAGATGAGAAGGCACAGCGGCACAAAAACTGGCTGAATGGACGCAGGGAATACAGGGTGGAGAGAAGGAGTGTACTGTCTCATTAGGGGGAGAGCAACTAGGAGTATATAGCAAAGTGTATATAAGTTTTTGTATGAGAGACTGACTTGATTTGTAAACTTTGACTTAAAGCACAATAAAAAAAAGAATTGTCAGAGGAAATTTGGTCACATGATTAAGATCATCACAGCCTGATAACTAATACTTAGCTATCTATTTAATCAAAATAACAATTCAATATTAGACATAGAAGAAGGTAGCACTATTGAAAAGCATCTTGGAGCTTTTGATGTAAGGAACTTATTTTGTTTTATTACTTTACCTCTGTTATTTCAATAATCAAGGACATATTCACCTGTTGATGAGTATTTGGGTTTCTACTTTTTGGCCTGTTGTTCTTACAACTAGCTTTACTGTCTGACTTCTTTTAACAAATGAGTTGAATAAAATCTCTGATACATTTATTCTATAATTGCATGAAAGGTTATTCTTAACTTTATGAAATTATACTTTGACAAATTCATACAGAAAAGGGATATTTCATTTCTTTTTTAACAGTTTTCAAGATAATGAATTAAGGACAGACATTTAAAAATACTTGATGACAGAAATGGTAAGTGGTGAACATATTCAGAAAGGAGGATAGACCCTTAACAGAAGCACATTAATCAATGACAGCAGGAAGGGCTGGGGAATCAGGCGGGCGTTATTCCAATCTGGAGCTGTGTGTCCTTGTGACCAAACTTCACCACCAATCAGGGGGGTGTCTGAGCTACAGTTTCCTCTCCTATAAGGTGAGGAAAGCTGATGTACCTCCATCTCCTTGAAGGAAATGGGCCTGAAATGGAAGCAGGAGAGACCTGGGAAATTTGGAGAGCAGAAAATTCCAGGAGAAAGAAAGGCTTATGTAAGTGTTTCAAGAAAGACCATAGAACTATTCTAGAGTCTCCTCTCATCTTGTGAAAATAAGCATTGACTAAGGTGCTTGGGACACACACCACACATAGGCAGGAAATAACCAGAGCCTTCCACTAGGGCTATGAAAATATTTTGAAGAAATCCATCAAGGTTGGTTAAAATAAGAAGAATATTGAATATACAGCCAAATGGGCTGCCAAAAAAATGAACAAATGAATCTGAGAAGAAATACAACCAGAATGCTTCTTAGAAGAGAGGATGGTGAGACTTTGTCAGGAAAGACCAATCACTAGAAAAGGACATCATGTTTGGTAAAGTAGAGGGTCAGCAAAAAC
This sequence comes from Elephas maximus indicus, assembly GCF_024166365.1. Lineage (NCBI taxonomy): Eukaryota > Metazoa > Chordata > Mammalia > Proboscidea > Elephantidae > Elephas > Elephas maximus. The sequence continues at coordinate 200,052,481 of NC_064820.1, forward strand.
AAGGAAAACCCTCAACGAGATGAATTATCCCAATAGCCACAACAATGGACTCAACCATACCAATGATCAAGAAGATGGTACCGGACTGGGCTACATTGTGTTCTTTGTACACATAAGATTGCCATGAGTCAGAGCAGACTCCATGGAAACTAACAACAACAAAAATGAGTAGAAAAGGGGTTCTGCTATGACCAAGGAAAGTTGCTTCTGTTTTTAAAAATCCTTGGAAACCCCTCTTCTGCCACACTTTTGTTCCCATTTTCTGGCGATTAAACCTCCAAGGGATGGGAGCCTCCTACAAAGTTCTCTGATCACCTCAGCTGTTCCAACAAACAGTCTTTCTCCCAGGCGAAGGTGGAGAGGAAAACTGGGAAGTGAGGGGGAGGGGCCTAACCAATCTGAGCCCCAGTTTCCTCATCTGTAAAACGGAAATAATGATGTGAGCCATGAAATGCTTGTGAGAATTAAACTGGATATACAATCTAAAGTCATCTCCTCATAGTAGGCCTTAAGAATTGCAGTTACTATTAATGCCACTGCTCTGTTCTCTCCAAAGCCTAAAAGTTGAGCAAACACCTGTGGTGTATCCTAACCCAGAACTGCATTCTGTCTTCACTTTTCCTCTGCCTTCAGCAAAGATCATTTTTTTGCTCAGAAAAAGATAGTTTTTTTTTTTGCAAATATGTACAAAAGGCTGCTAAAGAGCTTAGATGGGTGGATACAAATAAATTTTCAACTAGCAGTTCAAATTCTGCCATTTATATTCCATTCTTGATCCCCCAAAGGGGAAACCATTTAGCCAATTTTCCTGTCACAGAAGCTAAAGTGATAAAAGAGGACATTTTTACACAAGGATCGTATGTATGCAGCACTTTCATGTGAATTCACTATGTGTCAGACACCGTGAATACACAATAATCAAGTCTTCACTCTTTTCCTTGTGAATCTCAAAGACTTCACCTTTTCATTCCTTTAAAAAATCTTTAAAAAGTTTCCAATTACACGAATGAAAGGTGGGAACTCTCCAAAGAGAGTTGTACAGGATAATTTTCTGCCATAAGTAGGCTTTTCATCTAAGATACTAGTGTGAGGCTATGCTAGTGTGAGTTGTTAAACAGGTAGAAAAGTGGTGCCTATAAATACACATAAAGAACAAAGCAGGGTGCCTGGCACATAGTAAACTTTGAATAAATGGTAGATTAGCAGGAAGAGCTAAGTAGTTAAGCTCAGGGCATCCTCTTTTAGTAGCAGAAACTTCAGTTTTAAATAATAAGTGACAAAAATTCCAGTGTCTTACTTCTACATAGTACTTCAGTTTACGAAGTACTACATTCTTCTTGATCATTATTTTACAAAAGAACCAGTGTATAAAAGATTGGGGGATGGGAAGTTTGTTTTTAATTGGAGCTAGAGAGCACCGCTTTAGGGTTTGAAAACCTCTTTCTAAGTATGTGGCGACTCTCCCAGTATCCCTGTGAGGTAGTGCAGGTGTGGTGATCGTTATTACTAATGAGTAAACTGAGACTCATTGTTATTTACCCAGTGTCACAGAGCCAGGAGGTAGCAGAGCCAGGCTCAGGATGCCCTGACTTTCAGTTCTGGATGCTGATTCTACAACGATCCAGCCCCTTTCTCAGTGCCCCCATCACCTCCCTGTTCCTCAAGCTATAAATGAGGGGGTTGAGCATAGGAGTAAGGACTGTATAGAAGACAGAGACCACCTTGTCATGGCTAGGGGCCCTGTAGCGCTTAGGCCTCAGGTAGATGAACATGGTCGCTCCATAGAAGAGGGAGACAGCTGTCAAGTGGGAGGAGCACGTGGCCAGAGCCTTTTTACGAGCCTGAGTAGAACACATATGGAGTACAGCCCCCAGGATACGAGCATAGGAGGCCACGATGATGGAGAAGGGGAGGAAGAGCATGAAGACACAGCAAGCAAATATTACGTTCTCAAAAAGGGATGTGTCTATACAGGCCAGCTTCAATACAGATAACATCTCACAGAAGAAGTGGTTCACATCCCTCAAGCCACAGTAGGGGAAGGTCATTACTATCACCATCTGAATCAAACCATCTATGATCCCAAACACCCACGATCCTCCAACAATCTGAAGACAGATTCTCTGACTCATGAGGATGGGATAGTGGAGTGGGTAGCTAATGGCCACATAACGGTCATAAGCCATGAGTCCCAGCAAGAGCCCCTCAGAGCCCACAAGAGCAACAAAGAGGCCAATTTGTATGCCACAACCCACAAAGGAGATAGACTTCCTGCCAGACAGGAAGTTGACTGCCATCTTTGGCACATTAGTACAGACCAGCATGAGGTCCATGACGGAAAGCTGGCTGAGGAAGAAGTACATGGGTGTGTGAAGTCGAGGATCTATAATGATGAGGAGGATGAGGAGAACATTCCCACAGAGGGCCACTGTGAAGACCACCATGAGTGCAGAGAAAAGAACAAGATCAGTTGGACTGTGGGAAAAGATGCCCAAGAGGACAAAGTCGTCTGTGGATGATCGGTTCGACCAGGTCTCCATGGCTTAATTGTTTCCAGTCACCTGAGAACATGGACAAAATAAAAGTTTGGACTCACTGGCATTTCTTTATTTATCTCTTCATTCTACTTCTTCAGTCAGTGGTTTTTATTGTAACTCATCAGGATTCAAAATAAGTTTTGGGACATAGAAAGAGCACTCCTTCATATCTCCATGCCATAGAAATAGAGCCCTTGTAGCTCACAGACTGGGACTACATACTCATATTTATATATCCATACCAGGAAGGGTAGAAACAGGACTACTACAAAATCCTTCTTCAGCATCCAAAGTCTTGGTTTTGTCAGGAGATAATAACTTTTTTTTTTTAAATCAGGGATCATACGGACTTAAAAAAGTATTTCTAACAGGACTTGGACAATTTTTTCCCACAGAAATAATTTATATTTGCAACAGCAAGGGAGAGGATTGCAGCATGAATTGCTGTTTACCCTGTATATCTTTCTCTATGTTCTGAGAGTTTTAGCATGCTAGTCATCCCGTTATGTTTATGATGTAGATAAAGGAAGTCTTCATCTAGTTCCCCATATGAGAAAGGAAGAGTTGTAATTGAATGCCGTCATAGTCAATGGTATTGTGGGTGACAGGAAAGTCATAGGTGAGCTGTGTCTTCACAGACCAGATCACAGCCTGTCTCCTACCCAAAAAGATGAGCTTAGGTGTTCTTGCTACCAACAGCACCCAGGTGTGTTGTTGAAGGAATTTTCTACCTGAGCAATTGCTATTCCCACAGCCTTCAAGCACCATCTTGCATCATGGTAATAAGGGCTCAATGCTTAACCAACCAGCACAAGTAAGCCCCACCCCAGACCTTGCCTCATAGCAGAAGTTCCTCTTCCTGTGCTGAAGATGCCTAGTGCTGCCCACCATGTGTTGAGACCCTCAGCTCCAAGCACCTTCAAGGAGATAAGTGCACTCTTGGTCTTTCTGTGTCGCTTTCTCATCATACTTCTCAAAATTTTCACACTTCTTTCTGGTCACCACGCTCATATATAACAAGTGCCTCACCCAAGAAAAGTCTTTTATTATTTTTTTTCTGAAGAAACAGCAAAGAATATCTGAGTCCTGTGTCCAAGAACCATCTCAGTTATCACTAAGTGTGAATTTTGTCCAGTGCTCTGAGCTTCTGTCAGATGCAGCTGCATCCCTGTGAAATGAGGATAATTATGCCAGTTCTCTATTCCTGCACTCTTGTGAGCCTCCAGTGAGGAAGTTTATGTGAAATTTTCCAAGAAAAAGCTCTAAAATCTCTGTTTACTACAATCACTACTATGTGATTGACTAATAGTATTTATCTTTCTATATTGGATGGCTCCCTTTGGCTCCACTATGTTCTCAGCATCTCCCCTCACATGTCCAAGAGGCTTGTCCTACCTGATGTGCCAGACGGGGCTCTTTGTCCTCCCCTGAAGAGTTGCCTGTCCTCCCACTTTCTCTGTCTCAGTTAACAGTAGTTCCTTCCAGTTGCCCAGGTACAACACTTGATGTCTCTTTGACTCTTCTCTTTCTATCACATATCTAATCCATCAGAAAACACTGTAGGTTCTTCTTTCAAAATATAACTGCTGCCTGACTGCTTCTCTCTTCTTCCGTGCTCCCTCCTTCCCATGCCATCTTCCCACTTCCTGGATGAACACAATGGTTCCTAATTGTACCAGTCTCCTGATTTCTCTTTTGCTCCCCAGTCTATTTGCAACACAGCAGTGGAGCGAGCCCATCTCAGTCAGAACAAAGGTAAAAATACTTCAAGATTAAAAAGCAAAACTGTCATTGGTGGGCCCCCATCACTGCCCATATCCCCTTCCTTCTGCTCTCCATGGAGCTCCCTGTCTCCAGGCTCACCAGACTCCCTGCTGTGAGGGAGGAACAGCAGGGAGACATCAGCCCTGAGTGGCCTTGGTGCTCACTCTTACCTCTTCATGGAAGACTCTTCCCAGATATTCTTCACCTTGTTCACTCACCTCTTTCCTACCTCTTCAGCAAGACCTTTCCTCAACACCCTACTTAAAGTTACAATCCTTCTGCCCCTCTTGCTCCTCCATTCCCTGACTTATGTCTCCTATAGCACTCAAAGCCATTGGACAGGCTTCATCTTATTCACATGAGTGTCTCTGCTTTCTAACTAGAACTTATGTTCCCTGATGCCACTTTTGTTCACAGTGGGATCTCTGGCTCTTAGAACAGTGCCTGTCATATATTATGTTCTCATAAATATTTGTTGAAGGAATAATAATAAAAAAACCCCATAATAGTTACATTAAACTAAAACATCTCAAGAAATTATTCTAGTATTTTACATGCTCCTTTTTCTTACTAACGTCAGTCCTTCCTGCTGTGTGTTTAGTTGATGACCTCATTTTTCTCCCTAAAAACGACAACACAAAAGAAGCTTCCTTGTTCTCCCAGTATTTTTTCAAGGACCAGGTGACTCTATGTCCTGTATCTGCCCCCTCCTTTTGTCCCTTCACTTTCATTTCTTCCCAGTCTTCCTTAGTCTTCCTGCTTTTGATCACGCTTCATTTCAGGAACCCATAGCTAATCACCCTCACGCTGAATCCAGACAGAGGGCACAGGTTATTGAGACATTAGAAAAAGAAAGTAGATAAAAGGAAGAGGACTAGAAGAAAGAGAGACAAAACACAGAAACAGTAGAAAATGAACCCTGCCCCTCCATTGCCCCTCCCCCGCCCCGATTTGATACAGGCAGACAATACAAGGAAGAGGAAATGCTGATAGAAATAAATAGAAATTGAAATTAACCAGCAAAACCAATAACAGGAACGGCAAGAAAGAGAGAATGGAGATAGGGGAAAAAGACAGAGAGATCCTTACTCGCCCTTGGGTGGGTCCCCTGGAGGAAAACAAATTCAGCAGAGAAACCTTGTAGAGAAGTCTCTAGCATCAAAATTGTTTCATCTTCTTTCCATGTTTGCACAAGCTGGGTCAGAGTGGACAGGCAGGAGCCACCCCTGCACCCACCCAGTTCTGACCTTTTCCTTAACTCTCCACTACTAGACAGTCTGGCTGTGGATACCCATGTCACCCTCAGCCTAATTGTGGACTGTCTAGGTCTTTTTTCTAGGTCAGACAGGGCATCTCACACAGACAACAACAGCCTCCTCTCAGCAAAAGGGGAAGAGAGGAAGGTGACTTGGTCAAGGAGATGGTGGTGGGCAGATGGGGTCAGAGCCAGGACCTCTGCATCCAAGCCACATACTGCTGGCTGCCTGCCTTCCACAGAGCCCTGCCTCGCAGTCCAGTTCAGAGAATGGTTTCCCACTGCCCACCCAGCTCCTTAACACAGAAACTGAATGAGGAGGGTGAAGCTAATGTCTCTCAGGAGAGGTAACCGAACTTTAGCCCTGGAATAGGAACTCCCAAGTTTACAATTAAAGAAACCCAAAGAGAGAGTTTGGGGACAGGATTGGGAGCAAGGCCAGTGGGGACAGTGTGAGGAAATTCAGTCAGGGGAAGCCCAGGGCCAGTCAGGAACAGGAATGGGGACAAGTTGTCCCTGTGATCCATGCGCCCTCCACATTTCAGCAATTCTCATTCTAGGGAATCTACCTATTGCTGCCTCAACTTTCCATTTCCTGCACCCTATCATCCACATCTGTCCTTTTTTTTTTTCATTCCCGCGAAATCAGCCAGCCTTTACTAAGCACCCATATTATGCAGAGTACTGGGTGAGATGTGCTCAGATTAAAGATGGGAACTGAACAAAATTCCTGGCCTTAGGAGTTTATATACTTGCGTTCATGGGACTCCATTGGTGGCATGAAAACATGGTTTCATCCCAAACACTGTTGAGAGTTTTCTATAAGATCACCACATTTCATGGTTTGCTGTAGACAGTGCTGTAGTCTACAGTTATTATGCCTGTTGTTCCAGTTTAATTATGTATAGCACTCCATTTCAGTAACGTGAGTGTCTCATGTGGGACTATAAATTGTATGGTCGCCCTATTTTTGGCTTTACCTCCCACAGAGGCAAGTCATTCTTTTTTTTTTTTTTTTTTTTCTCAATGGTAAATGTGCTGATAATCCACTTGGCAAAAGGCTGTCATAAAAGAAAAATTTTTGTTATTGTTTCTTTGAAGTTTTTAGTTCCTTAGGCATCTTTCCAACAGCAGTTTAAAAACTTAAAAAAAAATTAGTATTTTTTTAGGTGAAATTTTACAAATTAGCTTCTCATTCAAAAATTTATATACAAGTTCTTTTGTGACATTGATTGCAATCTCTGCAATGTGTCAGCACTCTCCCTCTTTCTTTTTACACCCCAGATTCCCCTTGTCCATTGGTCCAGGTTTCCTGCCCTTTTCTTCCTTCTCATCTTTACTTTTGGGCAGGTGTTGCCCATTTGGTCTCGTACACTTGATTGAACTAAGGAGTACGTTCCTCACGTGTGCTATTGTTTGTTTTAGAGGTCTGTCTAATCTTTGACTGAAAGGTGAATTTCAGGAGTGGGATCAGTTCTGAGTTAGCAGGGTGTCCAGGAGCCATAGTCTTGGCGTTCCTCCAGCTTTTGTCAGACCAGTAAGTCTGGTTTTTTCTGTGAATTTGAATTTTTTTCTACGTTTTTCTCCTGCTCTGTCCAGAACCCCGTATTGTAATCCTTGTCAGAGCAATTGGTGGTGGCAGCCGGGCACCATCTAGTTTTTCTGGGCTTAGGCTAGTGGAGGATGTAGTTCATGTGGTACATTATTCCTTTGGACTGATGTTTTCCTTGCGTCTTTGGCTTTCTTTATTCTCCTTCGCTCCAGATGTGATGAGACCAATAGATGTATTTTAGATGTTTTTGAGACCACAGATGTTACTCACCAAAGTAGGATGTAGAACATTTTCTTTAGGAACTATGTTATGCCAATGGACCTACATGTCCCCCAAAACCATTGTCCCCAGACGTCAATCCCAGTAACTTGGTCCCTGAAGGTGTTTGGATGTGTCTTGGAAGTTTCTATGGCTTTGCCTTGGTCAAGTTGTGCTGACTTACCCTATATTGTGTGTCTTCTTTCCTTTCGCCAAAGTTAACACTTGTGTATTATCTAGTTAGTGATTTCCCCTTCCCATTCCTCCCCTCCCATGTTACTATCAAAGATTGTTTTGTTTTCTTTGTGTGAACCTTTTCTTGGGTTTTTATAAGAGTGGTCTCATACAATATTTGCCTTTTTGTGATTGACTTATTTCACTTAGCATAATGACTTCCAGATTCATTCATGTTATGAGATGTTTCACAGATTAATCATTGTTCTCTATTGTTGCATAGTATTCCATTGTGTGTAAGTACCACAGTTTGTTTACCCATTCATCTGTTGATGGGCACTTAGGTTGTTTCTATCTTTTTGCTATTATGAATAATGCTGCAATGAACATGGGTGTGCATATGTCTATTTGTGTGACAGCTCTTATTTCTCTAGAATATATTCCTAGGAGTGGAATTGCTGGATTGTATCGTATTTCTATTTCTAGCCTTTAAAAAGTGCCATATCATTCTCCATAGGGTTGTACCATTTTTCATTCTCACCAGCAGTGCGTATAAGCTCCAATCTCCTTCCAACCTCTCTCCATCACGTGTCTGTCAGTTTGTCAAATTGTGGTGGCTTGTGTGTTGCTGTGATACTGGAAGCTTTGCCACTGGTGTATCAAATGCCAGCAGGGTCATCCTTGGCATAGCTTCCAGACTAAGACAGACTAGGAAGAGGGATCTGGCAGTTTACTTCTGAAAAAATTGGCCAGTGAAAAAACCTTATGAATAGAAGCAAAACATTGTCTGATAAAACGTCATAAGATGAGCCTCTCAGGTTGGAAGACTCTCAAAATACAACTGGCCAAGATCTGCCTCCTCAAAGTAGAGTTGACCTTAATGCAGTGGGTGGGGTCAAGCATTTGGGCCTTTATTTGTTGATGTGGCATGACTCAAAATGAGAAGAAACAGCTGCAAATACCCATTAATAATCAGAACATGGAATGTGTACAGTATGAATCTAGGAAAATCAGAAGTCGTCAGAAATGGAATGGGATGCATAAAGACTGATATCCTCAGCATCAGTGGGCTGAAATGGACTGGAACTGACCATTTTGAATGACACAATCATATAGTCTACTACACTAGGAATGACAAATTGAAGAGGAAAGATGTTGTGTTCATTGTAAAAAAGAACATTTCAAGGAGGCGGGGCCAAGATGGCGGACTAGGTGGACGCTACCGCGGATCCCTCTTGCAACAAAGACTCAGAAAAACAAGTGAATCGATCACATACATAACAATCTACGAACTCTGAACAACAAACACAGACTTAGAGACGGAGAATGAACAAATACGGGCAGACAGCGATCGTTTTCAGAACCAGGAGCCAGCGTACCAGGCAGGTGACCTTTGGAGCCCGATCTGGGGCAGAGCCCAGAGGGGCAGACGGAACAGACAAGGGGCCCAGCCCTACACCCCGAACTCATCCCGGGAGGGAGCCTATTTGGTTGGCACGGGCGGCGTAGCGGCGCAGCCAGTAGGAGAAGCACCCGGGAGGCAGTGACTGATCTTGGAGCGGGGAGAGCAGCGTCCCAGCCGGGGAGCCGTCCCGCCGGGAGTTTGGCAGGAAGCGGGCGTGGCGCGAGTGTGGGGATCAGCTATATTTCCCTAAAGCGACCCCGGGGGCGGGCCCAGCCGTTCGTGCGGGTGATGCCCACCCAGTTCGCGCGAGCGGTGCGGCGCACCGGAGGGAGAAGTCCCCGGGAGGAAGTGACTGGTCTCGGAGTGGGGAGAGCAGTGTCCCAGCCGGGGAGCTGTCCCGCTGGGATTGTGGCGGGTGCAGGTGGAGTGTGAGCGCGGGGACCAGTTATATTTCCCTGAATTGACCCCGGGGGCGGGCCCAGCCGTTAGTGCGGGTGATGCCCACCCAGTTCACGCCAGCAGAGTGGAGCGCCAGAGGGAGAAGTCCCCGAGAGGAAGTGACTGGTCTTGGAATGGGGAGAGCAGCGTCCCAGCTGGGGAGCCGTCCCGCTGGGATATTGGCAGGCGCAGGCGGAGCGTGAACGCGGGAATCAGCTTTATATTCTGAGGTGCTACACTCCTAGCTCTCTGATCTCTCCCCCACCCTTCCCAGGCGGCTCCATTAACATCCGAATACCCTGAGCCAGAGGGAGAATTCAGATAGGGATCTGACTGCATTTTTTTTAGCTGATTACCTGGAAAAACTAGTTTCCCAGTGATGGCTCGGAGACAGCAGTCCATATCAAACCACATAAAGAAACAGACCACGACAGCTTCTCCAACCCCCCAAACAAAAGAATCAAAATCTTTCCCAAATGAAGATACAATCCGGGAATTATCAGATACAGAATATAAAAAATAATTTACAGAATGCTTAAAGACATCACAAATGAAATTAGGCTAACTGCAGAAAAAGCCAAGGAACACACTGATAAAACTGTTGAAGAACTCAAAAAGATTATTCGAGAACATAGTGGAAAAATTAATAAGTTGCAAGAATCCATAGAGAGACAGCATGTAGAAATCCAAAAGATTAACAATAAAATTACAGAATTAGACAACGCAATAGGAAGTCAGAGGAGCAGACTCGAGCAATTAAAATGTAGACTGGGACATCTGGAGGACCAGGGAATCAACACCAACATAGCTGAAAAAAAATCAGATAAAAGAATTAAAAAAAAAGAAGAAACCTTAAGAATCATGTGGGACTCTATCAAGAAGGATAACTTGCGAGTGATTGGAGTCCCAGAACAGGGAGGGGGGACAGAAAACACAGAGAAAATAGTTGAAGAACTCCTGACACAAAACTTCCCTGACATCATGAAAGACAAAAGGATATCTATCCAAGATGCTCATAGAACCCCATTTAAGATTGATCCAAAAAGAAAAACACTAAGACATATTATCATCAAACTTGCCAAAACCAAAGACAAACAGAAAATTTTAAAAGCAGCCAGGGAGAAAAGAAAGGTTTCCTTCAAGGGAGAATCAATAAGAATAAGTTCAGACTACTCAGCAGAAACCATGCAGGCAAGAAGGGAATGGGACGACATATACAGAGCACTGAAGGAGAAAAACTGCCAGCCAAGGATCATATATCCAGCAAAACTCTCTCTGAAATATGAAGGAGAAATTAAGATATTTACAGATAAAGACAAGTTTAGAGAATTTGCAAAAACTAAACCAAGACTGCAAGAAATGCTAAAGGAGATTGTTTGGCCTGATGACCAATAATATCAGGTACCAGCACAATACAAGGTCACAAAACAGAACGTCCTGATATCAACGCAACTTAAATAGGGAAAGCACAAAAACAAACAAATTAAGATTAATTCTAAAAAATAAATACATAAACAAAATAATGCACATAACAGGGAATCATGGAAATCAATAGATAAACGATCACAATAATCAAAAAGAGGGACTAAATATAGGAGGCATTGAACTGCCAGATGGAGAGTCATACAAGGCGATATAGAACGATACAAGTTAGGTTTTTACTTAGAAAAATAGGGGTAAATAATAAGGTAACCACAAAAAGGAATATCAATTCCATAACTCAAGAAAAAAGCCAAGAAAAACGTAACGACTCAACTAACATAAAGTTAAACATTATGAAAATGAGGATCTCACAATCTACTAAGAAAACCGTCTCAGCACAAAAAAGTATGTGGAAAAATGAAATGGCCAAGGACACACATGAAAAGGCATCAAAATGACAGCGATAAAACTTATTTATCTATAATTACGCTGAATGTAAATGGATTAAATGCACCAATAAAGCGACAGAGAGTCACGGACTGGATAAAGAAACACGATCCATCTATATGCTGCCTACAAGAGACACACCTTAGACTTAGAGACACAAACTAAAACTCAAAGGATGGAAAAAAATATATCAAGCAAATAATAAGCAAAAAAGAAGAGGAGTAGCAATATTAATTTCTGACAAAATAGACTTTAGACTTAAATCCGCCACAAAGGATAAAGAAGGACACTATATAATGATAAAAGGGACAATTGATCAGGAAGACATAACCATATTAAATATTTATGCACCCAATGACAGGGCTGCAAGATACAAAAATCAAATTTTAACAGAATTGAAAAGTGAGATAGACACCTCCACATTTATAGTAGGAGACTTCAACACACCAGTTTTGGAGAAGGACAGGACATCCAGGAAGAAGCTCAATAGAGACACGGAAGACCTACTTACAACAATCAACCAACTTGACCTCATTGACTTATACAGAACTCTCCACCCAACTGCTGCAAAATATACTTTTTTTTCTAGTGCACATGGAACATTCTCTAGAATAGACCACATATTAGGTCATAAAACAAATCTTTGCAGAATCCAAAACATCGAAATATTACAAAGCATCTTCTCAGACCACAAGGCAATGAAGCTAGAAATCAATAACAGAAAAACTAGGGAAAAGAAATCAAAGACTTGGAAAATGAACAATTCCCTCCTCAAAAAAGACTGGGTTATAGAAGACATCAAGTAGGGAATAAGGAAATTCTTAGAAAGCAAGGAGAATGAAAATACTTCCTATCAAAACCTCTGGGACACAGCAAAAGCAGTGCACAGAGGTCAATTTATATCGATAAATGCACACATACAAAAAGAAGAAAGAGCCAAAATCAGAGAACTGTCCCGACAACTTGAACAAATAGAAAGTGAGCAACAAAAGAAACCCATCAGGCACCAGAAGAAAACAAATAATAAAAATTAGAGCTGAACTAAATGAATTAGAGAACAGAAAAACAATTGAAAGAATTAACAAAGCCAAAAGCTGGTTCTTTGAAAAAATTAACAAAATTGATAAACCATTGGCTAGACTGACTAAAGAAAAACAGGAGAGGAAACAAATAACCCGAATAAGAAACGAGAAGGACCACATCACAACAGAGCCAAATGAAATTAAAAGAATCATCTCAGATTACTATGAAAAATTGTACTCTAACAAATTTGAAAACCTAGAAGAAATGGATAAATTCTTGGAAAAATACTACCTACCTAAACTAACACATTCAGAAGTAGAACAACTAAATAGACCCATAACAAAAAAAGAGATTGAAACAGTAATCAAAAAACTTCCAACAAAAAAAAGTCCTGGCCCAGAAGGCTTCACTGCAGAGTTCTACCAAACCTTCAGAGAAGACTTAACACCACTACTACTGAAGGTATTTCAAAGCATAGAAGAAGACGGAATACTACCCAACTCATTCTATGAAGCTACCATCTCCCTGATACCAAAACCAGGTAAAGACATTACAAAAAAAGAAAATTTTAGACCTATATCCCTCATGAACATAGGTGCAAAAATCCTCAACAAAATTCTAGCCAATAGAATCCAACAACACATCAAAAAAATAATTCACCCTGATCAAGTGGGATTTATACCAGGTATGCAAGGCTGGTTTAATATCAGAAAAACCATTAATGTAATCCATCACATAAATAAAACAAAAGATAAAAACCACATGATCTTATCAATAGATGCAGAAAAGGCATTTGACAAAGTTCAACACCCATTTATGATAAAAACTCTTACCAAAATAGGAATTGAAGGAAAATTCCTCAACATAATATAGGGCATCTATGCAAAGCCAACAGCCAACATCACTCTAAATGGAGAGAACCTGAAAGCATTTCCCTTGAGAACGGGGACCAGACAAGGATGCCCCTTATCACCGCTCTTATTCAACATCGTGCTTGAAGTCCTAGCCAGGGCAATTAGGCTAGACAAAGAAATAAAGGGTATCCGTATTGGCAAGGAGGAAGTAAAGCTATCACTATTTGCAGATGACATGATCGTATACATGGAAAACCCTAAGGAATCCTCCAGAAAACTACTGAAACTAATAGAAGAGTTTGGAAGAGTCTCAGGTTATAAAATAAACATACAAAAATCACTTGGATTCCTCTACATCAACAAAAAGAACACCGAAGAGGAAATAATCAAATCAATACCATTCACAGTAGCCCCCAAGAAGATAAAATACTTAGGAATAAATCTTACCAAGGATGTAAAAGACCTATACAAAGAAAACCATAAAACTCTGCTACAAGAAATTCAAAAGGACATACTTAAGTGGAAAAACATACCCTGCTCATGGATAGGAAGACTTAACATAGTAAAAATGTCTATTCTACCAAAAGCCATCTATACATATAACGCACTTCCAATCCAAATTCCAATGTCATATTTTAAGGGGATAGAGAAACAAATCACCAATTTCATATGGAAGGGAAAGAACCCCCGGATAAGCAAAGCATTACTGAAAAAGAAGAAGAAAGTGGGAGGCCTCACTCTACCTGATTTCAGAACCTATTATACAGCTACAGTAGTCAAAACAGCCTGGTACTGGTACAACAACAGGCACATAGACCAATGGAACAGAATTGAGAACCCAGATATAAATCCATCCATGTATGAGCAGCTGATATTTGACAAAGGACCAGTGTCAGTCAATTGGGGAAATGATAGTCTTTTTAACAAATGGTGCTGGCATAACTGGATATCCATTTGCAAAAGAATGAAACAGGACCCATAGCTCACACCATGCACAAAAACTAACTCCAAGTGGATCAAAGACCTAAACATAAAGACTAAAACGATAAAGATCATGGAAGAAAAAATAGGGACAACCCTAGGAGCCCTAATACAGGGCATAAACAGAATACAAAACATTACCAAAAATGATGAAGAGAAACCAGATAACTGGCAGCTCCTAAAAATCAAACACCTATGCTCATCTAAAGACTTCACCAAAAGAGTAAAAAGACCACCTACAGACTGGGAAAGAATATTCAGCTATGACATCTCAGACCAGCGCCTGATCTCTAAAATCTACATGATTCTGTCAAAACTCAACCACAAAAAGACAAACAACCCAATCAAGAAGTGGGCAAAGGATATGAACACACATTTCACTAAAGAAGATATTCAGGCAGCCAACAGACACATGAGAAAATGCTCCCGATCATTAGCCATTAGAGAAATGCAAATTAAAACTATGATGAGATTCCATCTCACTCCAACAAGGCTGGCATTAATCCAAAAAACACAAAATAATAAATGTTGGAGAGGCTGCGGAGAGATTGGAACTCTCATACACTGCTGGTGGGATTGTAAAATGGTACAACCACTTTGGAAATCCATCTGGCGTTATCTTAAACAGTTAGAAATAGAACTACCATACAACCCAGAAATCCCACTCCTCGGAATATACCCTAGAGATACAAGAGCCTTCACACAAACAGATATATGCACACCCATGTTTATTGCAGCTCTGTTTACAATAGCAAAAAGCTGGAAGCAACCAAGGTGTCCATCTACGGATGAATGGGTAAATAAATTGTGGTATATTCACACAATGGAATACTACGCATCGATAAACAACAGTGACGAATCTGTGAAACATTTCATAACATGGAGGAATCTGGAAGGCATTATGCTGAGCGAAATGAGTCAGGGCAAAAGGACAAATATTGTATGGAACCACTATTATAAGATCTTGAGAAATAGAAAAAACGGAGAAGAACACATACTTTCGTGGTTACAAAGGGGGGAGGGAGGGAGGGAGGGAGAGGGTTTTTTATTGATCAATTAGTAGATTAGAACTGCTTTGGGTGAAGGGAAAGACAACACTCAATACAAGGAAGGTCAGTCTAATTGGACTGAACTGAAAGCAAAGAGGTTTCTGGGATAAAATGAAAGCTTTAAAGGTCAGCGGAGCAGGGGCTGGGGTCTGGGGAACATGGTTTGAGGGGACTTCTAAGTCAATTGGCAAAATAATTCTATTATGAAAACATTCTGCATCCCACTTTGAAATGTGGCGTCTGGGGTCTTAAATGCTAACAAGTGGCCATCTAAGATGCATCAATTGGTGTCAACCCACCTGGAGCAAAGGAAAATGAAGAACACCAAGGTCACACGACAACTAAGAGCCCAAGAGACAGAAAGGGCCACATGAACCAGAGACCTACATCATCCTGAGACCAGAGGAACCAGTTGGTGCCCGGCCACAATCAATGACTGCCCTGTCAGGGAGCACAACAGAGAACTCCTGAGGGAACAGGAGATCAGTGGGATGCAGACCCCAAATTCTCATAAAAAGACCAAACTTAATGGTCTGACTGAGACTAGAGGAATCCCGGTGGCCATGCTCCCCAGACCTTCTGTCGGCACAGGACAGGAACCATTCCTGAAGACAACTCATCAGACATGAAAGGGACTGGTCAGCGGGTGGGAGAGAGATGCTCATGAAGAGTGAGCTAATTAAATCAGGTGGACACTTGAGACTGTGTTGGCAACTCTTGTCTGGAGGGGGGATGGGAGGATATAGAGAGAGGGAAGCTGACAAAATTGTCATGAAAGGAGAGACTGAAAAGGCTGACTCAATAGGGGAAGAGCAAGTGGGAGTACGGAGAAAGATGTATGTAAACTTATATGTGACAGACTGATTGGATTTGTAAACGTTCACTTGAAGCTTAATAAAAGTTAATAATAATAAAAAAAAGAACATTTCAAGATCTATCCTGAAGTACAACACTGTCAGTGATATGATAATATCCATATGCCTACAAGGAAGACCAGTTAATAGGACTATTATTCAAATTACGCACCAAGCACTAAGGCCAAAGATGAAGAAATTGAAGATCTCTACCAACTTCTGCAGTCTGAAATTGATCAAACATGCAATCAAGATGCATTGATTATTACTGGTGATTGGAATGAGAAAGTTGGAAAAAAAGAAGAGGGATCAGTAGTTGGAAAATATGGCCTTGGTGACAGAAACATCACAGACCACATGATAGGATTTTCCAAGACCAATAACTTGTTTATTGGAAGTATCTTTTTTCAACAACATAAATGGCGACTATACATGTGGACCTCACCAGAGGGAATACAAAGGAATCAAATTGACTCCATCTGTGCAAAAAGATGATGGAAAAGCTCAAAAGATCTCTTTAAAGTGTTAAAAAGCAAAGATATCACCTTGAAGACTAAGGTGAGCCTGATACAAGCCATGGTGTTTTCAATTGCCTAACTTGCATGTGAAAGCTGGACAACGAATACGCAAGACCGAAGAAGAATTGATGCCTTTGAATTATGTTTTTGGTGAAGAATATTGAATATACCGTGAACTGCCAGAAGAATGAACAAATGTGTCTTGGAAGAAATAGACACAGAATGCTCATTAGAGGTAAGGATGGCGAGACTGTATCTCATGTACTTTGGACCTGTTATTAGGAAGGATCAGTCCCTAGAGGAGGGCATGGTACTTGGTAGAGAGTCACTGAAAAACAGGAAGACCTTCAACAAAATGGATTGACACAGTGGCTGCAACAATGGGCTCAAGCATAACAACGACTGTGAAGATGATACAGGACTGGGCAGTGGTTCGTTCTGTTGTAAATAGGGTGGGTATCAGTTGGAACTGAGTCAACAACACCTAACAACAACAGTAGCAGAGGCTGGCTAACTTCATGGGGGCAAAAAAAAGAACAGGTATGGATGATGGGGTGCAGGAAAGGGAGGGTTGGGGCAGCAACAAGTGGAGAAACTATGAGGGTCTGGGTGTCACTGGGGAAATGCTGAAATGTGGAGGGCGCATGGATCACAAGGACAACTTGACACCATTCCTGTTCCTCACTGGCCCTGGTCTTTTCCTGACTGGGTTTCCTCACCCTGTCCCCAGTGGCCTTGCTCCCAATCCAGTCCCCAAGTTTCTTCTTTGGCCTTGCTCTCGATCCAGTCCCCAACCTTCCTCTTTGGCCTTGCTTCATCCTGTCCTCAAACTCCCTGTTCGGGTTTCTTTAATTATAAATTTGGGAGTTCCTATTCCAGGGTTACAGTTTAGTTGGCTCCCCTGGGAGTTGTCAACTTCACCTTCCTCACTCAGTTTTTGTGTTAAGTAGCTGGGTGGGTAGTGGGAAATGGCTTTCTCACCTGAACTGAGAGGCAGGGCTCTGGGGAAGGTGAGTGGGCAGCAATCTGTGGCTTGTTTGCACAGGTTCTGGCTCTGACCCCATCTACCCACCACGTCTCCTTGATAAAGTCTCCCTCCTCCATTCCCGTTTTGCTTAGAGGAGACTATTGTCTGTTTGAATTATGGTTTTGGCGAAGAATCAGGCTGAGGGTGACATGGGCATCCACAGCCAGACTGACAGGTAGTGGGGGAGCTGAGAAAAAGGTCAAAACTGGTTAGGGGAGCTCCTGCCTGTCCACTCTGACCCAGTTTGTGTAAACACAGAAGGAAGATGAAATGATTTTGATGCTAGAGACCTTTCCATAGGGCTTCTCTACTGAATTTGTTTTCCTCCAGGGGGCCCACCCAAAGGTGAGTGAGGGTCTCTCTTTTCCTGTCTCCCCACTTCTTTGTTCCTTGCAGTTCCTGTTATTGGCTTTGCTGGTTACTTTCAATTTCTATTTATTTCAAATGTCCTATCAGCATTTCCCCTTCCTCCTAGTGTCTTCCTCTATCAAGTATTTTTTGGGAATGGAGGGCCAGGGTTCATTTTCTAATGTTTCTGTATTTCGTCTCTCTTTTTTCTAATCCTCTTCCTTTGACCTACTTCTCTCTTTTTCTTTTCCTAAAGTCTTACTAACCTGTGCCACCTGTCTGGATTGGGGGTGAGGGCGATCAGCTATGGGTTCCTGAAATGAAGTATGATCAAAAGCAGAAAGACTAAGGAGAGTGGGAAGAAATGAAAGTGAAGGGACAGGAGGAGGGGGCAGATACAGGACATAGAGTCATCTTGTCCCTGAAAGAATATTGGGGAGACGAGGAAGCTTCTTTTGTGTTGTTTTTAGGGAGCAAAATGAGGCCATCAACTAAACATACAGCAGGAAGGACTGAAGTTAGTAAGAAACATGAGCATGTAAGATGTCAGAATAATTTCTTGAGATAATTTAATGTAACTATTATTCATTCTTGGAAACCATGGTAGCATAGTGGTTAAGAGCAGCTAACCAAAATGTTGGCAGTTTGAATCCCCCAGGCTCTCCCTGGAAACTCTATGGGGCGGTTCTACTCTGTCCTATAGGGTTGCTATGAGTTGGAATTAACTCAAAGGCTAAGGGTTTGGGTTTTTTTTTTTTTTGGTATTATTCATTCAACAAACATTTATGAGAACATAATACATGACAGGTACTGTTCTAAGAGCCAGAGATCCCAGTGTGAGCAAAAGTGGCATCAGGGAACATCAGTTCTAGTTGGAAAGCAGAAAATAAATTCATGTGAATAAGATGAAGCCTGTTGAATGGCTTTCAGTGCTATAGGAGACATACGGCAGGGAAGGAGAAACAAGAGGGGCAGAAGGATTGCAACTTTAAATAGGGTGTTGAGGGAAGATCTTGCCAAGAAGGTAGGAAAGAGATGAGTATACAAGGTGGAGGTAAGAGTGGGCGCCAAGGCCACCCAAGGCTGGCGTCTCCCTACTGTGAGGGAGGAACAGCAGGGAGGCTGGTGAGCCTGGAGACAGGGAGCTCCATGGAGAGCAGAAGGAAGGAGGTCTGGGCAGTGATGGAGGCCAACCAATGACAGTTTTGCTTTTATTCCTGAAGTGTTTTTACTTTTGTCCTTATTGAGATGGGATCCCTCCACCGCTGTGTTACAAATAGACTGGGGGCCAAGGGTGCAATCAGGAGACCAGTCCAGTTATGGACCATTGTGTTCATCTAGGAAGCAGGGACTATAGCTTAGGCAAGGGAGCAGGCGAGAAGAGAGAAGTAGTCAGGGAGTGGCTATATTTTGAAAGAAGAACCTACAGTGGTTTCTGATAGATTGAGTGTGTGAAAGATAAAGAGAAGAATCAAAGAGACATTAAATGTTGTGGCCTGGGGAACGGGACAGAACTACGGTTAACTGAGATGGAGAAGAACGTGGGAGGCTAGACAATTCTTCAGGGGAGGACCAAGAACCCCAAGCAAGAGGTTAGGTAGGACTAACCTCTTGGATATGTGAGGGGAGATGGTGAGAACACAGCGTATATAAGAATCTGGAGCCCAAAGGAGCCATCCAATATGGAGAGATAAGTGTTATTATTGATTGTAGTAAACCGAAATTTTAGAGCTTTTTACTGGAAAATTACATATAAACATTCTCATCAGAGGCTCACGATAGAACAGGCATAGAGAACTGGCATAATCATCCTTTTCACAGGGATGCAGCTGCATCTGGCGGAGGCTCAGAGCCCTGAATAAGGTCCACAGTTAGGGATAACTGAGATGGTTTTTGGACTCAGGGCTCAAAAATTGTTTCTGGCTTTCTGTCTGCTACAGTTTCTGTTTCTCTTAAAAAAAAAAAAAAAAAAAAAGATTTTCCTTGGGTGAGGCATTTGCTATATATGTGCGTGGTGGCCAGAGAGAAATGTGAAAATTGTGAGAAGTGATAAGAAATTGAGACAGAGAGACAAAGAAAGAGAACATGCATATCTCCTTGAAGGTGCCTGGGCTGGAGGGCCTCAGCACATGGTGGACAGTACTGGACATCTTCAGCACAGGAGGAGGAACTTCTGCTGTGAGGCAAGCTCTTGGGGTGGGAGGATGCTCACTTGTGTTGCTTGGTTCAGCATGGGGTCCTTTTACCATGATGCAAGATGGTGCTTGAAGGCTGTGGGAACAGCAATTTGCTCAGGTAAAAAATCCCTTCAACATCACACCTGGCTGCTGTTGGTGGCAAGGACACCTGGGCTTATCTTTTTGGGCAGGAAACAGGTGGTGCTCTGATCTGTGTAGACACAGCTCACATGGCCCACCTCTGTGGTCGAGGATCTGGGAAAGCCCATCCTAGTTTGAGAATGGACATGGACCTGTGAAGTTGCCTGGTTTACTCTTGGCAATGAACTAAGGTCAACATGTACATACTACCATGTGAATGTCTTGCAGATACCAATATAATCCATTTGCAGAGAACATATCTTTTATAAATATCAAAAAATATTCCTCACTTTATCTCTCACTGTCTTTCGTAGGAAAGAATCGAGCAGTGAACTTATACCACATTTAGTTCAAGATCTCTTGTAATTAAAGGGGTATGCTTTCTGCTTTCAAAAAACAGATATTGCAACTGCATATCACTTCACTGTGTACTATTTTAGTCGAGAAAATATTACAGTAGAGCCATGTTGGGGACAGAGCAGGGAACAAAGGGGACAGTAACCCCTGCTTTCATGGCATTCACCTTCCAGTGGGATGGAGCTGAGAGTAAGAAGCAAAACAAAGCAAACCACCAGCTAAGTAAGCATGCAGAGTACCAGGGTGTGGTAAGTAATGTGGGCTTAAATCAAGCAAGGGATAGGTGGAGCATGCAGAGTTTGCAAAGAAGTTCTTATGGCAAGATGACACAGGATGAAGACCTGATGCAAAGGTGAGTCATGTAGATATCAGGGGAAGAACACTCTGTGGAAGGGAAAGGGAAAGGCCCTGAGGTAGGAGTGTGTCAGGCTTCTTCAGGAAAAAAAATAAAGAGGCCTGTTGACTAAAGCACCCTGAGCGAGGGGTGAGGGTAAAAGACCAAGTTGGGGTTTTGACCACATGGTTGTATGGTTGGAGGTGGGTTGTGTAGGGGCCTTGCAAAAATTTAGGCATTGCTCTGAGTGAGTTGAGAGCCAAGGGCTTATCTCGAGCATAAGAATGACATCATCTGACTTATGTTTAAGATGATTCCTCTGGCCACTGGGTGAAAAAACAGGAAGATTAGCCCCGGGTGGAGGTGGGGGGCGGGAGGGGGTTGTTGTTGGGAACCATGACTGCAACACAAGTGAGGATGTTCTGCTTTGTGCCAAATGGACATGAGAAGGAATCACCTAGTGTGGGGGCCAGCTAGGGGCTCCTTCACAACAGAAGCAGGTTTGAGCTAAACCCTGAGAAGCACCTGCATTTAGACAGGTGGCCTCTGGACAAGGATGGATTAACCAGTAAGCAAGGTACTCATGGGCTAACTTGTGTTTACTTACTAATTTGTAGTGCACAATTTCATATGGGTTTCGCCACATCTTTTCACCACATCTTTGTAAATAAGCTCAAGTAAACCCATGTGTACCTTGCTTACGGGGCAATCCATCCTATCTTTGGAGGAAGAGATGCTGGATCAACGGAACAGCATAAGCAAAAATCAAAGAGGGCAAAACAAAGGTCCTATTTGGTGAGCTGCACATGGCAGTTCAGGTGGAGCATCGAGCTTATGTAGAAGGGGGTATGGGAGAAACAGCTGGAAAAGGAGAGAGGGAGCTTAAATCTGCTAGAGCTGGAGGTCTGTTCAAAGTGTTGAGCAAGGAATTAACTCACAAAGCGTCTCTATGAGATGACTGTGGTGTGCCAGTATTCAAAGAGCAGGTAGGAGGCCATTGCATGAAAGCTGGCAAAACTGAAACTCTGAATTACAGCGGTGGCAGCAAGGAGGAAAGTGGGGAACCAGAGGTAAGAAGCAAAACTTCCCACTAATGGTAAATCATTAGGATATGGAGATTGATGATATTTGGCATACATGGGGAACCCAGGATGGGTCATTTTGAGTTTGAATGGTTAGGGAAGTAAGGTGTCATTTCAAAGAAATAAAATGAGAAGACGAGATACTACTTTTTCTGGCTTGTGGGGGGTAAGAATTACAACTTTACAGTTTTCTGTTTGAGGTGCCAGCAAAACAGGCAATTCTATGTATTATGAAGGGAATTGGAAGTTCGAGGCTGGGGGTTAGAGGGGTGTTTGGGGTACCAATGAAGATTTTGGTGTCATTTAAAGAGGCACCCACACAGACAGAGGGAATCTTTGGATCCTCTAACAGAGCCTTGTCATTATCAGCCCAAGGTCTTTCCTTGACTTCTACAGGGTCAGAAACGTAATTGTAATTTTTCTCTAGGCTTGTGGAATTCCATTTACACTAATTAAACTCACAGAAAGGAATTTAGTAACCATAAGTTATTATTTTTATATTCGACAAGAACCCAGGGCTACTCTTAATCTAAAGGAGACTTGATTGTTAAGAATCCTGATTATGGATCAGAAAGGATACTGGTGAGCCAAGAATTCAAGAAAAGGGAATTGAAAGGTCTGAGAATTTCTCCAAAATAAGGTAGTTTGCCCTCCTAAGGATGTTTTCCCCCATAAACAGCCTGATGTAATGAAAAATATCTGGAGATTTAGATTCAAAAGATCCCTTTTATATTTTTTAGCCATGAGTAATCTAGACAAATCCTCAAAGCCTCTATTTCCTCATTTGTAAAAGAGGACTTATTTTAATCATCGCTGTACCTCCATTGCAGAATTACTAGGAGGTCAAATGGAAAAAAATGGATGTATGAATGCTGTGAGATGTAAAAAGTAGACATTATTTCTACTAATTATGTATCACCTGTCACTAGAACCAGGCAGTGCTCTGCTTCTCAGCAGACTAGAGATAGACTGCATAGTCAGAAACAGCATGAATCCAGTCCCCAAAATATGGAGATTGACACAGCCCTCACATGTCCACTCCTCTAACCTCATTGCCAGCCAGCCCCATGGCACTCTCTCTCTGACTCTAGCCACCTGGAGCTAAGTCAGAGATCACAAGTTAAAAGGACACTGTCCTTCAGACTGCCAAATAGGCAGATGCAAGCCACAAGTTTGGGGAGCACACCCTTACTTCCAGGCTTTTATTAGCCAGTCCCGCATGATAGACGAAAACAAGCCTGCTGAGACTAGTTGATATCAGCCTCCCAGGTGAGTCTTTTCTGATCTGGCCAGCCCCTACTTGGCACAAATCCTCTGGTGTGGCCTGTGAGTCCCAGATCAAGGCACCCCAATGCTCCACTGGTTGTTTCTCTGGAGCCAAGGATGGAGGCCTTGGCCCGTTACCCCATTCTAACAAACACAAAATCTTCAATTATTTGTTTCTTAGGCATCATGCAATTTACCATGCTTCTTGTATGGCAAGATTGCTTGTTAACTTTAGTATTAGTCAAGCTTATATATATCAGCAATCAGTATTTGAGATTGGATCCTAAAAGAGCGTGGTAGGAAACCTCTAAGATGGTCCCCATTGGTACTTGCCTCCTGCTTTTCATGCCCTTCTGTAATCCCCTACCCTGGATCTGGGTTTGAGTTAGTGACTCACTGCTAAAGAATAGAGTGTATCAGAACGGATGGGATATCACTTCTGATATTAGGTTATAAAAGACTGCAGCTTCTATCTAGGGTGCTTTCAATCTCATTCTCTCACTGATCACTTGCCCTAGAGGAAGTCAATTGCCCTGCTGTGAGGCAGCCTTGTGGAGAGGGAGCAAGGTCTGCTAACAGCCACATGAACAATCTTGGAAACGGATCCTCTTCCAGTCAAGTCTTGAGAGTACTACAGCCCACCCAACAGCTTGACTGCAACCTCATGAGAGACCTTCAGCCAGATGCATTCAACTAAGCTGCACCTGGATTCTTGACCCATAGAAACAGTGAGAGAGTAAATGTTTGATATCTTAAGTTGTAAGTTTTGGAGGCATTTGATACAAAGCAACAGATAACACTTACAAAGTTAAGGAAAATACTGCATTGCTACTTTCAGAACCAGGAAAATGCCTGATAGTGCAGCTCTGGATGGATAAAGGGACAAGTGAAATTAGAAGGTGGCTGATGGGCTCTGAGGACAAGGAGGCCTAAGGAACTAGAAATGTCTTTGAGGGTGGAAACAAACTTAAATTGAGAAAGAGCATGAGACCAACGCTGAAAGTATTGTGGTCAGGATATGGAGATATTTTCCAACTCAGTTGTTCATAATTATTTATTCTTTAATTTGCCTTGGGTTCAGGATGAATATCATCCATTGAGCTTTTTTATTTTTAATATGCATGACCTTTATTTTTTTATTTGGCTTTTTCGCATATAAAATCAGGTCATGTCTCTGGTTCCCTTTCATAATAATGTATTCAGAAAAAAAAATATTTATTTATTGTACTTTAGATGAAGGTTTACAGAACAAACTAATTTCTCATCAAACAGTTAGTATATACATTGTTCTATGACCTTTGTTAAGAACCCCACGACATGTCAACGCTCTCCATTCTCGACCCTGGTTTCCCTATGACTAGCTTTCCTGTTCCCTCCTACCTTCTAGTCCCTGCCCCAGGGCCGGTGTGCCCCTTAGTCTCGTTTTGTTCCATGGGCCTGTCCAATTTTTGGCTGAAGGGCGAACCTCAGGAGTGACTTCATTACTGTGCTGAAAGGGTGTTCGGGGGCCATACTCTCAGGGTTTCTCCAGTCTCTGTCAGGCGAGCAAGCCTGATCTTTCTTTTTGAGTTAGAATTTTGTTCTACATTTTTCTCCAGCTCTGTCTGACCCTCTATTGTGATCCCTGTCACAGCAGTCAGTGGTGGTAGAGGGCACCATCTAGTATGACTGGACTCAGTCTGGTGGAGGCTGTGGTAGATGTGGTCCATTAGTCCTTTGGGCCAATATTTCCCTTGTATCTTTAGTTTTCTTCGTTATTCCATGCTTCCAAAAGGGTGAGACCAGTGGAGTATCCCAGATGTCCACTCACAGGCTTTAAGACCTCAGACGCTATTCACCAAAGCAGAATGTAGAACATATTCTTCATAAACTATGTTATGCCAGTAGAGCTAGATGTTCCCTGAGATCATGGTCCCCACAGCCCTCAGCCCAGCAATTCAGTACCTCAGGGAGTTTGGATGTGTCATGACCTTGCCTTGTATAGGTTGTGCTAACTTCCCCAGTATTGTGTAAGGTCTTACCCTTCACCCAGAAAAAAAATCTTGAGCAAAGATCAAGGGAAATTCCTTTTTATTGACAGATGCCTGAGTAAATTAATTGAAACTTTTATAAGGCAGTGAGTAAATCATGGTATTTTCAATTGCATCATATGCATGTGAAAGCTGGACAATGAATACGGAAGACCGAAGAATTGATGCCTTGAATTGTGGTGTTGGCAAGGAATATTGAATATACCATGGACTGCCAAAAGAATGGAAACCCTGGTGGCGTAGTGGTTAAGAGCTACGGCCGCAAACTGAAAGGTTGGCAGTTCAAATCCACCAGGCAGTCCTCAGAAACCCTATAGGGCAGTTCTACCCTGTACAATAGGGTCCCTGTGAGTCGGAATAGACTCTATGGCAATGGATTTTTTGGTTTTTTTTTTGGCCAAAACAATGAACAAATCTGTCTTGGAAGAAGTACAACCAGTATGCTCCTTAGAAGCAAGGACGACAAGATTGCGTCTTCCATACTTTGGACATATTGTCAGGAAGGATCAGTCACTGGAGAAGGACATCACACTTGGTAAAGTACAGGGTCAGCAGAAAAGAGGAAGACCCTCGATGAGACGGATTGACACAGCAGCTGCAACAATGGGCTCAAGCATAACAATGATTGTAAGGATGGCTTTGGACTGGGCAGTGTTTTGTTCTGTTGTGCATAGGGTCGCTATAAGTTGGAGCTGACTCTATAGCACCTAAGAACAACAACAATGTTTCAGAAAGCCAAGTTCAGTAAAAAAGTTAGAAAGAATCTACAAATAAGGCTTTTTTTGTTCTACTAAAGATATTTTAGTGAGCAGGTATTACCTGTCTGGTTTAGCAGCCCGCTTCTACTGGGGTGCTGGTCCTCAAGTTTTTGTAATAGTCTGAGCACAACTGAAGACTCCACACTTATGATTTTGTGCACCAGTTCCTTGCTTCTCCCATTGGCCCTGTGGCTTTCTTATCACCCGCAATATGATGGATAAAGATGGCATTCAATTACAATTCTTCCTTTCTCACGTTGGGCACTAGAGGAGGACTTCCTTTATCTACATTATAAATTACATTATAAATTTAATAGGATGACTAAAAAAAAAAAACAAAAAAAACACAAAAGCCAAACCCATTGCTGTCCAGTTGATTCTGATTCTTAGCGACCCTATAGGACAGAGTAGAACTGCCTCATAGGGTTTCCAAGGAGCAGCTGGTGGATTCAAACTGCCGACCTTTTGGTTAGCAGCCAAGCTCTTAACCACTGCACCACCAGGTCTCCAACAGGATGATTAGCATGGTAAAACACTCAGAACATGGAGAAAGATATACAGGCTAAAGAGCAATTCATGTTTCATTCCCTTCCCTTGCTGTTGCACATATAAATTATCTCTGTGGAAAGAAATGGGCCAAGTTCTGTTAGAAAGCTTTCCAAGTCTGTGTGATCCAGATTAAAAAAAAGTCATTGTCATCTGGCAAAGCCAAGACTGTGCATGCTGAAGAAGGATTTTCTAACAGTTCTGTAACCCAAAAAATAAATCAGTTTCTACCCTTCTTGCAAGAATATAAATACATAGTCCCAACCTATGAACTGCAAGGGCTATGGCATGGAGATATGAAGAAGTGTCCTCTTCTATGTTTCATAACTTATGTTGTTGAAGCCTGATGAGTTACAATAAAAACCACTGACTGAAGAAGTAGAATGAAGAGATGAGTAAAGAAATGCCAGTAAATCCAAACTTTTATTTTGTCCATGTTCTCAGGTGACCGGAAACAATTGAGCCATGGAGACCTGGTCGAACCGATCATCCACAGACGACTTTGTCCTCTTGGGCATCTTTTCCCACAGTCCAACTGATCTTGTTCTTTTCTCTGCAGTCATGGTGGTCTTCACAGTGGCCCTCTGTGGGAATGTTCTTCTCATCCTACTCATCTATATAGATCCTCGACTTCACACACCCATGTACTTCTTCCTCAGCCAGCTTTCCATCATGGACCTCATGCTGGTCTGTATTAATGTGCCAAAGATGGCAGTCAACTTCCTGTCTGGCAGGAAGTCTATCTCCTTTGTGGGTTGTGGCATACAAACTGGCCTCTTTGTTGCTCTTGTGGGCTCTGAGGGGCTCTTGCTGGGACTCATGGCTTATGACCGTTATGTGGCCATTAGCTACCCACTCCACTATCCCATCTTCATGAGTCAAAGAATCTGTCTTCACATTGTTGGAGGATCGTGGGTGTTTGGGATCATAGATGGTTTGATTCAGATGGTGATAGTAATGACCTTCCCCTACTGTGGCTTGAGGGATGTGAACCACTTCTTCTGTGAGATGTTATCTGTATTGAAACTGGCCTGTGTAGACACATCCCTTTTTGAGAACCTAGTATTTGCTTGCTGTGTCTTCATGCTCTTCCTCCCCTTCTCCATCATCGTGGCCTCCTATGCTCGTATCCTGGGGGCTGTCCTCCATATGTGTTCTACTCAGGCTCGTAAAAAGGCTCTGGCCACTTGTTTTTCCCACCTGACATCTGTCTCCCTCTTCTATGGGGCAGCCATGTTCATTTACCTGAGGCCTAAGCACTACAGGGCCCCTAGCCATGACAAGGTGGTCTCTGTCTTCTATACAGTCCTTACTCCTATGCTCAACCCCCTCATTTATAGCTTGAGGAACCGAGAGGTGATGGGGGCACTGAGGGAGAGGCTGGGTCGTTGTAGGATCAGCATCCAGCAGGGCATCCTACACCTGGCTCTGCCACCTCCTAGCTCTGTGTCACTGGATAAATAACAATGAGTCTCAGTTTACTCACTAGTAATGAGGATCACGACCCCTGCACTACCTCACAGGGATACTGGGAGAGTCGCCACACACTTAGGAAGAGGTTTTTAAACCCTAAAACACTGCTCTCTAGCTCCAATGAAAAATAAGCTTCTCATCCTCCAATCTTTTATACACTGGTAAACTGGAGCACTTTGTAAACTGGAACACTATGTAGAAGTAAGGCATTGGGATTGTTTTCACTTTTATTTAAAACTAAAGTTACTTCTACTAGGAGCAGATGCTCTGAGCTTAACTACTTAGCTCTTCTTGCTAATCTACCATTTATTCAAAGTTCACTACATGCCAGGCACCCTGCTATATTCTTTATGTGTATATATAGACACCATTTTTCTCCTGTTTATTTAACAACTCACACTAGTATAGCCTCACACTGGTGTCTTAGATGAAAAGCTTACTTATAGCAGGAAATTAGCCCATATAGTTCTCTTTGGAGAATTTCCACCTTTCACCTGTGTAATTGGAAATTTTCAAGGAATACAAAGGTGAAGTGTTTGAGACTCATGAGGAAAGGGCTAACGACTTAATTATCGTGAATTCACAGTGTCTGACACATAGTGAATTCACATGAAAGTGCTGCATACATACAATCCTTGCATAAAAATTTCAGCTTTTTATTATTTTAGCTTCTGTAATGGCTTCCCATTTGGGGGCTCAAGAATGGAACATATATGACAGAATTGGAACTGCTATTTGAAAATTCATTTGTATCCATCCATCTAAGCTCTTTACCAGTCTTTCATACATATTTGCAATAAAAAGATCTTTTTCTGAGCAAAAAATGATCTTTGTTGAAGGCAGAGAAAAAGTGAAGACAGAGTCAGGTTCTGGGAGTTAGACTGAACCACAGGAAGGTGTTTGCTCAACTTTCAGGCTTTGGAGAGAACAGAGGGCAGTAACACTAATAGTAACTACAGTTCTTAAGACCATCTATGGGAAGATGACGTTAGTGTATTCAGGTTAATTCTCACAACAAACATTTCATGGTGCACATCATTATTTCCATTTTACAGATGAGGAAACTGGGGCTCAGATTGGTTAAGTCCCTTAAGCTCACTTCCCAAGTTTCCTATCCACTTTCCCCTGGGAAAGAGATTGTTTGTTGGAGCAGCTGAGATGATCAGAGAACTTTGTAGGAGGCTCCCTTGCCATGGAGGTTTAACTGCCAGAAAATGGGGACAGAGAAGTTGTAAGAGATGGGTTTCAGAAAAACAAAAACAAAAAAAACCCAAACCCATTGCTATCAAGTTAATTCTGACTCATAGTGACCCTATAGGACAGAGTAGAACTGCCCCATGGGGTTTCTAAGGCGTGCCTGCAGGATTTGAACTGCCGATCTTCTGGTTATCAGCTGTAGCTCTTAACTACTATGCCACCAGGGCTTTCATGAGTCTCAGAGGATTTGTAAAAATGGAAGCAACTTTCCTTTGTCACAGCAGAGGGAGAAGAGTGGATGGGAGTGAGGGGTGGCAGGGAATAAAACTTCTCACCCAAGAGCACTGGAACTGGTCCAGTGAAGAAGCGTCTCTTGTACAGGTGAGAGGCTCTGCACCAGCCCCCAGCAAGGGGCACCTCCCCTTCTGGACCAGCCTATTCCCATCCTGCTCTCCTTTTGCATGAAGAGTGTATTTTCTCTCTGTGGTATAATTATTGTTTCTGGGAAGTTTTTTCTCAACCACTAAAGGTTCTGCACAGTCACCACCAGCAGTGCCGGTTTAAGGAGTGGGCTATACAGTGGTTGCTGGGGTGCTGAGCTTAATGGGCTCCAAATGTGATATGTTTCAAGAAATTATTTTGGTAGGGGTAAGAGGGGAAGGGAGCATTAAAGGTGATGGAAAAATCGCATTGATTAAGGGCAGGGTTGCACAGCCAATTACTGTAATTGCTGCTAATAAGTTATACACCTGTAAAAAGTTTAACTGGAAAGAGTTGTGTTACAGACATATTTACAAGGATCACCAAAAAAAAAAAAAGGAGTACCTGCTGAGGCTGCTTATGTACAACCAAAAACTTCATGGGATTTGGTTCCTTGATTTGGAGGCCTAGGGTCATGGTTTCATGGGACATGCTAGTTAATTCACCTTGGAAACTCTATGGGGCAGTTCTACTCTGTCCTATAGGGTCGCTATGAGTCAGAATCCACTCGATGGCAGTGGGAGTGGGTTTACTAGTCAATTGGCCTAATAATGTATTTAGTGCTTCTGTTCTACTTCCTTGTTCATTGCTTAGTGCCTGGGGTCTCAAAAGCTGGCAAGCGGCCATCCAAGGTACAATTGGTCTCTACTCACCTGGAGTGACAGAGGAAGGAGAGCCAGGAATAGGAGGAGGATATGGAATGTGTGGCCCATTACTTCCATGAACAACTGCCTCCTTTGCCAGGAGACCAGAACTGGATGGCACCCAGCTACCATTCTTTTCTGTTTGTTTTGTTTTTATTGTACTTTAGATGAAGTTTACAGAACAAACTAGTTTCTCATTAAACAGTACACATATTGTTTCATGACATTGGTTAACAACCCCATGACATGTCAACACTCTCCCTTCTCAGCCTTGGCGCCCATCTACTATTAATGAACGCTTCGGTCAAAGAGTCTATAGAAGAATCCTGACCAAAGGCAGGCGGGGGAATGCAGAATAGAATTTAAAATTCTCATGGACTCCAGACATTCTGGAGCCAAGGAGGCTAGATGAACCCCTAAAACTATTGCCCTGAGATAATCTTTAAACTTAAGCCAAAAATATTCCCTGAAGTCTTCTTAAACCAAAACAATAGTTTGGCTTAACTAGTAAAAATGTCTGCTTTGAGCATAATGCTCCTTTGAGAACTATCTCTATGGGATCAAACTGAAAACAGCAAATCGAAAAATTAGATAGGAACCTTAGGGGGCAATTAGTTTATGTTTATGGGGAGGGACAACTTAAAAAAGGGGAGTGAGAAGGGTTACACAACTCAAAAAATGTGATCAATGTCACTAAATTATACATATAGAAACAGTTCAATTTGGGTATATTTTGCTGTGTATATTCTCAACAACAACAATAAAAAAATTTTAAAAACTTAAGTTGACTAAAATATTACAAAAACAAAAATATCAAATAGTTTACACTGGTTTATATGGATGTCCCTGAACTATGCCCCATGGTGCAGTGGCATAAGTAGAATGTGGGAAATCCGCTGTAGAAAATAATCTATTTAAGAAACTAATTACTATTTTGATCTCCCATGAAAAATTCACCACAATGGTAGAATGACTCCAGACAATTTACGGGTGTGTGTCACAAGTGGGCACCCTGTGGGGGGACCTTGAAAGTACCTTGGCCAGACAGGGTGTGTCACTAGACGCTGCACTAACCCAACGGCAGAAGGTATCATGAAGCGTACCTTGACAAGAGTCTGTGTGTTCCAAGTTCCATGTTGTTGTTCTTGGTCTGTGTTGCTGTTGTTGGTTGCCCTCCAGTTGATTCTAACTCTTGGTGACCCCATATGTGCAGAGTAGAAACACATCATAGGGTTTTCAAGGCTGTGACCTTTCAGAAGCCAGCCACAAGCCCTTTCTTTCAAGATTCCTCTGTGTGTGTTCCAAACACCAACTTTTCAGCTAGTGCTTAACTGTTTTTTTTTGCCACCCAGAAACTCCTATTCAAGGCCCATATTAATCCCATATTAGTTGTCACCTCTAAAGACAGTAATCACCTACCACCAAATGACCACCCTGACAGGGAACACAACACAGAGTCCCTGACAGAGCAGGAGAAAAGTGTGGAACAGAACTCAAATTCACGTAAAAAGACCAGACTTAATGGTCTGACTGAGACTGGAGGAACCCCCAAGGCTATGGCCCGCACATGCTGTGTTAACCCAGAACCAAGACCATTCCTAAAGCCCACTCTTCAGACAAACATTAGTCTGGACTATAAAACATAAAACAATACTCGTGAAACGTCTGCTTCTTAGTTCAAGTAGATACATGAGACCAAATGGGCGAATCCTGTCTGGAGGCAGGATGAGAAGGCAGGAAGGGACAAGAGCTGGTTGGAGGGACATGGGAAACCTGGGGTGGAAAGGGGGAGTGTGCTCTCACATTATAGGGATTGCAACTAGTGTCACATAACAATATGTGTATAAATTTTTGTATGAGAAATTAACTTGAGCTGTAAGCTTTCACCTAAAATACAATAAAAATAAATTAATAAAAGAATAGATTTGATCCATTGAACACTAATGACTGAAGACCAGACAAGCTGTGGGATGAGATCATGGACACCATATATGAAAAAGCAAGAGGTCATTAAAAAGATGGGAACGAAAGAAAAGACCAAAATGAATGTCAGAAGAGACTCTGAAACTTGTTCTTGACTGTAGAGTAGCCAAACAAAATGGAAGAAATGATGAAGTAAAAGAGCTGAACAGAAGATTTCAAAGGGTGGTTCGAGAAGACAAAGTAAAGTATTATAATGAAATGTGCAAAGACCTGGAGATAGAAAACCAAAAGGGAAGACCACGCTTGGCATTTCTCAAATTGAAAGAACTGAAGAAAACATCCAAGCCTGGAGTTGCAATATTAAAGGATTTTATGGGGAAAATATTGAAAGACATAGGAAGCATAAAAAGAAGATGGAAGGAATACACAGAGCTACTGTACCTAAAAGAGTTGATCGATGTTCAACCATTTCTGGAGGTAGCATATGATCAAGAACCAATGGTACTGAATGAAGAGGTCCAAGCTGCACTGAAGGCATTGGCTAAAAACAAGACTCCAGGAATCGACAGACCACCTATTGAGATGTTTCAATAAATGAAAGTGCTTACTGGTTTATATCAAGAAATTTGGAAGACAGCTACCTGGTCAACTAACTGAAAGAGATCCACATTTGTACCCATTTCAAAGAAAGGTGACCCAAAAGAATGAGGAAATTTTCGAACAATGTCATTAATATCACAAATAAAATTTTGTGGAGGATCATTCAAAAGCAGTTGCAGCAGTACATTGACAGGAAACAGCCAGAAATTCAAGCTGGACTCAGAGGAGGATATGGAACTACAGATATCATTGCTGATGTCAGATGGATCCTGGCTGAAAGCACAGAATACCAGAAAGATGTTTACGTGTGTTTATTGACTATGCAAAGGCATTCAACTGTGTGGATCATAACAAATTATGGATAACATTACGAAGAATGCAAATTCCAAAACACTTAATTGTGCTCATAGGAACCTGTACATAGACTGAGAGGTAGTCGTTTGAACAAAACAAGGGAATGCTCAGTGGATGAAAGTCAAGAAAGGTATGCGTCAGCGTTGTATCCTTTCACCATACTTATTCTATCTGTATGCTGAGCAAATAATCCAAGATGCTGGACTATGTGAAAAAGAATGAGGCATTAGGTTTGGAGGAAGACTCATTAACAACCTGTGACATGCAGATGACACAGTCTTGCTTGCTGAAAGTGAAGAAGACTTGAAGCACTCACTGCTGAAGAGCAAAGGCTACAGCCTTCAGTATAGATTACACCTCAGTATAAAGAAAACAGAAATCCTAATAACTGGGCCAATAAACATCATGATAAACAGAGAAAAGAATGAAGTTGTGAAGGATTTGATTTTATTTGGATCCACAATCAACGCCCATGGAAGCAGCTGTCAAGAAATCAAACAACACATTGCATTGAGCAAATCTGCTGCAAAAGACCTCTTTAAAGTGTTAAAAAGGAAAGATGTCACTTTAAAGACTAAGGCATGTCTGACCCAAACCATGGTGTTTTCAATCACCTCATATGGATGTGAAATCTGGACAATGAATAAGGAAGACGAAAGAATTGAAGCATTTGAATTATGATGTTGGTGAAGAATATTGAATACACCATAGACTGCCAGAAGAATGAACAAATCTGTCTTGGAAGAAGTAAAGCCAGAATGCTCATTAAAAACAAAGATGGCAAGATTATGCCTCAGATACTTCAGACCCGTTTTTTGGAGGGACTGTTCCTTGGAGAAGAACATCATGCTTGGTAAAGAAGAGGGTGAGCGAAAAAGAGGAAAACCCTCAATGAGATGAACTGACACAGTGGCTGCAATAATGGGCTCAAGTACAATAATAATTGTGAGGATGGCACAGGACCAGGCAGTGTTTCATTCTGTTGTAAACAGGGTAGCTATGAGTTGAAACCGACTCCATGACACCTAATAACAACAATGCAACCTCTCCAACATTTGTTATTTTCTCTTTTTTTGATTTGTGCCACCAATGTTAGGGTGAGATGATATCTCATTACAGTTTTTATTTGCATTTCTCTAATGGCTAGTTATAGAGAGCATTTCCTAACGTGTCTGTTAGCTGCCTGAATGTCTTCTTTGGTGAAGTGTCTGTTCATATCTTTTGCCCATTTTTTAATTGGATTATTTGTCTTTTTG
Organism: Elephas maximus indicus; assembly: GCF_024166365.1. Taxonomy (NCBI): domain Eukaryota; kingdom Metazoa; phylum Chordata; class Mammalia; order Proboscidea; family Elephantidae; genus Elephas; species Elephas maximus. The sequence continues at coordinate 200,087,005 of NC_064820.1, forward strand.
TTATTGAGGAGTTGAAATATTCTATAGATTTTAGACCCTTATTGGATATGTCACAGCCAAAATTTTCTTCTCAGTCTGTAGGTTCTCTTTTTACTCTTTTTGGTGAAGTCTTTTGATGAGCATGAGTTTAATTTTCAGAAGATGCCAGTTATCTAGTTTATCTTCTGGTGTTTGTCCATTGTTATTTATGGTTTGTATTGTATTAAAAAATTTTTTTTCTTTTTTTTGATTGTATTTATCCCCCACGTGTCTGTCAGTTTGTCATACTGTGGGGGGTTGTGCATTGCTGTGATGCTGGAGGCTATGTCACCGGTATTCAAATACAACAGGGTCACCCATGGCAGACAGGTATCAGCTGAGCTTCCAGACTAAGAGAGACTAGGAAGGAAGGAATTGGCAGTCTATATATGAAAAGATTTATCCACTAAAAACCTTATGAATAGCAGCAGAACATTGTTTGATATAGTGCCAGAGGATGAACCCCTCAGGTTGGAAGGCACTCAAAAGATGACTGGAGAAGAGCTGCCTCCTCAAAGTGGAGTCAACCTTAATGACATGGATAGAGCAAGCTTTCAGAACCTTCATTTACTGATGTGGCATGACTCAAAATGAGAAGAAACAGCTACAAACATCCATTAAAAATCAGAACCTGGAATGTATGAAGTATGAATCTAGGAAAATTGGAAGTCGTCAAAAATGAAATGGAACACATAAACATTGATTTTCTAGGCATTTAGTGAACTAAAATGAACTGGTATTGCCCATTTTGAATTGAAAAATCATATGGTCTACTATGTCGGGAATGAAAAATTGAAGAGGAATGGTATTACATTCATCCTCAAAAAGAACACTTCAAGATCTATTCTGAAGTATGACACTGTCAGTGGTAGGTTAATATCCATATGCCTACAAGGAAGACCAGTTAATACCACTATTATCAAAATTTATGCACCACCATGAAGACCAAAGATGAAAAAATTGAAGATTTTTACCAACTTCTGGAGTCTGAAATTGATCGAATATGCAATCAGGATGCATTGATAATTACTGCAGATTGGAATGCGAAAGTTGGAAACAAAAAAGGCTGGTAGTTGGAAAATATGGCTTTGGTGATAGAAACGATGCCGGAGATTGCATGATAGAATTTTTCAAGACCAACAACTTCTTCATTTCAAATACCTTTTTTCACCACCTAAGTGGCAACTACACACATGGATCTTGCCAGATGGAACATGCAAGAATCAAATCGACTCCAACTGTGGGAAGAGATGGTGGAAAAGCTCAATACCATCAGTCAGAACAAGGCCATGGGCTGACTGCGGAACAGACCATCAATTGCTCTTATGCGAATTGAAGTTGATACTGAAGGAAATTAGAACAAGTCTACAAGAGCCAAAGTATGACCTTGAGTATATCCTGCCTGAATTTAGAGACCATCTCGAGAATAGATTTGATGAGTTGAACACTAATAACCGAAGACCAGATGAGTAGTGAAATGACATCAAGGACATCATACATGAAGAAAGCAAGAGGGTCATTAAAAAGACAGAAGACAAAGAAAAGACCAAAATAGATGTCAGAAGAGACTCTGAGACTTGCTCTTGAACATACAGTAGCTAAAGCAAAAAGAAAAAATGATGAAGTAAAAGATTTGAACAGAATATTTTGAATGGCAGCTCGAGGAGATGAAGTAAGGTATTATAATGATGTGTGCAAAGATCTGGAGATGGAAAACCAAAAGGGAAGAACACGCTCTGCATTTCTCAAGCTGAAAGAACTGAAGAAAATAAAAATACAAGCCTCATGCTGTGATATTGAAGGGTTCTATGGGGAAAATATTAAAAAATTCAGGAAGCATCAAAAGAAGATGAAAGGACTACACAGAGTCACTATACCAAAAAAGAATTGGTCGACATTCAACCATTCAACAAATGGATGCAGTGCTGGAAGTACTCTCTCGTCTATGCCAAGAAATTTGGAAGACAGCTACCTGGCCAACTGCCTGGAAGAGATCTATATTTATGTCTAGTCCCAAGAAAGGTGATCCTATCAAAAGTGGAAATTATTGAACAATATCATTAATATCAGAGTGGAAGAGGCAAGTAAAATTTTGCTGAAGATCATTCAAAAGCAACTGCAGCAGTTTACTGACAGGGAACTGCCAGAAATTCAAGCCAGATTCAGAAGAGGACACAGAATCAGGGATATCATTGCTGGGGTCAGATGGATCCTGGTTGAAAGCAGAGAATATTAGAAATATGTTTACCTGTGTTTTATTGACTATGCAAAGGCATTCGGCTGTGTGGATCATAACAAATTATGGATAAATTGGGAAGAATGGGCATTCCAGAGTGCTTAATAGTGTTCATGAGGAACCTGTACACAGACAAAAAGGCAGTTGTTTGAACAAAGCAAGAGGATACCACGTGGCTTAAAGTTAGGAAAGGTGGGCATCAGGGTTGTATCCTTTCACCATACCTATTTAATCTGTATGCTGAGCAAATAATCTGAGAAGCTGGACTATATAGAAGAAGAACTGGACATTAGGATTGGAGGAAGACTCATTAACAACCCGCATTATGCAGATGACACAATCTTGCTTGCTGCAAGTGAAGAGGACTTGAAGCACTTACTACACAGCCTTCAGTATGGATTGCATCTCAAGATAAAGAAGACAAAAATCCTCACAACTGGACCAATAAGCAACATCATGATAAACAGAGAAAAGATTGAAGTTGGCAAGGATTTCATTTTACTTGGATCCACAAACAACACCCATGGAAGCAGCAGTCCAGAAATCAAAAGACACATTGCATCAGGCAAATATGCTTCAAAGTACCTCTTTAAAGTGTTGAAAAGCAAAGATGACACCTTGAAGACTAAGGTGCACCTGACCCAAGCCACGGTATTTTCAATCACATCATATGTGTGTTAAAGCTGGACAATGAATAAGGAAGACCAAAGAAGAACTGATGCCTTTGAATCGTTGTGTTGGCATAGAATATTGAATATACCACAGACTGCCAAAAGAGTGAACAAATCTGTCTTAGAAGAAGTACAGCCAGAATGCTCCTTAGAAGCAAGGATGGCGAGACTGTGTCTTACATGCATTGGCCATGTTGTCAGGAGGGATCAGTCCCTGGAGAATGACATCACACCTAGCAAATTACAGGGTCAGTGGAAAAGAGGAAGACTCTCAATGAGGGGGACTGACACAGTGGCTGCAACAATGGACTCAAGCATAACAACAATTGTAAGAATGGCACAGGACTGGGCAGTATTTCGTTCTGTTGTGTGTAGGGTTGCTACGAGTCAGAACCGACTTGATGGCACCTAACAACAACTATGGTTTCATATGTGTCTGGAATTTTCCATAGTCAGAAAAATCTAGAAGATGGGGCCAAGATGGCGGAGTAGTCAGACACTTCCAGTGATCCTTCTTCCAAAAAAGTGAAACAATTATATTTATGACAAGCTAGGGCCCTGAACATCAAAGGCAAAGGTAGAAGAAGGACTGAGTGGCAGGGGGAGGGAGAGATGGTTTAGAAGCAGAGAGGACTTGCCAGACCTGAATCACAAGGAATCCTCAGGCACCATTCCCTGGAGTGACCACAGTGGGGCTGGTGGTAGCGTTCTGGACAAAGTTTCCTCAGGGAGAGACAGCGAGCTGCACAACCTACCTACACCTCCAGAACCAGAGAACAGAACTCTTGGCAAAAGCTAAATACTTGCATTTATTTTACTGCATCCCCAGCCCCCAAGCCAACTTCAGTGACTGTTGATTTCCCTGGGCCTGAGATAGATAGGCTCTGCTGTGTGCCCTGAGCCATTTTCCTGGTCTTGGAGAAGGAATAAATCCACAATTGGGGAAAAAGATAATCTGCCAGCTCCACTAAGCTGGGGAACTCAGGACAGAAATGGCTCCTGTCCAGGCATAAACAATCCTGTGGGCTTTCAACACCTTTCCCCACTACATGGACCTGTGTGGGCCCATTTCAGGAGAAAAGTCCCTTGTCGGCACACTGTAACTGTTTCAGCTGTGCAGTGGAGAGGTGGGTGTTTGATGTTTGATACCACCTTGCCTATTAAACACAGTCCTCACCTACCCACATCAGGGATCTAAGGACTCCACCCACATCACTTAACCACCCACAACAGGTCCAGGGATAAGTGGTACCTCACAGTCCTTACAACCAAAATCATTGGGTGCCCATGGTCTGTTGCAGAACTCCCCCACCTGTGCGCTCTAGGTAACAAGGACGGAGTTTCCTCACAGACACTTGGAGGACGGTTGTCAGCCCCCTGCGTTGTTTAGAGCATGATCCCTGCTGCAACCAGATACGTGTACCTACACCAATCACCCCTGCCCCTCTAAGACTGTAGGACAGAGACTGTACCACACACTTGATGACCAACTACGTGGATACCTGAGCTGAATCTATACAAGAAAAGTGAAAGGACTCCTAGGCTCATATACCTGGTAACAGCTCTAGCCATCTGGTGACAGGGTGTTAGAGCTTCAAAGGTGAAAATAATCAAGCTAGCTCACTCAAGCAGCCTATCCGGGCATATCAAAACAAAATAAAGCAAGAAGCTGGGATACAGTAAGCAAACATAAAGTAATACAATAAAGTATAGATGGCTCGGAGACAACAGTCAACATCAAGTCACATAAAGAAGCATACCATGATTGCTTCAACAAGCTCTCAAAACCGAGAATCGAGGAATCTTCTGGATGAAGGTGACTTCCTGGAATTACCAGATGCAGAATACAAAAGATTAACATACAGAATTTTCAAGACATCAGGAAGGACATCAGGCAATACGCAGAACAAGCCAAGAAACACACAGATAAAGCAGTTGAAGAAATTTAAAATGTTATTCAAGAACATAATGAAAAATTTAATAAGGTGCAAGAATCCATGGAGAGACAGAAATCAGAAATTCAGAAGATTAACAATAAGATTACAGAATTAGACAACTCAATAGAAAGTTAAACAAATTAGAGAAGCAGAATTGTGGAAGTGGAAGCCAGAATTAGTGAGATTGAAGATAAAGCACTTGGCACCAATATATTTGAAGAAAAATCAGATAAAAGGATTTCTTAAAAAATGAAGAAACCTAAGAATTATGTGGGACTCTATCAAAAGAAATAATGTACTAGTGATTGGAGTACCAGAACAGGGAGGGATAACAGAAAATACAGAGAGAATAGCTGAAGATTTGTTAGCAGAAAACTTCTGCGATTTGGTGAAAGATGAGAAGATATCTATCTAAGACGCTCATCGAACTCCATATAAGGTAGATGTTAAAAGAAAGTCACCAAGACATATTATAATCAAACTTGCCAAAACCAAAGGTAAAGAGAGAATTTTAAGAGTGGATAGGGATAAACGAAAAGTCACCTACAAAGCAGAGTCAATAAGAATAACTTTGGACTACTCAGCAGAATCCATGCAGGCAAGAAGGCAATGGGATGACTTATATAAAGCATGAAAGGAAAACAAATGCCAGCCAATAATCAAATATCCAGCGAAACAGTCTCTCAAATATGAAGGCAAAATTAGGACATTTCCAGATAAAAAGAAGTTTAGGAAATTCATAAAAACAAAACCAAAACTACAAGAAATGCTAAAAGGAGTTCTTTGGTTAGAAAATCATTAATATCAGATTTCAACCCAAGACAACAACACAGGACACAGCAACCAGATGTCAACCCAGATAGGGAAATCACAAAAACAAATAAAGATTAAAAAATGCTCGAAACAGGGAAACAGCGATGTCATTATGCAAAAGAAGAGAACATTAAAACAATAAAGAGGGACTAAGAAATGTAGTCATAGATCCTGCACATGGAGAGTCAGTCAAGGTGATATAAAGAAATAAAAGTTAGGTTGAAACTTAGAAAAATAGGGTTAAATATTAAGGTAACCACAAAGGAGACTAAAATCCTACTCATTAAAATAAAATACAAGAAAAAAATAGAGACTCAGCAGAAACAAAATCAACAAGAAATAAGAGGAAAAGAAAATATATAAAGATAAACTACTTAGCACAAATAATTAAGTGGGAAAAAGAAACTTTCAACAACACACAAAAAAAGACTTCAAAATGACAGCACTAAACTCATACCTATCCATAATTATGCTGAATGTATATGGACTAAATGCACCAATAGACAGAGAGTGCCAGAAAGGATTAAAAAACACGATCCATCTATATGCTGCCCACAAGAAACACATCTTACACTTAGAGACACAAACTAACGCTCGAAGGATGGAAAAAATATATCAAACAAACAACAATCAAAAAAGAGCAGGAGTGGCAATATTAATTTCTGACAAAATAGACTTTAAAGTTAAATGCATCACAAAGGATGAGGAAGGACATCATATAATGGTTAAAGGGATGATATACCAGAGGATATAACCGTATTAAATACTCATGCACCCAATGACAGGGTTGTAAGACACAGAAAACAAACTCTAACAGCACTGAAAAGTGAGATAGTGCCACAATAATAGTAGGAGGCTTCAATACAGCACTTTTGGTGCAGGACAGAACATCAAAAAGAAGCTCAATAAAGACACCGAAGATCTAAACGCCACAATCAACCAACTTGACCTCATAGACATATACAGAATACTCCACCCAACAGCAGCCAAGTATACTTTCTTTTCCAGTGCCCATGGAGCATTCTCTAGAATAGACCACATATTAAGTCATAAAGCAAGCCTTAGCAGAATCCAAAACATTGAAATATTACAAAGCATCTTCTCTGACCTTAGGCCATGAAAGTAGAAACTGATAACAGAAAAAGCAGGGAAAAGAAATCAAACACTTGGAAACTGAACAATACCCTACTCAGAAATGACTGAATTATAGAATATGTGACAGCTGGAATAAATTCATAGAATTCAAGGAGAATGAAAACAGTTCCTATCAGAACCTTTGGGAAAGAGCTAAAGCAGTGCTTAGAGGTCAATTTATATCAATAAATGCACACATACAAAAAGAAGAAAGGGCCAAAATCAAAGAATTATCCCTACAACTTGAAAAAATAGAGAGAGCAACAAAAGAAACTCTCAGGCGCCAGAAGAAAGCACATAATAAAAATTAGAGCAGAATTAAATGAAATAGAGGACAGAAGAACCATCAAAAGACTTAACAAGACCAAAAGCTTGTTCTTTGAAAAAATTGATAAACCATTGGCCAAACCGTCAAAGGAAAAACAGAAGAAGCAAATAACCCAAATAAGAAATGAGATGGGTGATATCACAACAGATCCAACTGAAATTAAAAGAATCATATCAGACTACTACAAGTACTCTAATAAATTTTGAAAACCTAAAAGAAATGGATGAATTCCTAGAAACACACTACCTACCTAAACTAACACAAACAGAGGTAGAACAACTAAATAAATCCATAACAAAAGAAAAGATTGAAAAGGTATCTAAAAGAGTCCCAACAACAACAACAAAAAAAGCCCTTGCCCCGGATGGCTTCACTGCAGAGTTCTACCAAACTTTCAGAGAAGAGTCAACACCACTACTACTAAAGGTATTTCAGAGCATAGAGAAGGATGGAATACTACCAAACTCATTCTATGAAGCCAGTATATCCTTGATACCCAAACCAGGGAAAGACACCACAAAAAAGAAAATGACAGACCTATATCCCTCAGGAACTTAGATGCAAAAATCCTCAACAAAATTCTAGCCAATAGAATTCAACAACATATCAAAAAATTAATTCACCATGACCATGTAGGATTCATACCAGGTATGCAGGTATGGTTCAACATTAGAAAAACAATTAATGTAATCCATCATATAAATAAAACAAAAGACAAGAACCACATGATTTTATCAATTGATGCAAAAACGGCATTTGACAAAGTCCAACACACATTTATGATAAAAACTGTCAGCAAAATAGGAATAGAAGGAAAATTCCTCAACATAATGAACGGCATTAGTACAAAGCCAACAGCCAACATCATCCTAAATAGAGAGGGTCTGAAAGCATTCCCCTTGAAAACGGGAGCCAGACACGGATGCCCTTTATCACCACTCTTATTCAACGTTGTGCTGGAGGTCCTAGCCAGAGGAATTAGGCTAGATAAAGAAATAAAGGGCATCCAGATTGGTAAGGCAGAAGTAAAAGTATCTCTATTTGCAGATGACATGATCTTATACACAAAAAACCCTAAAGAACCCTCAAGAAAACTACTGAAACTAAAAACAGAGTATCAGGTTACAAGACAAACATACAAAAATCAGTTGGATTCCTCTACGCCAACAAAAAGAACATCGAAGAGGAAATCACCAAATCCATACCATTTACAGTAGCCCCCAAAGAAGACAAAAATACTTAGGAATCAATCTTACCAGAGACATAAAAGACTTATACAAAGAAAACTACAAGACACTACTTGAAGAAACCAAAAAAAGACGTATATAAGTGGAAAAACACACCTTGCTCATGGATAGGAAGACTTAACATTGTTAAAATATCTATTGGACCAAAAATGATCTATACATACAATGCAACTCTGATTCGAATTCCAATGACATTTTTCAATGAGATGGAGAAATAAATCACCAACTTCTTATGGCAATGAAAGAGGCCCCTAATAAGTAAAGCATTACTGAAAAAGAACAAAGTGGGAGGCCTCACTCTACCTGATTTTAGAACCTATTATACTGCCACAGTAGTCAAAGCAGTCTGGTAGTGGTACAAAAACAGATACATAGACCAACGGAACAGAATTGAGAATCCAGACATAAATCCATCCACCTAACAGAAGCCGATATTTGACAAAGGCCCAAAGTCAGTTAAGTGGGGAAAAGACAGTCTTTTTAACAAATGGTGCTGGCATAACTCGATATCCATCTGAAAAAAAAATGAAACAAGACTCATACCTCACACCATGCACAAAAACTAACTCCAAATGCATCAAAGAGCTAAATATAAAATCTAAAATGATAAAGATCATGGAAGAAAAAATAGGGATAATACTAGGAGCCCTAATACATGGCATAAACAGTATGCAAAACATTACTAACAATGCACACATACCAGAACAGAAACTAGATAACTGGGAGCTCCTAAAAATCAAACACCTATGTTCATCCAAAGAATTTACCAAAAGAGTAAAAAGATTACCTATAGGCTGGGAAGAAGTTTCTAAGTATGATGATTCCGATCAGTGTCTGATCTCTAGAATCTACAGGATAGTGCAAAAACTCAACTACAAAAAGACAAATAACTCAAGTAAAAAATGGGCAAAGGACATAAACAGACACTTCACTAAAGATGACATTCAGGCAGCTAACAGATACATGAGGAAATGCTCATGATCATTAGCCATTAGAGGAATGCAAATCAAAACTATAATGAGATTCCATCTCACTCCAACAAGGCTGGCATTAATCCAAAAAACACAAAATAGTAAATGTTGGAGAGGTTGTAGAGAGACTGGAACACTTATGTACTGCTGGTGGGAATGTAAAATGGTACAACTACTTTGGAAATTGATTTGGTGCTCCCTTAAAAAGGTAGAAATAGAACTATCATAGGATCCAGCAATCCCACTCCTTGAAATACATCCTAGAGAAATAAGAGCCTTTACATGAACAGATATATGCACACCCATGTTCATTGCAGCGCTGTTTACAATGACAAAAAGATGGAAGCAATCAAGGTGCCCATCAATGGATGAATGGATAAATTATGTTATATTCACACAACAGAATAGTACACATGCATAAAGAACAATGATGCATCCGTGAAACATTTCTTAACATGGAGGAATCTGGAAGACATTATGCTGAGTGAAATTAGTCAGTTGTGAAAAGACAAATAGTGTATGAGACCGCTATTATAAGAGCTCAAGAAATAGTTTAAACAGAGAAGAAAATTATTCTTTGATGGTTATGAGAGTGGCGGCGGGGAGGGAGAGGGGAATTAACCAATTATGTAGCAGATAGGGATTATTTTTGGTGAAGGACAAGACAACACACAATACAGGAGAGGTCAGCACGACTGGACTAAACCAAAAGCAGAGAAGTTTCCTGAATATACTGAACACTCGAAGGCCAGCATAGCAAGGGTGGGGGTTTGGAGACCATGGTATCAGGGGACACCTAGGTCAATTGGCATAATGAAATCTCTTAAGAAAACATTCTGCATCCCACCTTGGAGAGTGGCATCTGGGTTCTTAAACACTAGCAAGCAGCCATCTAAGATGCATCAATTGGTCTGAACCCACCTGGAGCAAAGGAGAATGAAGAACACCAAAGACACAAGGTGATTATTAGCCCAAGAGACAGAAAGGACCAGACCAGAGACTACATAAGCCTGAGACCAGGAGAACCAGATGGTGCCTGGCTACAACTGATGACTGTCCTGACAGGGAATACAGCAGAGAACCCCTGAGGGAGCAGAAGAGCAGTGGGATGCAGATCTCAAATTCTCGTAAAAAGAGCAGACTTAATGGTCTGACTGAGACTAGTAGGACCCTGGAGGTTATGGCCCCAGATCTTTTGTTCGCACAAAACTGGAACCATTCCCAAAGCCAACTCTTCAGACAAGCATTGGACTGGACTATGGAGTAGAAAATGATACTGGTGAGGAGTGAGCTTCTTGGCTCAAGTAGACACATCAGACTATGTAGGCAGCTCCTGTGTGGATGGAAGATAAGAAGACAGAGGGGGACAGAAGCTGGCTGAATGGACTTGGAAATAGAGAGTGGAGAGAAGGAACACACTGTCTTATTTGGGGGAGAGCAACTAGAGTACATAGCAAGGTGTATATGAATTTTTGTATGAGAGACTGATGTGATTTGTAAACTGTCACTTAAAGCACAATAAAAATTAAAAAAAGAAAATTCTAAAGGTTCCCTGTAGACTGAGTAAACTATATAATACTGGCATAATGGAGTACTGTGTAAGTATAAAGAAGGAGAATGAATTATCTCCTAATACTGCCAAGGAGTAATCTTCAAGATATAACACTACGTGAAAAAAGTAAGGTGCAAACAGTATACGTAATATGCTATCTCTTGTGTAAGAAAGGAGGATAATTATATGTGGGTGTGTGTGTACATTCAGTATCAAACAATGAAAAAACAACCAAAAACTCATTAAAATGGTTACCTATAGGAGGAGGGAAGAAATGTGCAGAGGGAGAAAAGATAGAAAATAGGCACCTTTGAGTGTACCTTATTTTATAGTTTGCAATTTGATAAATGTTTTACATAATTAAAAGTAAAAATTAAATCAAAAATAAAATTTTTCAGCCATGGTGGATTAGTTTGTATCAGAACAACCTTCTCATTGAAAACAATTAAAGAAGTTGAATAAAAGAAAAATAAACAAATCTTTCTGAAGGCAGCATAAAGACAAAATAGCAGACATGACTTGAAGGGCTAGGATCCCAGACAGAAGGAAAGTGCTTTGAGATGAAGTAGACATTCTGCAATGCTTTTCTTCTCAAGGCATTTGCTGATTCATAAATGGCTCAGGACAAAATGCCTTGAAAGCTAAGCAGAGATTTTTGTTACTTCATAGATCTGGGAGACAAAATGTGGAGTTCATAACCCTCAAAAACACCCCAGACTTCCAGCTGAGACCCCAGAAGGACAATTCCCTAAGAGTAATAACTAACCAGAAATAGTGAAATTCTCATAAAAACTGAACCCAGTTTCACACAGATCAGTCACAGACTGGGTTGAGGTAATATGCTGGTAGTCTAAATGCCAACAAAAGGAAAAGCAAATCCTCAATGGAGGAAAAGAATATCACCCATAGCCTCAATTTATCTCTATAATTTTTAATTCACAATGTCTGATATTAAAGAAAAAATTACCAGGTATTCCAGGGATAGGAAACAAATGACCAAAACTCAAGAGAAAAAAACTCCCAGATAGTAGAAACAAACTCTAAGGAGATCCATATATTGGCATTGTCACCCATGGACTTTAAAATAACTGTTATTACTATGGTCAAGAGAAAAGAAAACAAGAAGGTGATTTCACGAAACAGCTGAAATTTATGAAAAAATCAAATGAAACTCTAGAACTGAAAAATAAAAAACTAAATTAAGAACTCACTAAATGTATTTAAAATAGTTTAGCCATAGATGAAAAGAGATTTAGTGAACTTTATAATAGGTCAATAGAAAAAAAATCAAGGATTAAATAGAGAAAAGTAAGTAAAATACAGAAAAGAATGTAAGAGACAAATGGACACAGTGAGGTGTAACATAGGTGTAAATGGAGTCCCCCCTCCCAAAAAAGAAACAGAGGAAAAAGAGAATGGACCAGAAATTATATTTGAAAAAATACTGGTAGAAAATTTTCTAAAAGTGATGAAAGACACCAAATCTCAGATTAAGAAACTTTATTAATCCAAAAAAAAAGTGAATTAAAAGAAATACACAAATAGGCCCACCATAGTATAACTGCTGATGAACAAACAGAAAAATTTAACAACATTCATGAAAAAAAGATAGATTACATTAAAAGATGTAACAATACTGACAGCTGCCATTCCAAAACAAATTATGGAATCTAAAGGACAATAAAATGACACCTTTAAAGCATTGGGGTTCAATTACTGTCCACTTAGAATTCTATTTTCACCAAAAGTATCCTTCAAAAATGAAGGCTAAATTAAGATGATTTCTTGGAAACAAAAACTGAGAGAATTCTGTCACTATATCTACATCAAATGGAAGCCCTGGTAGGGCAGTGGTTAAGCATCTGGCTGTTAACCAAAAGGATGGCAGTTCAAATTCCCCAAGTGCTCCGTGGAAATCTAATGGGACAGTTCTACTCTGTCCTGTAGGGTTGCTATGAGTCAGAATCAACTTGATGACAATGGGTTTGTTTTCGTTTGTTTGTTTTTGGTATACCTACATCAAAACAAAACAAAAGAGGAGACGGAACCAACATGGCACCCTATGCAGGTGCATCATGCTGTCCCTCTGCAGCAAAGACCCAAAAAACTAGGTGAAACAGATACAAATGTCAATCTTGGAACCCTAAGCAACAAATGAAGGGATAAAGAACTACATCAAACACCGTATAGAAGAAGAAACTGAAGGACAACAGAGAATGAGGAGAGATACTGAGTGGAGATCCCTGTGATGGATAAGATTGTGTGTCTTCTTGGCTGGGCCATGATTCTCAGTGTTTATGTGTGATCATTTCCATGATGGGATCTGCTGTGAGTAGCCAATCAGTTGAAAGGGAGTTTCCTTGGGGGTGTGGCCTGTATCCGAATATAAGCAAACGTTCTGGTTTCTTGCTCACTCTGGATCCTGCTGCTGCCTCCTGTTCATTTGACCTTCGGTTCTTGGGACTTGGGCTATCAGCTTATCTGCTGATCTTTGGATTCATTGATCTTCATAGCCTGTGAGAGAGCCCTGCTCATTGACCTGACAATCTTGGGTTCGCCAGCCCTTGCAAGGTATATGAATCAGGAGAAGCCTTGTGGTCTTGCTTGCCAATCTTGGAATTCATTGATATTCACAGCCTGTGAGCAAGAGCTCTGTTTTAGGACCTGCCAACCTTCAGTTCACCAGCCCCTGGGGCTACAGGAATAGGGAGAAGTCTCTATCCTAATCCACTGACTTGGGGTGTTCCAGCTTCTACAGTCGCATGAGCTATTTCTTTGATATAAATCTCTCTCTATATATATTTATATGCATTACTGGTTTTACTTCTCTAGACAACCCAGCTTAAGACAGTCCCCTACCAACTAACATAGCACAGCATTGTCATCTTGGAGCTCAGCCTGCAGTGTCCCAGGACAGGGAGTACGGGAAGACAACTTCACGGAGCTGCCAACAGAATACAGAGCATCCAATAACCAGAGAAACATGCTTTTGCACCCCTCACCTTTCTGTTCTGTATGCCACCCCTACCCACTCCTGATGGGCCACATCATGTTCCTCAGCTAGAGAGACACTGGCCTGCCACCACCCCAGATCTGTTCCACCCCACCCATTAGCTCTTTCCTCAACATATTTTTTTCCCTTTCTAACCTTCCTTTCTCCCTCCCATCTAGCCACGTAAGCCACCCCAACCCCCTTCATGATGAGCCACGCTGCACAGCTCAGCTAGAGAGCCACCAGCCTGCCCTCACCCTGGGTCTGCCCCACCTCCACCGCCTACTCCTGCCATGCCATTTTTTCTTTTGTTTTCTTTGTTCCTTTTCTTTCTCCCTTCCACCTAGGCCCGTTACCCCTCTACCCATTCCGGCCAGGCCACTCGGCACCACCTTGGCTAGAGAGCCACTGGGTCCACCCTGCCTTCACCTGACATCTCCTGCTGTGCCTTTTTTCCTCTTTATTTATTTATTTCTCCCCTTTCATCCTTTTCTTTTTCCCTCCCACACAGGTCCACACACCATCTCTATCCCTTCCTCTCAGGCCTCATTGCACTACAGTGGGTAGAGAGCTACTGGCCTGCCACCACCCCAGGTTCCATCTGCCCCCCCTGCCAGCTCCCATCGCACCGTTTTCCCTCCTTATTCCTTTTATTTCTCTCTCCCACCTAGCCCCATATGACACCCCCATTTCCTATGAGTCATCACCATGCCGCCATGGCTACAGTGTCCCCAGTTCAGGCTGGTCACCACACCAGGACTGCACTGCCCCTCCCCTCCCACCACTTGACCAGTTGCTGAGTGGAGAAAAGCAAGCCTGTATTACACCCCCACCTATCTGGGGAGGGGTTGTGAATGCTCCTGCACCATTAGTCTAACATCGGGAGGCAGGCTATGCCCATGCAGTCCTCCTTCAGCCACTTCACCAAAGCAATGCACAGCCAAGCAGGCTCACCCTGCCTGCCGCTGCCCTACCCACTTGGAGGAAGTGGTAAGAACTATCATGCTCACAGACTAGCAAGCAGCAAAGCACACCTTCACACTCACCATGACATATCACAATGAAACAAAGAAGCAGGATGAAACCAATGAACACACAATCAATAAATACCGAAAATAATACCTTAATGTCTCTGAGACAGCAGACTATATCAAAACATAAAAAAGCAGGACAAGATGGCTGTAGTAAATGACCAAAATAAAGGATCAGATGACCTTTTGGTAGAAGAACAGGCAGTGGAACTAACTAATACGGAATTCAAAAGACTAATATTTAGAGCTCTACAAGAGATTAAGACAGAGATCAAGGAAAACAAAGATAAAATCAAGGAAAAAATAGACAAAACCATGGGAAACACAAACAAAGCCAATAAAAACATAGCCAAATCAAAGTGAACACCGATAAAGCAATAGAAGAATTCAGGAAAATAATACAAGAACAAAGCATTAAAATAAACAATTAGAAATCATTCAAAAACAGCAACTAGAAATCCAGAAGTCAGACAACAAAATTTTAGAAGTGGACAACTCAATAGAAGGTTTTAGGAGCAAATTTGAAACAATGGAGGATAGAATCAGCGAAATTGAATACAAATCCACGGATGCCACTTTGAGGAAAAATCAGAGAAAAGAATGAAGAAAACCTAAGAATGATGTCCACAATCAAGAATATGTTGTCTATAATCAAGATCAAAATTTACTTGTGACTATGTGGGCAGCTCCTGTCTGGAGAAGAGAGGGCAGAGGTGGTCAGAAGCTGGCCGAATGGACACGAAAACAGAGAGCGGAGGGAAGGAATGTGCTGTCTCATTAGAGGGAGAGCAACTAGGAGTATATAGCAAGGTGTATATAAGTTTTCGTATAAGAGACTGACTTGGTTTGTAAACTTTCACTTAAAGCACAATAAAAATTAAAAAAAAAATTTACTTGTGATTGGAGTTCCAGAACAGGGGGAGAAAACGAAAAACACAGAGAAGATTATTGAAGATTTGCTGGCAGAAAACTTCCCAAATACCATGAAAGACAAAAAGGTGACCAGTCAAGAAGCCTAATGAACCACATATAGGATAGATCCCAAAAGAAAGTCACCAAGACATAATCACACTTGCCAAAACCAAAGTCAAAGAAAGAATTCTGAGAGCAGCTCAAGAAAAATGAAAAGTCACTTACAAAGAGGAAACAATAAAACTAATCTCTGATTACTTTGCAGAAACTATGCAGGCAAGAAGGCAATGGGATGACATATATAAAACCTTGAAAGAAAAAAACTGCCAAACAAGAACAATATATTCTGCAACACTGTCATTCAAATATGATGGTGAAATTAGGACATTTCCAGATAAACAGAAATTAATAAAAACCAAACCGAACTTATAAGAAATAATAAAAGGAGTCTTTGGTTAAAGAACTGACAACATCAGACAATAATTGAGGTCTAGGACACAGGATAGCATCAACCAGATTATCAACCTAGGTAAGAACTCTCAATAATAAAACAAAGCTAAAAGACAAAACAGGGAAACAGTTCAATCTATAAATGATGACATCAAAACAATCAAAAGGGGGGTTAGACAGTGTAGATGTAGAACTTTCAAATGGAGAGGAAGTCAAGGTGATATCAAGTAATAAAAGACTGGTTCAATCTTAGGAAGATAAGGATAAACCTCAAAGTAAACACAAAGAAAGCTAACAAACTTACTCATCACAATAAAAGAACAAAAACATAAAGCCTCAGTAAACACAAAATCTATAATAACAAAAGAGAAGAAAATCCACATACAAAAGGAACTGAGCACAAGATAAGAGAAACAAAGAAAAAGTCAGCACCACACACACAAAAAAGTAGAACCATATGACAGCAATAAACTCATACCTATTGATAATCAAACAATGTAAATGGCTTAAATGCACCTGAAAAGAGACAGAGAGTAGTAGAACGGGTAAAAAACCATGACCCATCAATCAATATGCTGTCTACAAGAGACACAACTTAGACACAAAGACAAAAATATGTTAAAAATCAAAAGATGGAAAAAATATATTAAGCAAAGAGTAACCTAAAAAGGATAGCGGTGGCAATAGTAATTTCAGATAAAATAGACTTTAAGGCAAAATCAATCATGAAAGACAAGGAAGGACATTATGTAATGATTAAAGGAACGTTATACCAAGAAATCATAGATTTAATAAATATCTACGCACCCAATGACAGGGCTCCAAAATACATAAAAGAAACTCTAACAGGACTTCTGGCTAACATGGTGCTATAGATGGAAGCACCATGCCATCCTTGCACAGCAAAGACCCAAAAAATTAAGTAAAACAGAGACAAACGTCAATCCTGGAGCCCTAAGCATCAAATGAAGAGATAAAGAACAGAGTGAGGAGATACATGTGGAGGTCCCCTATCAGTTAACGCAGCACGGATTTGTCATCTGGGTCTCCTGTTGGAGATCAGCGGACAGGGGCTACTGGAAAATATTTTCATGGAGCTCCCAGCAGGAGATGGAACATCTGATAATTAGAAATATATGCTTTCCCATCCTCCATTCTTCTCCCCCTGCTCGATCTCCACTGCTCCATACCTGGCTGTGGTCACTCAGCCGGCTAGGAAGTGCAGGGTCTGTGCCGATTGGATTCGCCCTACCCACATCAGTGAGCAGCACACAGGGAGTAGGGGAAAGCAGCTTCAAGGAGCTCCCAGCCGGAGACAGAGCACGTGGTAACCAGTAATAGACTCTTTCCCACCCCCCATTCTTCTCCCCTCTGCTGCTTGGCCTCCTCTGCTTCCCACTGGCCACAGTCTCTTGGCTGGGAGGCACTGGCTTTGGCCCCTTGCTGCTTGGTTTCACCCCGCCTACGCTGGCCAGCTCCCAGAGTACCATTTGTTTGTTGCTGATGTTGGTTTCTTCCACTTCTTTGGTTTCTTCCATGCCTCTCACCACCTCCCCCACCATTCTCTGGAACACCTGGCTCTGTGTGCCGTCGTTCCTTCTTAAAAGGCTGTGAAGTGCCACTCGACTGAGGAACTGCTGCCCTGCTCTGTGCCACCAAGCTGCTGGTACTTTGGGTTTTTTTTTTTTTTTTTGCTTTGCTTTGGTTTGTTTGTTTTCTTTTTCTTTTTGGGGCTTGGGAGCCCATTCTAGTTGTACTGCACAGCTTGGGAGCCAATTTCCTGGTTGGTGCATCTGTGCTGGTGGGGATCCCTGGGGGAATTTCTTTTTTCGTTTTTGTCTTTCTTCATTTCTCAGTTTCTTGTCTCTCTATACTTACCTTCTTTTCCTGTCTCCTGAATACCTGGTGCTGTGTGACATCTCTACCCCTTCTAGCCAGGCTGTAATGCACGGCCTGGGAGACACTTCCCTGGTCATTGAAGCCAAACCAGTGGAATCCCTGGGGGATTTGTCTTTCTTTCTCTAATTTTTATTTATTTATTTTCCTTTTCCCTTTTTCTTTTTTCACTCTTTTCATTTTTCTCCTTTCTCAGTTTCTCATCTCTGCACTCTAACAACAAGCTCACTTAGCACTTTTTTGTTTGTTTGTTTTTGGTTCATGTTTCTCTCTCCTCTTTCCCATATCCTTCTTAGCTCCACACATCACAACCTCCCCCTTTCTTCCTGCCTACCTGCACTGTGTGCTGAACATCACACCCCAAGCAGCACAGGCATGGCCTACCAGAACTTGCCCTGCACTGATTCCTGGCCTGCCTTGTTGGCCTTAGTACGTGCCACAAACCACCCATCCCAGCCCCTCCCCTTCAGATGGACCTGCCCTGCTGGACCATAGCTGAGCAACCGGCCCTGCCCATTGGATAAGGAGGTGAAAAGTATTGTGCCCGTGAACAAGCAAACAACAAAGAACAAACAGCCTGCCTGCTCAGACAAAACCAAATAAAACAAAAAAGCAGGACAAAACAAATGTACAATCAATAAACAAAGAAAATAATTACTGAATGTCCCAAAGACAGCAGACAATATAAAAACATATTAAAAAAAGGACAGGATGGTTCCAGTGGGTGTCCAGAATAAAACACCTGATGACTTTCCAGTAGAAGAAAAGGCACTAGACCTATCTGATAGGGAATTCAAATCTCTAATATTCAGATCTATACAGGAGTTGAAACAAAAATGAAGAAAAAATACACAAATTCATGGATAAGGCAGACAAATGCATGGAAAATAAGACAAAAATATGGAAGAATTCAGGAAAATAATATAGGACCAAAATGTCAAAATAAATTCACAACTAGAAATCATGCAAAAACAACAGCTGGAAATCAAAAGATAAACAACAAGATTTCAGAAATGGACAGTGTCATAGAAGGGCTGAAGAGCATGTCTGAAGCAATGGAAAACATGATCAATGAAACTGAAGACGAACACTTGGATACAATTCTGTTTGAGGAAAAATCAGAAAAAAGAACAAAAAAAAAATGAAGAAACCCTGAGAATTACGTGGGATACATTCAAAAGCAAAAATTTACGAGTGTTTGGAGTCCCAGAACAATGGCAGAAAATGAAAAACACGTAGAGGATCCTTGAAGAATTGCTGAAAAAAAAACTTCCCTAATATCATGAAAGATGAAAAGCTGACAATCCAAGAATTTCAATGAAGCCCATATAGGATAGACTCCAAAAGAAAATCGCCAGATCATATCAGGATCACACTCGCTAAAACCAAAGACAAAAGAAAGAATTCTGACAGCAGCTCAGGAAAAATGAAAAATCACATAAGGAAGAGAAACAATAAGACTGAGCTGTGATTATTTGGCAGAAATCATGCAGGGAAGAAGACAATGGGATGACATATAGAAAACCTTGAAAGAAAGAAATTCCCAACCGAGAATGATATATTCTGCAAAGCTCTCATTCAAATATGATGGTGAAATTAGGACATTTCCAGATAAAGAGAAATTAAGGGACTATATAAAAACAAACCAAACTTACAAGAATTATTGAAGGGAGTCCTTTGGTCTGAGAACAAACCTAAGCCTGAATCTAGGACGCAAGATTGTACCAGCCAGATATTAACCTAGGAACTACCCCAAACCAAACTACTGTCCCCAAGGAGTATCCAAAACCAAAACAATTACAACAGGGAACCAGAGAGGTTAATCTGTAAATGACAAAGTCAGAACAACAAATGAGGGAATAAATGATATAGGTATAGAACTTTATAATGGAGAGGAAGGCAAGGTAATAAAAAAAATATCAAGTAATAATAGACGGATTCAAACTTAGGAAGATAAGAGTAAATTTCAAGGTAACCACAAAGAAAGTTAACAAACCTACTCATCAAAATAAAGAAGAAAAACATAAAGTCTCAGTAAAAACAAAAGAAATGAAGAAAAATCCACAAACAAATGGAATTCAGCACAGGAGAGTAAGAGGAACAAAGGAAGTGTCGGCACCACAAAAAGAGCACTACAAAATGACAGCAATAAACTCACACCTGTCAATAATTACACTGAATGTAAATGGCCTAAATGCACCCCAAAAGAGACACAGACTGACAATGGATTAAAAAAAAAAAAAAAAGGATTCATTAATATGCTGTCTACAAGAGACACACCTTAGAAACAAAATGTAAATTTATATAAAAAATCAAAGGATGGAAAAAAACGTATCAAGTAAACAGGTACCAAAAAAGGAGCAGAAGAGGCAATAGTAACCTCAGATAAAATAGGCTTTAAAACAAAATCCACCATAAAAGACAAACAAAGGTACTGCACAATGGTGAAAGGGATGATTCATCGTGAAAGCATAACCATAATACACATCTATGCACCCAATGACAGGGCTCCAAAATACGTAAAACAAACTCTAACAGCACCGAAAAGAGAAATAAATAGTTCCACAATAATAGTAGGAGACTTCAACACACCACTGTTGGTAAAGGACAGAACATCTGGAAAGAAACTCAACAAAGATACAGAAGACCTAAAGGGCACAGTTACCCAACTTGACCTCATAGACATATATAGAACTCTGCACACAACAGTTGCAAAGTACACATTCTTTTCCAACGCACATGGGAAGTTCTCTAGATTAGACATCTTAGGCCACAGAGCAACCCCCAACAAAATGCAAACATTGAGGTAATATCAAATATCTTCTCTGACCACAGTACCATCAAAGTAGAAATTAACAACAGGAAGAGTAAGGGAAAAAAAAATCAATTACATGAAAACTGAATAACACCCTGCTTAAAAATAAACCACTGGTAATAGAAGAAATCAGAGATGGAATAAAAAAATTCCCAGAATCGAACAAGAATGAAAACACATCATACCAAAACCTTTGGGACACAGCAAAAGCAGTCCTCAGAGATCAATTTATAGCAACAGATGCACACATCAAAAAAGAAGAAAGGTACAAAATGAAAACATTAGCTACACAACTTGAACAAATAGAAAAAGAAGAGCAAAAGAAACCCACAGTCACCAGAAGAAAGGAAATAATAAAGATCAGAGCAGAAATAGAGAATAGAAAAATGATAGATTCAACAAAACCAAAATTTGGTTCTTTGAAAGGATCAACAAAATCAAAAAACCACTGGCCAAATTGACCAAAAAAAAAAAAAAAAAAAAAAGAAGGAGAGGATGCAAATAAACCAAATAAGAAATGAAATGAAATGAGGGACATTACAACAGACCCAACTGAAATAAAAAGGATCATAACAGAATATTATGAAAAACTATACTCCAACAAATTTGAAAGCCTAGAGGAAATGGACAAATTTCTAGAAATGCACTACCTACCCAAACTAACACAAAATGATGTTGAAAATCTGAACAAACCCATAACAACAGAAGAGATTGAAAAGGGAATAAAAAAAACTCCCAACCAAAAAGAAAGCCCTAGCCCAGGTGGCTTCACTGGAGAATTCTACCAAACATTCAGAGAAGAGCTTACACCAGTACTACTCAAGATATTTCAGAACATAGAAAAGAAACAATACTTCCGAATTCATTCTATGAAGCCAGCATAACCCTGATACCCAAACCAGGCAATGACACCATAAAAAAAGGAAATTATAGACCAATGTCTCTCATGAATATAGGTGCAAAAATTCCCAACAAAATTCTAGCCAAAAGAATTCAGTATCATATATATATATAAAAAATATACCATGACCAAGTAGGATTCATACCAGGTATGCAAGGGTGCTTCGACATTAGAAAATCAGATATAATCCACCACAGAAATAAAAGGAAAGAGAAGAATCACATGATCATCTCAACTGATGCAGGAAAGACATTGGACAAAGTCCAACACACATTCCTGATAAAAACTGTCATTCAAATAGGTATAGAAGGGAAATTTCCCAACGGCCAACATAATTCTTAATGGAGAGAGGCTGAAAATATTCCCCTTGAGAACAGGAACAAGACAAGTATGCCCTTTATCACCACTCTATTTAAGACTGTGCTGGAAGTCCTACCTAGAGCAATAAGGAAAGAAAAAGAAAGAAAAGGCATCCAAACTGGTAAAGAAGAAGTTAACTGTCCCTATTTGTGGATGATATGATACTGTACATAGCAAACCCAAAAGACTCCATGGAACAACTACTGGAACTAATAGAAAAATTCTGCAGAGTTGCAGAATACAAGATAAAGATACAAAAAGCAGTTGGAAAGAGAGTGATGAAAAGGAAAACCATTTATAATCGCCCCTAAAAAAATAAAATACTTAGGAATAAATCTAACTAGAGATGTAAAAGACCTATAAAACAGGACATAATAAATGTTGGAGAGGCTGTGAGGTGACTGGAACTCTTATGCACTGCTGGTGGAAATGCAAAACAATACAACCATTTTGGGAAGTGATATGGTGCTTTCTTAGAAAGCTAGAAATAGAAATACCATATGATCCAGCAATCCCACTCCTAGGAATATATCCTACAGAAATAAAAGTTGTCACAAGAATGGACATATGCACACTCATGTTCATTGCAGGATTGTTCACAATAGCAAAAAGTTGTAAACAACTTAGATGCTCATCGACAGATAAATGGATGAACAAACTATGGTACATACACACAATGGAATATTACGCAATGATAAATGATGAATCTGCAAAGCATCCTCATAACATAGATGAACCTGGAGGGCATTATACTGAGTGAAATAAGGCAATCACAAAAGGACAAATATTGTATAAGACCACTACTGTAAAAACTCATGAAAAGCTTTACACACAAAAAGACACAATATTTGATGGTTAAGAGGGAGGGGAAGGAGAGGGTTGGAAAAACACTAAATAGACAATAGATAAGCGATAACTTTGGTGAAGGGTAAGACAGTAGACAATACTGAGGAAGCCAGCTCGACTTGTACAAATCAAGGTCATGGAAGCTCCATAGACACATCCAAACTCCCTGAGGGACCAAATTGCTGGGCTGATGGCTGTGGGGACCATGATCTTGGGGAATATCTAGCTCAATTGGCATAACATAGTTTATAAAGAAAATGTTGTACATTTCACTTTTGTGAGTACGGCCTGGGGTCTTAAAAGCCTGTGAGCAGCCATCTAAGATACTCCACTGGTCTCACCCCTTCTGGAGCAAGGAACAATGAAGAAAACTAAAGATATAAGGAAAAGATTAGTCCAAAGGACTGACGGACCACATCTACCATGACCTCCACCAGACTGAGTCTAGTACAACTAGATGGTGCTCAGCTACTACCACTGACTGCTCTGACAGAGATCACAATAGAGGGTCCTGGACAGAGCTGGAGAAAAATGTAGAACAAAATTCTAACTCAAAAATAAATAAATAAAGGCCAGACTTACTGGCCTTACAGAGACTGGAGAAACTTCAAGAGTATTGTCCCCAGGCACTCTTTTAGCTCAGTAATGAAGTCACTCACCGTTCAGCCAAAGATTAGAGAGGCCTGTAAAACCAAATGACACTAAAGGGGCACACCAGTCCCGGGGCAAGGACTAGAAGGCAGGAGAGGACAGGAAAGCTGATAATAGGAACCACAAGTAAAGAAGGGAGAGTGTCGACATGTCATGAAGTTCTTAACCAGTGTCGTAAAACAGTATGTGTATTAGCTGTTTAGTGAGAAGCTAGTTTGTTCTGTAAACCTTCATCTAAAGTACAATTAAAAAAAAAGAAACTAACAGCACTTAAAAGAGAAATAGCTCCACGATAATGGTAGGAGACTTCAACACACCACTCTCAGTAATGGACAGGACATCTAGACAGAAACTCAGCAAAGGTATAGAAAATCTAAAGGCCAAAACCAACCAACTTGACTCATAGATATATATAAAACACACCACCCAGTGGCAGCAAAGTACACATTGTTTTTTCAACACAGGTGGAACATTATCCAGAATAGACCACATTTTAAGCCAAAAGGCAACTTTCAATAAAATCCAAAACATCACAATAATACAAAGCTTTTTCTCTGATCACAATGCCATAATACCAGAAATCAATAACACGAAGACCAAGGAAAAAAAAAATCAAACACCTGGAAACTGAATAACACCTTGCTTAAAAACAACTGGATAACAGTCAAAGATGGAATTAAAAAAAAAATCCTGAAATCAAACAGAATGAAAACACAGCATACCAAAACCTTTGGAATACAGCAAAGGCAGTGTTCAGAGTTCAATTTATAGCAATAAACACACATCAAAAAACAAGAACAAGCCAAAATAAAAATGTTAGCTTTACAGCTCAAACAATAGAAAGAAAACAGCAAAAGAGGCCCACAGCCACCAGAAGAATAAAGATTACAGCAGAAATAAATGAAATAGAGAACTGAAAATCGATAGAATCAACAAGTCCAAAAGTTGGTTATTTGAAAAGATCAACAAAATTGATAAACCACTGTCCAAAGTGACAAAGGAAAACAAGGAAGCAAATAACCCAGATAAGAAATGAGATGGGAGAGATTACAATAGACCCAACTGAAATAAAAAGGATCTTAACAGAATATTGTGAAAAATAGTGCTCTAACAAATTTGAGAACCTTAAGAATATAGACAAATTTCTCGAACCACCTAAACTAACACAATCTGAGATAGAAAATTTGAACAGACTCATAACAAGAGAAGAGTTTGAAGAGGTAATAAAAAAAACTGCCAACTAAAATTCTACCAAACATTCCAAGACGGTCTCACACAAGTGCTACTCAAATTATTTCAGAACACAGAAAAGGAAGGGATACTCCTAAATTCATTCTATGAAGCCAGCATAACCCTGATACCAAAGCCAGGCAAAGACACCAAGAGAAAAGAAAATTACAGATCAATATCTCTCATGAATAAAAATGGAAATATTTTCAATAAAATTCTAGCCTTGACCAAGTGGGATTCATACCAGGTATAGAAGGATGATTCAGTTTTAGAAAATCAATCAACATAACCCACCATATAAATAGAACAAAAGAAAAGAATCACATGGTATCTTAATCGAGGCAGAAAAGGCATTTGATAAAGCTCAACACCATTCCTGATAAAAACCCTCAATAAAATAGGAATAGAAGGAAAATTCCTAAACATAATAAAGGATATCTATACAAAACCAAGAGCCAACATCATTCTCAATGGAGAGAGAATGAAAGCTTTCCCCGTGAGAACAGGAACAGGACAAGGGTATCCTTTATCACCACTTTTTATTTAACATTGTGCTGGAAGTCCTAGGTAGAGCAATAAGGCAAGAAAAAGAAATAAAGGGCATCCAAATCAGAAAGGAAGAAGTAAAACTATCTCTATTTGCAGATGATATGGTACTATACATACAGAACTCCAAAGATTCCACAAGAAAACTACTGGAACTAAGAGAAAGATTCAGCGGAGTAGCAGGATACAAAAGAAACATACAAAAATCAGTTGGGTTCCTATACACCAATAAAAAGAATGATGAAAAGGAAATCAGGAAAACAATACCATTTATAACAGCCCCTAAAAAGATAAAATACTTAGGAATAAATCTAACAAGAGACATAAAAGACTTATACCAAGAAATCTACAAAACACTATTGCAGGAAACCAAAAGAGACCTACATAAGAGGAAAAACATAAGGAAGACAATATTGTGAAAATGTCAATCCTACCAAAATCTATCTACAGATACAATGAAATCTCAATCCAAATACCAACAGCATTCTTTAACAAGGTGGGAAAACTAATCACCAACTTTATATGGAAAGGAAAGGGGCCCCAGATGAGCAAAGCACTGTTGAAGAAAAAGAACAAAGTAGGAGGCCTCACACTACCTGATCTCAGAACTTACTATACAGCTACGGTAGTCAAAACAGTCTGGTATTGGAACAATGACAGACACATAGACAAGTGTAACAGAATTGAGAATTCAGATGTAAATCCATCCACCTATGGTCAGCTGATCTTCAACAAACTACTCAATTTCATTAAATGGGGAAAGGCAGTTTCTTTTTAACAAATGGTGTGGCAAAAAATGAAACAGTTCCTATACCTCACACCATACACAAAAATTAACTCTAAATGGATCAAAGACCTAAGTACAAAACCTAAAATAAAAAAAGATCATGGAAGAAAAAATAGGGGCCAGAATACATGGCATAAACACAATACAAACCATAAATAACAATGGACCAACACCAGAAGATAAGCTAGATAACTGGGATCTTCTAAAAATTAAACTTTTGCTCATCAAATTCCTTCACCAAAAGAGTAAAAAGAAAACCTACAAACTGGGAAAAAATTTTTAGCTACAACATATCCAAATCCAACAAGAGTCTAAAATCTATAGAATACTTCAACACTTCAATAACAAAAACACAAATAATCTAATTTAAAAATGGGCAAAGGATATGAACACTTTACCAAAGAAGACATTCAGGCAGCTAAGAGACACATGAGGAAATGCTTGTGACGATTAGCCATTGCCCGTTGCTGTCAAGTCAGTTCATAGTGACCCTATGCAAAACCAACGACCAACATCATGCTTAATGGAAAGAGGCTGAAAACATCTCCCTAGAGAACAGGAACAAGACAAGGATGCCCTTTATCACCACTCCTATTTAACATTGTGTGGAAGTCCTAACTAGAGCAATAGGCAAGAAACAGAAATAAAGGGCATCCAAATAGGTAAATGAAAAAAAAAAAAAACTGCCCCCATTTGTGGATGATATGATACTATACATAGAACACCCAAAAGACTCCACAAGAAAACTTCTGGAACTAATAGAAAGAATCAGCAGAGTAGCAGGATATCAGATAAACACACAAAAATCAGCTGGATTCCTATATACCAATAAAAAGAATGATGAAAAGGTAATAAGGAAAACAACACCATTTATAATAGCTGCCCCCCATAAAATACTTAGAAATAAATCTAACCAGGGATGTAAAAGACCTATAAAAAGAAAACTACAAAACACTACTGCAAGAAACCAAACGAGATCTACATAAATGGAAAAACATTGCATGCTCATGGACAGGTAGACTCGACATTGTGAAAACGACAATTCTACCCAAAGCGATTTACAAATACAGTGCAATACCGACCCAAATACGAACAACATCCTTTAAAGAGATGGAAAAACTTACCAGTAACTTTATATGGAAAGGAAAGAAGCCCCAGACAAGTAAAACACTATTGAAGAAGAAGAATAAAGTAGGAGGACTCGCACTACCTGACCTCAGAACCTACTATACAGCTACAGTAGTCAAAACAGCCTGGTGCTGGTATAAGGACAGATACATTGGCAATGGAACAGAATTGAGAACCCACATGTAAATCCATCCACATATGGTCACCTGATCTTTGACAAGGGCCCAAAATCCATCAAATGAAAAGAAAGTCTTTTTAACAAATGGTGCTGGCAAAACTGGATGTCCATCTCCAAAAAAAAAATGAAACAGGGCCCATACTGCACATCATATACAAAACTAACTCAAAATGGATCAAAGACCTAAATATATAGCCAAAAACCATAAAGTTCATGGAAGAAAAAATAAGATCAATGCTAGAGGCCCTAATACATGGCATTAAGAGGATACCAACCACAACCAACAACACACAAGCTCCAGAGGGTAAGCTGGATTAACAGGGATCTTCTAAAAATTAAACACTTATGCTCATCAAAAGACTTCACCAAAAGATTAAAAAGAGAACCTACAGACCGGGAAAAAAATTTTGGCAATTACAAATCATACAAAGATCTAATATCTAAAATTTACAGGAAAATCCAATACCTTTACAACAAAAAGACAAATAATCCAATTAAAAAATGGGCAAAGGAACAGACACTTCGCCGAAGAAGACATTCAAGCAGCCAACAGACACACGAGGAAATGCTTACGATCTGTAGCTATTAGAGAAATGCAAATCAAAACCACAATGAAATACCACCTCACTCTGGCATTACTTGCACAAATCAATAAAACAAGAAATAACAAATGTTGGAGAGGCTGCAGGGAGATTGGAATTCTTATGCACTGCTGGTGGGAATACAAAATGATAAAACCATTTTGGAAAATGATATGGCGCTTCCTTAGAAAGCTAGAAATAGAAATACCATATGATTCAGCAATCCCACTCCTGGGATTATATCCTAGAGAAATAAGAGTTGTCACACGCATAGACATATGTTCACCCATGTTCACTGCAGCATTGTTCACGATAGCAAAAAGATGAAAATAACCTAGATGCCCATCAAGAGATGAATGGATAAACAAACCGTGGGACATACACATAATGGGGTATCATGCGACGATAAAGAACAACGATCAATCTGTGAAGTATGGATGAATCTGGAGGGCACTACGCTGAGTAAAATAAGTCAACCACAAAAGGACAAATATTGTATGAGACCATGACTGTAAATAGTCATGAAAAGGTTTACATACAAAAAGAAACAATCCTTGATCGTTTTGAGGGAACGGAGGGGGCAGGATGGAAAAACACTTAATAGACAGTAGGTAAGTGGTAACTTTGGTGAAGGGTAAGACAGTGCACAATACTGGGGAAGCCTGTACAAGCCAAGGTTATGGAAGCTCCAAAGACACACCCAAACTGCCTGAAGGATGAAATTGCTGGGCTGATGGCTGTGGGGACCATGATCTCAGGGAATATCTAGCTCTATTGGCATAACATACTTTATAAACAAAATGTTCTACATTCCACTTTGTTGAGTAGCATCTCAGGGCTTAAAAGCCTGTGAGTGGGTATCTGGGATACTCCACTGGTCTCACCCTTCGGGAGCAAGGAAAAATGAAGAAAACTAAATATACAAGGGAAAGATTAGTCCAAAGGTCTAATGGACCACATCTGCTACAGCCTCTACTGGACTCAGTCCAGTAATACTAGATGGTGCCTGGCTACCACAATTGACTGCTCTGATAGGGATCATAACAGAGGGTCCAGGACAGAGCTGGAGAAAAATGTAGAACAAAATTCTAACTAAAAAAGTAAGACCAGTCTTGCTGGCCTCACAGAGACTGGAGAAACCTTGAGAGTATGGACTCTGGACACCTTTTCAGTTCAGTAATGAAGTCACTCCTGAGATTTCACCCTTCAGCCAAAGATTGAACAGACCCATGGAACAAAACAAGGCTAAAGGGGCATACCAGCCCTGTGGCACAGACTGGAAGGCAGGAGGGCAAAGGAAAACTGGTAATAGGGAACCCAGGGTTGAGAAGGGAGGGTGCTGACATGTGGTGGGGTTGTTAAGCAATGTCATAGAATAATGTGTATACTAACGGTTTGATGAGAAACTAATTTGTTCTGTAGACCTTCATCTAAAGTACAATAAAAAAGAAAGAAACAAAGAGACAAGGATTTTCCCCTAGAGCCCATAGAGAAAGACAGCTTAGCCCTGCCGATGTCCTGAATTGTGACTCCCATCCTCCAAAACTGTGAGACAATAAATTCCTATTCTTAAAGCCAAAAGAAAAAAAAAATTATGTACACATCTTTATGTGACCCTAGTTGCTATCCCCATAATGTGACAGCACACTGCTGCTTTCCACCCTGGATCTCCCATGTGCATTCAACCAGCTCCTATCCCTTTCTGTCTTCCCATCTCATCTCCAAACAGGAGCTGCCCATTTAGTCTCATGTATCTACTTGAATTAAGAAGCACGCACTTCAAGAGTATCATTTTATGTCTTATAGCCCAGTCTAATTTTTGTCTGAAGAGTTGGCTATGCCCACAGGCCATGTCTTCTGGGGTTCCTTCAGTCTCGGTCAGACCATTGTCTGGTCTTTTACTAGAATTTGAGCTCTGTACCCCACTTTTCTCCTACTCCATCAGGGACTCTCTGTTGTGTTTTCTGTTGGTTTAGTCCAGGTGTGCTGAATTCTCCTGTATTGTGTGCTGTCCTTCCCTTTACCTAAGATACTTGTCTACTATCTAGTTAGTGAATTCCCCTCTCCCTCCCTCCACACCCTTGTGACAATCAAAGAATGTTTTCTTCTGTGTTTAAATCTTTTCTTGAGTTCTTATGGTAACGGTCTTGTACAATATTTGTCTTTTTGTGACTAATTTCACTCAGCATAATGGCTTCCAGATTCATCCACGTTATGAGATGTTCTGCGGTTCATCATTGTTGTTTATCACTGCTTAGTATTCCACTGGAAACCCTGGTGGCGTAGTGATTAAGTGCTATGGCTGCTAACCAAAAGGTCGGCAGTTCGAATCCACCAGGTGCTCCTTGGAAACTCTACGGGGCAGTTCTACTCTGTTCTATAGGGTCACTATGAGTCGGAATTGACTTGCCGGCAGTGGGTTTGCTTTTTTTTGGTAGTATTCCATTGTGTGAATATGCCATAATTTGTTTATCCATTCATCTGTTGATGGGCACCTTGGTTGTTTCCATATTTTTGCTATTGTGAACAGTACTGCAATGAACATGGGCATGCATCTATCTATATGTGTAATGGATCTTATTTCTCTAGGATATATTCCAAGGAGCAGGATTGTTGGATGGTTTGGTACTTCTATTTCTAGCTTTTTAAGGAAGTGCCAAATCGATTTCCAAAGTGGTTGTACTATTTTACATTCCCACCAACAGTGTATAAATGTACCAGTCCCTTCACAATTTCTCCAACATTTATTATTTTGCATTTTTTGGATTAATGCTAGTCTTGTTGGGGTGATATGGTATCTCACTGTAGTTTTTATTTGCATTTCTCTAATGGCTAACGATCCTGAGCATTTCCTCATGTCGCCTGAATGTCTTCTTTGGTGAAGTGCCTGTTCATATTCTTTGCCCATTTTTTAATTGTGTTATTTGTCTTTTCGTTGTTGAGGTTTTGCAGTATCTTGTAGATTTTAGAAATTAGACTCTGATTGTATATGTCTTAACCAATTTTTTTTCCTAGTCTGTAGGTTGTGTTCTTACTATTTTGGTGATGTCTTTGGATGAGTGTAAGTGTTTGATTTTTAGGAGTTCCCAAATTATCCAGTTTCTCCTCTGGTGTTTGTGCATTGTTAGCTACGGTTTATATTCTGTTTATGCCAGGTATAACTCCTAGTGTTGTCTCTATTTTTTCTTCCATTATCTTTATTGTTTTAGATTTTATATTTAGGTCTTTGATCTATTTTAAGCTAGTTTTTGTGCATGGTGTGAGGTATGGGTGTTCTTTCTTTTTTTTTGCAGATGGATATCCAGTTATGCCAGCAACATTTGTTAAAGAGACTGTCTTTTCCCCATTTGACAGGCTTTGGGCCTTTGTCAAATATCAGCTGTTCACAGGTGGATGAATTTACATCTGGATTCTCAATTCTGTTCCATTGGTCTACGCATTCCTTCTTGTACTAGTACCAGGCTGTTTTGGCTATCATGTGGTATGACAGGTTCTAAAATCAGGTAGAGTGAGTCCTCCCACTTTGTTCTTCAGTAATGCTTTCCTTATCTGGGGCCTCTTTCCTTTCCATATGAAGTTGGTGATTTGTTTCTCCATCTCACTAAAAAATATTTTTGGAATTTGGATCAGGATTGCATTGTATCTGTAGATCACTTTGAGTAGAATTGACATTTTCACGATCTTGAGTATTCCTATCCATGAGTAAGGTATGTTTTTGCACTTATGTAGGTCTCTTTTAGTTTCTTGCAGTAGTGCCTTTTAGTTTTCTTTGTGTAGGTCTTTTACGTCTCTGTTTAAATTTATTCCTAAGTATTTTATCTTCTTGAGGGCTATTGTAAATGGTACTGATTTCGTGATTTCCTCTTTGAAATTCTCTTTGTTGGAGTAGAGGAATCCAGCTGATTTTTGTATGTTTATCTTGTATCCTGGTGCTTTGCTGGGAATCTTCTATTATTTCCAATAGTGTTCTTGTGGATTCTTTGGGGTTTTCTGTTTATAAGATCATACCCAGTAACCCAGTGCCATCGAGTTGATTCCGACTCATAGCGACCCTATAGGACAGGGTAGAGCTGCCCCACAGAGTTTCCAAGGAGCGCCTGGTGGATTCGAACTGCTGACCCTTTGCTTGGCAGCTGTAGCACTTAACCACTATGCCACCAGGGTTTCCTATAAGATCCTATAAGATCATATTATCTGCAAATAGAGACACTTTTACTTCTTCCTTACCAATTTGGATGTCCTTTATTTCTTTTTCTAGCCTAATTCTCTGGCTAGGACCTCCAGCACAATGTTCAATAAGAGTGGTGTTAAAGGGCATCCTTGTCTGGTTCCCGTTCTCAAGGGGAATGCTTTCAGGCTCTCTCCATTTAGGATGATGTTGGCTGTTGGCTTTGTATAAATGCCCTTTACTATGTTGAGGAATTTTCCTTCTATTCCTATTTTGCTGAGAGTTTTTTTTATCATAAATTAGCGTTGGACTTTGTCAAATGCCTTTTCTGCATCAATTGATAAGATCATGTTTTTCCTGTCTTTGGTTTAATTTATGTGATGGGTTACATTTATTGTTTTTCTAATGTCGAGCCATTCCTGCATACCTGGCATGAATCCCACTTGGTCATGGTGAATTATTTTTTTTGATATGTAGTTGAATTCTATTGCCTAGAATTTTGTTGAGGATTTTTGCATCTACGTTCATAAGCGATAAAACCCAAAACCCACTGCCATCGAGTCGATTCCTAAATAATTTTCTTTTCTTGTGGTGTCTTTACCTGGTTTTGGTATCAGGGATATGGTAGCTTCATTAAATGAGTTTGGTAGCATTCCATCCTTTTCTATGTTCTGAAATACCTTTAGTAGTAGTGGTGTTGACTCTTCTCTGAAAGTTTGGTAGATCTCTGCAGTGAAGCTGTCCAGGCCAGGGCTATTTTTTGTTGGGAGCTTTTTGATTACCTTTTCAATCTCTTCTTTTGTTATGGGTTTATTTAGTTGTTCTACCTCTGTTTGTGTTAGTTTAGGTAGGTAGTGTGTTTCTAGGAATTCCTCCATTTCTTCTAGGTTTTCAAATTTGTTAGAGTACAGTTTTTCATAGTAATCTGATATGATTCTTTTACTTTCAGTTGGGTCTGTTGTAATATTGCCCATCTCATTTCTTTTTCAGGTTATTTGCTTCCTCTCCTGTTTTTCTTTTGTCAGTTTGGCCAGTGGTATATCAATTTTGTTGATTTTTTTCAAAGAACAAACTTTTGGTCTTGTTAATTCTTTCAGTTGTTTTTCTGTTTTCTATTTCATTTAGTTCAGCTCTAATTTTTATTATTTGTTTTCCTCTGGTGTGTGAGGGTTTCTTTTGTTGCTCTCTTTCTATCTGTTCAAGTTGTAGGGATAATTCTTTGATTTTGGCCCTTTCTTCTTTTTGAATTTGTGCATTTCATTGATATAAGTTGACGTCTGAGGACGGCTTTCGCTGTGTCTCAAAGGTTCTGATAGGAATGGTTTTCCTTCTCATTGGATTCTATGTATTTCTTTATTCCATCCTTAATGTCTTCTCTAAAAATCCAGTCTTTTTTGAGCAGGGTGTTATTCAGTTTCCAAGTGTTTGATTTCTTTTCCCTGCTTTTCCTGTTATTGATTTCCAGTTTTATGGCCTTATGATCAGAAAAGATGCTTTGTAATATTTAAGTGTTTTGGATTCTGCTAAGGGTTGCTTTATGGCCTAATATGTAGTCTATTCTAGAGAATGTTCCATGTGCACTGGAAAAGAAAGTATGCTTGGCTGCTGTTGGGTGGAGTGTTCTGTACATGTCTATGAGGTGAAGTTGGTTGATTGTGGCATTTGGATCTTCTGTGTCTTTATTGAGCTTTTCTGGCTGTCCTGTCTTTACCGAAAGAGGTGTGTTGAAGTCTCCTACTATTATTGTGGAGCTGTCTATCTCACTTATCAATGCTGATAGAGTTTGTTTTAGGTACCTTGCAGCCCAGTCGTTGGGTGTGTAAATATTTAATATGGTTATGTCTTCTTGGTATATTGTCATTATATAGTGTCCTTCCTTATCCTTTCTGATGGATTTAACTTTAAAGTCTATTTTGTCAGAAGTTAATATTGCTACTCTTGCTCTTTGTTGATTGTTGTTTGCTTGATATATACTTTTCCATCCTTTCTGTTTTACTTTGTCTGTGTCTCTAAGTCTAAGGTGTGTCTCTTGTAGGCAGGCTATAGACAGATTGTGTTTTTTAATCCATTCTGCTGCTCTCTTTTTATTGATTCTTTTAGTCCATTTACATTCAGTGTAATTACGGATAGGTATGAATTTTTTTTTTTTTTAGTGCTAACATTTTGATGTCTTTTTTTGTGTGTTGACAGTTTCTTTTTCCCACTTAATTTTATGTGCTGAGTAGATTATCTTTATATATTGTCCTTTCCTCATATTCATTGTTGATTTTGTTTCTGCTGAGTCTCTGTTTTTTTCTTGTATTTTATTTTGATGAGTAGAATAGTTTGTTTCCTTTGTGGTTACCTTATTATTTACCCCTACTTTTCTAAATTTAAAGCTAACTTTTATTTCTTTGTATCACTGTATCTTCCTCTCCATATGAAAGATCTATGACTACATTTCTTAGTCCCTCTTTATTGTCTTCTTTTATATAAGATCGCTTTTACCCTGTTTTGAGCTTTTTTTTATAATCTTGCTTTGTTTTTTTGATTTCCCCATTTGGGTTGACTTCTGATTGCTCTGCCCAGTGTTCTAGTTTTGGGTTGATACCTGATATTGATTTTCTAACCAAAGAACTCCCTTTAGCATTTCTTATAATTTTGGTTTGGTTTTTACTAATTCCCTAAACTTCTGTTTATCTGGAAATGTCCTATTTTCACCTTCATATTTAAGAGACAGTTTTGCTGGATATGTGATTCTTGGAAGGCAGTTTTTTTCTTCCATTTTTTAAATATGTCATCCTATTGCCTTCTTGCCTGCATGGTTTCTGCCGAGTAGTCCGAGCTTATTCTTACTGACTCTCCTTTGTAGGTGACTTTCGTTTATCCCTCGCTGCTCTTATAATTGTCTCTTTATTTTTGGTTTTGGCAAATTTGATTATAATATGTCTTGGTGACTTTCTTTTAACATCTACCTTACGTGGAGTTCGATGAGCATCTTGGATAGATATCTTTTCATCTTTCATGATATCAGGGAAGTTTTCTGCCAACAAATCTTCAAGAATTCTCTCTGTATTTTCTGTTATCCCTCCCTGTTCTGGTATTCCAGTCACTCATAGGTTATTTCTCTTGATAGCGTCCCACATAATTCTTAAGGTTTCTTCATTTTTTAAGATTCTTTTATCTGATTTTTCTTCAAATATATTAGTGCCAAGTGATTCATCTTCAAGCTCAGAAATTCTGGCTTCTACTTGCTCAATTCTGCTCCTCTGACTTTCTATTGAGTTGCCTATTTCTGTAATTTTATTGTTAATCTTCTGAATTTCTGATTGCTTTCTGTCTATGGGTTTTTCCAGCTTATTAAATTTTTCATTATGTTCCTGAATAATCTTTCTAACTTCTTCCAATTTCTTTATCTGTGTGTTCCTTGGCTAGTTCTGCGTGTTGCCTCATTTCCTTCCTGATGTCTTGAAGGATTCTGTATATTAATATTTTGTATTCTGCCTCTGGTAATTCCAGGAATGCACTTTCGTCTAGGAGACCCCTAGATTCTTTGTTTTGAGAGCTTGTTGAGGTGATCATTGTCTGTTTCTTTATGTGACTTGATATTGACTGTTGTCTCCGAGCCATCTATAAATTATTGTATTAATTTATGCTTGCTTACTGTGTTGTAGCTTCTTGCTTTGCTTTGTTTTAATATGCCCAGGTGGGTTGCTTGAGTGAGCTAGCTTGATTACTTTTGCCTTTGGAGATCTGGCATACTATCCCCAGGTGGCTAGAGCTGTTATCAGGTATATCATTCTAGGAGTCCATTCTCTTTTCGTGTATGAATTCAACTCAGTTGTCCAGGTAGCTGATCATCAAGTGTGTGGTGCAGGCTCTGTCCTACATTCTTAGGCGTGATTGGTGTATGTACTGGCATCTGATTGCAGCAGGGGGTCATGCTCTGAACAAGGCAGGGAGCTGAGAATAGACCATCAAGTGTCTCTTAGGAAAGTGTGTCCCTGTTCCTAAAAGCGTGCAGGTAGATCAGTTCTGCAGATGGACCATTGGCACCCAAAGTTTTTGATTGTTGGAACTGGGAGGTACCAGTTATCCTTGGACCCCTGTCACGGGTGGCTGGGTGACCTGAGTGGAGCTACCAGCCCTTAGGCCGGTGATGCGGTAGGTGAGGACTCTGTTTAAGAGGCAAAGCAATGTCAAGCATCAAACACCCATCTCTTCACTGCACAGCTGAAATGGTTGGAGTCTGCCAACAAGGGCCTGTTCTCCTGAAATAGGCCCACACAGGTCCATGCAAAGGGGAAATATGCTTAAAGTCCACGGACCATTTATGCCTGGATAGGAGCTGCTTCTGTCCTGAGCTCCCCCAGTTAGTGGCACTAGCAAATTAGCTTTTCCCCCAGTTGCAAATTTTTTCTTTCTCCAAGGCCGGGAGGATGGCTCTAGACGTCTCAGGCCCAGGGAATTCAGCCTTTGAAGCTGTCTTGGGGTGGGGGTGGGGGTGGGGGTGGTGTGGTAAAATATACACAAGCCATTCTTCTCTGGTTCCGGAGGTGTGAGTAGGCCGTGTTGCTGGCTGCTTTTCCCTGAGGAAATTGCGGCTGAACGCTAGTACCAGCCCACGGCCGCCCCTCCGGGAATGGTGCCTGAGGGCTCCCCACAATTCAGGTCCGGTAATTCCTCTCCGCTTCTGCACCATCTCTTCAGCCTTCTGCCCCTCTGTTCATTTTCTAAGCTTGCCTTTGATGCTTAGGTCTCCTAGCTTGTCATAAGTATACTCTTTTCACTTGTTTTTTCAGGTCTTTGTTGTAAAGAGGGCTCGCCGGAAGCGTCTGTCTATTCTGCCATCTTGGCTCTGCCTCTCTGAATTATTTTTTTGATATGTTGTAGAATTCTATTGTCTAGAATTTTGTTGAGGATTTTTGCTTCGGCATTCATGAGAGATGTTGGTCTGTAGTTTTCTTTTTTTGTGGTTTCTTTACCTGGTTTTTGTATCAGGGTTATGCTGGCTTTTACTGCTTTTACTGTGTCCCAAACGTTCTGGTAGGACGTGCTTTCATTCTCGTTTGATTCTGTGAATTTCTTTATTCCGCCCTTAACTTCTTCTATAACTCAATAGCTTTTCAGCAAGGTTTTGTTCAGTTTCCATGTGTTTGATTTTTTTCCCTTGATTTTTCTGTTATTGATTTCTACTTTTATGGCTTTATGGTCAGAAAAGATGCTTTGTAATATTTCGATGTTTTTGATTCTGTTAAATCTTGCTTTGTGGCCTAACACGTGGTCTATTCTGGAGAAGGTTCCATGTGCATTTGCAAAGAAACTATGCTTGGCTGCTGTTGGGTGGAGTGTCCTGTATATGACTATGAAATCAAGTTGGTTGATTGTGGCATTTAGATCTTCTGTGTCTGTATTGAGCGTCTTTCTTTATGTATTTTCTTTTCATCTTTTTCATTATTGTTGATTTTGTGTTTGCTAAGTCTTTATGTTTTTCTTGTTTTTTATTTTGATGTGTAGGATTGTTAGTTTCCTTTGTGGTTACCTTAATATTTACCTCTGTTTTTCTAAGTTTAAACCAATCTCTTATATCTTGTTATTGCCTTGACTTCCTCTCCATGTGAAAGCTCTATGACTACATTTTTTATTCCCTCTTTTCTGTTTAATGTTGTCATTTTTTAACACATTGACATGTCTACCTATTTTCAGTGTTTTAGCTTTTATTTATTTTTGTGACTTCCATATCTGGGTTGATATCTGGTTGTTCTGTCCTCTGTTCTAGTCTTGGGTTGTTACCTGATGTTATTGATTTTCTAACTGGATGCCTCCCTTTAGTATTTCTTGTAATTTTGTTTTGGTTTTTACAAATTCCGTAAACTTCTGTTTATCTGGAAATGTCCTGATTTTGCCATCATATTTGAGAGACAGTTTTGCTGGATGCATAATTCTTGGCTGGCAATTTTTTCCATCAAGTCTTTATATATGTCGTCCCCCTGCCTTCTTGTCTGAATGGTTCCTGCTGAGTAATCAGAGTTTAGTCTTATTGACTCTCCTTTGCAGATGACTGTAATGGATTAAATTGTGCCCCTTTAAAGTATGTGTCAAGTTAGTTAGGCCATGTGTGGTTGTCCTCCATTTTGTGATTTTCCTACATGTTATAAATCATAATCTTTGCCTGTGGTCAAAAGGATTAAGGTGGGATGTAACATTCTTGCTCAGGTCACCTCCCTGATCCAATGTGAATGGAGTTTCCCTGGGGCGTGGCCTGCACCACATTTTACCTCTCAAGAGATAAAAAGGAAAGGGAAGCAAGCAGAGAGGGGGACTTCATACCACCATGAAGGAAGCACTGGGAGCAGGGTGCATTTGTTGGACCTGAGGTTCCTGAGATGAGATGCTCCCACACCAAGGAAAGACTGATGCATCACAAGGACCTTCATTCAGAGCTGACACAGAGAGAAAGCCTTCCCCTATAGCTGATGCTCTGAATTTGGACTTGTAGCCTACTTGACTGTGAGAGAATAAATTTCTCTCTGTTAAAGCCATCTAGTTGTGGTATTTCTGTTATAGCAGCACTAGATGACTAAGACAGTGACTTTTTGTTTATCCCTAGATGCTCTTAAAATTTTCTCTTTATCTTTGGTTTTGGCAAGTTTGATTATAATATGTCTTGGTGACTTTTGTTTAAAATCTACCTTATGTGGAGTTTGATGAGCATCTTAGATAGATATCTTCTCATTTTTCATGATATCAGGGAAGTTTTCCGCCAACAAATCTTCAAAAATTCTCTCTGTATTTTCTTTTATCCCTCCCTGTTCTGGTACTCCAATCACTTGTAGTTTATTCCTCTTGGTAGAGCCTCACATAATTCTTAGGGTTTCTTCATTAAAAAAATTCTTTTATCAGATTTTTTCTCAAATAAGTTCGTGTCAAGTGCTTTATCTTCAATCTCACTGATTCTGACTTCCGTTGCCTCAATTCTGTTCCTATGACTTTCTATTCAGTTGTCTAATTCTGAAGTTTTATTGTTAATCTTTTGGATTTCTGTTTCCTATCTCTCTATGGATTCTTGGAGCCTGTTAAATTTGTCATTATGCTCTTGTATAACCTTCTTAAGTTCCTCTATTTATTTGTCTGTGTGTTCCTTGGCTTGGTCTGCATTTTGCCTGATCTCCTTCCTGATCTCTTGAAGAGCTCTGTGTATTAATCTTTCGAATTCTACCTCCAGTAATTCCAAGACATTGTCTTCCTCTGGGAAATTTCTTGGATTTTTGTTTTGCTCACTTTCTGAAGCCATCATGGTCTGCCTTTTTATGTGATTTGTATTGACTGCTGTCTCTGAGCCCTCAATAAGTATTTATTTATTTTGTTTGCTTAGTGTGTCCTAGCTTCTTGTTCTGTTTTGATATGCCCAGATAGGTTGAGCTACTTTGATTATTGGCATCTTTGTAGCTCTCATGTTCTGTCACCATGTTGTTAGAGCTGTTAATAGGATTGTGAGCCCTGGAGTTCATTTGCTTTTCTTGTATGGGTTCAGCTCAAGGTGTCCAGGTCATTGGTCACTGAGTGTGTGGTACAGGGTCTTACCTACAGTCCTAGATGGGCAGGGGTGATTCAAGTAGGCACAGGTATCTGGCTGCAGTAAGAGGTCATGTGCTGACAAAGGCAGGGGGGTGACAGCACCTCTTGAGTGTCTGGATAGAAGGCGTGTCCCTGTTCCCTACAGACCATAGATAGGTGGGTTTTGCAGCTGGATTATGGGCACCCAATGCTAATGGCTGTAAGGACTGGGAGGCACCACTTATTCTTGGACTCCTGTTTCAAGAGGCTATGTGGCATGGGTGGAGCCAGCAGTCCTCAGGCCCTTGATGTGGGTAGGTGAGGACCCTGCTTAATGGGCAGTGTGGTTTCAAATGTCATGAATCTGCCACTGTCCTTTATAGCCAATGCAATTAGAAATAGGTTTCATGTATATAGCCTGTTGTACTGTGTTAATTAGGGTCTACCCTGTTGAAATGGGCCCACACATGTCTATGCAGGGGTGAAAGGCATTCAGAGCCTGTGGACCCCTTATGCCTGTGCCTAGACAAAAGGGCTGTGCCCGCTCTGAGTTCCTGGCTTAGGGGAGCTGGCAGATTATTTTTTTTCTGTTTGTTAATTTGTTCCCTCTCCAAAGCTGGGAGAATGGCTCAGGATGAGCAACGGGTCCTACTTCTGGCCCAGGGGACACCGCAATCACTGAAGCCAGACTGGGAGTGGAATAGAGCAGGGAGGGGCAGGTAAATGGGAGAGGTACTTCCCTAAGGGTTTTTAAATTAATTAAATTTTCTTTTTTTTTATTGTGCCTAAGGGTTTTTTTTGATCCATGAGGTAGGTTAGACACTCGTACTTATCTTTTGCCAATTGATTGCCACTTCTTCTTGGTTCTGGAGGCTTGATCAGACTCTTCACCACTCAGGCTCTCCTGATGTGGAAAATGTGTACTGAGTGCCACTGCTTGCCTCACCCTGCATGTGCCAGCTGAACCAGCCTCCAGGGTAGTGCTGGCCAGGTCAATTCTGGAAACTCCTTGCTGCTTCTGAACTGTCTCTCCCTCCGCTTGCCACTCAGTCCAGTTTCTCAACTTCTATGTTCAGGGCTCCTAGATTATCACATATAATCGATTCATTTGTTTCTTTGCTTGTTTTTTTGGTCTTTATTTTAAGAGGGACCACAGGAAGCATGTGACTACTCTGCCATCTTGGCCCTGTGCCCTGTGTATAAATTTTTGATTGAGTAATAACTTGTGCTGTAAACTTTCACCTATACACAATAAAAAGAAAACATACAAAAAAAACCCCAGTGAGACTACAAGGGAAAGGCAAATGATCCCAGATGAAAAGATGGAAATTGAAGAGTAAAGAGAAGGGCAAACATGAGAATAAATTTACATGACCCAGGGGGAGATTGATAACAAGGACTTTCTCCAGAGCCACCAGAGAGGAAAGACTTCCCCTGGAGCTGGTGCCCTAAATTCAGACTTCTAGCCTCCCAAACCGTGAAAGAATAAATTTCACTTTGTTAAAGCCACCCACTTATGGTATTTCTGTTATAGTAGCACTAGAAAACTAAGACATTTCCCCACAGTACAGTTTTCACTATTGTCCCTTTCAAAATATTGTTACCTGATTGGAATCCATTCCCTGGAGCAGTTGAGCCAATGAAATGTACTCCAAGTCAGAAAGAGAGAGAAAGTTTATTAGGCGATGACACCAATGGGGAGTTTGGCAGCAATGCAGTCTGTCTTTGTGGTGTCCTGAAAGGCAATTTCTACATCAGAACTTATATATCATTTTTGCAAGTATTACATAGTGTCTTCAGACATGTAGCCCACAGATGGTCGGATGAGTATACATCACTAGACAATTTCAAGAAACTCTTTATTAGACTAAAGATATGCATGCCAGACATCTGGACTCTAATCTTTATTTTTGTAACAGGCAAAAAAATTATATAAATATCTCTCAGCTAATGGAACTGGCCTGCCAAGTTTACTCCAACTGAGATAAGTAGCAAGAAGGAAAGAAAGTTGCAGACCAAAAACACCAGACAGCCTTCCTAGCTGCTGCCCTGTAGGCTCAAGGCTATCGCCCAAGAGAACAAAGAAAAAGAGGGAGACCAAGGCCGCAAAAGCTGAGAAGGACCGACATGCCCCCCGGAAAGAGACCATTGCAGCTGGTGTAATAAAAAAAAGAAAATTGAAAGTGAGAATGTACAAAACACTACGCCAAAAAAAAAAAAAACAAAAACCTTCTAGGTTACTTAGAGTATCATTATGGTGTTAGTTATGTAAAACTCTCAATAGCCTGTTTTGAAAAGGAGAAAACATGCTGTGAGGTATTAGGGTTACAATATTATCCTATTTCCATGGAGATTTTAAAATGAATGATCTAAAAGTATATTTTTAGATTTCCAAACATATAAGAATTTTTTAGTTACTTTTCAACATTGATTCCTAGCTTAATTCCATTGTGGGAAGGTGATATACTTTAGATGATTTCAATCCTTTCATATTTTTTTGCCTCTTGCTTTATAGTCCACCATAAGGTAAATTTTGATAATTGTTGAAAACAATAGGTTTTCTGTAGTTGCTGAGTGTCATGTTCTATACATATTATTTAGATCAAGAATGCTGATCATTTTGTTCAGTTTTTCTATATACTTATTGCTTTTTTGTCTTTTAATTCTATCAGTTACTAAGAGGAAAGTGAAAATATTCTAATATGAATTTAACTATTTTTTCATTTCTGTCTTTTTTATGTATTTTGAGGCTATATTTAAATTCATACCAATTAGAATTTTATTTCTTACTTGGCCCTTTTATTATTATAAAAGATTTCTATTTATTTTTAATAATGCTTCTTGCCTTAAAGTCTCTTTTGCCTGATATTAGCTTAACTACACCAGCTTTGTTTTGCTTGGTGTCTCAAGATACTACATGCCATAATATATGTCTTAGTCATCTAGTGCTGCTATAACAGAAATACCACAAGTGGATGGCTTTAACAAAGGGAAGTTTATTTCCTCACAATAAAGTAGGCCAAAAGTCCAAATTCAGGGCATTGGCTCTGGGGGAAGACTTTCTCCCTCTGTTGGCTCTGGAGGAACTTCCTTGTCATCAATCTTCCCCTGGACTAGGAGCTCCTCCGTGCAGGGACCCTGGGTCCAAAGGATGTGCTGTGCTCCTGGCACTGCTTTCTTGGTGGTTTGAGGTCCCCATGTCTGTCTGCTCACTTCTCTCTTTTATATCTCAAAAGATTGGCTTAAGACACCGTCTAATCTTGTAGATCTCATCAATGTAACTGCCACTAATCCATCTCATTACATCACAGTGATAGGATTTACAACACTTAAGGAAATCACATCAGATGACAAAATGGTAGACAATCATACAATACTGGAAATCATGACCTAGCCAAGTTGACAGACATTTATGGGGTATACAATTCAATCCATAACTATACATATATATAGCACTTCTGTATCCTTATATCTATTTGCAGTGCATTGTTGGTTTGACTGTCTGTTTTTCCATCTAGCTCAGCTGTCTATGTCTTCTAGTTGTATTTTTTCCAATGCAGTGGTTTTGGTTTTTGGTATCTTTCTCGAAAGAGGTTCAATTTGCTTTTGGGAGATAGAGTAGTGCTCAAATCAGCACATTTCAGTCTAGTAATTGTGCTGATTTGGAACTGCATTTAGTCTTTGTAAAAGCTGATCTATTTACAGCTCACCATTGCTTTTAGGGTACAGTCTTTCCGGCATTCCAACTGAAAGTCTTAGATTTTGGGGCAGCAGCCTCATTACTGAGCCCTCATACCAATTTTTGGGTGTCCAGGACAAGAACTGGCAAAAGATCTGCTCAACTCCCAAGCCTTTTAATCTCTATTTTATGTTCAGTTTCTCACGCTGTGAGCCTTGTGTTACTTATTAATCAACAGACACCTGAAGGAGAAAAGCACACATAATGTTGAGCTCATGTTAGTATATTTCCCTCCTGTCCATGATTTTGACCCCTAAGTCCTATCTGTCTTGGTATCTTTTTGATGCTTTTACAAACATATTTCTTTTTTATTTTATTCAAAGCTTTTCTAGTATTTTTCAAAACTGGAACACCTTGTGGACAGGAAAATTGTCTTTTTTATTCAATTTTGCTATTTTTAATTATATAAAACATTTATCTGATATCAAAGACAAAAGTGTCATTGATGTCTATCAGCAAAGACTACCAGGAACACTTGTGTAGGCAGACAAAGCTGGAGGTTGCATTCTTGAATAAGGATTGGTGTATTGTGTAATTAAGATGAAAACAAAGAAAAAACAAGATAGACGTTATCTTGTATATCAAGTTCAATAACAAATTCTATAGCAAATTCCTCAAAACACACTCTTAACTGTGACACTCTTTATTCCCCATGCTACATGGGCTCTTTTCTGCAGCAATTAATGCAACTTTAAATACAGTAGCATTTTCTTTCTCTGCTCCCTGAATTAGAGGGGATTCAAAAGTACCCCCCCTCCTATAGAAAGAGAAATTGGCAACTGGATCCCTGGATGCATGCTTTCTAGCTACAGAAATTCCTGGGCTTGGTTCCACGGAGTGGAGCCAGGGAAGTGATCTCCATGGAGACCCTGGCATGTGTGTTCCAGGGAGCTTGCAGACGTAGGTAAATGCGCAACAGGTACCTGGACGATTCTGAAGTAGTGACACAAGCTGGAGCATCTCGCATTGACAAGGGAAGAGCAAGGCACAGCAACAGCCCAGTGTTCGGGATGAATGGCTAACATGTTTCCGAGGCGGATGCTTTGGAAGGTCACCA
Source organism: Elephas maximus indicus (assembly GCF_024166365.1). Classification (NCBI taxonomy): domain Eukaryota; kingdom Metazoa; phylum Chordata; class Mammalia; order Proboscidea; family Elephantidae; genus Elephas; species Elephas maximus. The sequence continues at coordinate 200,131,716 of NC_064820.1, forward strand.
TCTCAAGCTTTCTTGAAAAATCCTCTCTTGAGGGTAGTCTGTGTAAAGGCCTGAAAGGAAAATTCTAGGGACAGGAAATGGGAGGTGGTTACAAAATTGTCAACTACAGAGCACATACCCATAAAGGGGAAGTGTCACTGCAGAGGTCTCAGAGGTGGGGTGGGCACTCAACATCCCCCAAATGTACAGAGATAGATAGATAGTTAGATGATAGATAGATGATAGATAGATAGATAGATAGATAGATAGATAGATAGATAGATAGATAGATAGATAGATAGATAGATAGATAGATAGATGATAGATAGATAGATAGATAGATAGATAGATGATACATAGATGATAGATAGATAGATAGATAGATAGATGATAGATAGATAGATAGATAGATAGATAGATAGATAGATAGATAGATAGATAGATGATACATAGATGATAGATAGATAGATAGATGATACATAGATGATAGATAGATAGAGAGATAGATGATAGATAGATAGATAGATAGATAGATAGATAGATAGATAGATAGATAGATAGATAGATAGATAGATAGATAGATAGATAGATAGATAGATAGATAGATAGATAGATAGATAGATGATAGATGACAGAAAGAAAGATAGATTGGACTTTAGATATCTCAACTGATGTCCTCAACACATTGCACAATTGCCCCATATTTCATGATCCTTCCTGCAAACCCCAACACATCAAGGAAGGAAGAGAGATTCATAGAATGAGAGGAGGGGGAAGAAGAGTAAAAGGAAGATTCTTCACCTTTGCCATACAGTGGATCTCCAAGTTTCCAATTAGGCCTGAGGTAGGCAGGAACAGGGGCAAGACTTTGAACTGGATGGGAAATTTAAGTTGTGACTTGGATGGAAGTGAACCTCGGCCTGCTTCAAAAACAATCTTGATTAGCTAAGTGAGACATAGACTAATAACTGAAGTTGACTAGACAGCTCTGGGGTAAGCCTGATGTGTCACCAAGAGTAAAGTTTTTTGTGCACAATCAGCTTTCACCCAATCAATATGCAGTTTAGATAAACAGTAGTATATCAGATTTCACATGGCAACAGGGTAAATTGCTAAATGTTCAGTCAATAGTCTGCAGGAACTGATGGAAGCTGAGGTCCCTGAGGACTGACTGAATCTTTTGGAAGGTCAGAATGGTAAAGATGATATAAAAATATATATACGTACAGTTTATTGAGCTTTAGGTGAAAGTTTACATAGCAAATTAGGTTACCAGTCAACAATCCATACACAAACTGTTCTGTGACATTGGTTACAAAGGATGATGGGTCTTTACCAAATGAATTATGTTTGAGTAAGAAAAGGCAAAGCAGGCAAAGCATGTTCCAATGGGAGAAATAACTTGAACAAAAGTGTATAGGAAGAAAAACATCAGGTACATACGGGGAACAAGAGTAGGTCAACTGCTTGAGGAAGAGAAACAAGAGGCTGGAACAGGAGAAGAATATGAGATGGCTCTGGGGAAAGTCTTCAAAAGCCAGTTTGCTGTGCCTATAAACAGTTCGTCAGGAGGCTTCTTTTTCCTATGTCCTTTGTTTTCTCTCCTTCTTCTGCACCTCCATATTTCCAAACCTCCCTTCGAGCCCAATCTCTCAGATCTCTGATCTCTCCTCTCTGCTTGTCAGCCTCCAACAGCTGACCCAAGCACACTGTATGAGCAAGTGACACGTATTTATTGCCATTGTGAAAATAAAGTGAAAACAGGTCAAACAAAGTTAAAGAATTAAGGGGAAAAGATAACATGATGATTTGACCATGTGGTTTCCAATAAATTGGCCTTTTGGAAAATTAATGATGAATAAATTGACCTGCTTCTGTGGGACATAAGCCAAAAATAGAGTGACCATATAATTTATTATCCACCTGGGAATCTCTTGAGGGTGAAGTGGCTACTATTTATGCTTGTACATGGTCAACAGATATAGCTGTAAACAACACTATCTACTATAACCCATGAAGTACAATGACCTTACAGAAAAATCCGATGCCATGCTCTCTGAATCTTGGGAATATGGGTGCTCTTCTTTCTCTCCTCCTAGGACCAGGAATGTGGATGTTCTTATTTCTCTCCCACCAGAGAATGAGTGAAATGGAGTGCTATACATAATGAAACAGGAACAACAGGCATAATTATTGTAGAAAATAGGATTGTCTACAGCAAACTATGAAGAGTGGTGATCTTATAGAAAACTCTGACAGTATTTGGGATGAAACCATGCTCTCATGCTACCATCTGAATCCCTTGAATGCCTCATGCCAAGCATATTTAAATGCCCCATGCCAGGAGCTGTGTTCAGTTCCTATCTTTAATTCAAGCACATCTCACCCAGTACTCTGCATAATATGGGTGCTCAGTAGAGGTTGGCTGACTTCATGGGGGTAAAAAATGGACAGGTGTGGGTGATGGGGTGCAGGAAATGGAAGGCTGAGGCAGCAATAGGTGGAGACCCCAGAAGGGTCTGAGTGTCACTGGGGCAGTGCTGAAATGTGGAGGGAGTATGGATCACAAGGACAACTTGCCCCCATTCCTGTTCCTGACTGGTCCTATGGCCTTCTGCTGACTGGGTTTTCTCACACTGTTCCCACTGTCTTGATCCCAATCCTGTTCCCAGGCTCTTTCTTTTGGTTTAATTGTCAACTTGGGAGCTCCTATTCTAGGCCTAGAGTTTTGTTGGCTCCCCTGGAGGCCTTCAGCTTTACCCTCCTCACTCAGTTTCTATGTTAAGTAACTGGTTGAGCAGTGGGAGAGGGTTCTGCAACCTGGACTGAGAGGCAGGGCTCTGGGGAAGGTGGGCAGGCAGCAGTGTGTAGCTTGGATGCACAGGTCCTGGCTCTGATCCCATCCACCCTGCACCATCTCCTTGACCAAGTCACCTTCTTCTCTTCCCGTTTTTCTGAGAGGAGGCTGTTGTCTGTCTGAGATGCCCTGTTTAACCTAGAGAGTCCACAGTCAGGCTGAGGGTTACATGTACATCCACAGGCAGGCTGACAGGTAGTGGGGGGCTGAGGAAAGGGTCAGATCTGGGTGGCGGGCTCCTGCCTGTCCACTCTGACCCTGTTTGTGCAAACACAGAAGGAAGATGAAATGATTTTGATGTTAGAGACTTCTCCACAGGGTTTGTCTCCTGAATTTGTTTTCCTCCAGGGGACCCACCCAAAGGCAAGTGACAGTCTCTCTGTCTTTTTCCTTTTCTTGCAGTTCCTGTTATTGGTTTTGCCAGCTCATCTCTCCATTTCTATTTGTTTACCAGCAATTCCCTTTTCTCCTTTATCTGCCTGTGTCCTACCTTTTTTTCTGGGTGTGGAAGGAGGAATTAGGGGACATGCACTTTCTGGAGTTTCTGTGTTTTGTCTCTTTTTTTCTAGTCCTCCTCTTCCTTTTACTTACTTTTCTCATTTTCTTTTCCTAGTACTATTTTAACCTCTGTCTTGATTGCGATGGAGGTGGTCAACAATGGGTTCCTGGATTGAAGAGTGATCTAAAGCAGGAAGACTAAAGAGTAGAAAGAAATGAAAGAGAAGGGGCAGCAAGAGGGGACAAGTATGGGAAATAGAGTTATACTGTACTGAGACAAAACTGAAGAGACAAGGAGGCTTCTTTTGTGTGCTTCTAGGAGGCAATATGAAGCCATTAACTAAACCCACAGCAGAAAGGACTGGAGCTAGAGAGCAAGAAAAATGAGCGTGTGAGATGCTAGAATAATTTCTTGAGGTATTTTAACATCATGCAAATATTATTCATTCAACAAACATCTACTAAGAAGATAATATATTCCAAAAGCTGTTTTAGGAGTCCAGGATCCCACTGTCAGCAAAATGGAATCAGGGAACATAGGTTCTATTGGAAAAGTAGAAAACAAACAAATCCGTATGAATAAGATGCATCTTGTCAGATGGCTTTGCGTGCTATGGGAAACATAAGGCAGGGAAGGGGAATAGGGGACAAGGGGATTGCAACTTTAATTAGGGAGTTGAGGGAAGACCTCACTGATATGGAACAGAAAGAGGTGAGTGAAGAAGGCTGAGGATATCTGGGGAAGAGACTTCCCTGACAGGTAAGAACCAGTGTGGAGCTCCACCCAGGGATGGTGTCGGCCTGCTGTGAGGGAGGAACAGGGAGGTTGGGGGAGCCTGGAGAAAGGGATTGCCATGGAAAGCTGAGGAAAGGGGATCTGGGCGATGGTGGAGGCTAGCCAGACAGTCTTGCTTTTATTCTTAAAGCAGTTTGACCTTAGTTCTTATTGAGAACTAAAATTATTGTTCTTACTGAGAGCTCACTCCACTACTATGCTGCCAAAAACTGTGGGGGCAGGGGGGCAAGTAATGAGACCAGTCTAGTTAGTGGCTTGTCTAAGTTTAGGAGTGTTGCCATAACAGAAAAATACTGCAAGTGAGTGGCTTTAAAGAAAAGGGGTATATTGTCTCATAGTTTTGGAGGCTATAATTTCAAATTCAGAGCTTCATCAGGGCTCGTCTGTTTTCTGTCTTTCTTTCTCTCTGGGTTCCAGGGAAAGACCCTTGTCTCTTTCCCCTTCTGTAGCCCAAAGAATACCTTGGCTTATAGAAGTTCCTCATATGATCTCTTCCCCATGCGTGTGTCTCGTACCTGTTCTGCTCTTTTTTTTTTTTTAATAATTTTTGTTGTGCTTTAAGTGAAAGTTTACAAATCAAGTCAGCCTGTCACTCATAAGCTTATATACACCTTACTCCATACTCCCACTTACTCTCCCCCTAATGAGTCAGCCTGCTCCCTCCTTCCAGTCTCTCCTTTCATGACGATTTTGCCAGTTTCTAACCCTCTCTACCCTCCTATCTCCCCTCCAGACAGGAGATGCCAACACAGTCTCAAGTGTCCACCTGATACAAGTAGCTCACTCATCATCAGCATCTCTCTCCAACCCATTGTCCCGCCCCGTCCATGTCTGATGAGTTGTCTTCAGGAATGGTTCCTGTCCTGGGCCAACAGAAGGTTTGGGGACCATGACCGCCGGGATTCCTCTAGTCTCGTCAGACCATTAAGTATGGTCTTTTTATGAGAATTTGGGGTCTGCATCCCACTGTTCTCCTGCTCCCTCAGGGGTTCTCTGTTGTGCTCCCTGTTAGGGCAGTCATCGGTTGTGGCCGGGCACCAACTAGTTCTTCTGGTCTCAGGATGATGTAAGTCTCTGGTTCATGTGGCCTTTTCTGTCTCTTGGGCTCATAGTTATCGTGTGACCTTGGTGTTCTTCATTCTCCTTTGATCCAGGTGGGTTGAGACCAACTGATGCATCTTAGATGGCCGCTTGTTAGCATTTAAGACCCCAGATGCCACATTTCAAAGTGGGATGCAGAATATTTTCATAATAGAATTATTTTGCCAATTGACTTAGAAGTCCCCTTTAGCCATAGTCCCCAAACCCCCACCCTTGCTCCGCTGACCTTTGAAGCATTCAGTTTATCCCGGAAACTTCTTTGCTTTTGGTCCAGTCCAGTTGAGCTGACCTTCCGTGTATTGAGTATTGTCCTTCCCTTCACCTAAAGTAGTTCTTATCTACTAAGTAATCAGTAAATAACCCTCTCCCACCCTCCCTCCCTCCCCACCTCGTAACCACAAAAGTATGTGTTCTTCTCAGTTTATACTATTTCTCAAGATCTTATAATAGTGGTCTTATACAATATTTGTCCTTTTGCCTCTGACTAATTTCACTCAGCATAAAGCCTTCCAGGTTCCTCCATGTTATGAAATGTTTCACAGATTCATCACTCTTCTTTATTGATGCGTAGTATTCCATTGTGTGAATATACCATAATTTATCCATTCATCCATTGATGGACACCTTGGTTGCTTCCAGGTTTTTGCTATTGTAAACACAGCTGCAATAAACATGGGTGTGCTTATATCCGTTTGTGTGAAGGCTCTTATTTCTCTAGGGTATATTCTGAGGAGTGGGATTTCTGGGTTGTATGGTAGTTCTATTTCTAACTTTTTAAGAAAAGCCAGATAGATTTCCAAAGTGGTTGTACCATTTGACATTCCCACCAGCAGTGTATAAGAGTTCCAATCTCTCCGCAGCCTTTCCAACATTTATTATTTTGTGTTTTTTGGATCAATGCCAGCCTTGTTGGAGTGAGATGGAATCTCATCATAGTTTTAATTTGCATTTCTCTAATGGCTAATGATTGAGAGCATTTTCTCATGTATCTGTTAGCTGCCTGAATATCTTCTTTAGTGAAGCACGTGTTCATATCCTTTGCCCAATGTTTAATTAGGTTGTTTGTCTTTTTGTGGTTGAGTTTTAACAGAATCATATAGATTTTAGAGATCAGGCGCTGGTCGGAAATGTCATAGCTGAAAATTCTTTCCCAAACTGTTGGTGGTCTTTCTACTCTTTTGGTGAAGTCTTTAAATGAGCATAGGTGTTTGATTTTTAGGAGCTGCCAGTTATCTGGTTTCTCTACGTCATTTTTGGTAATGTTTTGTATTCTGTTTATGCCTTGTATTAGGGCTCCTAATGTTGTCCTTATTTTTTCTTCCATGATCTTTATTGTTTTAGTCTTTATGTGTAGGTCTTTGATCCATTTTGAGTTAGTTTTTGTGCATGGTGTGAGGTATGGGTCCTGTTTCATTTTTTTTGCAAATGGATATCCAGTTATGCCAGCACCATTTGTTAAAAAGACTATCTTTTCCCCAATTAACTGACACTGGGCCTTTGTCAAATATCAGCTGCTCATATGTGGATGGATTTATATCTGGGTTCTCAATTCTGTTCCATTGGTCTATGCGCCTGTTGTTGTACCAGTACCAGGCTGTTTTGACTACTGTGGCTGTATAATAGGTTCTGAAATCATGTAGACTGAGGCCTCCCACTTTCTTCTTCTTTTTCAGTAATGTTTTACTTATCCGGGGCTTCTTTCCCTTCCATATGAAGTTGGTGATTAGTTTCTCCAACCCATTAAAAAATGTCATTGGAATTTGGATCGGAAGTGCATTGTATGTATAGATGGCTTTTGGTAGAGTAGACATTTTTACTATGTTAAGTCTTCCTATCCATGAGCAAGGTATGTATTTCCACTTATGTAGGTCCCTTTTAGTTTCTTGCACTAGTACTTTGTAGTTTTCCTTGTATAGGTCTTTTACATCTTTGGTAAGAGTTATTCCTAAGTATTTTGTCTTTTTGGGGGCTACTGTGAATGGTATTGATTTGGTGATTTCCTCGTCAATGTTCTTTTTGTTGATGTAGAGGAATCCAAGTGATTTTTGTATGTTTATCATACAACCTGAGACTCTGCCAAACTCTTCTATTAGTTTCAGTAGTTTTCTGGAGGATTCCTTAGGGTTTTATGTGTATAAGATCATGTCGTCTGCAAATAGAGGTAATTTTATTTCCTCCTTGCAATCCGGATGCCCTTTATTTCTTTGTCTAGCCTAATTTCTCTGGCTAGTACCTCTAGCACAATGTTGAATAAGAGCGGTGTTAAAGGGCATCCTTGTCTGGTTCCCATTCTCAAGGGAAATGCTTTCAGACTCTCTCCACTTAGGGTGATGTTGGCTGTTGACTTTGTATGGATGCCCTTTATTATGTTGAAGAATTTGCCTTCAATTCCTATTTTGCTGAGAGTTTTTATCATAAATCGGTGTTGGACTTTGTCAAATGCCTTTTCTGCATCAATTGATAAGATCAAGTGGTTTTTGTCTTTTGTTTTATTTATATGGTGGATTACCTTAATGGTTTTTCTAATATTAAACCAGCCTTGCATACCTGGTATAAATCCCACTTGGTCGTGGTGGATTATTTTTTTGATATGTTGTTGAATTCTATTGGCTAGAATTTTGTTGAGGATTTTTGCGTCTATGTTTATGAGGGATATAGGTCTGTAATTTTCTTTTTTTGTGGTGTCTTTACCTGGTTTTGGTATCAGGGATATGGTGGCTTCATTGAATGGGTTAGGTACTATTCCGTCATTTTCTATGCTTTGAAATACCTTTAGTAGTAGTGGTGTTAACTCTTCTCTGAAAGTTTGGTAGAGCTCTGCAGTGAAGCCGTCTGGGCCAGGGCTTTTTTTTGTTGGGAGTTTTTTGATTACCGTTTCAATCTCTCTTTTTTTGTTTTGGGTCTATTTAGTTGTTCTACTTCTGAATGTGTTAGTTTAGGTAGGTAGTGTTTTTCCAGGAATTCATCCATTTTTCTAGGTTTGCAAATTTGTTAGAGTACAATTTTTCGTAATAATCTGATATGATTCTTTTAATTTCAGTTGGGTCTGTTGTGACGTGGCCCATCTCGTTTCTTATTCGGGTTATTTGTTTCCTTTTCTGTATTTCTTTAGTCAGTCTGGCCAATGGTTTATCAATTTTGTTAATTTTTTCAAAGAACCAGCTTTTGACTTTGTTAATTCTTTCAATTGTTTTTCTGTTCTCTAATTCATTTAGTTCAGCTCTAATTTTTATTATTTGTTTTCTTCTGGTGCCTGATGGATTCTTTTGTTGCTCACTTTCTATTTGTTCAAGTTATAGGGACAATTCTCTGATTTTGGCTCTTTCTTCTTTATGTATGTGTGCATTTATCGATATAAAATTGGCCTCTGAGCACTGCTTTTGCTGTGTCCCAGAGGTTTTGATAGGAAGTATTTTCATTCTCGTTGCATTTTATGAATTTCTTTATTCCCTCCTTAATGTCTTCTATAACCTAGTCTTTTTTGAGGAGGGTATTGTTCAGTTTCCAAGTATTTGATTTATTTTCCCTAATTTTTCTGTTATTGATTTCCACTTTTATGGCCTTGTGGTCTGAGAAGATGCTTTGTAATATTTCGATGTTTTGGATTCAGCAAAGGTTTGTTTTATGACCTAATACGTGGTCTATTCTAGAGAGTGTTCCATGTGCGCTAGAAAAAAAAGTGTACTTTGCAGCTGTTGGGTGGAGTGTTCTGTATAAGTCTATGAGGTGAATTTGGTTGATTGTAGCAGTTAGGTCTTCCATGTCTCTATTGAGCTTCTTACTGGAAGTCCTGTCCTTCTCCGAAAGTGGTGTGTTGAAGTCTCCTACTATAATTGTGGAGGTGTCTATGTCACTTTTCAGTTCTGTTAAAGTTTGTTTTATGTATCTTGCAGCCCTGTCATTGGGTGCATAAATATTTAATATGGTTATATCTTCCTGGTCTATTGTCCCTTTAATCATTATGTAGTGTCCTTCTTTATCCTTTGTGGTGGATTTAACTTTAAAGTTTATTTTGTTAGAAATTAATATTGCTACTCCTGCTCTTTTTTGCTTGTTGTTTGCTTGATATATTTTTTCCATCCTTTGAGTTTTAGTTTGTTCGTGTCTCTAAGTTTAAGGTGTGTCTCTTGTAGGCAGCATATAGATGGATCGTGTTTCTTTATCCAGTCCGAGACTCTCTGTCTCTTTATTGGTGCATTTAGTCCATTTACATTCAGCGTAATTATAGATAAGTATGTGTGTAGTGCTGTCATTTTGATGCCTTTTTGTGTGTGTTGTTGACAATTTCATTTTTCCACTTACTTTTTTGTGCTGAGTTGTTTTTCTTTGTAAATTGTGTGTTCCTCATTTTCATAGTAGTTGACTTTATGTTCGCTGAATCATTATGTTTTTCTTGGTTTTTTTTTTTTTTTTAGTTGTTATACCTCTTTTTGGTTACCTTAATACCTACCCCTATTTTTCTAAGTAAAAACCTAACTTGTATTGTTCTATTATCGCCTTGTTTTCCTCTCCATATGGCAGTTCTATGCCTCCTGTATTTAGTCCCTGTTTTTGATTATTGTGATCTTTTACATAATGATTTCAATGATTCCCTGTTTTGAGCTTTTTTTCTTTTTAAAATTAATCTTAATTTCTTTTTGTGATTTCCCTATTTGAGTTGATATCAGGATGTTCTGTTCTGTGACCTTGTGTTGTGCTGGTATCTGATATTATTGACTTTCTGACCAAACAATTTCCTTTAGTATTTCTTGTAGCTTTGGTTTGGTTTTTGCAAATTCTCTAAGCTTGTGTTTATCTGTAAATGTTTTAATTTTGCCTTCATATTTTAGAGAGAGTTTTGGTGGATATATGATCCTTGGTTGGCAGTTTTTCTCCTTCAGTGTTCTATATATGTCATCCCATTGCCTTCTTGCCTGCATGGTTTCTGATAAGTAGGCTGAACTTATTCTTATTGCTTCTCCTTTGTAGGAGACCTTTCTTTTAACCCTGGCTGCTTTTAAAATTTTCTCTTTATCTTTGGTTTTGGCAAGTTTGATGATAATATGTCTTGGTGATTTTGTTTTTGGATCAATTTTATATGGGGTTTGATGAGCATCTTGGATAGATATCCTTTCATCTTTTAAGATGTCAGGGAAGTTTCCTCCCAACAGATCTTCAACTATTCTCTCTGTATTTTCTGTTATCCCTCTCTGTTCTGTGACTCTAATCACATGCAAGTTATTCTTCTGGATAGAATCTGACATAATTCTTAGGCTTTCTTCATTTTTAAAAAATCTTTTATCTGATTTTTTTTTCAGCTATATTGGTGTCAATTCCCTTGTCCTCCGGATCCTCCACTCTGCATTCCAATTGCTCGAGTCTGCTCCTCTGACTTCCTATTGAGTTGTCTAATTCTGTAATTTTACTGTTAATCTTTTGGATTTCTGAATGCTGCCTCTCTATGGATTCTTGCAGCTTATTAATTTTTCCACTATGTTCTTATATAATCTTTTTGATTTTTTCAACTGCTTTATCAGTGTGTTCCTTGGCTTTTTCTGTAGATTGCCTTATTTCATTTCTGAGGTCATCCCTGATATCTTGAAACATTCTGTAAATTAGTTTTTTATATTCTGCATCTGGCAATTCCAGGATTGTATCTTCATTTGGGAAAGATTTTGATTCTTTAATTTGGGGAGTTGTAGAAGCAATCATGGTCTGGATCTTTATGTGGTTTGATATCAACTGCTGTCTCCGAGCCATCTCTAAGATATTGTAGTGATTTATTTTATGTTTGCTCACTGAGTCTTATCTTGTTTTGTTTTCTTTCAATATACGTAGATGGGCTACTAGATTGAGCTGTCTTGATTGTTGTAACCCTTGAATCACTTATGTCCTATTACCAGCTGGTTTGGGCTGTTACCAGATATATAAGCCTAAGAGTCCATTCACTATTCTTGAGTAGCATCTGATTTTGGGTCATCAAGTGTGTGGTGCAGACTGTCACCTATCCACCTAGAGAAGTAGTGGTGATAGTTGTGTGCACCAGATTCTAGTAGCAGCAGGGGGTCAGTCTCCCCGGGCGGGGGGGCAGGATGCTGACAGGCTTCCCCCAAGTGCCAGTGAGGTAGGTGTGTCTCTATTCCTAAAGCACTTTGGTGGGTGGGCTCTGCAGCTGTGCCTTAGGCCCCCAATGCAAGTACCTCTACAGATTGGTAGGTGTCACCCCCTTAGTCTCCTAAGGCAGGAGGCTAGGTGGTCTGGGGGGAGCTTTGGCTCTCAGTTCCCTGTGGTGGGTCAGTGAGGGCTCTGTTGAATACACAGAGATATCAGACCTGAAACTTGTCTTTCCAGTAATCTGCTAAAACAATTACAGTCAGATCCCTATCAGAAATGCCTTTGCATTATAATAGCCACCTTGCTCCCTGTAGGGATGAAAGCCCAAGACTGTGGATCACATAGGCTTGGCTGGAGCTGGTTCTGTGTTTTTAGTCCAATTAGGGAAGGATTTTTGGTCCCTGGGTTTTTTGTAGCTGCTTCTCTCAGGCCAGGAGAATTGGTTAGGAAAAGACAAAAAAGAAAAAGAAAAACCACAGTGCACTTCACTCTCTGGCTCAGGAAATTCCAATGTTAATGAAGCCGCCTGGGAAGGGAAGGGGAGGGATCAGATAGATAGGAGAGAGTAGCACCCCGGAATATAGACAAAGTTACTTATCTTGCTTGGGATGACTGTTTTATCTGAGATTCCCGAGGGGCATGTCTTTACTGTGTGCATTGGCTGGGTTGAGATTGCCCCCGAGGGTCAGGCCCGGGTCCCATGTTTGGGCTGTCTCAGAAGCCGTGGTCAGTTCCTCTGCTTTCAGTCCAAAGCCCAGTGCCAACGTTCCCTGGCTGGGACGCGGCACTCCCGGCTCCAAAACCAGTCGCTGCCTCCCGGTGACTTCTCCTCCTGTTAGCCATGTCGCTGCGCTGCCTGTGTGCACTGGCTGGGCTTCCCCCGAGGTCACTTCTGGGGGTTAGGGCTGCGTCCCACTTTTGCGCCGTCTCAGGATGCTGTGCTCAGCCCCCTGCACCCAGTCCAAAGCCCGGCACCAAGGTTTCCTAACTGGGATGCTGGCTCCAGGCTCCGAAAGCAGTTGTTGCTTCCCCGTGGTTATTCGTTCTCAGTCTCTGTCACTCAGGTCAACTCTTTAGATCTGTGTTTGATGGTCAGGGTTCATAGATTGTCATGTATGTGATCAATTCACTTGTTTTTCCGAGTCTTTGTTGCAAAAGGGATCCGAGGTAGCTTCTACCTAGTCATTCATCTTGGCCCCACCTCTCTCTGCTCTTTTTTATAAGACACCATTCAGAAGTGTTTAGGTTTAGGACCCACCTTATTCTGGTCATTGTTGTTGTTGTTAGGTGCCAGGAAGCTGGTTCCAACTCATAGCAACCCTATGTACCACAGAACACTATTCTGGTATCATCTCATGAGCACAATAAAAGAAAACCCTTATTTCCAAAGAAGGTCATATTTACAGGTATAAGGTTTAGGGCTTCAACATAATTTTGCCTGTGTTTGTGTGTGTGTGTGTCTGTGTGTGCTTGTGGTGAATATGTACAGAAGACAAAAATTTTTTATTTTCAACATAACCTTTTGGAGGACACATCAGGTGCCATTGCAATCCTCCAGGGTGCAGGGACAATGCTGTGGGCAAGGTGGCAGCAGGGGAGGGGTAAGAAGTAGTCAGGGGGTGGAGATATTTTGAAAGAAGAGCCAGCCATTAACTGAAATGGGGAAGAAGTTGGGAGGACACAAGGTTCTCTAGAGTAGAACAAAGAGCTCTATTTTATCACTTAAGGTGGGATGAACCTCTTGGATATCTGAGGGAAGAGGCTAAGAACACAGTGTATACTAGAATCTAGAGCCCAGGGGAGCCATCTGATATGGAGAGATAAATGTTGCTACTCACTGACACGGCATTACTGCTAGTAAACTGACATGTTAGAGCTCTTTTCTGGAAAATTCCACATAAACTTTCTCATCAGAGGCTCATGAGAGCACAGGGATGGGGAACTGGCATAATTATCCTCATTTCACAGATGATGCAAGTGTCTCTGGCAGAGGTTGGGAGCACTGGATGAGTTTCACAGTCAGTAGTGATAGAAGAGATGGTTCTTGGACCCAGGGCTCGGATGTCCTTTCTGGCTTTCTGTCTGTTATGTTTGCTGTTTCTGCAAAGGAAAGGCTTTCCTAGGGAGATGCACTTGTTATGTAAGTGTGTGATGACCAGAAGGAAGTGTGGAAATTGTGAGAAGTGACAAGAGAAGAAAGAGAGGGAAAGAAAGAGAGACCAAAAGCACGTCTCCTTGAAGGCTGGAGTTGGGTAGGGTGTACATGGCTGAAGGTCTCTGCACACAGTGGACAGCACTAGACATTCTCAGCACATGGGCAGGCCCATCCTAGCTTGGAAATGTACATGGGCCTTTACACAAAACCAAGGCAGTGGAGTTGCCTTGTTTCCTCTTTGCACTGAGCTATGATCCACATGAACACACCAGCATGTGTATGTCTTCTAGATGTCAGTAACATCCATTTGTAATAACATGGTTATTTTTTCTAAATACCTGAAGATATTTCTTACTTTATCTCTCACTACGCTCAAGAAAAGAATGAAGCAGTGAATTGTACTACATTCATATGAAGAAGACTTTCTCTTGTAATGAAAGCGGCAGACTTTCTGCTTTTAGAAAATGGAAATTGCATACAACTTCTTTGTGTATTATTTTATTCAGCCAAATTATAAATGTTGAGCTCATACTATTTGCCAAGCACCACTCTAGGAGATTTCAACATAATGATGAACAAAAACAGTGCTCATATTGTAGTGGGATGTGACAGGTAGTAAAAGTACAAACAAGCAGGTATGTATCAAATGGTCTAAGTGTTGTGGATAAAACTAAAGCAGGCAATTGCCTAGGCAGTTGAAGACATTTATAGTTTTTAATATGGCTTTCATGGAAGGTCTCTTTAAAAAGTTGGCATTTGAGTAAAGGGCTGAGGCACACGAGAGAGACAGAAGTCTGGAAAAGAGAGGGGAAAATGCAAATGGCAAAGGAAGGAGTGTGCTTAGTTTTTTTTTTCCTTAGGAAATTCACTGAGTGAGGGGAAAGCACAATAATTGTGGGGGAGGAATGGTAGGAGATGAGATTGGAGTAAGAGTATTTGTGAGAGAGGAGGGTCATATAGGACCCTGGGTGCGACTTAAAGGATTTTGGCTTTGTTTGGAGTAATTTAAGAAGTCACTGATATACTTTCAGCATGAGAGTTACATCATGTGACTTACATTTTAGTATAGCCATTTGAATAGCTATGAGAATAGTCTCAAGGGGTTCAAAGGTAGAAACTGGGAGACAAGGAATTATAATCTAGCTCACTTGGACCAAGATGGCAGCAGTGGGGGTGGTAAGATCTAATTGGATTCAGAGATGTTTTGAATGTAGAGCCAGCCAAGTGGCTTTTCTGGTTGTTTGAATAGAGAGATGAAAGAAACAGAGGCATTAAGACTGATCCCAAGATTTCTGGTCTAAGTAAATAAAGACTAAAGAAAATCTTAAGCTTTTATTACTTTTCCTTATTGTAACACATATAAATTATATATTGGATATAAAATGGTCCAAGCCCCACTAGAGATAGCTTACCAAGTCCATGTGATCCCAGATAAGACAGTCAGTGTGACGTGGTGTTGCCAAATCCTAGAAGGTGCAATGCGCAGAGCAAGGAGCCAGGAGGAAGTTCCTCAGATCCCACTCCCTGAGCTATGGGGGAGAAGGGCTTATATGGTGGCCACGCAGGCATACTGGAGAGGGAAAATTCTAGAAGGACTACATAGGGAAGATGTTGCAGGAATTATGGTGGCCAGAAAACAGGAGGTGATACGATTCTTGTCAAACCTCTCACTTCCAAATGGAGTCTAGGTGATGATTTTTCTTCTGATTTGTTCCACCTGTTGCTGCATCCTATGTTGAGGACAACTAACGGTCACAGCTGGCCCTTCTTTGCATGTGAGGTGGGCTGAATCTAGCTTGGTCTAGTTTAAAGCAGTGCTTTCTGACTACTGGAAATTTACTGGCATTTGTAGGGTCAGGTTGCAATAGCAAAGCCAAGACTGCCTACAGAAGGAAGATTATCCAATAGTCTTATCAAGACTATTTATATTATATTGGAAATACAAGATAACTCAGTTTCCACACGTGGAATGGTTACATACGAATATTGATATGCAGTCCAATTCTATAAGCTAGCAGAGAGTCTATCATCTGTGTCTTGGGAATATGAAAGAATGTCCTTTTTTATGTCCCAAAGCTTAGGCTGCTGACATCTGATAACTTACAAAGAAAATGACTATCTGAAGAGGCAGAATGCAAACATATGTCAGTCATTTCATGAACTTTTTTTTTTTTTGACATGTTCTCAGTTGACAAGAAACAACTGAGCCATGGACACCGGGTTGAATCAATCATACACAGATGACTTTGTCCTCTTGGGCATCTTTTCATACTGTGCAACTGATCTTGTTCTTTTCCCTATGGTCATGATGGTCTTCACAGTGGCCCTCTGTGGGCATGTCCTACTCATCTCCCTCATCTACATAGATCCTTGACTTCATACACCCATGTACTTCTTCCTTAGCTTTCCCTCATGGACCTCATGTTGGTACGTAACATTGTGCCAAAGATGGCAGTCAACTTCCTGTCTGGCAGAAAGTCCATCTCCTTTGTGGGTTGTGGTATACAAATTGGCGTTTTTGTCTCTCTTGTGGGCTCTGAGGGGCTCTTACTGGGACTCATGGCTTACGACCGCTATGTGGCCATTAGCCACCCACTTCACTATCCCATCCTCATAAGTCAGAGGGTCTGTCTTCAGATTGCTGGAGGATCCTGGGCCTTTGGCATACTAGATGGAATGATCCAGATTGTGGCAACCCTAACCTTCCCCTACTGTGGCTCCAGGAATGTGGACCACTTCTTCTGTGAGGTGCCAGCTTTATTGAACCTGGCCTGTGCAGACACATCCCTTTTCGAGAACCTGCTATTTGCTTGCTATTTTTTCATGGTTCTTCTTCCCTTGTCCATCATCATGGCCTCCTATTCTCACATTCTGGCTGCTGTGCCCCATATGCACTCTGCTCAGACCTGTAAAGAGGCTCTGGCAACCTGTTCCTCCCACCTGACAGCTGTCTCCCTTTTCTATGGGCCCACCATGTTCATCTACTTGAGGCTTAAGCGCTACAGAACCCCTAGCCATGACAAGGTGGTCTCTGTCTTCTACACAGTTCTTACTCCTATTCTCAACCCCCTCATTTATAGCTTGAGGAATGGGGAAGTGGTGGGGGTACTGAGGAAGGAGCTTGACTGTTGTAGGATTGTCAGCCAGCACCGAAGTTTCAGGATATCTGGTGCATGACTCTGCCATTTCTTGGCTCTATAACCTTGGTACATCATTTACCCTTCATGAGTGTCTGTTTCTTCATAATAAATGAGAATCATGGCACTTGTTCTACCTCACAGGGATGTTGTGGAGACTGCTGCATATAAATTAAAGGCCCATGCAGAAGCAATATACACTATTAGTGTTGGTTGTTTATAAAGTTCTTAATGTAAATTCTCTCTTTTAATTCTTCTTTGTAATAGTTGTCTTTTACTGAGGACTTACTAAGTGCTAGACACTGTCTTATCTATCTTATTTTCTAATTCATGATTCCAGGTGATAATTATGAATATATTAAATGGAAATGTTCTAGTTTTAGAAGTTGAGCCTCTAGAATTTTTTTTGGATTTTTCCTAGCCTGCTCTTATGTTGCATTAGAAGCTTTATAATGCCTCTTTTAAGAAACAAAAATATATCTCTACTGTTTAGAAGTTCTCCCTGCAGGGGTAATGCCTTGTGTGTTTGTGTATTACCAATGCCTGGCCCTGTGCCCTATAAAACCTTTTTTGTTGCTCAATAAATCCTTAATGAATGAAAGCAAGAAGAGAGTATAAAATGACATAATGTATACAAAAGCATTTTGTAAAGTATTACTCACATGCCAAATTTTCTGTGGCAGCTGTGATTCATTTCAGTGCTTCAAGTTTTGGAACAGTGTTTCGGAGGATGAACACTGGAACAGAAATGGAGATAATATTTGAGCCATTATTTTAAAACATATATTAGTCAGATTCCAGTCAGGAATTAAAGTACACCGGTTACTTTAATAGAGAAAACTCAATATAATCTTTACTCAGATATTGGAGAACTGAAACAGCAAAACAGGAAGTCTAAGATTCTGAAAAGGAAAAACTACAGTAAGAAGCTACTATCTCTAGGCCTGGGAAATCTAAGGTAAAGGATTGGGGTTATTAAAACCTGAAATATTGGATCCAAAACTTATGAGTTATAGGCACAGGTCAGCTGGTATTTATACCTCAGAAACATTTCTACAGAGGTGACAGACAGTCTGAGAAGACTGCCTTGCCCTGACTTGTGGTGGTACCTCCAGAACTCAGAGGAAGAAGAGGAGCTTGCAGAGCTGGAGCCCAGACTCCTGAGAAGAGAGTGCTGCCCAGATTCCTGAGAAGAGACACCAGGAGCTCAGAGGGTGGTCCCTGGTCTCTTCTCAGACCTCTGAGGAATGGTGCTGATCAGCTGATGTTTGTTTCTCTGAAGGACAGGATGAGACTGGTTCTGGAAGTGTGAAAATTAAGACTGCAAAGTGGAGCCAACTGCCAGAATAGAGAAACATTGTTTACAATGATATCCATAGAAGCAACAGGAAATCATGAAGGAGCTAGTTTCTTTTCCCCTTTTACTGGCTTACAATCTCCTTCTAGTTCCCCTTTTGGCAGGTCCTTGTGTGAAGAAACCATGGTTGACCAGTGGGTAAAGTGGTTGGCTGCTAGGCTCAAGCCCATCAGCTGCTCCACAGAAGAAAGATGTGTCAGTCTGCCTCTGTAGAGATGTACAGCCTTGGAAACCCAATGGGGCAGTTCTTTTCTGTCCTAAAGAATCACTATGAGTTGGAATTGACTTGTCGGCAATAGGTCTGGTTTTTGATTTTGATGTAAAGCTAAGGAACCCTGGTAGAGCAGTGGTTAAGAGCTTCACTGCTAACTGAAAAGTCAGAAGTTCCAACCCACCAACCACTCTGTTGGAGACAGGTGTGCAGCCTGCTTCTGTAGATTACACACTTGAAAACCCTATGGCACAGGTCTACTCTGTCCTATAGGGTCACTATGAGTTGGAATCAACTTGATGTCAATGGGTTTTTTGGTGTGAAACTTGATGACAAAAAGTAACCCCATCATCACAAATCAGAATATAGAAGTATTGACTTGGACCTGAGGCAATAGCTTAACAACTGGCATAGTCCACCCCTTTGGCAACACAGCATCTGTATTTGAACTTCCTTAAATACAGAAACAATATTTTTGATTTTGCCTAATAAAGTGTTAATTGTCCTTCATACACATGGTATGCATTTGTGGGCAAAGTTAATTATACCTAAAATTCATTCACAGGCTCATCTGAGTATTAACCACCACCAACAATCAGAGAGAGAATAAGAGATGTGCGCGCGCACACACATGCACGCACACTCCCATAAACAACACGTCAACATATCAATTTGTCATGAGGCCATAATTGATGTTTGTAACTTCTTTCTTCTACTTCCCTTTCCCTATTTCCTTTGCCCCCAGCTAGAACCTCATCTGGTAGGGATTATATACCTGGTAGTATAGTCAACACCTCCATTTCAAAAACGTCTTAATCCTCAATGGTACTCTTTCTGGTTGTTTGCTTTAGTTTTCCATTATCTTTTACCAGTGGACATGGAAATACTGATAGGTTTCCCAGAGAATCTCTAGTTCCAGAAAATAACCCTTTCTATTCTTTGTGTTTAGTAGCAACCCAATTTCCCCTTGGTAATCAGTATCAGTCACCGTTCTCCACTTTAGTAGAGCTGTTCTATTATTTCCCTATTGTTCAGTGACATGAGAAGCCAAAAATGAACAGAGGAAGTTTCAACTTTCAATTCAATGGGGCCATTGTTTTGTGGACATGGGAGAAACAGTACAATATATTGATCACTAATTCAAAACACATATTGCATTTTGTAAAATAATCCCGTTGCTGTTGAGTTGATTCTGACTCATAGCAACCTTATAGGACAGAGTAGAACTGCCCAATAGGGTTTCCAAGGCTGTAATATTTAGGGAAACAGGCTGCCACATCCTTCTCCTGAGCTGCTGGAGGTTTTGAACCGCCTGCCGGTTTCTCGGTTAGCAGCCAGGTGCTTAACCACTGCTCCAGCAGGGCTCCTATTCTGTATGACACACTTGCATTTTTTCAGGGTATTTTTTCTAATCTACAGTTGTGAAAGGATTGATACCATAACTGAGGCCAACTACTTCTGGATAATGGAGTATACATAAAACCAGTAAATTACATGGACCCAAGTCCATTGCTGCCCTCTTTCTTGTGAAACAAATTCTTTCATCATAAGCAGTATTGTACAGAACCTTGATGGTATCTGTAAGTACATGGATGAGGGTGATGTCAGTAGCTTCACTGGCAAGGGTAGCAAATTCATTTCTAGAATACATGTCTATTCCAGTGAGGTCAAATTTCTATCCTATTCATGATGAAAGGAGTCCAATATGATCAATCTGCTACCAGGTGGCTAACTGCTTCCCCAAAGGAAAGGAACCATATTGGGGCTCAGAATTGGTTTCTGTTCCAGGAAGGTTAGGTACTTAGTGATAGTATTAATCAAGTCAGCTTGATAAGGAGAAATTCATGTTGGTGTGTCTATGTATAGCCTCCATCCGTATCAACATTGTCACTTTGCACATAGCCCATTGAACAAACACAAGCGTTGTTAGGAAAGAGGCTAACTGATGTCCGCTGAATATAAAGTTCTGTGGAATGTTAAAATGATCAAGATCTCTGTGGAATATATTATGAAGTAGGAGAATTGATGTAGTACTGAGGCAAGATTGTGAAGGTAAGCACCCTTCTTCTAGTGATAACCAGATATGAGGGGATGTGTTTATGTGCCCCATCCAATAAAGATGACCACATCTGTAAGAGCAACTATGGTTAGAGTCACCACCTGACTAACTTTACAGTGATTCACTCTAATTCTCTAGTATCCACTCACCTTTTGTACAGGCCAAGAAGACAAATTGCAGATGTGTATATTTTATTGTGACGCTAATGCCTGTAATTTCGAGTGATGCAGTATTGATTTTGATTTACTCTCCTGGTCCCATAAAAAAAAAAAAAAACCGTTGCCATCGAGTCAATTCCAACTCATAGTGGCCCTATAGAACAGAGTAGAACTGCCTCATAGGGTTTCCAAAGCTGTGGTCTTTATGGGAGCAGACTGCAACATCTTTTTCCTGCAGAGTGGCTGCTGGGTTTGAATTGCTGACCTTTCAGTTAGTATCTGAGTGCTTAACCTCTGTGCCACCTACTGTCCTGGTAGGGAACAGAAATTCCTGACCTTTCTACCGTAACGGAACTCACTCCCTAGGTCAGAGGTGGTTTCTACCAGTTTTGGAATATGTCCATACCAAATATGCATCAAGGACTTCAGAAATAACTACAGGGTAGGCGTGCAGAGCTATTTGGGCCACTGTAATTTGAAGTTGGGCTGGCATGCTACTTATTACCTCATCACATTATAAGCCCACTTTGGTGGACCACTGTGGTGTTTTGGGCCACAAGAAATCAGTACCAAGTTAGTGTCAGTGTCTAGAGAAAGCTAAGATTATCTGCATTCACTTGGGTTAGTTATCAGGACTCAAAAGTAAGGCTCCTATGTCAATATGACTTTGCTATTTATTTCAGGAAATTCCTACCCAGTAAGATAAGGCTAATAATTAGAACATAACTTCATTGTTACCTTTGTCTGAGCAATAGACTGCTCAACCAGCCCCCCTTTCAAGACAATAGCTGACTCACTTGGGCAAACTCAGCTTCTTATCAAACAACTATTTTCTTATTAAGACTCCTCCACAACTGATGCTCATGGTATTCACCATTCCTATTATATCATGGATTTTGACTGATTCCAAATTCTTGCATTGCAAGGGCCACCTCAAACCACTCAAAACCAGATCCTAAAACCCTATAAACATCTGCTCTTGAACTTTCGCTTCTGAGACACTATTAAGATTTTGTCAAGATTTTGTTTACCTTTATTGTGTAAGTAATGAACCTGGCTTTGCTTGATCAGCAGGTTGTCTGGTGTTTTTTGGGGGGATGCCAATAGTCAACACTATTAATTCCTAAAAGGTTTGGGTATTTTGTTTTCTCCCATGCTTGACCATTCTAGTAAATGGCAACAGATTCTATGGGGAGTGTCTTCAAAGGTTTACAGTACCGTATTTATTTGTGTCTTGGAAGAAGCACAGCCATAATGCTCCATATAAGAGAGTATGGTGAGATAGACTCTGTCTCATCTACTTTGGACATGGTATCAGGATGGACCAGTCCATGGAGAAAGACATCATGCTTGGTAAAGTAGAAGGTCGGAGAAAAACAGGAAGACCCGCAACGAGATGGATTGACACAGTGAGTGCAACAATGGGCCCAAGCATGACAATTGTGAGGATGGTGCAGGCCTGAGCAGTGTTTTCTTCTGTTGTTCGTAGGGTCCCTGTGAGTTGGAACTGACTCCATGGCACCTAACAAGTGACTAATGATGTTATCTTTTCATGTGCTTCTTGGCTAGTTGTTCATCTTCTTTAGAGAAGTATCTATTGAAATCCTCTGCCCACTTTAAAATTGTGTTGTTCATCTTTTTATAGGAGTTCTTTTTATATATCTGGATATTTCTCAGATATATTATTTGCAAATATTTTCTCCCATTTGGTAGCTTGTCTTTTCACTTTCTTGACAGTGCCTTTTTGGTACACAAATTTTTAATTTTGGTGAAGTCAAATTTATCTTTTTTTTTCCTTTGTTGCTTGTGGCTTGATGCATATCTAAGAATTTATTGCCAAATCAAAGGTCATGAAGATTTAACCCTGTTTTTTTCTGAGAGTTTTTATAATTTTAGCCTTTATATGTAGGTCAGTGATCTACACCCTCTCCTCACTTATCGATGTGGTTAAGTTCTGAAGACCAGGTCATTATGCAAAATTGGCATTAAGTGAAAGTGGAGTGTCTGTTTCTTCCATTTCAAACAGTTATAGAGGTCCATTCTGTCAGTGGAACAGTAGCTTCCCAGTAACCCAAGAGGCAGAAAATGTAGGTGGGTACTATATATCCCACTGGTCATGTTAATAATGCACAAAATCGATAACAGATTTTTTACTATTGTCATAATTGAGAGAGTTGGTAAGTGAGGAGAAGGTATATTTTGATTTAATTTTTGTGTATGTTGTGAGATGGGGTCCAACTTCATCCTTTTGCATGTGGAGATCTAGTTTTCTCAGCATCATTTATTAAAGAGTCTATTCCTTCCCCCATTTAATGGTCTTGTCAAAAATCAATGGGTCAGGAGATGGGGCCAAGATGGCAGAGTAGCCAGATGTTTCTGATGATCCCTCTTACAACAAAGACCTGAAAAAACAAGTGAAACAATTATATTTACAACAAGCTAGGAGCCCTGAACATCAAAGGGAAAGTTAGAAAATGGACTGAGCAGCAGGGACAGGGAGACAGTTCAGAAGTGGAAAGGGGTTGCCAGACCTGAATCCCCAGGAACCCTCAGGCACCATTTCTGGAAGCTACCATGGTGGGCTGGTGGTAGCATTTGGCTGCAGTTTCCTCAGGGAGGAACAGCCAGCCGCACAGCCTACTCACACCTCCAGAACCAGAGGAGATCAGCACTCCTGGCAAAAGCTAAGTACTTGCATATATTTTACCATGCCCCCAGCCCCCAAGCCAGCCTCAGTGGCTGTCGATTTTCCTGGGCCTGAGATAGACTCTGCTGAGTGTCCTGAGCCATCCTCCTGGCCTTGGAGAAGGAATAAATTAGCAATTGGGGGAAAAGATAATCTGCCAGTTCCACTAACCTGGGGAGCTCAGGACAGAAAGAGCTCCTGTTCAGGTATAAACAGTTCATGGACTTTGAATACCTTTCCCCCCAGCATGGACCTGTGTGAGCCTATTTCAGGAGAATAGGTCCTTTTTGGCAGGCTGCAACTGTTTCAGCTGTGCGGTGGAGAGGTGGGTGTTTGATGTTTGACACCACTTTGCCTTTTAAACAGGGTCCTCACTTACCCACATCAGGGGCCTAAGGACTGATGGCTCCACTCATGTCACCCAGCCTCCAGAACACGGGTCCAAGGATAACTGGTGCCTCCCAGTCCTTATAACTAAAAACATTGGGTGCCCATGGTCCATCTGCCTAACCCACCCACCTGTGTGCTTTAGGGAACAGGGATACGCTTTCCTCACATACACTTGGGGGACAGTTGTCAGCCCCCTGCTTTGTACAGAGCGTGACCCCCTGCTGCAACCAGATACATGTACCTACACCATTCACCCCTGGCTGTCTAAGACTGTAGGACAGAGTTTGTACCACACACATGATGACCAACTACCTGGACACCTAAGCTGAATCCATACAAGTAAAATTAATGGACTCCTAGGCTCATACACCTGATAACAGCTCGAGTCATCTGGTGACAGGATGTTAGAGCTTCAAAGGAGAAAATAATCAAGCTAGCTCACTCAAAAAACTTATTTGGGCATATCAAAACAAGAAGCTAAGATACAGTAAGCAAAAATAAAATAAACTAATATAATAACTTATAGATGGCTTGTAGTCAATATCAAATCACGTAAAGAAGCAGATCATGATCACTTCAACAAGCTCTCAAAACAAGAAATGAAGGGATCTTCTGGATGAAGGTGCCTTCTTGGAATTAACAAATGCAGAATACAAAAGATTAATATACAGAACTATTCAAGACATCAGAAAGGACACCAGGCAAAATGCAGAACAAGCCAAGGAATACACAGATAAAGTAGTTGAAGAAATTAAAAAGGTTATTCAAGAACATAATGAAAATTTTAATAAGCTGCAAGAATCCGCAGAGAGACAGCAATGAGAAATTCAGAAGATTAACAATAAAACTACAGAACTAGACAACTCAATAGAAAGTCAGAGGAGCAGAATTGTGGAAGTGGAAGCCGAAATTAGTGAGATTGAAGATAAAACACTTGGCACCAATATATTTGAAGAAAAATCAGATAAAAGAATTTTTTAAAAATGCAGAAAACCTAAGAATCATGTGGGACCTTATCAAGAGAAATAACCTACTAATGATTGGAGTACCAGAACAGGGAGGGATAACAGAAAATACAGAGTGAATTGTTGAAAATTTGTTGGCAGAAAACTTCCCTGATATCATGAAAGATGAGAAGATATCTATCCAAGATGCTCATTTAACTCCACATAAGGTAGACCTTAAAAGAAATTCACCAAGACATATTATAATCAAACTTACCAAAACCAAAGATAAAGAGAGAATTTTAAGAGCAGCTGGGGATAAATGAAAAGTCACCTGCAAAGAAGAGTCAATAAGAATAACCTTGGACTACTCGGCAGAAACCATGTAGCTTATTCAATATGAATGAGGTCAGATTACTCAGCAGAAACCAAGAAGGCAATGGGATGATTTATATAAAGCATTGAGAGAAAAAAATTGCCAGCCAAGAACCACAGATCCAGCAAAATTGTCTGTCACATATGAAGGTGAAATTAGGACATTTCCAGATGCACAGAAGTTTAGGAAATTTATAAAAACTAAACCAAAACTACAAGAAATACTAAAGGGAGTTCTCTGGTTAGAAAATCAATAATATCAGATATCAACCCAAGACTAGAACACAGTACAGAGCAACCAGATCTCAACCCAGATAGGGAAACCATAAAAATAAATCAAGATAAAAAAAGCTCAAAACAGGGAAACAGAGATGTCACTATGTAATAGAAGAGAAAATTAAAACAATAAAAAAGGACTAAGAAATGTAGTAACAGATCTTTCATATGGCAAGGAAGACAAGGTGATATAAAGAAATAAAAGTTAGTCTGAAACTTAGAAAATAGGGGTAAGTATAAGTGTAACCACAAACAAGGCTAACAATCCTACTTATCAAAATAAAATTAAGAAAAAAAATACTCAGCAGAAACAAAATCAACAACAATGAATAAGAGGGAAGGACAATACATAAAGATAAACTACTCAGCACAAAAAATTAAGTGGGAAAAAGAAAGTGTCAACAACACACACAAAAAGACATCAAAACGACAGCACTAAACTCATATCTGTACATAATTATGCTGAAACTAAATGGGCTAAATGCACCCATAAAGAGACAGAGAATGGCACGATGGATTAAAAAACATGATCTGTCTATATACTGCCTACAAGAGGCAAACCTTAGACTTAGAGACATAGACGAACTAAAACTCAGTGGATGGAAAAAATATATCAAACACACAGCAATCAAAAAAAAAGCAGGAGTGGCAATATTAATTTCTGACACAATAGACTTTAAAGTTAAATCCACCACAAAGGATAAGGAAGAACACTATAAAATGATTAAAGGGACAATATACCAGGAGGATACAACCATATTAAATATTTATGGACCCAATGACAAGGCTGTGAGATACATAAAACAAACTCTAACAGCATGGAAAAGTGAGATAGACAGCTCCACAATTATAGTAGGAGAGTTCAACACACCACTTTCAGTAAAGGACAGAACATCCAGAAAGAAGTTCAGTAAAGACACGGAAGATCTAAATGCCACAATCAACCAACTTCGCCTCATAGACTGATGCAGAACACTCTACCCAACAGCAGTCAAGTATGCTTTTTTTTCTAGTGCACATGGAACATTCTCTAGAAGACCACATATTAGGTCATAAAGCAAGCCTAAACAGAATCCAAAACATTGAAATATTACAAAGCATCTTCTCTGACCATAAGGCCATAAAAGTAGAAATTAACAACAGTAAAAGCAGGGAAAAGAAATCAAACATTTGGAAACTGAACAACACCCTGCTCAAAAACAACTAGGTTATAGAAGACATTAAGGATGCAGTAAAGAAATTCATAGAATCCAATGAGAATGAAACACTTCCTATCAGAATCTTTGGGACACAGCAAAAGCAGTGCTCCGAGGTCGCTTTATAGCAATAAATGTACACATACAAAAAGAAGAAAGGGCCCAAACCAAAGAATTACCCCTACAACTTGGACAAATAGAAAGAGAGCAACAAAAGAAACCCTCAGGCACCCCAAAAAAGCAAATAATAAAAACTGGAGCAGAATTAAATGAAATAGAGGACAGAAAAATAAAACTGAAAGAGTTAAGAAGACCAAAAAGTGGTTCTTTGAAAAAATTTACAAAATTGATAAACCATTGGCCAAACTGACAAAGGAAAAACAGGAGAGGAAGCAAATAACCCAAATAAGAAATGAGATGGGTGATATCACAATAGACCCAACTGAAATTAAAAGAATCGTATTAGATTACAATGAAAAATTGTACTCTAACAAATTTGAAATCCTAGAATTAAATAGATGAGTTTCTAGAAACACACAACCTACCTAAACTAACACAAACAGAGGTAAGATTGAAAAGGTAATTAAAAAATTCCCAACAAAAAAAATCCCTGGCCTGGGACAGCTCTATTGTAGAGTTCCACGAAACTTTCAGTGAAGAGTTAACACCACTGCTACTAAAGGTATTTCAGAACATAGAAAAGGACAGAATAGTCCCAAACTAATTTTATGAAGCCAGCATACCCCTGATACCAAAACCAGGTAAAAAAAAAAAAAAAAAAGACACCACAAAAAAAGAAAATTACAGGCCTATATCTCTCATGAACTCAGATGCAAAAATCCTTAACAAAATTCTAGCCAGTAGAATTCAACAACATATCAAAAAAATTAATTCACCATGACCATGTAGGATTCATACCAGGTATGCAGGGATGGTTCAATATTAGAAAAACAATTAATGTAAATCCATCATATAAAATAAAAGAAAAGACGAGAACCACATGATCTTACCAATTGATGCAGAAAAGGCATTTGACAAAGCTCAACACTCATTCATGATAAAAACTCTCAGCAAAATAGGAACAGAAGGAAAATTCCTCTGCATAATAAAAGGCATTTATACAAAGCCAACAGCCAACATCATCCTAAATAGAGAGAGTCTGAAAGCATTCCCCTTGAGATTGGGAACCAGACAAGGATGCCCTTTGTCACCAGCCTTATTCAACATTGTGCTGGAGGTCCTAGCCAGGGCAATTAGGCTAGAAAAAGAAATAAAGGGCAGCCAGATGGGTAACAAAGAAGTAACAGTATCTCTATTCACAGATGACATGATCTTATACACAGAAAACCCTAAAGAATCCTCAATAAAACTACTGAAACTAATAGAAGAGTTCAGCAGAGTATCAGGATACAAGATATACAAAAATCAGTTGGATTCCTCCACGCCAACAAAAGGAACATTGAAGAGGAAATCATCAAATCAATACCTTTTATGGTAGCCCCTAAGAAGAAAAAAATACTTAGGAATAAATCTTACCACAGTCTTAAAAGACCTGTACAAAGAAAACCACAAGACACTAGACACTACTGCAAGATACTGAAAGAGACCCATATAAATGGAGAAAGATACCTTGCCCATGGATAGGAAGACTTAATATTATAAAAATGTCTGTTCTACCAAAGGGATCTATAGATAAAATGCAATTCTGATCCAAATTCCAATGACATTTTTTAATGAGACGGAGAAACAAATCACCAACTTCTCATGGAAGGGAAAGAGGCCCCGGATAAGCAAAGCATTACTGAAAAAGAAGAACAAAGTGGGAGGCCTCACACTACCTGTTTTTAGAACCTGTTATACTGCCACAGTGGTCAAAACAGCCTGGTACTGGTACAACAACAGATACATAGGCCAATGGAACAGAATTGAGAATCCAGACATAAATCCATCCACATGTGAGCAGTTGATATTTGACAACAGCCCAAAGTCCATTAAATGGGGAAAAGACAGTATGTTTAACAAATGGTGCTGGCATAACCGGATACCCATCTACAAAAAAAATGAAACAAGACCCATATCTCACACCATGCACAGAAACTAACTCAAAATGCATCAAAGACCTAAACATAAAATCTAAAACGATAAAGGTCATGGAAGAAAAAATAAGGACAATGCCTGGAGTCCTACCACATGGCATAAACAGTATAGAAAACATTACTAACAAAGCACAAACACCAGAAGAGAAATGAGATAACTGGGAGCTCCTAAGAATCAAATACCTATGCTCAGCCAAAGACTTCACCAAAAGAGTAAAAAGATTAAATACAGACTGGGAAAAAGTTTTTAGCTATGGCATTTCTGATCAGCGTCAGATCTCCAAATCTACATGATACTGCAAAAACTCAACCACAAAAAGAAAAATAGCCCAATTAACAAATGGACAAAAGACATGAACAGGCACATCACTAAAGGAGACGTTTAGGTAGCTAACAAATACCTGAGGAAATGCTCACGATCAGTAGCCATTAGAGAAATGCAAATCAAAACGTCAATGAGCTTCCATCTCACTCCAACAAGGCTGGCATTAATCCAAAAAACACAAAATAATAAATGTTGGAGAGGTTGTGGAGAGACTGGAACACTTCTACACTGCTGGTGGGAATGTAAAATGGTACAACCGCTTTGGAAATCGATTTGGTGTGCCCTTAAAAAGCTAAAAATGGAACTACCTTAAGACCTAGCAATCCCACTCCTTGGAATACAGCATAGAGAAATAAGAGCCTTTACATGAGCAGATACGTGCACACTCGTGTTCATTGCAGCACTGTTTACAATAGCAAAAAGATGGAAGCAAACAAGGTGCCCATCAAGGGATGAATGGATAAATATATTTTGGTGTATTCACACAATGGAATACTATGCATCAATAAAGAACAATGATGAATTTGTGAAACATTTCATAACACAGAGGAATCTGGAATAATTACACTGAGTGAAATTAGGACAAATATTGTATGAGACCACTACTGTAAGAACTTGTGAAATAGTTTAAACAGAGAAGAAAATATTCTCTGATGGTTACCAGAGTGGGGAGGGAGGGAGAGAGAGGGGTATCCACTAATTAGATACTAGACAAGAACTATTTTAGGTGAAGGACAAGACAACACACAGTACAGGAGAGGTCAGCACAACTGGACTAAACCAAAAGCGAAGAAGTTTCCTGAATAAATGGAATACTTCAAAGGGCAGTGTAGCTGGGGCAGGGGTTTAGGGACCATGGTTTCAGGGGACATCTAGGTCAATTGGCATAATAAAATCTATTAAGAAAACATTTTGCATCCCACTTTAAAGAGTGGTGTCTGGGGTCTTAATGGTTAGCAAGCTGCCATCTAAGATGCATCAATTGGTCTCAACCCACCTGGACCAAAGGAGAATGAAGAACACCAAAGATACAAGGTAATTATGAGCCCAACAGACAGAAAGGGCCACATAACCCAGAGACTACATCAGCCTGAGAGCAGAAGAACTAGATTGTGCCTGACTACAACCGGTGACTGCTCTGACAGGGAACACAACAGAGAACCCCTGAGGAAGCAGGAGAGCAGTGGCATGCAGACCTCGACTTCTCATAAAAAGACCGAACTTAATGGCTTGACTGAGACTAGAAGGACCCCAGAGGTCATGGTCCCCAGACCTTCTGTTATCCCAAGACAGGAACCATTCCCAAAGCCAACTCTTCAGACAGAGATTGGACTGGACTATGGGATAGAAAATGATACTGGTGAAGAGTGAGCTTCTTGGATCAAGCAGACACATGAGAGTATGTGCGCAGCTCCTGTCTGGATGGGAGCTGAGAGGACAGAGGGTGTCAGAAGTTGGCCAGATGGACCCCAAAATAGAGGGTGGAAAAAGGAGTGTGTTGTCTCATTAGAGGGAGAGCAACTAGGAGTATATAGCAAGGTGTATATAAGTTTTTGTATGAGAGACTGACTTGAAAACTTTCACTTAACGCACAATGAAAATTAAAAAAAAAAAAATCAGATGGGCCATACCAATGGAACAGAATTGACTTAGGAGCAGATGTAAATTCATCCACTTATGAGCAGCTGATATTTGACAAAGGCCCAAAGTCGTTAATTGGGGAAAAGAGAGCCTGTTTAACAAATGTTTTATAGTCCAGTCTAATCTTTGTCTGAGGTATGGGTTTCAGGAATGGTTTCAGTTCTGGGTTAACAGAGCATCCGGTGACCATGGCTTCAGGGGCTGGCTCCTCCAGTCTCAGTCAGACATTTTGATCTTTTTACCTGAATTTAAGTTCTGCTCCATGCTTTTTTCCCACTCTGTCAGGGACTCTCTGTTGTGTTGCCTGAGAGGGTGGTCATTGATGGTTGCTGGACACCATTTACTTCTGGTCCCAGGCTAATGGAGTCTCTGGTTTATGTGGCACTTTTGTCTCTTGGGCTAGTATTTTTCTTGTGTCTTTCGTGTTCTTCATTCTCCTTTACTCCAAGTGGGTTGGGACAAATTGATGCATCTTAGATGGCTGCTAAGAAGATTTTAAGACCCCAGACACCATTCGCCAAAGTGGGATGCAGAAGATTTTCTTAATAAACTTTGTTATGCCAATTGGTGATGTCCTTGATGTCATTCCACAACTCATCTGGTATTCGGTCATTAGTGTCAAATGCATCAAATCTATTCTTGACATGGTCTCTAAATTCAGGTGAGATATACTCAAGGTTGTGCTTTGGCTCTCATAGACTTGTTCTAACTTTCTTCAGTTTCAACTGGAACTTGCATATGATCAATTAATTGATGGTCTGTTTCACTTTTGGCCCCTGGCCTTGTTCTGAGTGATATTGAGTTTTTCCATCGTCTCTTTCCACAGATGTAGTCGATTTGATTCCTGTGTATTCCCTCTGGTGAGGTTCACGTGTATGGTTGCTGTTTATGCTGGTGAAAGTGTTTGCAATGAAGAAGTCATTGGTCTTGCAAAATTCTATTACGTGATCTCCTGCATCATTTCTATCACCAAGGCCATATTTTCCAACTTCTTCTTTGTTTCCAACTTTCACATTCCAATCACTGGTAATTATGAATGCATCCTCACTGCATGTCTCATCAATTTCAGATTGCAGAGCTTTGTAAAAATCTTTAATTTCTTCATCTTCGGCCTCAGTGAAAACCCTGGTGGCAGAGTGGTTAAAAGCTACAGCTGCTAACCAAAAGGTTGGCATCTGGAATCTACCAGGTGCTCCTTGGAAACCCTGTGGAACAGTTCTATTCTGTGCTACAGGCTCTTATGAGTTGGAATCAACTTGATGGCAATGGGTTTGCTTTGGGGTTTTTTTGGCCTTAGTGGTTGGTGCATAAATTGACCTAGATGTCCCCTGAGACCATGATCTCCAGGCTCCAGCCCCAGATACTCTGTCCCTCAAAGTGTTTGGTTGTGTTCAGGAAACTTCTTAGATTTTAGGTTTAGTCCAGTTGTGCTGACTTCCCCTGTATTGTGTGTTGTCCTTTCTTCACCTAAGATGATTCTTGTCTACTGTGTAGTTAGTGAATACCCCTCTGCCCCCCTCCCCAAGCTCCTAACCATCAAAGAATGTTTTCTTCTGTGTTTAAGCCTTTTCTTGAATTCTTACAATAGTGGGCTCAGACAGTATTTGTTGTTTTGCAACTGACTAATTTCCCTCAGCATAATGCCCTCCAGATTCATCCATGTTGTGAGATGTTTGTCTGATTCATCATTGTTCTTTATCTTTGGGAAGTATTCCATTGTATGTACCATAATTTGTTTATTCATTCGTATGTTGATGGGCACCTAGGTTGTTTCCATCTTTTTGCTTTGGTGAACAGTGCTGCAATGAACATGGTTGTGCATATACATATCTATTCTTGTGACAGCTCTTATTTCTCTAGGATATATTCCAAGAAGTGGGATTGTTGATCATATGATACTTCTATTCCTAGCTTTTTCAGGAAGCGCCAAATCGATTTCCAAATTAGTTGTACCATTCTGCATTCCCGTTAGCAGTGCATAAGTGTTCCAGTCTCTCCACAACCTCTCCAGCATTTATTAATTTGTGTTTTTGGGTTAGTGCCAGTCTTTTTAGGGTGAGATGGTATCTCATTGTCGTTTTGATTTGCATTTCTCTAATGGCTAATGATTTTGAGCATTTCCTTATGTATCTGTTAGCCACCTGAATGTCTTCTTTAGTGAAGTGTCTATTCACATCTTTTGTCCATGTTTTAATTTGGTTATTTGTCTTTCTGTTGTTGAGGTGTTATAGTATCTTGTAGGTTTTAGAGATTGGACCCTTACTGAATATGTTATAGCCAAAAATTGTTTCCCAGTGTGTAGATAATCTTTTTACTCTTTTGGTGAAGTCTTTGGATGAGCATTAATGTTTGATTTTTAGGAGCTCCCAGTTATCTGTTTCTGTTCTGGTGTTTGTGCATTGTTAGTTATGGTTTGTATTCTCTTTACGCCATGTATTAGGGCCCCTTGCATTGTCCCTATTTTTTCTTCCATGATCTTTATTGTTTTAGATTTTATATTTAGGTCTTTGATCCATTTTGAGTTAGTTTTTGTGCATGGTGTGAGATTTGGGTCTTGTTTCATTTTTTTGGTAGATGGATATCCAGTTATGCCAGGATCATTTGTTAAAGAGACTGTTTTTTCCCCATTTAACTGACTTGGGGCCTTTGTCAAATATCAGCTGCTCATAGGTGGATGAATTTGTGTCTGGATTCTTAATTCTGATCCATTGGTCTATGTGTCTGTTGTACCATTACCAGGCTGTTTTGGCTACTGAGGCAGTATAATAGATTCTAAAATCAGGTAAGTGTGAGGCCTGCCACTTTGTGCTTCTTCAGTAATGCTTTATGTAGCCTGGACCTCTTCCCTTTCCATATGAAATTGGTGATTTTTTTCTCCATCTAGTTAAACAATGTCATTTGAATTTGGATCAAGATTACGTTGTATCTGCAGATTGCTGTGGATAGAATTGACATTTTCACAATGCTCAGTCCTCCTATCCAGGGGCATGGTATGTTTTTCCACTTACATTGGTCTGTTTTGATTTCTTGTAGTTTTCTTTGTATAGCTCTTTTACTTCTCTAGTAAGATTTATTCCTAAGTATTTTATCTTCTTGAGGGCTATTGTAAATGGTACTGATTTGATGATTTCCTTTTTGAAGTTCTCTTTGTTGGTGTAGAGGAATCCAACTGATTTTTGTCTGTTTATCTTGTATCCTGGTGTTTTGCTGAAATCCTCTATTAGTTCCATTAGTTTTCTTGTGCATTCTTCGGGATTTTTTTGTGTATAAGATCATATTGTCCGCAAATAGAGACACTTTTACTTCTTCCTTACCAATTTGGATGCCCTTTATTTCTTTTTGTAGCCTAATAGCTCTGTCTGGGACCTCCAGCACAATGCTGAATAAAAGTGGTGATAAAGGGTATCTTTGTCTGGTTCCCATTCTCAACGGGAACGGTTTCAGACTCTCTGCATTTAGGGTGATGTTGGCTCTTGGCTTTGTATAAATGCCTTTTATTATGTTGAGGAATTTCCCTTCTATTCCTATTTTGCTGAGAGTTTTTACTGTGAATGGGATTTGGACTTTGTCAAATGCCTTTTCTGCATCAATTGATAATATCATGTGGTTCTTATCTTTTATTTACGTGATGGATTACATTTAATTACCGTAGTTTTGTAGTATGCTTAAAAATTGGGATGAGGGAGCCAAGATGGCGGGAATAGACAGATGCTTCCAGTGAGCACTCTTTACAACAAAGACCTGAAAAAACAAGTGAAACGAGTATATTTGTCACAAGCTGGGAGCCCTGAGCATCAATGAACTGAGGGGCAGGGGGAGGAAGAGACCGTTCAGAAGTGGAGAGGAGTTATCGGACCTGAATCTCGGGGAGCCCTCAGGCACCATTCCTGGAGCAGCAGCAGCAGTGGCGGCGGTGGGCTGGTACTAGCGTTCGGCCGCAGTTTCCTCAGGGAGAAGCAGCCAGCCACACAGCCTACTCACACAGCTGGAACCTGAGGAGAATGGCACTCTCAGCAAAAGCTAAGTA